>NW_022631068.1:2579069-3174247 GCF_010015895.1 Lontra canadensis | reverse complement strand
GGGGCGGGGGTCACTCCAGGGCACGGGAGGGTCCAGGACAGGGCTGCTAACCAACCAGTGGGTCTTTAGGAGGTATCAGAATTTTGTGTTTGTTGATCGAGGGTCCAAGCACCCAGCTCTACTACAGACAATGAGGAAACAACAGGGAAAGACTTGAACAGCCTCCTAAGGTCCACCCAGATGAGGATTGAGTTGTAGGAGTGGGAGGGGGGGGAGGGGAGCTAACAGTGCTATTTCTTCCCCCAAGGTGGTCCTGGGAGGCCACTCAGGCTATGCAGGCACCAGTCACAGAGTACAAGGAGAACAGTCACCCCAGGACTTCTGCAAAATAGCTAACTTCCTTGACCCCGGCCCCACTGGCCTGTGGGCACATGTACATGTGTGTATACGCGTGCGCGCGTGCGCACACACACACACACACACACACACTCTACCCTGAGTCCCTCGACTCAGAGAGGACCCACTTACCAGCAGTGAGAACCAAAACCTCAGCCAAAAGGGAACAGGAAAAGTAACCTGGACCACCACCCTTGGACTCCCGCCCACACGCCTGGACCCCAGCATTTCCTCCTGCCTTGGCTCCAGCCTCCCTTCCTCCACTCCCCTCCCCACAAAGCAGCGTGCCAGTCTAGCTGGGACAGCTGTGGAGCCTCAGTAAGGGATCGCCCCCAAGAGGCCAGACATATAAGGAACCCGTGACTCCTGGTGGCTCCACTGTTGGGGCAAAAGGAGGAGGAGACCAGCCCACCAATAGCCCAGGCACGGCTTCACCCCCAAAGACGTGGACACAGCATTCAAGGGTTAGGAGGAACTGGTCACACAAAGGTAAAACGTTCCTCTTTCCTCAAGAAGGGTCAGAGCCTACCACCTTCGGAGCCCAGAGCAGGACGGCCAGAGTAATCTAACTCAAGTCCCAGGTAGAAACTACACCAGGTGAGTGAAACGGAAACGTGATTTCCAGCAAATAAGATCACGAGGAATAACTTCCAAAGCCGTGACTCCCTGACCAAGGGCAAGTGGGTTTCTTTTATGGAGGATTAGGATGAATATTTTTTTTTTTAATATTTGAGTTTATTCTTCATTTAACTTTTAAAACACTACTATAGGTTTTTTTTTTGAGTTTATTCTTCATTTAACTTTTAAAACACTACTAAGTTTTTTTTGTTTGTTTTGTTTTTATATTTGAGTTTATTCTTCATTTAACTTTTAAAACACTACTATAGTTTTTGGGGGGTTTTTTGGATGAATATTGAAATTGGGGAGCCTTGTCATCACATGTAGACGTGGGCATAAGATCACGCATGCGCCTTAAGGAAACACGCTCAGACATACATACATACATACAAGGCTGAGACTCCTCCTTGAGGAGATTTTAGTATTCAAGGAAAATGGCAACTGTCAGTCCCTCCATGGTCCCTCTGCACAGGGGTGAGTTGGGGGTTAAGCTCACGCTGGTCTGGGCCGCCTGCCCCAGAGGAGCTCCTGTTCTGCAATGGTTACTGCTTGAGGGGTGGTTTCGATTTCCTTCACGGGATGTTAGGCCCCTCGGGTCTTTTGCTTGAGCTAAGAGATAAGCAGCTTAAGGAAAAATGTGGGACAAAGTTTCGGTGGGCACAAGCAGGTGAGGAGTAAAGGTCAATTCTTGGGGTCTAGCTGGTGACAGTTCCAGACCTCAGAGGTGGAAGTAGGCCAGGCAGAGATCTGCCATGGCGGGGAGATGGGAGTTTAGCCTCCAACTGGCTCAGAACCAGGTTCTTGGGTCCCTTGCAAGGGCACTGGACTAGGAGTTAAAGAGGCCAGGATTCTGGCCTGAGTGACCTTGAACAGGTGATTTCTCTCAGACATCTGTTTCCTCATATGGAAAAACTGCCATGCTGACCCATCTGTTGAAATACTGTGTAGCTGTTAGCAAGAATGAGGAAAGTCTTCATGAACTGGTAAGGAGAGATCTCCAAAATGTAGTACACGAAAAAGGAAGGGCTGAAGAGTGTATATAGTAGGGCTCCCTGAAGTGCAAAAAGGGGCTGAAGGAACTCCAGGAGCTGAGAGACCACAGGGGTTACATGTTGGGGGAGGGTTGGGAGTTGGGGGCTCAGCAGTGGGAGGGGGCTTCGAAGAGATGCTTCTCTTGTTTTATTAACTATGAGATTGAATTACTGACTGTTTTTAAGAAGTGTGAGAAATGAAAACTCAACCTGTCTTTACCCAGTCACAAATGGAAGCAGAGCTGTAGACACATGCTATCATCTGTCTTCGCATTCCACCAATGCCCCAGGGCTCAGGAGGAAAATCCCCGCTTCCTTCCAAGGCCCACTGAAGTATGGCTTAGTCAGGAAGTTCCTTCTTAGGTCTGACTTCATTCCCTCCTGCTGAAATATCTAGTACCACCTCCCTAGTTCCATGTAGCTATCAGTATGTACCCTCAGCTCCCCCCCGGGGCCTCACTTGGTTCCCTGGGTAAATCTAAGCCCCACATTCTCTCCCCCTGAGATCTGGAATGGTTTGGGATTACTTGGTGGGGATGACAGGCCCACGGGTCCCCGTAACCATCCTGGGAAGATGAGATATGAAGGGAAGAAAAGCAAGGCCAGAGAGAAGAGGCTTCCTGCCCTACTTTTCCTCACCCTCCCCTGTGCACAGCCATCTCCCCTTTGTCCAGCTGCCCTGTCCCTTTACACACACACACACATGCAGAATAACCTATTTGGATCTCTTTCCTTTTCCCTTCTTTGTCCTTCATGGCCTCATCCTCTCCCTGGTCCTCCCAGGTGAGTGCCCACGCCTGCTGTCACCATGACGACCATTCACCACCAGCAGATGCTGCAGGAGCACGTGTCCATGGAGTTCTCCAGCTCCACCACCCACATGCAGACCTTCTCCCAGACAACCAAGATCGTAGGAGGCAAGTACAGTGGGTGGGAGGGGGGATCGGGAAAGGGCAGCCTTTCTCCCTCCACATCCACCCCCCACCCCGGGTGGATGCAGGCTTTGTGAATGCCAGGCCATCAAGAGTCCGAGATACAGAGAGCAGCCCTCTCCTAACCTGCGCTTTGATAAAGCTTCAGCCGGTGGGATGGTTACCCACAGATCAGATCTTCTGGAAAACAGCTTAGGAAAAGTCAATCACGTGAATGTGTATGAGTGATTGATAAACTTAATTGCTTGAGGAGATCAGGGCCATGGTCAGATAAATGTGTCTCTGATGGCAGAATTGCAGGCACAAAGGAAGTTAGGGAAGTAACTACCTTCCTAGATCTGAGTACTGCTGACCCTTCAGAACCGGGAGGTTTATAGCCACCAGTAGAGAGAAGATGAACACATAAACAAGTGACCTAAGCTTCCAGGCTCTCAACCCTTGGGGACCAGACTTGGGGGGAGGGCGGATCCAAGGGAAAGCTGAGAAATGGTCTCAGAGCAGAACAGATTGTTTTAGTCATGTCTCTAGTGGAAAGGGATTAAAAGATGGCCAGGAGCCAAGATATCCAGTATCTCCTCCCAGTCACTGCCCCTCCCTCAAAGTCCTGGAGGGGCAGAGGCCCTCCAGCTCCTCTGTGCACAGAGGCAAGGGCCAGATGAACTCTCCATAGCAACCCCTCCTGGTCAGTGAGGCAAGGCAAGTGCAACAGCTGGGACTCGAGACCAGAAGTTGCAAACTTAAGTCATTCTAGCAGTAACTCGAAGCCCTGGTTGCCCATTAGAATTATCTTAGCGTAGCAGGCAGAGAGGAAGGGAAAAGAAAAAAGAGCAATACATAAGTCTGACCCAACCACTAAATCAGGTGTGATTTTGTTTGTTTGTTTGTTTGTTTGTTTTTCAAGCTCTTCAAAGATCCTAGCATGCAGCCTGAGTTTAAAACCACTGGCCAGTAGGGTCCAGGCAGGGAATATAAATGCAGAAAAAAGACAGGTGGACCACAGAGGCCATGCCCCACCTAAAGGGGCCTATTCACCACCCACTGAGTGTTGTATGAGCTCAGTGTTGAGAATCCAGAAATCTGAATTTTTATGTGAAATCTCTCAATTTTTAGATCTAGGGCACCTTTTTGTTTAACCATGACAAAGGTCAAATACACACATCTGCAGGTCAGGGGCAGCCCACACACTGCTTCTCTGAGACCTCTGATTGCTATCTAAAAGCAGAGCTTCTTAAGACGTTTTTTCACATCTCAGTCCTTCAGATTAGTGGGGATAATGAAGGCACCTACTTCACTGGGGTATTTGAGAATTAGATAAAATAATCTCTGAGATGTGCTTAGCACCGTTCCTGACCCAAGGAAAGTGCTCCGTGAATGCGAGCAATTCGTTTTAACTGTCAGCTCACCAGCCAGCAAGATTTTCTGTAGTTTATGCTGAAAATACAACTTTTTATTTTCCAAATATAAAATTACCCTACCACATTGAATATGCTCTCTCAGATAAGGAGATTCACACATATAGTGCCTCTGGAGGGGGAATGTTTCCTGTCCCTCACTCAAAAGTCACTACTACTCCCATAGCAATGAATGCTGAACCACGGAAGGGCAGGCAGAAGGCCTACAGCAGAGCTCAACTAAGCTACCAGGCCTCCCAAGCAGAAAGCCCTGGCCCTTCTTAAGGCTGCTGGGGGACCAGAACTTCCAGGAGAGAAGCTCAAGAGTTCAAGAAAACCCCCGGGGGTGCCTGGGTGGCTCAGTGGGTTAAAGCCTCTGCCTTCGGCTCAGGTCATGATCCCAGGGTCCTGGGATTGAGCCCCGCATTGGGCTCTCTGCTCCACGGGGAGCCTGCTTCCTCCTCTCTCTCTCTCTCTGCCTCTCTGCCTACTTGTGATCGCTGTCAAATAAATAAATAAAATCTTTTAAAAAAAAAAAAAAAAGGAAAAGAAAACCCCCCAAAATAAGTCTCCTTTAACAAAAAAAAGAAAGAAAGAAAGAAAGAAAGAAAAGAAAAAAAGAAAAAGAAAAAGAAAAAGAAAGAAAAATTAGGACCCAATAATGTAGTCCAATGAAGGTTAGAGGAGTTGGCTCCCCCCAGTGTTTGAAATTTGCCATAACACAACAACCCATGGACTCTAAGCCCTCTTTTCCTGGCCAAAGTCCCAGCACTGGCCTAAAATGCTCCATTGTCCCGTCAAGAAAAGATCAGCCCTCCAATCCCGGGCTCGAGCTCCGCCTGGAGCCCATTCTGACCTCTCGCCTAACACCAGGAGAGGAAGTCGTGACAAGGAAGTCCTCCAGCACTGTAGAGTTCTTCAACTTGGTCACTCGGAGTTCTAACATCCCTCCGGGGGAGAGCGTCCCAGAGTTCGTGGAGAAACCTCACCCTGTCACCGCGGCCGAGGGTGTGTAGCTCCCCGTGTCTCTCCATGCCCCTACCTCTTCCCGTTCTTCTCCCTGTGCCCCAACCAGCACCACCACACCACAGACACCCCCCCCCCCCCAGTTCGCAAACACCAGCCTCAACAGGCTGAGGGTACCTCCCTGCCCAGTACGGCCATGTGATCCCTGGGAGGAGGCAGGGTGCAGGCAGAAGGTCCGGCCTGGAGGCTAGTCGGTGAAATTGGCCTCCCGTGCCCACTGCAGGGGATAAAGCTGTGTTCCGAGCCCAGGTGCAGGGGAACCCCAAACCCAACATCTCCTGGAAGAGAGAGAGCGGCATCCCCATCAAGGAGTCGGCCAAGATGTTCTACGACAGCATTAACAAGGAGCATGTGCTGAAGGTGCGGGGACCCAAGCCAGAGATCCAGTTATGGAAGAGGCCAGAGGCACAGACCCGAGGTCATGCCACAGCCCCTCTTGTGAACAAGGGAGCCACAACAGTGACCTGAGAACTGGGCCATGGGACTCCAGAGGCTGTCATTGCCCTAGAGGAGAGGCAGGATAAGAGAAGCCAAATGAGGAGCTGGGGCGTTGCTAGAGTGAGCAGGGAACCAAAATCAGACGAGGTGAAGCAGAGCTGGGGTAAAGCCAGGGAGGGGCAGGCCCCACCGGAAGAGACCCAGCTGTTCCAGAAGGAGAGCAAGCCTAGAGGGAAGTGGGGCAAAAACTGTGGGCGTGGCTAGAAGGGGCGGGGCGTGGTGGGTGGAGCCAAGTTAAATCGAGGCAGACCGGGACAGAGGGAGGAAATGAGCAGAGCGTTGGGGTGAGGGTCAGGGTTCCCGGGCTCTTCAGGGGAGCCTTCCAGAAGGCTCCCACTAAGGGCTGATCATCTTTAGATCTAACTAGCTTCTGCAACCTTTTGTTCCAAACCCTTGAGGAAAAGGAAAGATGGGTCATCCAGAGACTTGTCCCAATTGGTCCTGCCAGGACTTACCATTGTGAAGGGCAGAGTCTCCCCTCTCCCCCACAGACAGAACTCTGTTCTTTCTCCTCCTATGGTCCCGTTACTGGACCTCCTCTCCCTGAGAGTCTCCCTGAGGCCCCCCTTCCCTCACTAATAGCCTGACTCTAACACAGCTGGAGCCACTGACCTCCGATGACTCTGACAACTACAAGTGCATCGCAAGCAATGACCATGCAGATGCCATCTACACTGTGTCCTTGCTGGTGACAGAAGGTGAGCCAGCTCCCTCCTCCTGGCCTCTCCTCTTAGGGACCAGACTCCCCCTGTCTGACCCTGTCCATCTCTCTGTCCTCAGGTCAAGAGATAATGGATTTCAAGAAGATGTTGAAGAAGAGGTGAGAATGGGAGGCCCCTCTACCTGGGGTGCTGTCCCTCTACCCTCAAGGCTAGAGCTTCTTGAAGGCCTTTCAGTAGGGCCCTGAGTTAATGGCCCAGGCTCCAAGAACCGTGAAGTAGGGAGGGGATCTCAAGGTTAGCAGAGGCTCCCACTGTCTTCAGAGGGAGGTGCTGAGTCCAAGCTTGGAACCCACCTCCTTGCAGGGCACCTCCTGCTCCCAAGAAGAAGCAGAAGAAGGGAATAGGTGAGAAAGAGATGTTGGAGATTTTGTCCAAGGTGCCCAAGAAGGACTTTGAGAAGGTCTGCATGGAGTATGGCTTCACTGACTTCCGGGGGCTGCTCAAGAAGCTCAAAGAGATGAAGAAAGTGGAGGTGGAGGTCAGTGCCCATAGTGGGGCCAGGGTCTGCAGGCCGGGGTCTGGGAATGCTAGTGCCTATGTGTCTCCCAGTGGCAAGGCTTCTCCACCCTGCACACAATGCTCAAAGAGCAGAAAAGGAACTTGCCTTCCTTTTACTTCTTCTCTCTCCACTACCCCCTAAAGGGCTTGCATGGACTTTGGAGTCAGACACCCCTGGGTTCAGATCCCAGTTCTACTGCCTTATTAACTATGTGAACTTGGGCATCTCTCTGAACCTCAGTTTCTCATTTGCAAAGTGAAAATTCTCCTTTCCTCTTTCACTTGTTTTTGAGTTGTCATCATTCATTCGCTCAACCAGCTTGCACTTATTAAGCATCTACAATGGAATTAGGGGACTTAATGGGCCCCATACATAGTGACTGTTCCACAAATGGTGGCTTATTTCTCACCATCCATCATATCTGTCTCCCCCTAAGTCTTGCAGGCTTTCAGTGGCACAGAGTGGGGGCAGCACAGCTATCCAATCAGCCTAGTCATTTCTCCCCAGACCCTTAGGGGGCTCCTCCAGAACTGGGTTAACAGGCTGCTCAGGCTCCAGATGTCCCTGACGCCTGCCATTTTATTGTCACAATCTCACAGACCATCCGGATTCTGAAGCCCCTGGAAGACATAGAAACCAAGATCGACACCACTGTGGTCTTTGACTGCATCATGGAGCTGAAGGACCCCAATGTCAAGATGACATGGATGAAGGTGGGGATGATATGGAGCCCCTAGGCAGGGCCTGCCCTGGCAATATCTTTTCCTCTCTGCACCTCCTCCCTTCACAGACCTCCCTCATTACCCATCAACCATGTCATCTCTTCCATCCCAGCAAGAGGACGCCTCCTGGTATGACTGAAACTGGCTGGGAGCTGGGCTCTATTCTTAGCTGTACCATCACTTTGCCTTTTGATTTGACACAGTTACCTTCCTTTCTCTATGCCTCAGTCTACCTATCTGAAAAGGCTGGGTTAGGTAATCCTGAAGGTCACATTAAGAGTTCAGGTCTCATGGGAAGCAGGGATCCTGGATCCCACTGAGCCAGACGATGAGGCTAAAGAGATCTCAGGGGTCTCTGATGTGTCTGAGGATGGTAGAGAGGAAGGTATGGCACCCTCCAGCTCCGGCTGGCCTTGGGGAATTGAATCTCTGGACGTTTACTCCTAAAGTCCTTCATCAGCTTTTCTACCCATTTCGTGAGGCAGGGAAATGAACCACTGAGGATCCAGTACTCCCTAGGCAAGTATGATGTGAAGCAGATGGGCACCAAGTACATGCTGGTTATTACCAACGTGAACATGAACGACGCAGGCACCTACAGCCTGTCCGTGGGTGACAAGCGGATGAGAGCAGAGCTCACAGTTCTGGGTATGGATGTGGGCATCGGGGAACAAAGAGGACACAGGGCTGAGTGAGGAATAGCCAGGGATGGGGTCCATGGGGATATGGGAGAGAGGCTTGTGGGGCTATGTAATTGAGGACTGCATGGGGATGGACATTAATGGAGGAGGGAAACATGGGAGAAGACTATAAGGTAGTGAATACCATGGGGCTGGGTGGCATCGTGGTTAAGTGCACAGTCTCCGATGGAGACTGGTGGGGTTCAAGTCCCAGCTTCTGTCACTATGAGCTTCTGATTTGGGACAAGTTATTTAACTTCTATTTGCCACAGTTTCCCTATCTATAAAGTGGGAGAATAATAGTAAAATCTACCTATATGGGAATTGAATCCATTCATATGTGCAAATTGGCTAGAAGAGTGCCTGGCACATATTGGAACTATGTAAGTGCTTCATAAAATTGCTGTGTTAACATTACTGGGGAAGAGACCAGATGAACATCATGGGATGGAGTCACAAGCAGAATGCAAGGAAGGATGCTTTCCCTCATTGTGGGCTACAGGAGGCCAGTGACCCCTGAAGCTCCATGCCCCCTTCATCACCCCACCCCTCAGGAAGGACCAGGGCTTCAGCCCAGTGACTGTCCCTCTTGCTCTCCCATAGATGAGCCCCTGAAATTCTTGGGAGAGATGAAGCCAATGAAGGTCACAGAGCGGCAGACAGCTGTATTTGAGATCCGCCTCTCCAAGAAAGTACCTAACTTTGTTTGGAAGTTCAATGGGAAGGAGCTGAAGAGGGATGACAAGTATGAAATCACAGTGTCTGAGGATGGTCTGACTCACACGCTTAAGATTAAGGATGCCAGACTCTGTGATGCCGGCGAGTTCTCTGCTGAGGCAGGGGACCTGGTACAGAAGGCCCAGCTCAATATTGACCGTGAGTGGTTGGGCCAGAGCTTGCGGGGTGGGCCTCATGCCACAGCCACCTCCGTGCAGGCAGTCATTCATCCATCCATCCACCTATCTCTCCTTGCAAAGCCCTGTGATGGGTACTAGAAAGACAGAGGGTTCTCTTCACTAACTTCTAGTGTAGTGGGGATGTAGGTGTGAAATGGAATTAGTACATAAGTTCTCAAGCAAGGAGTCAAGACACGCTGTGGTTTTATCAGCTGAGAGAGCATGGATCCAGAAATGATTAGCCCTTCTGGCTCTAAGTTCATATATTCTAGCACATCTCTCTTAACCGCTTGCATTCTTACATGAGAGCAAGTTTGGAGAGTTACACATGGTGGTGGGTACACCCAGAAGCATGGCACACATGTGAACGGCACTTGACATGCGTGATGTGGAATCATCATGGCTGTGATGGAGGGAGGCACAGAGGTTGTGGGAACCCAAAGAAGGGGCACCAGGAGGTGAGGTCAGAAAGGATGTGATGAGATGATGGCCAAGCTGCTTCTTACCAAGAAGAACAAAAAGGAGTTCAGCTTTCAGCAAATAGGGAAGAGAGGAAATTCTCAACAGAGAGAAGAGCATGTGTCAAGGCCCGGACACCAGAAAGACAATGCAATTATGGCCAGAGTTCCAAAAGGGCATTAGAGATACTGCCTGCCATGCTGTGACAAGGTAAAAGTTATCTCATTTTACAGATGAGGAGACTGAGGTTCAGGGAGTGAATGCATTGCATAGGGTCAGCAAGCAAGGAAGGGCCAGAGCTGGAACTCTCCTTGTCAGTTACCTCTGTGGGTCACAGGCTGTACACATTCCACATCACAAGTCTCTGTGTTTCTGGAACCAAAAAGAGCAGCAAGGCAGCAGGTAGCTACAGAGAAGGGATGTCAGAGACTAGGTGCAAATCTGGGCCTATCTGTCCACAGGTATCCCCATCAAATTTGTGAGAACTCTAAAGAATGTACGAGTGAAAGAGAGGGGCCGAGCGTGCCTCGAGTGTGAGCTGACGTCCAAGGACGTGACGCTGCACTGGAAGAAGGATGGGCAGCTGCTGGAACGCAGCACCAAGTTCAGCATGAGCCATGAGGGCAAGCGAGCGGAGTTGGTCATTGAGGATGCACAGCTCAGTGACAGTGGCGAGTACACCGTGGTGGCCATGCAGGATGGAGACCCCACGGAATACTACAGTACTGCCATGGTCACCGTGGAGGGTACACACCCACCCTGTCAGTCCCCACTGCTCCATCCCCCTCAACCCTGACAGGTCCCTACCATGGACACTGATCAGCCCCCTACTGAGGCCAGCCCTCCTCAGACCATGATCAGTTTCCACTTCCCCACTCTAACCACCCCCATCTCCCAAATTCTGACCGTCTCCCACCTCACAGGCCCTGAACATCTCTACCTCCTAGGCCCTGATCATACCCCATCTCTTGAACTCTATCTGAAATCCCTTGACTTTATCCCTTGACCCTGCCCAGGCGATACTCGCTAATCCTGACCATTCCCCGCTGACCACCCTCAACTCCTAAACACAGTCTAGCCTGTCTGCCATAACCACAACTAACCATCCCATCTCCTCTAACCACCCACCGTCTCGCCCTCTAGTCCCCTTCTTCAGCTGAGCATCCCAAGTCGCCACCAACCATCCCCCTGTGATAAGCCCTCCTTGGCCATTTCCCAATGCAAGTGACTTTTGCCCAACTTCCCACCTATTTGCTCCAGTCCCCCCAATCATCCATTGACCTTTTCCAAACCTCCTGCTAATCATAAATTATTTTGATAGAGGTGGCACCCCAGCCCCTTCCTTTGGCCATGGCCACCAGCTGTTTCCCTGCGAGTCCCTTCTGCCCCCAGCACCCTAGACCAGCCCTGCTCCCTTTCTCCCCAGAGCGTCTGGCCACGGTGAAGAGCGGGCTGTCCGACGTGCACGCGGCCACTGGGAGCCCAGCTGAGCTGTGCGTCGTGCTCAACGACGAGAAGGTGGAGGGCGTGTGGCTGAAGGACGGCAAGGAGGTCTGAGGCGAGGGCTAGAGAAGGGGACCAAGGAGGATAGGGGTCGACAGGGCATATATTCGCACTCACAGTCTCCCCTCGCCCCCGACCCCGACCCCACCCCGCTCCGCTGCCCAGATCACGGACTTGCCCGGCGTGCAGATCGTGAAGCAGGGTGCAGTGCACAAGCTCATCTTCCCCAACATGGGCCCAGAGCACGAGGGCAAGTACACATTCCGGGCCAAGGGCGCAGAGAGTGAAGCCTCGGTGTTCATTGCAGGTAAGGTCGCCGCCCCCTAGAAGCAAAACTCAACCACGCCTGGCCCGCCCATGTGCTCGGAGCTCTTCCCAGACCCCCAGCAGGCCCTCCTTCACCCCTCGCCGCCCCGCCCCCATTCCTGCTGGGCGAGCCTGCCCTGCCGCGCTCCACAGATCCACCTACCATCGACCCTTCGGTGCTGGAGGCGCTAGCGGCGCACCCCGTGACTGTGAAGGTGGGTCACACGGCGAACATCAAGGTGCCCTTCCGGGCGAAGCCGCTGCCCAAAGTGACGTGGTACAAGGACGGCGTGGAGGTGACGGAGGAGGAGCGTGTGTCCATGGAGCGCGGGGAAGACCAGGCGATGCTCACCATTTCAAAGTGTGTGCGTGAGGACAGTGGCCTCATTCTGCTCAAGCTCAAGAATGACCACGGCACAGCCACAGCCACTCTGCACCTCAGCGTGCTGGGTGAGGGCAGGACCCTGGCTGGGAGGGGCTCAGGGCACCAGCTGCTTGGCGCTGGGGGTGTGGATAGAGCTGGAGCTGGGAGTTGAGAAAGGGATTGGGGTGCTAGCTTTGCAGCCAGAAGCCGGCAGGTTCTGACTTCCTAATTATGTGACCTTGGGCAAGTCACAGAAGGCGAGAACCTTCTGAAGCCTGTTTCTTATCCTGCAACAGGATGACTTGATTTTTTGTTAGTTGGGTTGTTTTTTGTATCTATTTCAGTTGAGTTTAAGGCACATAGGAGAATGCAGGACAGCTCATAGAGGTTGGATTTAGGGATAGAAGTGAGGTTGGTGGGGAAGTTCTGGGGGTAGAAGTGAAATGGAGTGAGGGGAGCTGAGATAGGATTGAGAATAAAATGAGGTTGGAAAAATGAAAGGGATTTGGACTGGGTCTAAACATAAGGCTAAGGAAAGAGATGAGGAGCTGGCCTTAGTGAGCTCAGAGTGAATCTGTCACACACACACACACACACACACACACACACACCCCATGCCATCAAGCTGTGGAGTGAGAAAGTTTGGGTTTCAACTCAATTCAGCAGCATGACTGAGCTCTTCTGTGTTCTCACTGCTGAGGACACAGCGATGGAAGTGTCCCAGCAGTTTCTCAACCCAAAAGGGATGAAAACTAGCAGGCATGTAATTATAACCTAAGATAAACTATTAATACCAGAAAGCACTGGAGTTCTGGAAGCTGAGAGGAGGGGGAGATCTTGTCTGGAAGAAGACAAGGTGGGGAATAAGCTGAGGCAGAGGCCCCTCCAGTCCCCAGTCCCCCCACTGCTAGGCAAGGGAGAGTCTCAGGGGGCCAAGGATCCAACTCTTTGGGCAAGTGTTACAAGGAGGGGCAGTGAACACAGAGAAGGGCAAGATACCTAGAAAGCTCCAAATCTAACTATCCCCAGTCTGGCTGGACCTCTGGCAGGTGGGATAAAGCCTTTTGGATCCTTCGCTCCCATTCTGATGCTATTTTCTGTCTTCAGACCGTCCCAAGCCTCCCCAGGGCCGGGTGGAGTTCCTGGAACTCTCGGGGAACTGCGTGCACATGAAGTGGAAGGCCCCGAAGGACAACGGCGGGCGGCCTGTGACACAGTTCATAGTGGAACGGAGGATGGTCGGCAAGAAGTCCTGGATTAAGATAGGCGAGGTGGACAGCAAGGTCACGAACTTCTCCACCAACAAAGTAGAAGAGGGGAAAGCCTACCAGTTTCGTATCCTGGCAGTTAATTCAGAAGGAGTGAGCGACCCCCTGGAAACAGATGAAGTGTTTGCAGGAAATCCCATTGGTCAGTGACATAGCCCCCTGCTCAGTGGGCAACTCAGAGGTCAGGATGGGGGTCTTAAGACAGTGAGGAATGCTAGTCTGGGGGGGAATTCTGGGTCACCTCTGTAGCTATCCTATGAGACAGATGGAATCCAAAGTAAGAGCAGAACATTCTGGGCAGAAATTCTCGACTTTTCCCACTCACATGTACAACACACTCCCATGTATATATCCAGAACTGCATTCGATTCCAGGGAAATGACTGCACTTCTCTATTCCAGAAATCATCCCAAATCCAAGTGGAACTGATGTTACTTTAGAGATAACCTTGATTCTATTGTAACTTTTTCCCAAAGAAAACCTTTGACAACATTAGCATTTTAATTATAATGTTAATTAACTGCTTGCTACACTCCTCCCAGTTGGTCTCCAAGTCTCCATGTCTCCCTGTGTCAAGAACATTAAGAACTGTGGCACTGAGAATGACACAGGTTGGAAGATTTGAGTTGGTGATTCTCAGTCTTGGCCACACAGTAGAATCATCTGAGGTTTTGAAAAACATGCCCGTGAGTGGCCTCCACCCAAGGCCAATTAAATTAAACTATCTGGAGGTAAGACCCAGACATTGTTTTTTGGTGATGGTATTTTTTTTTAACTCCCCACTTGATCTTAATGCGCAACCACAGTTAAGAATCATCGGGGTTTTTTTTAAAGCAGGAACCAGAGATCGGCATAGGGTAGGCAACCATCTACACGCTCCCCATCCTAACCTCTGACCTCTGTCTCCCCCCAGAGCCCCCGGGTCTTGCCTCCCAGCCTCAAGTGACTGATGTGACCAAAGACACCATGACCATCACATGGAATGCCCCTGCCCAGGATGGGGGAGCCCCAGTGCTCGGCTACATTGTGGAACGGAGGAAGAAAGGCAGTAACCTATGGGTGCCAGTCAACAAGGACCCCATCCAAGGTGAGGTCCTAAGGAGAGAGGCCCAGGAGGATCAAGGGAGGCTTTGCTGGGTGGACCTATGTACCCCTGCCTGCCCTGCACATATTCCATTCCCCAACTCCTTTGGGAGTTTTAATAGCATCCCATAACTCCCTCTTCCATGTCCTCTCACTCTGTGGTCTCCCATATCTGGACCCCCGGCCTCATGATCCCTCAAATTCCCATTTCAGACACCAAGTGCACTGTGGATGGTCTCCTGGAGGACACAGAATATGAATTCCGAGTTATAGCTGTGAATAAGGCAGGCCCCGGACAGCCCAGTATGGCATCCAACTCAGTGGTAGCCAAGGACCCTGTCAGTGAGTAGGGTGCTGCGAAGCCCCATCACATAGCAGAATTAGCCCATTCAAGGTAGACAGTGGATTTCTCCTCTGGGAAAGTCTAACAGGATGACCCCTTCGCACAATCTCCACTTTCTGAGAGCTTCCAGCCTAAGAGAGGGACAGCATTCACACCCAAAAGAAAGCCAGCAAATCAAGATTGAGAGTCAGGGTCAGCGAGGAGGCAGGGTGAGGGAAAAAAATTATAAAACTCTTGAGTATTTCTGGTTAGGTAAGGTGGTGGACGCATGTTTGAGGATGGGGTAGGGCTCTAGGGTAGATGGTTGGGAGGGAGGTGAGTTTAGGAGGTGGGATGGGGGTACTGCATACAAATGGATGTGGTAGAGATGGTTGGGCTAAAGGCTGATGGAATTTAGACCATAGGGGGATGATTGAGGGTGTAGGGTATGTTGAATTTGGAGGGTACTGACTTCAAGGGTGAAAGGGTGGATCCAGTGAGAGAATTGAATTTGGAGGTTGTTGAGTGTGCAGGGCTGGTGTGGAAAGTGTTACCTGGGAGCTGGAGGCAGAGGTGGTGGAAGTTCGGTTTCAGGGGTACTGAGTGTGGGAACTGGGTATGGGATTGAGTGCAGAGGAGTCGGAAGACTGACTGGACGTCTGTGCCCCCCGCCGCAGAACCCCCAGGCCTTGTGCAGGGTCTGCACGTGTCTGATTCCTCCAACTCCAGCATCTCCCTGGCCTGGCGGGAGCCTGCAGAGGGAGACCCACCCTCCGGTTACATCCTCGAGATGCGGGCGGAGGACACGAAGGAGTGGTCCAAGTGCACAAAGATCCCCATCTCAGGCACCTGCTACACAGTGGGCGGCCTCACTGAGAGGCAGAAATATTTCTTCCGAATCCGGGCTGTGAACGAGGCTGGGGTTGGGGAGCCCGTGGAGCTGGATGAGGGGGTCCGTGCCATGCCACCCCCAGGTGAGGATGCAGAGGGAGCAAGGGCTTAGGCCCCAACATCCTAGCCCCATACTTTCCTCTCTGGGACTTCAGCCCACAGGGGAAAACTGGGAGATGCTATGATTAAGAAGTCATCCGTACTTGTGCCTGGACGGGGCTAGGGGTGACCTGTCCCACCCCCCCAAAAAAACCCTACTCAACTGTTATTCCAAGTAGTATCTACTGTGCGCCAAGGGAGGTGTTAGAAATACAGAAACAAATAACAGGACCTGCCCTAGAATCTTGCATACTATTGGGGGAAGACAATGGAGGAACAACTAAAAGCTTCACAGTGTTGGGGCTGCAGGCTCTCTCTCTGACCTGTCATGGGAGCATGGAGGAGAGGCTGGGAAAGGCTCTGGAGAGGATTTAAAGCTAAGCCCACGGCCCCACCTCTGTTTCCTCCATCTCACTCAGCTGCCCCCAAGTTTGACCTCAGTGCCCGGCTGAAGAGTCACATGGTGGTTCGTGCTGGGACAGCCCTCTGCATCCATGCTGCCTTCTCTGTGAGTCATTCCAGACCCTGGCCCCCCGTTACCCACCACTTAGCCAAGATGGCTGCCATAGCTATCATAATCTCTGTGTCTGCCCTTTGCAGACCCCTGGCACTAGAGCCTGGCAGGAAACCCCTGGCCAGTGTAGTGGGAGAGGGCCCGCCCCCAGGTATCACCTGGGTCACCCCAGTGCCATCTCCTGTCACCACGCAGGGCTCACCACCACCCAACGTGATCTGGCAGAAAGACGGCATCCCCACCAAGGGCCGGGAAACCATCACCAAGGGCAAAAACCACTCCCAGTTCCTTATCAACAGCACCAAGCGCTCGGACTCAGGCGTGTACCGCATCTTGCTCCAGAATGAGTTTGGAGAGGCATACTATGATGTCCACGTCCGTGTGGCAGGTGCGACTGTGGGCAGAGGCCTCGGGGAGGCACCCTTGCACACACTCCGAAACAGAGCTCCCCACTGCTGCCTGAGTTCCTGCCAAAATAAAGTCAGGCTGAGGTAGTAAAGGTTTCTCTCGTGCCACACACATCAGGACTGACCTTTGCCTTAATGAGGAGGTTAGTTTCCACCTTGTCTCAATGTCCTGGAGCCCTAGAGGTATTGAACCAGGACCAAATCCTTGTTTCGGTTTCTGCACTCATAGCTGATGAGATTTGGGGACATATGCAGAGTATGGTTGGCAGAGAGAGAGAGCAGAAAATGAGTGGGAGGAAGGAGGGGCAGATGGAGATGAGTCCATTAAAATTTGGACTGACCTCATAGTGAGGGCTAGAAGCTTTATAATCAAGCCTTAAACTCCTAAGGAATGAAGGGATAAACTTTTATTGAATAGTTACTATGTGCCAGGCACTTTACTCAACGTTTCTGAGGGAGTTACTGTTAGCCCTATTTTGCAAATGAAGAAATGGGTCCCAGAGTTTACAGGGCTGGTACCTGGTAGAGGCTACATGAGGGCTGCTACACCTCAGAAATAGTTCTGACTCCAAAACACTCCAAGAAGAGACATCCCCCATTCCATCTTCCACAGGGCTTGGCAGGAGGCTGGGGTGGGGCATAACTCTTCAGGCCCCCGAGGGTGGCTGACGGACCCTGTGGCTGTTCCAGATTTTCCGCGGCCACCCACAAATCTACAGCTGTTTGAGGAGGTCCCCAACACAGTGACTCTGACCTGGAACCATAGCCCTGACGTGCAGGAGGACAGTGAGGCCCACTATGTCATCCTGAAGCGGGATGCTAGTACTGCCACCTGGTTCACAGCAGCCGACCACGTCTTCAGCAACAAGTACACGGTGACAGGGTTACTCCCCGGCAGGAAGTACTACTTCCGAGTGCTGGCCCGGAACGAGATCGGTGACAGTGACCCGCTCGACTCCAAGGACACCTGGCTCGTCAACAAGGACAAGAGTGAGTGTTGGGGGACTCAGGGGTTGGGGTTATATCCCCGATGGCAGGGATGGCATGGGCATTCCCGGGGGTACCCAAGATTTGAGGTGAAATCTAAGAACCGCTGAGGGGGAAAGGCTAATGTCAGGGATGCTGGGAGGGGAAGTGCCATCCTGAAGCCTGAAGAGGATACTTTCTGGATACTCTGAGGGGTGGGACTACCGCGAGGGTGGGGAGGTGCCCTTGGGGGCGGGGGTGATAGGGGAGGGCAGTTGGTGTGGAGCTGAGAGGGACCTTCAGAGCCAAGGGGTCCACAAGTGAGGACTGGGGAGGGTCTCCAAGGATGACGTCCAGGAAGGAAAGGGGTTAAGGGTGGGGATAGGGTCGGGGAAGCTTGAATTGAGGAGCTAAATGGAGGTGAGGAGAGACCGTGGAGGCTGAGAGGACGCTGGGGAAAGCCTGGATGGGCAGTTAACAGTCGGATAGCAGCTCAGTTTGGAAGCTGGCAGCTGGCAGGAAGTTAGGACTCCCCGGTCTGGAAAGGCGTAAAAACCCAAATGCAGGCACCTGGCTTTGATCGTGGAACCCTGGAGTGACAAGGGGTGGGAGGGTGGCAGAAGGGGAACCTCAGGAACACCAGTGTCAGGTCGGGGCCCCAGAGTTGACAGCGCATGGGAATGTAGCCCAGGCCACCAGGGCTTGGGGAGCTGGGTCTCCGGGGCGCCTTGGGAGCTCTAAGGGACGGGCGGCAGCTTGACTCCCAAGCACGCTCACTGTGCACCGCGTCCTGCCTGCACAGTCGAGGACCTGAGTGCCAAGCTGAAGCCATATGAGCAGAAGGACTGGCGACACGCGCCGCGCTTCCTGATCCCGCTCAAGCCACACACGGTGTTGCGCGGCCAGGACTGCACCATGACCTGCGCCTTCCTTGGGAACCCGCGCCCCACGGTGACCCTCTACAAGGGCGACGTCAACATCACGGCCAACTCCAAGTTCTGGTACAACTCCACCAGCGGGGTCTGCACCATCGTCATCCCCACCTGCACGCTCAAGGACAGCGGCGAGTACAGTGTGCTGGTGGAGAACGAGCTGGGCAAGGACCGCAGCAGCTGCACTCTCACGGTCTACGGTGAGGGCACCGGGCAGTTCTGGCCGGCAGGGGGCGGGGGGCAGGGAGGCGTCTCCCTGCAGCCCACCAGCTGCAGAGGCGCAAGATGGCCCTCTCCTGGTGCCGTTTTTTATTTCCTCTGCCATCGGATGGTATAAACATTCACCCACTGGCCATACATGGTTCCTCTCTCCCATCCTCTTCATGTCATTTGTTATGTGCCTGGCCCTTGCAGACTTGGGAGTTTGCAATCCCTCAACAAACCGTAGTTTGCCACCCTTGGTGGGCCTAGACTTGCCTTTGAAAAAAAATACTGGTGATTAGGCCTAAACCAGTCTCTGTGACAGGTTTCTGGAAGGAATTTTTATGTTCACAAATTTTGATGAGTCATTCATATACACAACCAAGACCGAAAACTACTGGTCTAGGGTAAGGAGAGATGGGAAGTACAAATGGGGGAAGGGCTGAAGGGGGCCTAGTGGAGACCCTTCCTCTGCACAGGTGTGCCACACCTCTGCTCATGTGTGCACATGTAGGGGAACTACCTTATGTTCTTCCCACACACTCCACTGTCTTCACAACTATACAGCGAGTAGCAGGAATTCTCCAAAAGCAAAGCTGTCCTGCGCTGCTCCCTTCTTGCTTTCACTCCCTAACTTTTCCATGACCCTCTTGAGTAAACCTCAACCCGCAAGGCCCTCCACCCTGTCCCCTGCCTCTCACATCTACTTCTCCAGCTCATCCTCTGCCACTCCCTGAACTCTCTGTGACAGTCCATTGGTGTCCTGTTGTAGGTGCCTTTCTTTGGGGAAAGTACCACGCCCTGGTGCTCTGTCCCTCAAGGACTCAGCTAGATGTTAGCCACTGAGATAAAGCCTCCAGAGGGTGGCTCAGCTGTGTGACAGAACTAGGCCAGGGAAGGCACCGTGGGAGACATCCAGCTTTCATTCCACAGCTAGAGAAATCCCTGACAACTTAATTCTGGTTGTAAGCACGTGGGCCCAGAGCCCGGGCTCCACCGTTGTCCGGCCATGTGACCTTGGCAAACCACGCTGAGCCCGTTTTCTCATCTGTTCCTTAAGACTGTTTGGAGGCTTACGTGAGATAGTGTGCAGAAGTGCCTGGTGCAACGCTTGGCAAATATTAAGGGCTGAGTAACTGGTAGCTCTTGGCCCCACATGCTCAGCTGACCTTGGGAGACTGGGGAACTGCAAGGCCAGTGGGTTGGAGTTTGCCTTCTTCCCTGTAACATGAACACTGAAAAATCCTTGTTTTGCTCTTTCAGACAAAGATGACAAGTCCATCCTAGCATCTGTCACTGAAAGTATGCAGAAGAAGTCAAAGTACCTTATGTGAGCTCCAGTCTAGCCCAGGCATCAGGAGGATGTTGGGATGTGTGGTTTGGGGGCCCATCCTGTGTGTGGCTCCAGGGAGGGCAGCCCTGTTGGCTTTCTGGTGTTTGTCGATGTTAAAAGTCAGCAAAGGCATGGGACAATAAATTGACTAAGCTCGGCCCTGCCTGTTCCTGAGGGTGACGTGCAGCAGGGACCAAGGACATGGACCTGGGCATTGATGGGGACACATGGCTCCAAGAGCTTAGTCCAAACCCACTCACAATGGCAGTGACCAGCTCCTTCCTGACTGGGCCTCCGCCTGCCTCCTGCTCTTCTGCAGCCCCACTGCACCCTTCCCTCCCCTCCCCTCAGGGCAAGGGAAAGCAAGGCCTGATAGACTTCATCCTGCTCCAGGTCCCTCCCTCCCATTTTTTCAAGAGGTAGGTCTGTCATCAGAGTTCTGGGGTTTGAGGGGGGTCAGGGCCTTGCCTCTTTACTATCCAGGGTTCCCACTATTTGACACTTAGTGGATCTCGGAGCTAGAAGGAATTGGTCATCCAGCTCAGTAGGTTTCAAATTTAGGTTTTATAGCAGAATTCTTCCTCTAAAAGAAAAAAATCATAAATACTGGACTTCAAACAAGGATAGGGGGACCTCTGGGAGCCTCCCTCCTCTACTTATTCTTTCACTTTCCCCCACCAGGTGTCTCTGTAAAAATTCTAGTTTGGAAATCACTGATTCACCCACCACCCACATGGGACTGAACCTCCTCTCTCCAGTCCCCACAACTCCACAACCTCTCCACTAAGGACATATTCACCACTACCCAAGGCTTCCCTTTCTGCTTCTGGGTCAGGGTACTGCCCATTAAGATGCAAATGCCCCTGGAGTGGAGCGACTCCACTCCATTGTTTGGCCTGGGCTTCCCATCTAAAGTACAAATCAACCAATCTAATCTCCCTCCTCCCTGCTGTTTAACTGAGCCCACAGTCCAAGGAGAGAGGAGACCCTTGAAGGGAATATGGATCATTCTGGAGCACGAAGCAGGTCTGGGAGGAGGTGGGCAGCCGGAGAGGACACTGGGTAACAAAGACTTACCAAAGGTGCCAGGCACCGGTGTGCAGGGGAATGTATCAAGGAGAAACTTGGATGGTAGTAAATACTACCCATCCCCCATCCTCCTGAACACCAGCCTCACCCAGACACGTGACTGGGGAAGTGAGACCCACTCCAACCAGCACCGTGTCACCAGAGCCAGGAGACCGCCGCCGGGTGCCAAGATGCACTGGCCAGGACTGTGACCCAAGATGTAAGGACATCCAGGGCCCCTGGCACCATGCCCCCAACCCCTCCCCTCCAGGACAGGCACATGCCACACAGGCGGACAAGAGGACAGCCAATGGCCCTTGCTTTTTATTTTTTTTCACATGAGCAGCAAAGGATGGAGTTGTCCCATCCTTGCTCCTTTTGCATTGAATGTGCCTTAGGTCTTATGACCCTAGAATGTCATTGGAGCCCCCTCCTCTGGCTCCCAGTGCAGAAGGGGCAGGCAGAAAAGCACTGATGGAGGCAGGGTAGGGTCCCAGCTCTCTAAGCCAGGCTCAGCACCCTCTCAGCAACTCCCTGAGGCCCTCTCCCTATAAGACTTAGACAGCAGGACAGAGACAGATGGCACAGTAAGACAGACAGGCTGGGAGACAGACCACATACACATAGACTCACGTACATACATACAGGCTGGCCCCTTCCTTTGGCATGGTTCACTCTAGCCCTGGGGACAGGGTCTAAGGGTGGTGGTGGTGGGCCTGCACTCTGGGCTAGCCCCTGAGAGAGATGGAACCAACTTAAATCCTTGGTCACCCAAGCTCCCAGGCCAATGAAGTCCCCAGTCTCACCTACCTCAACAAGACACCCCTACACCTTCCCACCCAACACTTAGAAACGGAGATTGTTCAAGTAACAAGGATAGATGAAGGAAAGGGAGACTCCATCCTCATCCAATCTTCCCAACTAGGGGCCTGCAAAAGGGGCTTCAAGCCCTGGGCTTGGGTCATCTCAGCTCAAACTTCTCTCTTCCCTCAACTCTGTACAGATGAGAAAGAGCGGGAATGTGTAAGTCAGACTCTTCTATCTAGTAGAAGTGGGGGGAGGTCAAGACATGGAGCACCATCACCCTCCAGAGGGGCTTCGACAATCCCGGTGGGATTAGAGGTGGGGAGAGGTCTAATTCTGGCCCCGGCTCAAGAAGAATTAGGCTGGCTCTTTTTGGCTCTCAGAATTGTTCCAGACCACGAGCTTTGCTAGAGAGATCCTTTTCCTGCTTACCCCCTCAAACTTGTACATTTTCCAGGTGGTATCTGCTCCTCCAGCTTAGGCCTACAACCATCCTGACCCAGTTCTTGCAGGTTCTGGACCCCTGCCCCGGAAGGAGAGAGGGGTAACCAGACCCTGGCCTTTCAGTTGGCCTTGCTCTGTCTGTAGTCTTCCACTGGCTCCCGGCTCTCAACGGCAGACAGGGCGATGAACATCTGGGCAGCATAGTAGGTAGACATGATGAGTGCCCGTGCGTAGGGCACCGGGAAGCAGAACTTGCTGAGGGCGATGGTCAGGTCTGAGATGATAAAGAGCAGCGCACCACTGCCTGCTGCCAGCTCGGTCCAGCGCCAGGCTGCCCCGACCAGCCGGAGTCCTGCCACAGCCCGCCAGCCCATGAAGCCAATGAGGGCCACATAGATCCCCACCAGATAAGTGAAGGCACCTGAGAGGCATGGGTAGAGGAGAGCATAGCACAGGCCTGACAGCACTGCCATCACCAGGCCTGTCCGAAGAGCCAATGGCCGCATGCCAAAGGCCGAGGCGTAGAGCACGTGGGTCACAGCAAACATCAGCAGACCTGGGAGTGAGAGGGGATGAGGGGATGCTGAGGGCAGGCTCAGGGGAGTAATGAGTAACGGGGCGGGAGGTGGTTAGGAGGGGGGTGTGGGGATAACCCAGCAGCTTTGGAAAGTCTCAGGGGTGGGAGGAAATGCACAGAGGTAAAGATACACTCTCCCTTCCCCTGAGAAACTCTAGAACTGATCACCAGATCAGTGCAAGGGAATCCTCCAACAAGGGCCCCACAGTCTTTGGCCTCAGAACCCCTCAGATTCACCATATTCTTGTTCCAAAGCTCCCTCTCCCCAGTCCTTGGCCACCTAAGACCCGCTAGCACCCAGCCCCAGGATTCCTCCCAGGCAGCTCCTGGGGCAACTGACCGTGCATAAAGTAACCCTGGTCCTGCCAGATGAGGAAGGCATCACCTAGAGCAGAGAAGACGAGCCCTGCAAAGATGCGGGTGGCACTGGGATGGGTCAGCAGGAATCCTAGGCCATGGGCCAGAAGGAAGAGCCAGAGGCAGAAGATGGGCAGGCACTTGATGAGGGCGCTGACCCACGATGGACTGGACGAGGGCAGCCAGAGCACAAAATACACGCAGGTGGCCTTGAAGAAGGGCACCAGCTTGGGTCCCTCACTCTTCACCTGGAGGACACAGGACAAGGGCAGCACTCAGCACTTGGAGCTCGGAAGCCCACGGAGGTGTTCAGAGCCAGCACCCTCAACCCAGACATATACCCCAGAGCCAGACCTGCCTCCCAAGCAGGGAGGATTGACCCCCAGAAACCCAGTTTGGCCTGTCCCAACCAGCCAGCAGAGTAGGCACATTCCCATCATCACCCTGGGGCTTAACCGATTAGGAAGGGGAAGGGCTCCACTGTTCTGCTGCCTGTGCACCTTCTTGGCCCAAAGCAGGACCAGAATGGTCACTCACTAGGCAGAAAACATATCTGGGGATACAGTCCCCTCCTGCAAGCAACGCTTCTCCCTTCCTGGCTCCTCCCTGTCCCTCCCCAAAGGCCCTTTAACCCGTCTCTGCCAGCATCAGCCACCGGCTGTCTGGAATGGAGTGGAGTCAGCAGGAAACCACAGAGACGCCACAACTAGCCAACTCGTGATCCTCCGCAGTGGGGCCCGGGCACAGGCTTAGGGCCCTGGCAACACCCGGTGAGTGCCAGGAATGTGTGAGAGTGAGCCCTCAACCCCCACAGGCTCTCTCCTTGGCTGGCCTGCTCCTCAGCCTTCATTCCAGCTGTCCCGAAAGGTACCAGCCTCAAGGTACCATCAAGAGCGAGGAGAGGAGATAGGGATGCTGGCTAGCGGACGATTTCAGGGATCGCGGAGTTGAAGGGGCAGGGTGTCTCTTGGTCAGTCTCATTTCCAAGAAAACAAGAGCAATTCAAGAGTTCGTCAAAAAGAGAGGCAGGAAGCAGGGGAGGGGTTCTCTTTCCAGCTTTTGATCTGCAGCCAGCAGACTGGCTGGGAGGAGATGTGGAACTGAGAGGGGGAAGTTGGAGCAGCTGACTTGGCCTCAGCCGGATTAGCGGGGAGGGCAGCTAAAGAAAGGTATGTCCGAGGCCACTTCAGGTACTCTCCAAGCTGAGGGAGGGGGCTACTGCAAATATTCTGAAATCTGTGATCCCCTGAAGCTCCCCCTTTTTTTGGGCTTCAGGCACAGGGTCTCTGTGGGTGATTCAAAACTCCTGAGGTTCCCTGTATACATACACTCTGCCCAAAATGATTGTGCCTCTAGCTGGGTGAGCTGTCCAGCACAAGGCTCTGGGAACACACTGATTCCCAGACTGCCAGTTACCTGAGGACTGATCAGACTGTGACGGAGGAGTTTGGCAAGAGGCAGATGGGTAGAAAGGTCCAGGGTCCAAGCCTGCCCTTGCTCTGCCAGGGGTGAGAGCAGGGAGAAAAGACGACTAAGTTCCTTCCTATGGAGATCTCCCCCATCCAGGCTCATTGGGGTAAGGGCATGGGTAGAGAAGGAAACTGGAGCAGATGAACAACCCCGCAGTCCCCAGTTCTCCCCAGCAACAACCTGCCAGCCCTTGGAAACATCAACGTCTGCTCCATACCCCTCCCCCAGCCCCATATTTCCTGTAAGGAAAAACAGGCCGTAGAGTAGTAGCAGCTGGCGAGACTTTTGACAGACAGAGAGAATCCAACACTAGAAGATGAAGGGTGGGGAAGAGAAAGAGGTTCGAGCTGAGAAGTCTGAATAGGAAGAGTGGTCAAGAGAGGAGCAGCCCTCTTCCTCCAGCGCATTACCAAGGCTGCATGGACTCAGGGGCGTCCCCTCTCGCGCCCCAGGCTTGCTTATAGGATGAGGAGCGGGAGGAAACAAGTTTGGCCAGGATTCCCAAGAGGTCCCAGTCACCCTCCTACCCTTCCCCGCCCTCTCCCACGCCTCCCTGTGGTCTGCCCACGCAGAACCTGGCGTCCATCTGCTGTCGCCTCTCTCTCCCTGGCAGCCACCCCGCCGACCCGCGTCGGACACACAGACATCAACAAAGTCACGCTTCCGAGTCACGTGCCCACTGTTTTCCTCCCTCCCGCGGGCGGGCGGGGGCTGCGTGGAGGAGGGGCGCCGCGGGTCCCGGGTGCGGGACCCTTGACAGCGCCCGCCTCCCCGCCCGGGTACGCCTACCGCCGCGGGATCCCTGCCCTTCCTCGGCCCCCGACGGCCTGGCCTGCCGCAGCCCAGTCCCCAGGCCGGTGGGCTCCGGCCGCGCCGGACACTGGCTCGCTCGCTCGCTCACTCACCACAGTGACCGGGGACACCATGGCGGCAGCGGCGGCGGCAGCGGCTGACACTCCGCTCCGGGCTGCAGCGGCCAGGACGCGCCCGCGGCCAGGTGAGTAGGCGAAGACGTAACAAAGCCCCGGGTCACGGGCAATACCTCCCGCTCGGGCGGCGCTGGGATTTCTGTCTGCGATCCCCCGGACGTCACAGCGCGCACCGCCAATGAGAGGGCGGGGGTCGGGGGCGGGGCGGGGCGTCCTAGGCCCCGCCCCTCCGGGAGCCCGGGCCAGGGCATCGCGGAATCTGACTGTGACACCGCCCCCCCACCCCCACCCCCAGTGAAGACCGAGGTTGGCTGAGAGTCAAACATATTCCTGTCGTGGGCCCACGACGTAACCCGGGGATAAAAAGCTGATTCCCTTCAGCCTTTAAACACGCGGTTTACACGGACATCGGGTTTGTTTGTTTTTAAGATTTTACTTATTTATTTGAGAGAGAGAGGGAGCGCACACAGAAACAGGGGGAGTGGGAGAGGGGGAAGCAGACTTCTGCTGAGCAAGGAGCCCGATGTAGGGTTCGATTCCAGGACCCTGGGATCACAACCCCGAGCCCAAGGCAGCCGCTTAACCGACTGAGCCCGCCACACTTCCCACACACAGACATAGTTACAGTTAGACCCACAGCCTTCATTGTGTACAAACACACATGCAAATGGACACAGTGGTCAGCGTACATACCACCTTCAACATGAAAAGAGACACCTCAATAAGTCCAGAGCAGCCCATAGACACATTGTCCTCATGTATATACAAACATACAGAATCACAATTACCCTTAGGCATCAAACAAATATGTAGACCTAAAACCACCAGCAGCAGGTGGACACACATCCTTCAACATAAAGAGAGGCAGAGACAGGCACACCTCCAGACCACAAATACTTAATTGCTCTTAGGTGCATGCCTCTCATAGCCCAGACACAACTGTAACACAAGAACACACCAGGAACGACAGACCTGAGGACCTCAGGCAGACCTGAGCATACTTAAGGACCCACACGAATGGGAACTAGCTTTGCCATAATACGGCTTAAGAAGCTTGAGTGTCAAGATTACAGAGACTAATTTGCGACACATTACAGACACATTTGTGACCAGGCTTCATCAGAACCGTGGGAATTACATGGTAAGTAGTCAAGTGGACAGGGATCTCTGTTCCAATTTGCCAGGTCCATGTTGGGCGACTGGGTGAATCAGCTGCCCTCTCTGGGCTTGATTTCCTCATATATAAGATAAGTGCATAATCTCTAAGCTTCCTCCCAGGCCATCATATTGTGTAGGACAGGGAAGGAGTGGGATGCTGGTGTCATCCTGGAGGCATCCTGGAGACAGAGATTTCAGATACTTCTTAAAGGATGGCCTGTGGTCTTTCTGCAGGAGGAGGGAAGGCGCCGTGTGCCAGGCTTTGGGAATTGGGGTTGGAGGGGATAACCAGCCCTAACTGGCCTCAATTAGCAGCCAACAAGGGGTTTTAAACTTCCTGGGCTGACACTGTTGCTGCACCTGAACCTGGTGCTGGGCCAGGAGAAGCCTACAGCTTGCCTTCTGTGAGCCCCTCCCATAATGGGCCCCTTTCTTTTTCTTTTGGGACCAGCCCAGCTTTCCCCAAAGCCTGTGCTGACCTGACACCCAAGTGGAGTGGGGAGCAGCCCTCTTTCATGATAGAATTGACAAGCAGAGATTCAGAAGCAGAGGCAATAGAATGAGAATCAAGACTCGGGATTGGGGGTCACACACAGCCTTCTCCCATCGCCTCCAGGCCCCTTCTGCGTAGGGCCCCAGTGGGCAGGGAACTCTGCCTGCTCCACACTCTTCCTAGCCAGGGGCGGTGGGGAGACCTACCTTACCAGAATGGGAGACTATTGCTGCCTAGAGGGCTTGGTGCCCCCCCGCCACATATACACCCCTTCCTGCAGTGTCCTGCCTAGAAAAAAGCCTGGATTGAAAGTTAGAACTACTATACTTGGTGCTAGTCCCTCCTTCTCTGGGACTTATTAGCTCTATTAACTGGGCACGTCACTCCATCTTTGGAGCCTGGGTTTCCTCATCCAAAAATGGAGAAATGGGGCTGGGAGACATGTGCCAACATGTCTGTTTTCCAGCCAAACCCTTTAATGTCACCTAAGGGATAATTCTCAGGGCGAGAACAAGTCAGGGCCTTCTTCACTTCCCTAGAGGTTAGTTTCCCTGTTGACAAAAGTGAGAGGATGGGGCTATAAAAGTGGTTCTCAACAAGCGAGGCCTATCAAAATTTCTTGGGAAGCTTTATAAAAACCTAGATACCCTCGCCCCATCCCAGACCTACTAATTAAGGGGCACAGATTTTAATAAGCTTGGCTACACAAATATCCAAACAGAGAAAGCTCGAGATGTAGACTTGTCATCTGCGGGGCCTGAATCAATGTTTGCATCCTCAGCAGGCAATGATCACAGACATAGGTCACCTGCAAAGCAGAGGCATTTCTCCCCACAGTGCTGGTTATTCTTTGTCCTCTCACTACCCAGTTCCATTCTCAGCCCTTCTCTCCCCTGCCCCAGAGGCTGACCTCTATGATTGTGTCACTTGGGCTCACCTGCCCTCTGGCTCCTGATGGAGTTTGGTTAACAAGAGGCAGAGGCAGATCTGAAAGTGGAAGGAGGGTGTGATTGGGGATCCCCCACCACCACCACCACCACCAGCTTGCTGGGCTGAGCTCAAGTTCTGGCAGTGGCTGGGCTCTTCCGTGGCCCAGGCCTAGGCAGGGCAACTTCCTCCTGCTGTCGCTTGTATTTAGGCGGGTACCCCTTCAGTCCTGGCTGGTTTCCTTAACCTGCCCACATCTCTACCAAGAGCCATGACATTCTCTTCTGTTATATTCTTGAGGGTACAAGCACCCTGACTGGTAGAGTTACCCACAAAGCAGAGGTGTTCATCCCTTCCCAAAATGAAAGCGCTTATGACATTTCATGTCTAGGGAGAAGATTTCCTGTTTGTTTCAAAAATTTTATTTTACTGTTTAGTGTTTTTATGTTGAATTGCATATTGCAGGGAGCAGAAAGGAGGGTAGGGCTGCCTGAAGTCAGGCATTCCTTCCTCTGTGTACCCAAAATGACCTGTTAGCACGGCTTTTTCCTCACAGCTTTGTAATTGTTTTCTTTACTTGTCCGTCTCCCTGATAAGAATGTGAGTCCAGGGGCACCTGGGTGGCTCAGTGGGTTAAAGCCTCTGCCTTCGGCTCAGGTCATGATCTCGGGGTCCTGGGATCAAGCCCCGCATCGGGCTCTCTGCTCAGTGGGAAGCCTGCTTCCTCCTCTCTCTCTGCCTGCCTCTCTGCCTACTTGTGATCGCTGTCTGTCAAACAAATAAATAAATAATCTTAAAAAAAAAAAAAGAATGTGACTCCATCCATCCATCCATCCAGCCAGCAACTGTTTACTGAGCACCACCCATGTGCTACCTACGATATTAGATGTGGGGTTTTAAACACTGCAGTAAGATACAGGCTCTGTCCTCATGGGACACACAGCTCAGTTAAGGCAGGCAAGTAAACCATTATCATGTAGTACAGCAACTGAAAGAACTGAGGTAAAAAAGTATGTTTCGGGTGATATCAGAAAGATGTCAGAAACATTCATTGTGCCTGGAGATGCTGAGGAAGCTGGGGCTAACTCCATAGGGATGAGTTGGTCTTTCCTGAGTAAATGGAAATGGAAATGGCAGTAATGTTCTAGGCATAGGGAATTGCACGTGCACATAGGGGCACAAAAGACACGCTGAATTCAGAGAAATGCCTGCAGTAGTGGCATGACCTGGAAAGTGAAGAATGACCCTGTAGAAATAAGCATGATCCAGGTCAGAGGGGATCTGAATATTCTGGCTGAGGAGTTTGGTCTCGATCTATAGATGACAGTAAGCTAGGTTTTTACTATTCCCTATCTTCTCTGATTGTCCCCAGATCTCACGTGCCAGATACATGGATAATACATAGGAATGGTGACTGACCATCATTCTGGGCCACTTTTTTCCTATGGGGCTTCATCTAACCCAGTATTTCCTCCATCTCTGACCCCCATGGTTTTGCCACCAGATGCTTTGTTCTCATCTGGTTTGCTCCACTTGGCATTGTAATCCAGCTCTAAATCGTTTACCTTATTCTTGAGAGATCAGATGAGATTGGGCGTGTTCACTGTGATATGGCCGTAGACAATTGCTTACCTTATTCCTGACCCATTGGTAATTTCTCCATGTTTGTTCCGGGCTCCTAGAACACTTTTAACCAACTCTCAGAGCCACCCTGACACATCCCATCCCACAGCTGCCCCACCTGTAAATCTGGGGAAGAAAATAAGACATTAATGAAGAGGTGTTCAAGAGGGTGTGGCAAGTTCAGATATTCTGATAATAATGTGGGGGAGTTGGTGAGTTCTTAGAAGCAAGCTGGATGTGTGTCAAACAAATCAAGGCGTTTGGATACAAATCTGGTGCTCAGGACCAAGGTGAACACAGGGATATAGATTTGGAATTCGTAGCCATATTGGAAGCTATGTGAATGAAATTAACCAGAGAAAGGTCTTGAGGGAACAGAGAAAAGGGGCCAGACCAAACCCTGGGGGATATGATATTGAAGAGGGAGGGATAAAAAAGGAGAACCAGAGAGGAAACAAACACACAGACAAATAGATATATCTTGCTAAACCCAAATATACCCAGGGCCAAGCACACTCACAAGGAAAGCACACTCACCCAGAGAAGTATACGCTTCCACAGATGATCTGCGGTCTCTGTGTTTGGTTGCCTCCTCCCTAGAACAGATGACAGATGGTGGTTCTGCTTCCCCATTGTGGTAGGGTCAGAAGCTTTGAAGACAGAGGACAATGACCCTTCTCCATTCCCGACTGTGTGCTCCATCAGCTCATGGTCTGTGTGAGGTTCAATGCTCCCATCCCAGGACCGGACATTCCTACAAGTGCCTCTCTGCTTACAAGAGTCAGCCTAGGTTCTGAAATCTGAGTATCACTCATCCTCTGAAGACATCCATTCCAGAATGCTTCTGTCATGCTGGAGCCCACGTGGGCCTTGCAGGTGAGTTCTGGAGTACCTGATGTAGCCTATGATACGGGTCTGCTCCTGGAGCCTTTAGGAAAAAGACAGAGATTTTAGCAGGACTCCTCTTTCCAGACACTCAGTTCTAAATTTTAATGCTCTTTTGAGATAGTATGTGGGTCAGTGTCACTAAGGACATTCTGGGCTCTTTGGTTGACTTCTGGGCTTGGAGCCAGATACACCTGGGTTTCTGCTCCTCTTTCCTTTCCTTTGTCTTTTGACAAGGGGATCATGAGGCCATTGGACCTACGTAGATTTCTCTGACTGTAAAGATACAAAACAAAGGGTCTCCTAATGGGGTTCAATACCAGAGATGCCCCAGGAGGGATCCCTGATTTCAATGGGGTATGTGGGATTAGATGAGCTCTAATGCCCAAGCTTCTAGAGTCCCTAGCTCTGTGAAGTCCAAGTGTTTTGTCAATCCTCATGTGGGGGTTACTCAAGTTCAGCTGTCTTGCCAACCTCAGTCGCACTCCATCTTCCCTTTTCATCCAACCCTAAACTCTTTGGGTTGTGCTTTTGAGTTGTTCTTCCTCAGTGTTGGGATATTAATATGAGGAAGTAGAAACAAGAAAGGAGAATTATCTGGGGTTTGAGCAAGAGGATGGTTTTTGAGGGAAAAAAAACCCTAGATGATCCCACTCATTTAAATCAGCAGTACCACATTTTAAGATTTCCAGAACAAGTCTAATTTAAGAAAAAAGGACAGTGAACAGGGGTTGCATTATTTTTTAAGAGAGAGAGAGAGAACACAAGCAGGGGGCAGGGCAGAGGGAGGGGGAGAAGTAGACACCCCGCTGAACAGGGACCCCCCCCACCCCACCCCACACACTCACCCTGGAATCATGACCTGAGCTGAAGGCAGTCGTTTAACCAACTGAGCCACTCAGGTGCCCCATCAATTTTTTATTTTGCCACGTAAAGACTAAAAAAGGGAAAGCAATCAACTACCATCTCTCTCACTTAGTAAAGGAAAAAACATTTTAACCCTAAAAATGGAAAGCAATCTCAGGATTGAGGCCAATCCTGTAAATAGACTTCAACCTAGTGTCAAGGGTTGTATGACCTTGATTTTTTCCCCCCTTCTTCTAGGCCAGCAGCAGGCATGGTGCCCTATAAAGAATGGGGCACCCAGAGAGCACTGGCTCTCACAGAGGCCAGCAGTTCCTGGTTAGAGTCCCAGCTCCACCACTTTCTCCAGGGCACATGTCTGAATCTTTCTGAGTGTCCGTTTCCTTTGCGGAAACAAATAATTCCCTCAGAGAGTTTTGGGTGGGAGTTTCATGAGAAAAGTGCAGAAGGCACGTAACACGCTGATGCTGAAATCAGTGCTCCATATAGAATGCTTACCTTCCTTTCCTAGTGGGCATTTGTCTGCCTGGAATCACTTGGGCACGGTCTCTTCTGAAGATGGGTGGGACTTCTCAACCTTCACAGACCTGGGAGTGCATCAGAGTCCCTTGGGAAGCTGGTTAAACGCACAGGTAATGGAACTTCACCCAGGAGTTCTGCCTCAGTCGCTCTGAGATCTGTGTTTTAACAAGCTCCCCCCAAAGGATTCGTATGCATACTGAAGTTTGACAACGTTTGTGTTGGACACAGCATACAAATCAGTAAGTAACCATGGGGACTTGTGATGAAAAGGGGCACCAAAGAAAAGGTAGCCAAAGGGTAACCAGGACTGGGGTGGGGAGCATCGGACAACTTGAAGAGCAGGCCAGGTTTCCCAGGCAGAGCAGTGTGGACATGTGCAAAGACATAAAGGCAGGAGTGTGAGTAGGTATGGTTCGTGGGGGTGTGCATAGGTATGGCTGGAGCAAAGGGTGCCAGGGAGAGTGGTAGGACATGTGCTTTGGTACTGGCTTGTGGTGGTCTAAGGAGTTTCAGACTGATGACCAATGAAACAAGATGATACCAGAGAGGGAGACAAACCATAAGAGACTCTTACTCAAAGGAAATACACTGAGGGTTGCTGGAAGGCAGGGAGGTGGAGAGATGGGATAACGGCATGATGGACATTGGGGAGGGTATGTGTTGTAATGAGCACTAGGTGTTAAATAAGACTGATGAATCACAGAAACAATGCATTATATGTTAGTTGAATTTAAATTAAATATACAATATTTTATACACACACACACATATATATGTATTATATATATATATATGTGTGTGTATATATATATATATATATGAAATCACTCAGTTGGAAGAGATTTAAAAAAAAAAATTGGTGACGAAGTCCATGGGGAACCAGGAAGATTTGCAGCTGGAGCAAACCAGCAAATTTTCACCATATAAGTCTCATTTGACAGCAACCAGTATGGGGAATGGGATGGCACAGTCAGTACTGGGGACAAGGAGAACAGTTAGGAAGCTGTTGTAGTCGTCCAGGAGGAAGCTGGGAACAGTAGAGGGTGGAGAGATGATTTTTCTCCAGTTCTTTCCCACTTCAGGATTCTGCCATCCCAGTGTGGTGTTTTACAGAGCTTAGGGGAAAAATTTGTCTATGAGGCTATTAAAAAGAACCTTTTTCCTTATGAAAGTAACATGTATTCATTACGAAAAATCTGGAAAATATGAACAAGTATAAACAATAGAATAGGAATTGCCTAGCATGCCACAGTCCAGAGAGAATTACAGTTGAACGTTTTGGTATATTTCCTTCCAGTTGCTTTCCACGCATGTTTCAAGTTTTAAAATCGAAATTCACCACAGTTTATTTAATTTTCCCAAATTGTTGAATATGTACATTGTTTTGTTATTATCAATAATGCTGCAATGAACATATTCTGTATAATCTCTGCCTACATCTTTGATTATTTTTTTAGGAAACATTTTTGGAAGTAGGATGATTAGACCAAAGGGAATTAGTGTATTTATGGTTCACAAATTGCTCTCCAGATAGATTGCCAAAAAGAGTTTCTGCTTTTGTGAGAGCTAAAAAGAACATTAATTCATCTGGTAAATAAATATGTAAATTCTTTACTGAAGCATGACATAAAGATCACATTTCTGTTTCAGTGAATGTCCTGGAAGCTCTACTTTTGGGATTAATAACAACAATTGTTTTCCAGTGTTTGCTGTATGCCAGGCTGGGTGCTGTACCTGTATTTTCTTTTTTAATTCTCACAATACCTTTATGATATTGGCCCTATTATTGTTTCATCTTGCAGATGGGGAACTTGAGGCTCAAAGACACTAAGGGACTTGACCTACTGCACATATAAAGAAACAGGTGATTACCCCAAATTCTTTAATTGGACTTGGTCAGAAGTTATATCTGAAGCCAGAGGTCACAAGCCTTAGTTCCCCAATTATTGAAAAATCTTGAATAAGACTATTGACACAGTGCTTGGAGAAAAAGTATCAGCTGGCCTTGCATCTTGGATAATACATAGAGAATAAATATACATCTAGGTTACCATAAAATTTCATTAAATCTATATTTCTTTATATCCTGTCATTATAAAGTTTTAAGTTTGTTGTCTATCAAATGACTTCCTTATAACAAGACAGGTTGGTTTTAATACTTGGAGGATTGCTGACAAATAACCTTGAGACCATACAGGAAACTACTTTTGTTACGGTGTTTGTGTTGTGAAATTGGGTTGTTTACTTAAGCTTGTGTACTGGGTTTATCATAAGACATTGAAGTCACCCGCCTACTTGTGAAAACTGTCTCTCTATGACTTCCTGGGGTTGATTATGTAACTTTATTAATAAAGGTGACTCAAGCTTGTTTGTTGGAAGCACCAAACCACTGCCTTTGATATTTGCCCTTTTGGTGCCTGTATCAATTTGCTCTTTGCTAGCCAACATCTCAATTTATAATCGTGTGTGTAACTCAGTGGATTTGATTATCTTCTCCCGATTGGATTAGAAACCCCATAAGAGGTGAGCCCATGCCTATTTCTGGTTGGTCATCATTTCATCACCAGTGTTTAAAGCAGAGTCCAGCACATAGTATGTTCTCCTGATGATTTGCTGTATAAATGAGGGTATGTCTGAGTCTACCGGCCATACACCCTGCAGGGGCCCCTTGGAGGGAGGAGAACTAGAAAAGATGAAGAGGGAGGAGTGGAAGGACTGGATATTGTGGCCAGAGAGGAAAAAAACAAAAAACAAAAAACACTGTTAATGAGGGAATTGTTGAAAAGAATGGAAATGCTTGTATAGTAAAGTAGTGGTTCTCAAACAGTGTTCCTCCAGGACCTCAGTGGTTCCCCAATGTCTGTGAGCTGGACTGAAAGTACCACTAAAATAAAATAAACCTAGGCTGGTTCTCAATTTTAGTTTTCCCAATCTTCAATTGCTATTCTGTGTATTTTTCTTAAATTTTAATTCCTGCTGTCTATTAACTATACGAAGGCCTCGTGTACTGTGGCACATTATGTAATATATGGTCTGTTAAAAATTAATACATCGATACTTCAGTAAGTCCACAAATAACAAGCTGTTTGAAAATACCTGGGGGAGGGGCGCCTGAGTGGCTCAGTCAGTTGAGCGTCCAACTTTTGGTTTTGGCTCAGGTCGTGATCTCACGGTCATGAGATCGAGCCCTGCTTTGACTCCCAAGTCGGTCTCCATGCCCAGTGTGGCGTCTCCTTGGGATTTTCTCTCCCTCTGCTCCTCCCCCCGACTCTTTCTCTCTAAAATAAATGAATAAATCTTTAAAAAAAAAAAAAAAGAGGAAAATAGCTGAGGAAGAGGGTTGCAGATGTGAGGATGTGTTTTGAGATGAGCGGGGCAGGGAGACCCCATACAAAAAGACACCTTAGGAATGTGTTAGAGGGGTGCCCAAGTATAATGTTGTCCCAAGAATGACTGCATCTGACCAGAGGAGAAGTGTCAGTTCTTTTGGTGACCACATTGTCCCATCCACTTGGTCTGAGCTTATAGTTAACTAAATCCAAAATATTTTCTTCTATCCCCTGACTTTGCCATATTTTGGATCAAATTCAGGGATTGGCAATTTTTCCCATTACGTTTGATCTCTGTTAGATTCCTGCCCATGAAAGCTTTGTGGATTTGGATTCCGGCAGTAGGTACCATAGGTCCCAGCCATACCCTCTACCATGGGCCGAATCGTGTCCCTCTCCAAACTCATGTAGTGAAGCTCTAACCCCCAGTGTGATGGTCTTTGGTCATGGGGCCTTTGGGAGGTAATTAGGGTTAGTGAGGTCATGAGGGTAAGGCTCTCAGGATGGGATTAGTGCCCTTATAAGAAAAGACACTGGAGAGCTTGCTCGCTCTCTCTCTGCCACATTGAGGATGCACCTAGAAGACAAGTCTGCAAGCCTGGAGGAGGGTACCTACCAGAACCCGACCATGCTGGCACCCTGATCTCAGACTTTCTAGCCTTCAGAACTGTGAGGAAAGAAATGTCTATTGTTTAAGTGACCCAGCCTCTGGTATTTTTTTATAGCAACCTAAGCTTAATGAAGACACCCTCCCTCTTCCTCAAAGTATTTCATTATTCCCATTAGCCTCAACTGTCACCTTCCTTATCACCTAGTTGCTTCACCAGGTTACATGGTTACTCACCTTCCCGATGCCTTTGCTTTCACTTCACAAGCTGCCCTAGTCCCACCTGGCCTCTATCTGTGTACCTCCACCTCCAACAAAATTGAATGTGCCCCACCCTGGGTTCCTCCACCTTCCATAAATCAAGTTATGAAAGGCAGAGAGAGTCACTAACATTAAGCAAATCAATTAAAAACATAGGCTCTGAGGTCAGAATGTTAGAGTGCATGTTCCAATTCTACCATCTATTAACTACCTAACCTTAGGCAAGTAGTACAACCTACTTGTGCCTCAGCTTATCTGGAAAATGAGGTGATTTACATGAGTTAATGTATCTGTACTACTTGGAACAATGTCTATCCATAGGTCACATTTTATGAAATCTTTAGATCAACCCTGTGAAGTAGGAATTACCATTTCCTTTTACAGAGAAGTGGCACCCCTCTTCACTCTATCATTTTACCCTATTTCATTGTCTCCCAAATTCACAGGGCACAGCTGATACACTCTACCCTGACATCCAAGGTGCGTTCAGAACCTGCAAGCCAGCTGCACCTTACAAGTATGACTGGACTGTATGGGAACTGTACAGGATCTCACAAAGTAGAGAGAGAAAACGCCATGCTATAGGAATGGCCCCAGTCTAGGTGTCCAGAGGCCAAGGTTCCAGTCCAGGCTTAGCAAGTCAACTAACCACTTTGAGAATGCTTGTAAGTCATTTAAATTCTCTTAACCCTTATCTTTCCCTTTTGTCATTTGTGCTGATGGCTTGATTTTTATTGACACAAATAAGTAAACAAACTGACCAAAAAAAAAAAAAAGGGAACCTACTGTAAAACCAATCAATTATCAGAAAGGCTGCCGTTGTGTTAATGGTACCTAAATTTTAAAATGCTGGATTGGGCAGAAATTCTCCAAAATTTAGGTGGGAAACATTATGCTTAATGGTCAACTAATTCAGCTCCTCTGAATACACTTGGGAGTGCATTTTTTGGAAGAAATATAAAATTATATTTTCTGATAATCATACCAAAGCATGGGTCTAATAAAAAAAAATATTTTATGGTTAAAGTAACTGGTTGGTAATATTTTCACTCAAGATTTTGGATAGTCTCTTTTAAGCTTCATATGCACAATAACGGTTTCTTTTTTTTTTTTTTTAAGATTTTATTTATTTATTTGACAGACAGAGATCACAAGTAGGCAGAGAGGCAGGCAGAGAGAGAGGAGGTAGCAGGCTCCCTGCTGAGCAGAGATCCCGATGTGGGGCTCGATCCCAGGACCCTGGGATCATGACCTGAGCTGAAGGCAGAGGCTTTAACCCACTGAGCCACCCAGGTGCCCCACAATAACAGTTTCTAACACTTGTACTGAACTTTAGTTTCTTCCCCTACAAATGGGGTGGATAATTCCCATCTCACAAATACGCTGAGAAATTCTTATGAAATAACAAATCTACAGGGTTCCTGTTGAACACTCAGAAGGGAACACGATACACAGTAAGCTTTCAACAAATGGTACTTATATTAGTTCTCTGTTTCTGCTTAGTTATTCCTAAACTTAGCAGCTTAAAAAAATAGACATTCATTATCTCACAGTTTCTAGAGATCAGCGGCTTTTGCAGAGATAAGTCTAGGTCAGGGTATCTCCTGAGGTCCTAGACAACATGTCAACTGGTCACCTGGGACAGCAGGCATCACAAGATTCAAATGGAGTGGGACAATCTGCTTCCAACCTTTCAACCAGTTGCTGGCAAGCTTTTGTTCTTAACTGGACAGAGGATTCCTAGCCTGGCCATGTGGGCCTCTCTGTAGGGCTGCTCACAACATAGAAGTTTGCTTCGCCAGAGCGACAGATCCAAGAAAGAGAGGGAAAGCGGACAGTACAGATGGAAGCTTAAATCATTTATAACCTAATCTCTGAAGCAACACAGCTGCTTCATGTCTGCCATATGCTGCCCCCGGGCAATGTGGGAGGAAACTGTACCAGGGTGTGAATATCAGGAGGCAAAAGTCGTGGGAGCCAAAGTGGACACTGGCTACTTAAATTTATTATTACTATTATTTCTTCATCTGGCTAAAATTCCGTTTCCTGGACCCACTTCTAGAGTTTCCCATTTAGTAGCCACCGAAAAGCTAGGTAATTGGGGATGCCTGAGTGGCTCAGTCATTAAGCGTCTGCCTTCGGCTCAGGTCATGATCCTGGGGTCCTGGGGTCCTGGGGTCCTGGGGTCCTGGGATCAAGCCCCGCACCAGGCTCCTTGCTCAGTGGAGAGTCTGCTTCTGCACCTCCCTCTCCCCCTGCTTGTGTTCCCTCTCTTGCTGTCTCTCTCTGTTAAATAAACAAATAAAATCTTAAAAAAAAAAAAAAGAAAGAACAAAAAGCCAGGTAATTTTGATACTGGTAGACTGGAGACAGTCATGAATTCTCCAGTAGAGAGACTTAAGGACAGGTTCAGTGTGTCAACAAATAAGGGAAGCAGAAATATCAGAAAAGAGTTTTATGTTTGGTATTTTAAAAGATCAAAGTCATCAGAGTGGAAATATTCAGAACTTTGCTGGATTTCCATATTTTTTTATTTCTTAATCACGAATGTGGTAGGAGGTGGAGTCCATGTTTTTCAATGGTTTGGGGCCCTGCCTGGAGTACACACTTTGAGAACCACTGTTCTTATTCTAAATTCTAGCTTCTGAACTTCTAAACTTCTAGCTTCTAAATTCTAAACTTCTCTTTGTTTCCCTCCCTTGGCACAGCCCTTACTTCAGGCTCCTCTGCCTTTCTTTCCTGGCTACTGTTAACCTTCTAGCCTAAGTGGCTAAGCTGACCACAAGCTCTTCGTGAAATTTAAAAAATGATGCGCAAGACTGTGTTAATTGAAGTAAAGTACCCAAGTGAAGACAGGTTTCAGGCCCCGCTCCGTGCTGGCCTTGCTTACCTTCAGTTCGTATGGATGTACTTTTAGCCTCCAGCTGCCCAAGAAGGGGCCAGTGGGTGGGGTCTACCCGCAGTAGCTTCCCAAGTCCTGAGCATCCCCCCCACCCCCCCACCCCCCGCTCACACCAAAGGAGGCCAGGCTAGGCCTCCTGAAAACCAAAGGCTTTTTTCAGGCAGCTCACTCCAGCCTTAGGGGCTAGACCCATTTCTTTCCCCATCTTACTTTTTGGACACTTTTCCTTCTACTTCTTAGTTTGACTTTGTCAGTCTTTGTTTTTTCAAAGTTCTTCTTTATTTTAAATTTCTAGGTAGTACCTACTTGTAGTTAATAATGATGATGCTGCTGCTGAAAAGTAAAACCTGCACAGTGCGCAGTAACTTTCCTTCCCATCCTGGACCCCCACCCGCCCTCCTCAAGGAGAACCACTGTGGATGGTTTCTTGGATAGTGTCTCAAACATGTTCAATGAATTTATAAGTAGGTCTCATCCCTCCTCTCTCCATTACAAACAGATTGGAAAAAACTACATACAGTGGTCTGCATCTTGCTTTACTCACCCGGCAGAACATCCCAGAACCCTTTCCTCATCGACACGGTTACGCCATTCACCAGCAAATTTATACACAAGCAAATCTACGGCATTATTTAAACAGCTGCCCAGTATTCTGTTACCTGGACCTGTTACTGCTTGTTAGTTCCCTTTGGGTGAGGATTTAGGCCATTTGTTTTGGTTTTGGTTAGTACGACAATGAATCTCTTCACATGAGTACATCTGCTTAATAAATCCCTAAAAGTTCAGTCATTGGCTAACGGCAGCATGCATTTTTAGTTTTGATATTAATCTAGCGATGACGGCACCGGTCTCCTCACGCTTTCACGACACTGAGTGTTATTAACCCTTTTACTGATATTTTTATTTTTGCCAACTGGAGAGGTGGAAAAGATCTCATTTTATTTTAGGTTTATTCATTTAATTATGAATGGGATTGAGCCTCTTTTCACGTTTATCAGTCATGCATAAGCTGTTCTTTTTCTGTGAGCTATTACTTCTTTTGTGGTTTGATTGGAGCTGCACAGCGTTCCCAAGGCCCTTTCCTAGGCCTGCGCTCCACCCATCACCAGCCCCTGCTCCTGCCCCACCCTGTCCTCTACTGCCGCCTAGTGGTAGGGGTTGGCTTTACTACGGGCCCTCACAGATGCTGTAATTGCCTGCTCCTCCCCGGGGCCTAAACTCTCTGTTGGAATCACGCCCTTAGTTTCTGGGATTCTCGTTTAGCAAATAAAAAACGCAGGACCTCTAGCTAAATATAAATTTCATACATACGACACATAACTTTTTGGTTGGTACATACTTACACTAAAAATTATGCGCGATAGAAGGTATGTGCTATGGTGAGTGCTGTGAAGTGTGTAAACCTGGCGATTCACAGACCTGTACCCCTGGGGCTAATAATACATTATATGTTAATTTTAAAAATTATGCGTGATTTCTCTGAAACCCAAATTTAACTAGGTGTTGGGAAATTTATCAGGCAACCCTTTTGCAAGGCCTTCCGCTGAATCTGGGTGCCCGTGGTCACCACGCCCTAACTTGTTTATCCTCAGCAAGTTCTACTGTGCGACATTCCAACCCAGCAGTTTTCAAAATTATGATTGCAGGTAGTTACGTAAATCACTGTGGTTAAGACCGTGGCCCCGGATTTGCATCCTGGCTCCAGCCACTAACAAAGTGTGAAAGCTCGTGAAAGGAGCAGCCTCTCTGCTGCTCCTGTTTCCTCATTGGGAGAATAAGAACAGTAAGAGTATTCTCCTCACTGGGTTGCTTTGATGATTTCTAACATCAAAGCTACCATTTATTAAGTGCATTACATTTGTCAGTTTACATTTGTCATTTGTTATTAGAATAAAAAAAATCCATAGCAATTATAAAGATAGTAAGACATGAAATCTAGAGCAGTTATAAAGATATTAAGATACATATGGGGGCGCCTGGGTGGCTCAGTGGGTTAAGCCTCTGCCTTTGGCTCAGGTCATGATCTCAGGGTCCTAGGATCAAGTTCCGACTTCTGGCTCTCTGCTCAGCGGGGAGTCCTTTCACACACACCCCCCCGCCCCCCGCCGCACACACACACACCTCCCGCCTCCCGCCTGCCTCTCTGCCTACTTGTAATCTCTGTCTGTCAAATAAACAAATAAAATCTTAAAAAAAAAAAAAAAAGACACATATGGAGGCATCCAGAAGAGTTGAAGGGGGTTGCCACGAGGACTTGCGGAAAGGGGCGGGATAAAGGGCTACTTTTATTACAAATAAGTTTTATAGGGGCGCCTGGGTGTCTCAGTCGGTTCAACATCTGTCTTCAGCTCAAGTCATGATCCCAGGGGTCTGGGATCGAGCTTTACATGGCCTGGGGCGCCCTGCTCAGCCGGGAGCCTGCTTCTCCCTCTGCCCCTCCCCCTGGCTTGTGCGCTCTCGCTCTCGCTCTCTCAAATAATTAAATAAAATCTTTTTAAAAATAACTGTTGGGGCATCTGGATGGCTCAGTCAGTTAAGCGTTTACCTTTGGCTCAGGTCATGATCCCAGACTCCTGGGATCCAACCCGCATCAGGCTCCCTGCTCAGCGAAGAAGCTCTCCCCTTTTCCTGCCCCCCAGCTTGTGCTCACTTTCTCTCTCACTCTGATCTTCTCTCAAATAAATAAAATCTTTAATAAAATTTTAAAAATAAAATTTTTATTTAACATTTTATTTATTTATTTATTTGAGAGAGAGAGAGAGAGAGAGAGAGAGGAAAGGAGGGGCAGAGGGAGAGAATCCCAAGCCGACTCCCTCGCTGAGCTGAGGTTTGAGGGGAGCTTGATTCGGAGCTCAGTCTCACGACCCATGAGATCATGACCTGAGCTGAAACCAAGAGTTGACGCTTAACGGACTGAGCCACCCAGGTGTCCCTCCAAATTTTTTTTCTTCAGTTTTTTAGGCATGAGGGCCCAGAGCTCGGATTGCATTTTCAGTGACCTTTATCCTGCTCTCTCCTGCGTGTCAGATTCCCTTGTAACAGCAAGGTGGCTTCAGCCGGGCCAAGCCTTATATTAGCACACCTAACCCACCCAGAGCTGTCTTCTTTCCCTGCCACGACTCAAAAGGCCTGCACCAGGAGAATGCCAGGATCTGACTCCAGGGCTAATTATGACTTCTGTGGGCCATAAACACTTCTACGTTCATGAACCCCTTCCTCCATAAAATTTTCTTAAAATTATTTTTTATTATGTTATACAACTGTACTAGTGGTAAAGATGAATAGTGAATACTATGTATTGTATCAGTCAGTTTAGGCTGCCATAACAAAATACTGCAGACTAGATGGCTTAAACAACAGAAATTTATTTTCTGACAGTTCTTGAGATCAAGATCGAAGTGCTGTGAGAGTTAGTGTCTCGTAAGACCTCCTCACCTCCCCCACTCCTTGCCGATTTCAAACAATATTACAAAGCTGTAGTAATCAAAATAGTATGGTACGGGCCTCAAAGCAGACTCATAGAGCAATGGAACAGACTACAGACCAGAAATAAACCCACATATATATATGCTCAATCAGTTTTCAGCAAAGGAACTAACAATATACAAACGCAGAAAGGACAGTCTCTTCAATAAACAGGGCTGTGAAGACTGGACCTCCATTTGTAAAAGACTGAAACCAGACTGCTAGCTTGCACCACACACAATAATTAACTCAAAATGCACTGAAGACTTGGAACATAAAACCTGAAACCGTAAAACTCCTAGAAAAAAAATCAGGGGTAAGTTCCTTGGCATTGGTCTTGGCAATGATTTTTTGTATTTGATACCAAAAGGCAACAATAGTGAAAGTAAAAAGTGGGGCTACGTCAAAATGAAAAGCTTCTGCATAGCAAAGGGAAGCAAAAGAAAAGGCATTTATGGATGGAGGTGCTGTTAGAATAAGCATCTGGTAAGACCTCTCTTCCTGGCTTTCACGTAGCCACCTCCTTGCTGTGTCCTCACATGGCCATTCTTCTGTGTGGACGTGGAGAGAGAGAACTTTTGGGTATCCCTTGGGATACCTGTGGGATCGGGGTCTCATGACCCCATCTTATGACCCCATTTAGCCTTACTTACCTCCCTAAAAGTCCTATCTCCAAATACTGTCACACTCTATTGCACTGGGGATCAGGATTTCAGCATATGAATTTGGGGGAGAGGAGGCAACACAATTCAGTTCATAACATATAAGAAAGCATCCTCTTTAACCTAAAAGTTCTTTTTTTTTCTTTTGATTCTAAAAAAAATTAAGGCACTTAAGTCTTAAAAAGACTGTGAGCCCTAGGCCGTGTGTCTATTCTACTTGAGGGATATATGTTCCCGCTTGATTGATTTAGGCCTGGATCCACAGAGCTTTTACCTTAATCACATGGAAAATGGGGGTGAGATTATACTGGTTAGATTATGGCACTCGCTAGAGCTGGGAACAGGGTCTATCCCACCCAGATGGAATTTCTGCTATACAACGACAGAGGGAAAGGGACAGATGCCAGTGAAATAATTGAAATATCCATTGCAGATGTGAACAATTTCCAGAAGAAGAAAAAGAACAACAAATTATCAATTAGCATATGAAAAGATCCTGGCTAGTGATTGAGGATAGGAAAAATAAAACGAGTTATTTTTCACTCATCAAATTGGCAAAAACTTAAGTTTGGTAGTGTCCAGAGCTGCTATACAGAGAAAAGGGTGCTCCAATATATTGTTGCTGGAAATCTAAGTGAGTATGCACATTTTGGAGGACAGTTAGGTAGTAGCCATAAAAATTTTAATTGTGCATACATACCCTTCATCCCAGCAACCCAATTTCTAGATACCTAAATATCTAACACATAGAAAAACACGAGGAATATTTGCACATGAAAGCATGTACAAGGATATTTATTGCAGTATTGTTCGTGTTGGTAAAAATGTATAAGAAGCTTTACAATTCATTAACAGTAGTGTGGTTAAATAAGCTGTGCTAACTGTGTACTATGGAATATGACGCAGCAGCTATAAAAAACAGAGTACATCTATATGTACTTATCTGAAAATAGCTCCAAGACATATTTTAAACTGAAAAAAAATTGCACATACATATGTACATAAATACACATACATAGAATGACCTCAGTTCCGTAAGCCAAATTGTGCTTCCAAACGTAGTATCATAGATTTGTACTGCTATGTAGATATTACATATATTATACCCTATGTATGTGTATTACATATATACTGTACCTTAGGCATAATCGTGGGAGAAAAAAAGCATCTGAAGAGCCCACAGCAATCTGGTACAGTACTTACCTTTCGTAAGAGAAATGAAACTGAGTAGGGCTGATGGGGCCTTTTATGTTATTCATATTACATGAATTTTTTTAACGTCAAGACTTGTATTCAAATACTATGCAATACCTATATTTAAAAAATGAAAAAAAAATTAATTTGCCTAAGGAGGCATGGTTTTCCCATGGCAGAGCTAAGATAAAAGCCTTGACTTGAGATTGGCAAAGACCCAGCTCATTCCATCATTAACTGGTCACACAATCTCTCTGAGTTTGCCTTTCTCCTAAGAGACCCTGCCCTCCACCCTCATGACTACATGTTTCTCTCCTTTTCTTCACCAAATGCTTTTAAAGACCATGGCGACCCATCCTTCCTCCTGCCCATTAACCCCTAGTTGCTCTGTTCTCCCCTGGTCACATTGCTGCAACTGTTTATAAAAGCCTGGCTGGGGTACCTGGGTGGCTCAGTCATTAAGCATCTGCCTTCAGCTCAGGTCATGATCTCAGGATCCTGGGATCGAGTCCCATCTCAGGCTCCCTGCTCGGCAGGGAGTCTGCTTCTCCTTCTATCCCTCCCCCCATCCACACTCTCTCTCAAATCTTAAAAAAAGAAAAAAAAAGCCTGGCCGTCAGGTTGGGGTGACTTCATTACTGGAGGAGCCCTCGTGCTGAGACTGCTAACCCCACAGGCCTGCCCTGCCCAGGCCTCTGGCTCTCGCTAAGAATCACAAAAGCGCCACTGCAGTAGCCCTGCTGGTCCAGACTCTGTTCCAGAAGGGCATCTCTGAAAGGGTATTTCATGTCTGTAAAAGAACTCTCCAGAAAGGAATAAATAAGGAATAAATAAGGCTTTCCTCAAAGACTGAGGATTAAAAAAAAACCCAAAAACATGCATGTGCTTTCTTATATTACACATATGAGTGAAACCATATGATAATGGTCTTTCTCTGATTGACTTATTTCATTCAACATAGTCCCCTCCAGTTCCAGCCAGGTCAGTGCAAATGGTAAGCATTCATGCTTTCTGATGGCTGAGTAATATTCCATTGTATATCTATATCTCGTCTTCTTTATCCATTCAGCTATCAATGGACAGCTCGGCTCTCTCCAGAGTGTGGCTACCATGGACACTGCTGGTATGAGCACTGTGGTGGGGGTGCCCCTGGGGTAAAACTGGGTGATGGGCATGAAGGAGTGCACGTGAGGTGATGAGCACTGGGGGTTGTACACAACTGATAATTTGTTAAAACACTACATCTGAAACTAATGGTGTACTATATATTGGCTAATTGAATTTAAATGAAAAAATGAAAAAACAACATGCATGTGGGGGCACATAATAAAGTAGGGAGTGCTTTATAGTCACCGGCTGCTGTGATCCCTTTTTTAAAACCTAAAAAATAAAAATAAATAAATAGGTAAATAAATAAAATAAATCAAACCTAAAAAAACTTGGTTTGTTTTGAAAAGGCAGAGCAGGCACAAGAGAAAACACTCAAACAGCACCAAAGGGAAGAAGGTGAAGGTAAGCCTCCCTCCCTCCCACATGTGACTGAGCTCTCTCTTCCAGAGATGGCTGTTTTCTAGATCCTCTCGGCACCCATCTGTTCGAAGATCACCTTTCTACATGCAAGCAAAGATGTGTGTATATGTACCTCTATATTCATTACTAACCCCCTTAGCAGCACACGTTGTTCTACATCTTGCTTTTTTCACCTCACTATGTATCTCAGAGATTGATAAATATTGATCAATAACTGTATCCCTCAGAAATATGCAGACATATAGATCAGCCTCATTCTTTCTAAGAGCTGCATAGTTTTCCAGGCTAAGGTTGTACCGATATTTAATTAGGCTCCTACTGTCGGACCTTCAGGTTGTTTTTCAAACCATGCTGCAGTGAATAACTCTGTTCAACTGTCTTTGCACCCATGTGTGAATATTCCAGTAGAACATATTCCTAGAAAGGGAATTTCTGTCTTAGAGTAGTTGTATTTTAGACTTTTGACTGAGAAGGCCAGTATATTGTAATACACTTGATCTTAGCCAAAAGGCCGAGAAGCGATTCAGTATATTGTAATAGAATGGAGCCTAGAGCCAAGTGCCAGCTCTGGACTTCCTACTTAGGTGCACTTAGCCACTCTGTGCTACAGTTTCCCCATCTGTCACAGTACCTCTGTCTTAGGGTTGCTGTGAAAACTGGATAATATACAAAAACTGCTTAGAAGACCACCTGGTGTGCAATAAAAAACGCACAGCATGGATCTTAAGTGTATTATATTAATTCCTTAGTTTGTCAAATTGCCTTCACGAGGTTAAGGTAATCTATATTCCCAATGGAGTGTCTTATTTCTCCTGATCCTCACCAACACTGCTTATTTTGAAACTTTTTGAAGTTTGTTAATCTGATGGGTAAAAAAAGTACCACCTCATTACCTTCACAGTCCTGTTCCTACTGAACCTCCTCGCAGGATTTGACCTGTGAAGCGTAGACCTATTAGCTTGTCCCTTCCTCATTGGAGGTCTTCTCTGTTGCTTCCTAGAACATTGCACTCTCCTGCTTTGGTTCTCTACCTGCCTTTCTGCCTGGTCTTTTACTAGCTCCTCTTCCTCCTTCCCTCCTGGCTCTCAAGACCTTCGCAACATGGCTTCAGCTACTTTTCTGACCTGATTTCCTATCCCTATTCCTGATTTTTTCTTCTAAATACATCCACAACTTGTTCTCTGAGTCCTTTTATGTGCTTTCCTGCCTCTCTTGTCTTTGCTTCTGTTCTAACTGGAATTCTATCACTTCTCCAGTTACCGGGAAAAATACAGGACACCCAGTTAAATTTGAATTTCAGATAAACGACGATTGTTTCTAGTGGATTTTACTGTTTACCTGAAATTCAAATTCAACTGGGCATCTTGTTTTATTGCTAAATCTGTCAACCCTATCCCCAGTACTTTGTACCCTAATGCAGTGAATAATACATCATTGTTACTCGTGTTCGGTAAGAATGAATGCTCTAACCAGGCAAGGGCTGGGTCTTTCCTTTGTATTGTATGTAGGGCTGGGCACACAGTAGTTCCTCAGGAAGTATTTGCTGAATTCAATAATACATTTTTTTTTAAGATTTTATTTATCCACTTGACGGAGAGAGAGATCACAAGCAGGCAGAGAGGCAGGCAGAGAGAGAGGGGGAAGCAGACTCCCCGCCAAGCAGACAGCCCGATGCGGGGCCCGATCCCAGGACCCCAAGATCACGACCCGAGCCGAAGATCAACCCACTGAGCCACCCAGGAGCCCAATACATTTTCTTTTATTTGGGTACAGGAAAACGGTGCCTTCCCTCTCATTCCTTACTTCACTCCCATCTCTGGCTGTTGTTGTTGATGATTTTGAGTAACTATGCATTAGTTACCTAATTTAAGCTCTTTTAGATTATGCTCTTATGTGTATATATTTATACTGGTTCAAATGGAATAATTGAAATATAAAGAGGTGGGCTAGCATGGTGGCTAATGTCTCACAGATAGTCTTGGCTTCCCGTTGGCTAATTGTGTAATATTAGTCCAGTTTCTTTCATTCATAAAATAGTAACAAGTGCCTTACTATAGGAACTTGTGATTAAATCAGATGATATCCAGGTGTCAGGCATTTGGTATATAGTCAGGTCTCAATATACGTTAGCTATTATGATATTGAATATTGAAGGATTTTCATTTAAAGATTCATTAATTTGGTCCCAAAATCTGGAGGTATTTTTGATGGTAGGTCTTTTTCCTTTGTTTATTGAGGTATAATTCACCTATAACATGAGTTTCAGGTATACAACATAATGATTCAGTATTTGTATATATTGTGAAATTATGACCACAGTAAGTCTAGTTTAACATCTGTCACCATAGTTACAACACTTTTTTTCTTGTGATGAGAACTTTTAAGATCTACTCTCTTAACAAATTTCAAATATGCATCACATTGTTATGTATATGAGCAGGGAACTGTGCTGGTGATGGCAATAATAATGGGTAATATAGGTGTGGTCTCTGTTCTCATAGACCTTACAATCTAGCATGAGAGAACAAAGAAGTTAGAAAGAAAAAGCACAAATATGTAATTACAAACTGTGCAAGATTCCATAAAGGAAAGCACTGGGAGCTGGAAGAATTCACAAAAGGGGTACTGAACTAGTTCAGGAAATGCCTCCTTGAGAAATAATACCTGACAGTTATTGAATACTCAGCATATGCCAGTGTATTAGAATGCTGGGGCTCCCACAACAAAGTACCACAGAAATCTATTTTCTCACAATTTTCGAGGTTAAGAGGTCTGACAGCAAGGTGTAAGCAGCGTTGGTTTCTTCTGGGGCCTTTCTCCTTGACTTATAGCCATCTTCTCCCTGTGTCTTCACAAGGTCTTCCTCTGTCCCTGTCTACGTCCATATTTCTTTGTCTTATAAGGACACCCATCACATTGGATTAGGGTCCACTCTAATGGCCTCATTCTAACTTAGTTATCTTTTTAAAGACCCTATCTCCAAATATGGTCACACTTGGGAGGTCCTGAGGATTAGGATCTCATATGAATTTTAGGGGCAGACAACTCAGCCTGTAACAGCCATGGTTAACCTTACTTGAATTATTTTACAGTAATCTTTTAATAACTATTAATAACACTGTTATTTTCATTTTATAGATTAAACTGATGTACAGTCAAGCCCTGACTAAAGTCAAACAATAACCTAGAAATCAACAGAAGTGGGGCTTAAACTCAGCTAACCACTCATCAAAGGCCATGGTGCTGAAGGATGAGTTACAGCTGGCCCAGCAAAGTTTAGAGGGAGCAGAGCAGGCAAAGAAGAAAAAAGGGGGAAGGTCCTGGAGTGGAAGAGAGCTTGGCACAAATAAGGGAATGAAAATGTGGAGCTGATGAGGTTACAGAAGTGGGCCAGGGCAAATCATGGCAGTCCTTAAAAGCTACAGTTAGGATTAAGATTTTTGTCTTTATCCTAAGAACAATCAGAAGACACTAAAAGATGACCCTACCTGAATAGAGAGAATCACTTGAAGGAAATTCAAAAATCTTAGTTTTGATTTTTTTTACAGTTGAGGCCCCCTAAGATCTGCTAGCTTTTCCAGTACATTACACTCAAGCTTCTTCATAATCTGTGATCGTGATGGAGAAATATTTGTAGAGTTGGCCTCCTGCAAGTGAGAACTACTTCAAGTAGGTGGGCATGTATCTGAAAAGAATGTATAGCATAAGTGAGCTGTAGGCTACGCTGGCCTCTTTGGAGGGAATAGGAAGGTTGAGAATTCCAGGTCTTCCAGCAATCTAAGTCTTCATCTGGGTCTGTTTTGGGGCAGCCTTAAATGAAGACATGCAGTCAGGCCGCAGCTCAGCATTAAAACTTTAGTTGTAAAGAGTAAGACCGAGCAGCTTTGCCTAATACTTTAAAACAACTTTACTTAGGTATAATTTACATGCTGCAAAACTCACCGAAGTGTACAATGAGTTTTAGTAAATTTACAGCACAATCATCACCACGATCCAGTTTGGGAACATTTCCATCATACTGAAAAGATCGTCCAATTAGTTAGCAGCCAGTCGAGGCTTATTCCCACCCCAGGTCTAATTAGTGTATTTTACTGAAGGAGACGACTTTACAGGGCCCAGATACTCTTAAAAGGAAGCCGAGACTGGACTCCCAATTAATATGGAAAATATATGTATGTTTCATCAGTGCGCCAAGTTTTGTCTAGACTGGGTCTGTATACAAAGAATTCATTCATCTACTACGTGAAGCTTATTAACTAGATGAGACAAAAGCACTAAGCCTGCGCATCTACACATGACATGCATGCATCTGTGTAGGAGGTGAGCACACACCGTGTGCCAGGACGGGATGAATAATGTGTATCCAACACCGAGGACTGGTGCGTACCGTGTGCGCCTGCGCAACTTCACGAGCGCCTAGAAACCTGTAACTGAAACCCCCTGCTCGAGACCTGTCGGCTCAGCTGTTGGGGCCCCGCCGTTCCGGACCTGAGCGCCCACCCGTGACACCCAGCGAACCGAAGCCTGGTAAGTAACCCCTTACCCTCCCACCCCTCGCTCACCCTACTCAGAGCTCACAAGGAACACCGAGATAATCAGGTCGCGCGCCCCGGCCTCCAGGGAAGCCGCTCTCTCCCTTAGCCACACCCCTCATTTCACTAGGCCGCGTCTCCTTGGTCGATGAAGGGCCTAGTCCCGCCCTTCCGAGCTAACGCCAGCAGCCACGTATCACGTTCTACGCGTCTGGAGCCTGAAAGCGGAAGTTGCGCCGGAGACTCGCGAGCGGAGCGCCGGGCCTGAAAGGATATAGGCCGCAAGAGGAAAAGGGGCGGGCCGACGGCATTGGAAGGCGCCGGAAGTGGTCGTGTTGAGGAGGGGTGGGAGAGGGGTGGGCCAGGCAGTTCACTTGGCTGTTGCTGGGTGCTTCGGTAAGGCGTACTTTCGCTTCTTTCCGAAAGCCTGGCCCAGTGTCTCCGCCTCAGCCAACATGGATTTCAGGGAAATTCTCCTGATAGCCTCCAAAGGACAGGGTGTCAACAACGTGCCGGTAAGTACCAGCCGGGCGCTACTGTAGGGATTAGGGAATCTTCAAGTTTGGAATTTGTGGCCCGTGGAACTTCCAGGCATCCGCCTGTCCTCTCTGGGAGAGGGAAGACCTGGACTCCTTATTTCCTTTTCTCGGGTATGCACTCCTGGGGACTCCGGGTAAAAAGGGGCTTGGAGTGCGAGGTGGTAGCCTTCCGGAGAGTGAAGTTCGCTGGCTTAGTCACCCCTGCAACATGGGCTTTGCAGTTCGGGTATTACAGAGTTGCGTGAAGGTTGGTGAGTGAAACCGTGCCTGGTACATGGTGGAATCTTTCACTAGTAGTTTCTGGCTTCGGCTTAAACTTCAGTACAGGGGTTGGGAAGAAAGCATGTATGTTAGGGAGTTTCAGGGGTTTTAGGGACTTACAGCTTTTTGGCTGTAATCCCCGCCGAAGATGGGATTAAACATTGTGTGATTTCTCGAACAAGTTTTCTGACTTGTGGCCCCACCCACCCAGCCAACGAGATGATAAAATTATAACCTCCCAAAGGGTTAATAATACCTTTTCTATTGGGAAGAGAAGTTGAGCGGATTCCACGAAGTCCCTGGCCAACAGAATGGGTGAGCCAGTTTCACCTTCCGTTTACTTGTGGCCTTCCAGATTTGTCTTTGTTTGAAATCTAGGTCCCATTTGCTCGGTAATATTTGCCAGTTCGCTAATGTTCGCAGAGCGGTGTAAGACTTTTAAAATCTACATGCTGAAGTCATGGAGAGTGCCTGGTTTGCGGGGTTGTAGCTGTTTTGCATAAACTAATCATTTCTGGATCCTCAGATGGTACCCACAGCACAGCTGTAAACCGACAAATTGCAGTGTGATACCTGCGGTTTGAGCACTGAGGTGTAGAGCTCAAACAGCTCTCCGTTAAAGTCAATTCAACTGGAATTTATTGAGCTCTCACTATGCGTTCTGCATTTCTTAGATTTTTGTGTATTTGCAGTGGTTTGGTTTTGTTTTGTTTTTCCCACTCCTCTGCTTTTCTTGTCTTCTGAGGCTGGCCCATTTTTTTTACCCTTTTGAAAATGTTAATCTGAAGATAGTAAAATAACTGATAAATAAAACTGGTATCTGTCAGTATAATAATTATTAAATTGCTCTATATTCATCTCCCATCCCAAATACTCTGAATAATCATTACCCTAAATCATGAGTCATAAGATCTGCAGGTGGAAGTTATAGGCTTAAACCTCTGAAACCTTGAACAACAGAATTCACTTTCTGCAAATACTGTTCCTAGACAAGTCAGTATTGGAGCTGGTAACCATTCATCTTTGCATAATGAAGTCCATATTCTAGATGTTCCTGAATTTCAGTGGAGGTCAAAAAATAGATAATACTAGCTTTGATGTCCAGTAATATTCTTTATCATCTCTTATTCTAAAAACCAACAGCGGCTGGGAGAAAAGCAGGTATTCCTGGGCAGAAGGTTTCAGAACACATACATTATCAACAGATCTGTGATAGAAATAACAAAGATTGGAAGCACAAAAGACAGATAAATTGGTGAGGTCATTTAAAATTTAATAGAGGAATGTAAGCATGTATTTTATGAAAACATGCTTTCCCCAGCCTACCCTCAAACCCCCACAAAAAGCTAGTAGGCCTAGAAATTTGATTTAGTTACCATTATAATCCGTATCTTTTTACATCAGATGCAGTATATCACAAAAGGAACTGTTGAGGAACAGAGCAAGATAGTAGTTGAATTTAATCCATGATTTTGCTTTCTCTCAGTTCATCTAATTATTCTGTTACTTTATCAGCTCAAAGTAAAGCCTCTGAAAGCACACCATCAATTGTAAAATATATATTGTACAGTATAATAGATTATTCCAAAGCAGGTATCTTAACCATCATCCAAGTAAAGAAACATTTCAAGTCACACACACACACACACACACACCCATGTTTGACACAAGCTTGATTGATTGATTGATGGTCTGAGAACCACAGAGGCTTTGCAGTAATTGACAGGTATAACTCCTTTCCTCTCTCTAGTGCTTGGTTCTTATTTCCCCTTTAGTCCTCTTCTTCCCCACCTTCCATTTGGATCTTATCAGAGGTGATGTTCAGATTTCAGTCTTCAGAGTTTCTATGTCAGACCTTTGCTATAGAAAGGGCATAGGGTGACTAGCACTGATTAGCTCCAAGGGAGGCTAATGTATAAAACACCTGGACGGCCACTTTGAACTCTTTCCAGGGTGTCATTTTTTAGAGGTAACTATTGTATCTGGTTTGAGAGACAATGAACATTTCTGTAATGCAACCTCTTCCCTGTTTTTTTTTTTTCTAGGAAAAGTAGTTACTTTATAATAATGTTTTAGTTAAAACAAAGGAAGTATTGCATCATGCCTAGCAATATTAGGCATGTTATCATTTCCCAATGGAAAACTGAATTTAAAAAACAGCTGATCAAGGTGATGTAACCAGTTATTGTCTTAAGCTCTGTTTAAGTTTAAAGGAGAAAAAATTTTTTTTTTATAATCATGACTTAAATTTTTTCTCCCTGGTTCCTCTAGGAAAAATAAAGTTTCTTGTTTTAATAGAATAGTAGAGCTTGGAATATGGATTCTTGTAGGTTGCAGGTAACTATAATTGATGGCTTGTACTGCATGAGTCAAGTTATTCGGTCTTTCTCACAGCCGTACCCTGAAAATCATCCCAGACAAGATAACTGTAGTTCCGGTGTGATCCTCAAACCAAAGAGTAAAGAAGAAGCCTTCATGTAAGGGTTTGGGGGGTGATAGCCCCTTGAGGATAAGAATATTGGTACTGAGGGGTGCCTGGGTGGCACAGTCGTTTTAATTGTCTGACTTGATTTCAGCTGAAGTCGTGATCTCAGGGTCCTGGGACTAAGCCTTGAATCAGGCTTTGTGCTAGGGGTGGAGCCTACTTAAGATTCTCCCTCTCTTTCTCCCTCCCCCCCCAAAAAGAATGTAAGTACTAAAAAGGAGCTTAGGGACTTGAACTGAGGTGGCAAATTCAGATGTCTTCAGGGCCAGGTAGGTAATGTAAGTTTGTGAAGTAGTCTGGATATAAAATGATATGGGCCAAGCTCTGTGTATTCAAAAGAAGCCTACCATATGTTATAATAGTTGTATTTCCTTTTATTTCTTTTAAGATTTTCTTTATTTGAGAGAGAAAGCAAAAGAAAGAGAGCACAAGCAGGAGGAGGGGCAGAGGGAGAAGCAGGCTCCCCACGGAGCAGGGAGCCTGATCCCAAGAGGGCTCCATTCCAATCATGATCTGAACCAAAGGCAGACACTTATCCAGCCGAGCCACCCAGGTGCCCCTGTTTCCTTTTAAAGAACAGTATGGGCCAACAAAGTTGTTTCTGTGGACACTTTACAACTTTTGGTCTGTAATCAATTATAATGGGATTGCTCCCCATGCTTGCATCTGAAGATGACTTTGCCAGTGCCTGAAGTAGTTTTGGATTGCTAGCCTAGAGCAGTACTTCTTAACCAGTGTTTTCGGGAGAAGGTCTTTAGAAAATCTAACCCCCACAGAGATTCTGTTATCTCTCTTACCCAAGAGAATCTCCTTCTGAACAATAGTGATAACAAGTTAATATTTATAATGCTTACTTGGTGCCATGCGCTATTCTAAGCACTGTGTATATTAATTTAATCACTATAATGACCATATAAGGAAGGTTGTTTTACAGATGAGGAAACTGAGGCCCAGAGAGATGAAGAAACTTGCCTAAAGTCACACAGCTAATAAGCGACAGGGCTACTAATGGCAGAGCAGGGAATTTGCCGACTGGCTCCAGAGTTCTTGCTCTTAATCATGATCCTGTGTTAAATGAAGAGTATATTGGATGTGAGGAAGGTTGTCATCTATAAAGCCTAAACCCATCCAGCTTCCTACCCTTAACTCCAGCCTAATATAGCTTTAGGCATAACCCTTGGTTTTTTTATGGCAATTCTCCTCAAGTCTGATGAGAGAGAAATTTAAAGGGCAAACCAACAGAATTTGGAAACTGGTGGGTAGAGAGAGATTTACAGTCTGCTTGGGAGAGTGCCAGCGTGGTTAACAGAAATAGTCTGAGGGTGAGGGAAGATAAGATTAGAAAATTAAGTGGTGGACCTGTTTGAGGTCATGGCACTGTCCAAGAGGCAGATGGAGATTAAAGAGGGGCATTTAAGATTGTGGTTAGAGCTGAAATGATGAAAGTGTTGGATTATGTTAGAAGTGAGACATGTTGTAGTGGGAATACTTTTGGACCTGAAACAAGGAGACCTAGATTCTAATTCACACTCTGTTGCAAACTGTGTGACAATCAGTAAATACACAGTTGTGCTTTTGGGGCCACTTCTTTTTTTTAAGATTATTTATTTATTTATTTATTTGACAGAGAGAGAGAGAGATCACAAGTAGGCAGAGAGGCAGGAAGAGCGGGGTGGAGGCAGGGAAGCAGGCTCCCCGCTGAGCAGAGAGCCCAAATGGGGCTCGATCCCAGAACCCCGAGATCATGACCTGAGCCGAAGGCAGAGGCCCTAACCCACTGAGCCACCCAGGTGCCCCTTTGGGGCCACTTCTAACACAGAGGTTGGACTAGAGGCTCTGAGGTACCTATCTAATACTACATTTTATAATCAGGTATATTTTTATAGACACAGTAATAGTAAATTTTACATTTGATCCTATAGCAATCCTGAATAACATGCTTGTTTTATTTTTACCTCTTAGCCACCGGACCTGACTATGATGTTTTGAGAACATGTCAGAAATTGTGTAATGATTATTAAACTCAAGGATGTACTCTTTGAATATTCCTAACTCCTAATTCTAACCAATACTAAATCTCTAGTATATGTAAAGCCATCAGGAAATTTATGTTTCCTACTATTACAACTATATGTTATCTCCTGAGTATAAAACAACTTTCAAGAAGGGATTGACTATTGATTCCAACATAATGTATTTGGTTAACACAGGTCTCCAGACAGAAAACTCCTTATTTTCTTAATCTGACCATGGCAGTATAATTTCAATGCAAGGAACACATATGTCTCAAAGTGAGTTAATGTTTTTTAGGTCTGTTGGCTTCAGAATTACAAATCTTGGCAAAACCTCTCATACTGTATTTAAATGGCATAAGCTTCACTGCTGTGGATCATTCATTGGGGTCCAGCAGAATGACTGAGTTGGCTTGCAGTGTAATAAAATGGATACACTTAGGATAAAAGAAACTCTTGTCCAGCTGCTTTTCATGAAGCTCAAACAATGAAGCAGCCTGGTGCCTTGAATCCAATTCAGAATTGGTGGGTGCATCTTGATGTGCTGCTGCTAGAGCTAAATGTGACCATCTGATGCAGGAAAAAGTGCCAAATAGATCTGCTTTATTAAATAGAATAGAATAGAATCCCAGCCTGAGGCTTTTTAAAACTTGGTTCTCTACTGGGCTACCCCTGTAGGGCTAGGGGATTATCTAATATATTTTATTACAACAAATCTTAAATCTTTTGATACCAGAGTCTCCCATTTTGAAAGGTCTGGCTAGCTCAATATTAGGAAGATCTATAGTGATATACCCAAGAGAAATGGTGCTCACACAGAAAAAACTGTACATATGTGTTCATGGCAGCAATATTCACAATAGCCAAGACATAAATACAAATACCCATCAACTTATGATGGATAAAATGTGGTATATCAGCACAGTGAAATATTCAGCCATAAAAAGAAGTACTGTTACATGTTACAACATGAACCTGGAGAACATTGTACTAAGTGAAAATACCAAAATACAAAAGGCCCCTGTATCAGGCAGGGCTCTCCAGAGAAATAGAACCAATAGGATTTATTTTAGGAAATTGGTTCATGTAATTATGGGGGCTGGCAAGTCTGAAATTTGTAGGGCAAATACCTTCTTCTCTGAGAAATCAGTTTCTGCTCTGAAGGCCTTCAACTGATTAGATGCGTACCACCCCCATTATGGAGGGTAAACTGCTTTACCTAAAGTTACCTGATTGCAGATGTTAACCATCCCTGCAGAATACCTTCATAGCAACACCTAGATTAGTGTTGGACTAAATAACCGAGCACTGTAGCCTAGCCAAGATGAAACATAAAATTGACCATGGAAGCCATATAGTGTATGATTTCATTCTTTTTCTTTTAGTTTTTATTTGAAAAAAAAAAATTATGAGAAGTCAACACTGACAATAGTAAAATTACATTATCACCATTTAAATTTGAATTTACTTAGGTATTATTCAAATAATTGTCATTTTAACGTTCTAGGTATAAAATAAAAATAAAGTTTTAGATATATTCTGTTTTTCCTCCAAAAGAATTAAAATGATATCCTTACTGAAACATTTAATGGTCATAGAAACTAATCATTTCTTAATTCTAGTTAAGGCAGAAAAATAATTACAATTTCTCAGTTCAGGGATGTTAAGAACCAACTTACAGAGCATTCTCGCAAAGATACTTTCTTGACCTCGGAAGACATCTATTTTCAAACTTAATAGTAGAGTCAAGTGAAAATTAACAATAAGGGGTTTTAAAATTGAAGAATCTTACATATGTTGTATAAGCACTCATATATATAACCATTTGTCTATGGCCTATAAAGTTTACCTTATATTGTGATACATATCACTATATAATGTACACCGGGTACATGATTTCATTTATATGAAATGTCCAGAATTGACAAAGAAAAGTAGGTTAGTGGTTGCCAGAAAGTAGGTGAGTGGTTACCAGGGGCAGAGGGGCAAAAGGAAGTGGGGAATGACTGCTAAAAGGTAAGAGATTTCTTTTTTGGAATAATGTCTTGAATCCAGTAGTGGTAATGATTGTTCAACTCTCTGATCATACTAAAAACCAATGAACTGTACACATTAAGTGGGCAGATTTTATGGTATGTGAGTTATATCTCAATACAACTGTTAAGAAAATCACCTGTGAAGACCCAGTCCCCCTTTTTTTAACCCCAGATTTCTAGGTTTTGACCTAAACTTTGCCTAAGAGAATATTTTAAAGAGAATATTTCAGTATTTACCTGGTATTGGCTTTTGAGTGCATCAAGCTACAAAGGATGTAAGAAGCTATTCATTATGATTCAGCTCATGTCAGTGAATAAGATTAAACGTCATCAAGTTAGGACCTTGCCCTTCTTGTTTCCTAGCAGACCCATGAAATAAGACTTTATAGATTCATTGAATTCCTTCTACATCACAGGACAGGACAAAAAGTACTGCAAAATTATTGGGTTAAATGTAAAGCCAGCTTAATAAGTATCCTAGAGGATTAGGGGTATTAGAACAAAAAAGCTGAATTTAAAATTGGCAGTGTGAATGGATGGAAATAGGATGGAAATAGGTGGATACTTTTTGGAATTCTTTTCTGAGTGGATCTGAGATCCTGAACAGCCCCCTCCTCTGGCTTTCCTGTATTTTTAAGTTCCTTTTTGGTGTTTCCCGAAGTGCAATGCATATAGCTCTGGCTGTACAGTGATTTTAGGTGATACATAAATGCTTTTAGTTCTCATAGTTTTTATATATATATATATGCATATATATGTGTATATTTGTGTGTGTGTGTATATATACATATATATATATATAAAATGGTTGTATTTTAGTATGACTTGGAAAAATGTGGCCTTTCAAACCAATCATTTCATGGATATTATTGTTTGAAGTAAAACTATAATAATGTCATGGTGTTAGGTCTCTTAAAATTAGTAAAAATACAGGTGGCATACTAAAAGGGCAAAAATTATTGAAGATGTTATGCAAATGACTGAAGCTTAGTCAACTGTGCCCCCATTGATATTGTTGTTTTCTCTCTGGGTGCTTGTATTTAGTCGTGAGTAGCTTTTCAGCTAGTCCTATCCCATTACCTATCTTTTGAAATCCCAGATTAGGAAGAAAGATTTCTATCCTGAAATCAAATTAGGAAGTGCTCATTGCTGTAACAGCAAGATAATGAACCAATGCTGCTTAAGGTAACACTACATGTATATTGATACTTTGTGGGAGAAACCTTGTATAAGCTTCGATTTGGCAGGTTAATCTATGGACCAAGTAGTTGCAGACACAAGAATCCATCTTTCATCTTACAAATCTACCTAATGGGATAGGGTGAAGTGAGTGTATGTGTCTCCTTATGAGTCTATATTATGTCTTATGCAACTTAAATCATATTCATGATGGCTCTTCCATTAGAAAAAGGTGAACCTCTTGTAGATAAGGCCTATGTTTGAGGTTCTTGTAAATCAGGACAATTTTATATGGCTAGTTAGGTAAAGCAGCATTCTTTCTCTAAGTTTTCCTTTCCCTCTCCTTTTTTTTTTTTTTAAGATTTTATTTATTTATTTGACAGACAGAGATCACAAGTAGGCAGAGAGGCAGGCAGAGAGAGAGGAGGAAGCAGGCTCCCTGCTGAGCAGAGAGCCCGATGCGGGGCTCGATTCCAGGACCCTGGGATCATGACCTGTGCCGAAGGCAGAGGCTTAACCCACTGAGCCACCCAGGTGCCCCTCCCTCTCCTTTTCTCCTTTAAATATGGGGCCCCAATCCACAATGGAAAGGGTCTACTATTGAATTTACAAACATAGGGACTTATTACTGGATTTTATTGTGACTCAGCCAAAGTGACTGGGAAAGGAATCTGATGCTCTCTTGGGATTTCGGTCAGGGGGTGTGTCAGGTTGCAGCATCACTATCATGCAGGATTTTCAGGTTGGATTAGGGCCTGCTTCCGTGGCCAGCTGTGTTGGTGAATAATGTAGCTGGAACTTCCAGCCTGTTTCAGGATGCCTTATATTTGCCAGCCACATAGTAAGCATGGATCCTTTGGGTTTCCTCTAGGAATTTCATGCACATTCTGGGAATCAGTTTTTTGGTTCTTACGTAGCTCAATTTGTGTTCAGAGGTTAGTGTTTCCTTTTTAACTAGCACCACAACAGGTGCAGTAGATAAGAATGTCATCTAACTAATAAGGGAGGGCATTTAAAAACTTATTTCCTACCCATATATTTAATGTGCAGTGGTTCTAGAGCTGAATCATCCTAATCTGAGTTATTCTGTTTTCTGTATTCTGAGTTATTCCTCTAATGATAGACACTCATAAAATGGAAATATTTTTCCTATCATAGTTCAGATTAACACACCTATAGTGGTAGTCATTTCCCAATGTCGTTACATAAAAATAAAAGCACAGAGAAATACCATCTGTGCCAGGATAATGTTAGTACTTTTTGGGTGATGTAGAAACCTGTCTAAATGGTTTATGTGGCATATTAATATTTAATGAACATAAAAGCTACGGTTAAAGGTTATAAGAGAATTGGGCACTTCTTGCTGCTTAGATTTCTTTGAAATACTTTTTAGCCATGGTTTGCCATCTGCTTTGCCTAGGGTCAAAGTAAAATCTCAGTGTTTGATGTTATAAACAGAATAACCTATGTAGCTGTGAGTCTCTACTAGAAAACAACCTGGAATAAGGTACTCAGGAGAGAAAATTTATGAGTATTTTTTTCTGTTTGCTTGAAAAGTTAGACTTTGAAAGGCTTAGTTCTAAGGAAGGTTGATTTTTGTTTTTTTTTTTTAAGATTTTATTCATTTATTTGACAGAGAGATCACAAGTAGGCAGAGAGGCAGAGAGAGAGGGGGAAGCAGGCTCCCTGCCAAGCAGAGAGCTTGATACAGGGCTCAGTCCCAGGACTCCGAGACCATGACCCGAGCTGAAGGCAGCGGCCTAATCCACCGAGCCACCCAGGCACGCCGATTTTTTTTATTTTTAATCAGAATTTTAAAAGAACCCAGGGGCGCCTGGGTGGCTCAGTTGGTTAAGCATCTGCTTTTGGCACAGGACACCATCCCAGGGTCCTTGGATAGAACCACCCCTCCACTCTTCCCCCCAACTCCTTGCCCCTGCCTTCTTGCTCAGTTGGGAGTCTGCTTCACTCTCTCTCCCTTTGCCCCTCCCCACCTTGTCCTTTGTGCGAGCTCGAGTGCTTTTCTCTCTCTCTCTCTCCGTCTCTCAAAAAGCCTGCTTCTCCCTCTCCTACTCCCCCTGCTTGTATTCCCTCTCTCGCTGTGTCTCTCTCTGCCAAATAAATAAAAATAATAAATAAATAAATAAATAAATAAATCTTTAAAAAAATTTTCTTTAAACAGTCTATGCTAGGGGCGCCTGGGTGGCTCAGTGGGTTAAGCCTCTGCCTTCGGCTCAGGTCATGATCCCAGAGTCCTGGGATCGAGCCCCGCATCTGACTCTGCTCAGCAGGGAGCCTGCTTCTCCCCCTCTCTCTGCCTGCCTCTCTGCCTACTTGTGATCTCTGTCAAATAAATAAAATCTGGGGAAAAAAAAAAAAGTCTGTTCTAAGTGGTGATTTCTTTTCAAAAGGCCCCCAGTCCAAGTACCTTTTTGGGAAAATAACCCAAAAATGTTATTTCTCTGAATTGTTCACTTATGCATTATTTAGGATGTTACAAAGAAATTCTGTGCCTAAAACCTGTCATGCTTAATTCTATTCAGACCAAAATTTTATAGTTAAGCTTTCATATGGGTTATATGATCTCTTAATTATTCAGAATCAGTTTTTCAGTCAATAATGAAGTCTCTTGATTGTTTGGTATGGTGCCTTACACCTAATAGCAAATACATTTTTAAAAAGTTGAATTGATTGTAACTTTCACTCCTTTTTTTTTTAAGAAAAGGTATAGTTTGGCAGTGGGGCCTCCCAAAAAAGACCCGAAAGTTAAGGGTGTCCAATCTGCAGCCGTTCAGGCTTTTCTCAGAAGAAAAGAAGAGGAGCTCAGGCAAAAAGGTATGTGTTTGTAATCTTATTCTCAATTTTAAAGTCTTCCACCTTCACAGCTAGCTTGTACTTAACTAGTGGATGCTTGTTATAACATAATAGGCTAACGGATTTGTGCATGTGCCTAAATCAGCTGTATTTAGAGGATTACATATGTTATTTCCTTTGAAGAGCTTTTGGGGTAGTGACCATATCTTCCACTTGGCCATAGTAGGTCCCAATAGGAATTCCACTCTTGGGCCTTCATTTTGAATCTGCTTCTGCGTATTTTGTTTTTTAATTTTTGTTGTTATTATCAAGAATGCTATCTTAAAAGGTTAAAATAGGGATAGTTTTTGAAGACCAGTAAACTCAAGCAGTAGTTTTACCTCAGGCAAATGACAAGGAAACTGATTTAATACATGTAAGTATTCATTTATTCATAATTAATAATGCCTGTGAAATGGGTCCTACTGTTTCTTTAACTTGGTATATATTTGGTACGAATTGCTTTCTATATTTAAAACTAAAAGCCCACTCTCTCACCTGCTTTGTCATATTGAAAGACCCATATGTGGCCCACTCATTATGTAAAGATGACTCAACAGGTACTTGTTCAAAGGACTTCCTCATTTCATTCCTAGATGTCTTCAAACTGTAACTTGAATCTTGCTTGTATTTTGGTCCCCTATTGATTTCAGATGAAATACTTGAGACCTCCAGACCTTGAAATACTTTGTTCTAGGGGGCGCCTGGGTGGCTCAGTGGGTTAAGCCGCTGCCTTCGGCTCAGGTCGTGATCTCGGGGTCCTGGGATCGAGTCCCACATCGGGCTCTCTTGCTCGGCAGGGAGCCTGCTTCTCTCTCTCTCTCTGCCTGCCTCTCTGTCTACTTGTGATCTCTCTCTGTCAAATCAATAAATAAAAAAATCTTAAAAAAACAAAAAAAAAAAAAAAAAGAAATACTTTGTTCTTGTTTTGTCTCTTTTAGCTTTAGAGGAGAAAAGGAGAAAAGAAGAACTAGTGAAAAAGAGAATTGAGCTAAAACATGATAAGAAAGCAAGAGCTATGGCCAAAAGGACAAAGGATAATTTCCATGGTTACAACGGGATTCCCGTTGAGGAGAAGTCAAAGAAGAGGCAGGCAGTGGAGCGCCACACTAGCCAGGCAACAGAACTAGCGTATGAGATGGAAGAAGAAGATGAATTCTTAGAATACAATCAAGCAGAATCAGAGCAGGAGTCTGAGGAAGAGCAAGAACCTCCCAAAGTTGAAAGCAAACCAAAGGTTCCCCTTAAAAGTGCCCCACCGCTCATGAACTTCACTGATCTACTCAGGCTGGCTGAGAAAAAGCAGTACGAACCAGTGGAGATCAAGGCAGTGAAGAAAACAGAAGAGCGGCCTATGACTGCAGAAGAACTTAGGGAGCGAGAATTCCTTGAAAGAAAGCAGAGGAAAATGAGACCTGAGACAGACGCAAGACTACCTCCAACCAAAAAGACACCCTCTCAGAAAGAAAGTGTGGGCACAAAACTTAGCAAGCATCCTTCTTCCAGGGGTACTCCCCTTCCTCATGCTGAGAAGAAATCCAGACCCAGCACAGCCACTGAGAAACACTTAGGTGTGTCTTCAGCCAAATCCATGCAGGGAGAGAGGACCAAAGCAGGATCTGTCAGTTGTTCTCAACCCTTACTTCGTGAGAGCCATGACAGACCTGTCTTCAATGGGGCTGGAAAGCCCCACTCCAGTACCTATTCACCAAGTGTCCCAAAGACTTCTGCTAAAGGGACTCAGAAATCTGCTACTGAGCACAAAGCCAAAAAATCTCCTCCCCATCCTAGCCATTCCAGGCCTGGGCTCATGGTTACCCCACACAATAAAGCCAAGAGTCCAGGTACCAGGCAGCTGGGCAACAGCTCCAGCTCAGCTTTTGGACGGCCGGGGACAGGGACTGCTCGGCCTACAGTTAGTTCTGGCCCCGTGCCCAAGCGCCAGAATGGCAGCTCCAGCTCAGGACCCGAGCGATCGGTCAGTGGGACCAAGAGGCCAGCCAGTGACTTAAGTCTCTCCGGACGGACGCTCAGTGGTACAGGTGGCCCTGGGCATCCTGCAGGCAGCTCAAGTGGCCCTGGGCGACCCACCAGTGGCTCAGGTGGTTCTGGGAGAGCTATGGGCAGCTCTGGTGGCCCTGGACGGCCTATGCGCAGTCCACATGACCTTCGACGACCAGTGAGTGGCTCTGGCCCCCCTGGGCGGCCAATCAGTGGCCCTGGGCAGCCAGTCAGTGGCGCTGTGCGACCAGTCAGTGGTCCTGGGCGGCCAGTCAGTGGCCCTGGGCGGCCAGTCAGTGGTCCTGGTCAATCAGTAAGTGGCTCAGTTTTGGCTGGACGGACTGTCAGTAGTTCAGGGCCCGGAAGACCAGTGAGCAGCGTGGGACCTGGGCGACCAGTTGGTAGCTCCAGTCTCCCCCTAAAGCCCAAGTGCACCGTTGTCTCAGAAACAATTTCTTCTAAGAATATAATTAGCCGATCCAATAATGGACAGATGAATGGAATGAAACCTTCCTTATCTGGCTACAGATCTGCTCAAGGTAAAATTGTCCCTTACCCTAAGAATATTTATTTGTTACCAGGAAATTGGAAAGAATACTTTGTTTTAGATAACCAGAGGCCTTGTGAACCCTTCCACATACTCTTGTGTTGATAAAATCCTGATGTTGTGTAAGAGTCCCTGGAGTGATCATAACTTGGAAAGGGCTTCAGAAAGAGTTATCTAGGACCCTCTGTGTTCACCCCTATAATATCTCCAAGTGCAATAAACTTGGCTCTGTGATTTGGAGGACAGGGTGAGTATATATGCCTTATGTGGTTCAGTGAGTTAATTCATCTTTACCTTTTCACGAGGGCTAGAGAGACTTCTTCAAAAGCTGGAGCATATTTGTACGGTTGAAGCCTTTTGGTGCATTGTTTATTCATCAGACACCTGTTAAGTACCCACGATCTACCAGGAACTGTTTCTGATTGCCCTTGTGTTTTTACTTTTCTTCATGGTGATAAGCATTTGTTAAAGTACTTGTTGAGGGGTGCCTGGGTGGCTCAGGGGGTTAAAGCCTCTGCCTTCAGCTCAGGTTGTGATCCCAGCATCCTGGGATCGAGCCCCGCATCCGGCTCATGCTTCCTTCTCTCTCTCTGCCTGCCTCTCTGCTTGCTTGTGATCTCTGTCTGTCGAATAAATAAATAAATAATCTTAAAAAAATAAAATAAAGTACTTGTTGGGTGCCATGGAGAATATAAAAAGAAACAAAACACAAGATTCCATGCTTTAAACTTCTTAATTCATCTAGAACCTTGGTTCTCAAGCAAAGATGATTCTGATGCCCAGTGAACATTTGGCAGTGTCTGGAGACATTTTTGTCTGACACAGCTGGGGTTAGGGATGCTCCTGGCATCTTTGAGATAGAGGCCAGAGATGCTGCTGTCACCCTACAATGCACAGTACAGTTTCCTCACAACAAAAAATGATCTGGCCCCAAATGTCAGCAGTGCAGAGGTTGAGAAGGAAACCCTGCGCTGAGGAGACAGGTCATGCATATTAACAATAACTCAAGAACAACAGAAGGAGGAACTCTAGTCAAGGACTAGAAATCAGTTGTTCCCAGATGCTAGTCCACTAATCAGTGTCTGTCTTCTGCAAAGCTTTAATCACATTTTTGGCAAAATGACAAAATAAGGATAATGTAGTGAGTTTTTTTAAAGTTAGCATTACTCATTTTGAACAATTTATCCATAATTCTGGGAATCTTTCATACCTTGTTGAACTTCTAAAAAATGTACCTAAGTTATGGTGATAGTAGATGGTAGGTTGTTAGCTTTGAATGTCTTTTCTTGGTAAAACTAAAAGTTAATGATCCTGTAAGCTTTTTTTTTTTAATTTTACCAGTTTTTTAAATCCAGAAGGAAGGGAATTGCTAGGCTAGAAAATGTAACAGATGCTTCCAGTAAGCCGTTTATAAACAACGTGAAGCAGCGGGGATGATGTAGTAATGACTCCCTGCTACCAGCCAGCACGCTGACTCTGGTTTTTGAGGATACTGTCTTAATGAGTTCTCAAAATTTCAGTTTATGTAGAACTTTGTTGGGACTACTTTCAGTTTTAATACTCACATAAATAATGGCTTTTCTCTTCTTAGTTCCTCAAAGACCTCCCTTCCCTAGTGGTTATAAAAGGCAGCGAGAATATGAAGAGGAGGAAGATGATGATGAATATGACTCGGAAATGGAAGATTTTATTGAAGATGAAGGAGAACCTCAGGAAGAAATATCCAAGCACATTCGAGAGATCTTTGGCTATGACCGAAAAAAGTAAGACTAAAGATTTAGATAAATGATACACTTATTTTGAATGACTCATGCTGTGAAGTCAAAGCAAACAATAGTAGTAGAGGCATTGAACACAAATCTTTATTAGGAACCATTGGATAATTCTTTAGATGTACTCTTTTGGCATTTAATATTTAAGAATTAAGTCAGAAATTTTTGTGTAGTTGCATGCCGAGAATACCTTTTCTTTTTTTTAAAGATTTTATTTATTTATTTGACAGAGAGATCACAAGTAGGCAGAGAGGCAGGCAGAGAGAGAGGAGGAAGCAGGCTCCCTGCTGAGCAGAGAGCCCGATGCAGGGCTCGATCCCAGGACCCTGAGATCATGACCTGAGCCGAAGGCAGAGGCTTAACCCACTGAGCCACCCAGGTGCCCCCCAAAAATACCTTTTTAAACTCTTTATAGGATGTATATTTAATGAGAGTGAAGCAGTTTAGTGTTGGAGCACTAGATTGGCTTTTAACTCAGCCATCCACAGAGCTATGTTGAAAGCTGGTCTGATCTGACATCTGCTTTTTATTTGATGTAAAAAGCTATGCTGCGGGGCACCTGGGTGGCTCGGTGGGTTGAGCCTCTGCCTTCGGCTCGGGTCATGATCCCAGGGTCCTGGGATCGAGCCCCACATCGGGCTCTCTGCTCAGCGGGAGCCTGCTTCCCTCTCTCTCTCTCTCTGCCTGCCTCTCTGCCTGCTTGTGATCTTGGTCTGTCAAATAAATAAATTAAATCTTTAAAAAAAAAAAAAAAAGCTATGCTGCTCAAATGTGTGGTCCCTGGACAGCGGTCAGTATGGGACCAAAATCATTGATATCACCTGACAAAAGCATCAGAAATGCAGGCTCAGGCCCCATTTCAGAGCTGCCAAATCTAAATCACCTCTATAAGGCTCCCAGGTAATTCATATGCACGTTAAAGTTTGAGAAGCCTTGTATAGAGGAAAGTTCAGGGTTTGAATGGAAGTTCTGCCACTTACTAGCTGAATAAACTTGAGTGAAGTGTTTTTTTTTTTAAGATTTTATTTATTTATTTGACAGAGATCACAAGTAGGCAGAGAGGCAGACAGAGAGAAGGGGGGAAGCAGGCTCCCTGCTGAGCAGAGAGCCCGGTGCGGGGCTCAATCCCAGGACCCTGAGATCATGACCTGAGCCAAAGGCAGAGGCTTTAACCCACTGAGCCACCCAGGCGCCCCTTGAGTGAATTATTTTTAGAATGACATCGGGAAGAGGACACCAGGGTGGCAAAGTCAGTTGAGCAGACACTTGGTTTCAGCTCAGGTGGTGATCCTAGGGTCGTGAGATCGAGCCCAATGTTAACTTCTGAGCTTGTGTGGAGTCCGTTTGAGACGCTGTCTCTGCCCCTCCCTCTGCTCACTCTGTCTCTCTTTTCTCCCTCAAATAAATTAAAAATGACATCTAAAAAAAAAAAATGACATCTAGAAGGATTAAATGAAGTAGTATATGTGTAAAACAGAAGGGACTTATCTCAGTGCCTATCGGTCGACATTTGCCATCTTCTTTAAAGCCATCAAATATGAGAAGTTAGAAGGCAATCCTAAAAAAAGGTGTTTTTTTTTTAAAGATATTTTAAATAAATTAAATAAATAAATGAAATATTTAGGGAACTTAGGTGGCTCAGTCTGTTAAGTGTCTGCCTTCAGCTTAGGTCATGGGTCCTGGGATTGATTCCTACGTCGGGCTTCCTGCTCGGCAGACATCCTGCTTCTCTCTCTCCCTTTGCTCTCCCTGCTTGTGCTCTCCCTCTCTCTGTGTCAAATAAAAAAAATCTCTGTGTCCAAAAAAAAAAAGTATTTAGTAGTAAAAAGAACTGGAAGAAAAATCAGATTTAAATGTCTAATATTAGTAATGTCATTAGCTAGTTACATGTTCTTGATCAAGCCACTATTCTGCCTGCTTCAGTGCCTGCTTTTTTTTTTTTTTTTTTCCAGGATATTTATTTGTTTGACAGAGAGCACAAAAGCAGGGGGAGTGGTAGGGGGAGGGAGAAACAGGCTTTCCACTGAGCAGGGAGCCCGATGCAGGGCTCATTCGCAGGAACCTGGAATCATGACGTGAGCCGAAAGCAGATGCTCAACTGACAGAGCCACCCAGGCGCTCCTTCAGTCTCTGTTCTAAAGTCCTTCCCTTTCTCATGAAGCTCAAATGAGATTAATATGTATATAATGATTTCAAGGATATTGTACTTTCAGAATTTTAATATAAACTATCCTGTAACTAGAGCTGAAAGAGGTGAACATCATTGGATTGGTATCTTCATCAACATGAAATTCAGGAATAGTTGCTTTCAGAAACGCCCCTCAACCCATCCTCTACCCCACCTCACTCCTTGACAAGCAAGAAAGAGTAATTCTGTGTGTGTGTTTCTGTTTTAGTTATAAAGATAATTTTTTAAACCAGGAGGTTGGCAGTTCCTTTTAAAAACTGGGAAGTTGGACTTTTTTAATAACGTTGATTTCTTCTTGTCAGATACAAAGATGAAAGCGATTATGCCTTACGTTACATGGAGAGTAGTTGGAAAGAACAGCAGAAGGAAGAAGCAAAGAGGTAAGCACAAAACTTAACACATTTGTGCAGAAATGTCCTGAACGTTCTTTCTGTTTCCTGCTTCAGTTGCATGCACCATTAGGAGCAGCAGCTTTGGGCCACACAGTTCTGAATTACAATCCGCTTACTTGCTGTGGGGCTTTAGACAAATTCCTTAGCATTTCCAAATCTGTTGTCTTGTTTGTAAAATGAGAATTTACTGTTTTTACTTACTGAGATACCGTATTAAAATAATGTGTACCAAGTTGCCTAGTGCAGTGCCTCACCCATATAAGCACGGAGTAAGTGCTGGAAGCCTCCTCTCATCCCATTGCAATGTGTTCTTGTTTTTTTTGTTTTTTTGTTTTTTAAAAGATCATTTATTTATTTGACAGACAGAGATCACAAGCAGGCAGAGAGGCAGGCAGAGAGAGGGGCAGGGAAGCAGGCTCCCTGCTGAGCAGAGTGCCCGATGTGGGGCTTGATCCCAGGACCCTGAGATCATGATCTGAGTTGAAGGCAGAGGCTTAACCCACTGACCCATCCAGGCGCCCCCCGCCCCCCCTCTTTTTTTTAAGATTTCATTTATTTATTTGAGAGCAAGAGAGAGTGGGAGCAGAGGCAGAGGGGGAAATAGACTCCCCACTGAGCAGGAGCCTGATGCCACACTCTCTCCCAGGACCCCGCGATCATGACCTGAGCCAAAGGCAGACGCCCCTCTTTCCCCATCTTTAATTCCCTTCCTATATCAGACACATCTCAGTCTTGCTAACCTATATATCCCTAATGCTGGCATTAGGGACCTGAGAAAGGATATGAATGGAGGGAGGGGATAAAAATAGAATGTTATTTTATTTATTGACTAAATTTTCTTATTTTTAAAAGCTGTTAATCATAAGTAATTTATATCTTACTACTTTATTGGGAACGTTAAGATATTTTGTGTTGAGGTTTTATTTGAGGTCTTTTTTCTATTGTAAGTGAAGTCAGTGGCAGAGGCTCCTAGTAAAAAATACACCTGCTAGTTTGTTTTCAGTGGTAAAGCTTTGAGGCATTTTTAATGCATCAGCATGTTCCATGTGAGCTCTGTTTAAATTTCGCTTTTAATTTTTAAAGAGTGTTAATTTCATGTATATTGACAAATACTTTTTTTTTTTTTTTTGACAGTTTAAGACTAGGTATGCAGGAGGACTTAGAGGAAATGAGACGTGAAGAAGAAGAAATGAAGCGTCGAAAGGCCAAGAAGCTGAAGAAGCGTTAGCTGCTGCTTGTATTTATTTTTGTGAAATTCTGGAGACTCTCTGTTGCAAGGAGGTCCTGCCTTCAGAATGAAGAATCCCCTTTATGATTTTAGATTTATACTTGGGTACTCAAGGAGAAGGAATGCATACTGTCATTTGCAGGCTGTCATTGGAGCATAAAGTATTTTCAAATACTTTCCAGGGTTAGATCTGTAATGCAGATGATAGAATGCCCAGTTGAGTGCTCTTAGGAAGTTAACTGTTCACAGGTGCCAGCCTTGATCCTGATGAGCTATGCACTCTAAGGTGGGGCCACTCACCAGCCAGCCAATCTTAACATTGTTCCTTTGCTACTTCGAAAAGGAAACAAAAAGGATTGCCTCGTTACTTCATAATTCTGCTGATGTGTGAGTAGGGCAATGCCTGGCTCCCAGTTAACTTTGTCTTTCAATGAGAAACCTGGCCCCTTCCATGAATGTTGCCAGCAATAAAGTGACCTGTCCTAATCTATATGTTTGGATTGAGAACTTGAAAATGTAGAGTAGGCTTTATAATGATCATATGGATATCATCTCTGTGACTTTGAAGTAAAAAATAGAATAAATTATATTGTATTCTGCATTATTTGTGGATTGGATGCTGAGCATTCTTATTCACTAATTTAGGTGATAAGGCAATTAAAAATTTTTTTTCAAGTTAAAATACAAGTTATGCCATTTAGTTTAAAAATATATGTTTCCAAGTTTTCATTTCAGATTTACTCTTATGTTGGCTTTAGTATAAAATAGACAAGGTCACTGTGTTGATTGATTTTTATCTACAAAATTCATTTTTATATTGAAGAAAAATGCTTATTTTATTCAAACATTAGATTTGGAAGAGTAATAGTTTAAAAACTGAGGAAGTGACATGTGAGACTCCCCTTTCCTCTCTTCCTTCATTATAAAAATATTTTGGAAAAAGGTACCCCTGTACCTCTTGATATAATGACTGCATTTTATCTTAAATTCTTCAGCAATTAATGGCAAAAACCAAAAACTAAATTCATGTGTATCAAGAGCACCACCTTCTCTTTGCCCATATTGCACTTTTATTTCAAACTATGCACTGTGAAGAGATGTTTTTCCCAGGTTGGAAAGGATGTTCCGTTACTAGTGTTTCACTGGTCTGTGGAACTTTCTTCATTGTCACTTTTTTCAAGTCATATTTATAGGCTTGATATCTCTTAAGCCTCAAATCCTGGCAATTCCAATCAGGCTGACGTAGATTCTGGCTGGAGAGAAGCCAAGTCTCAAGGAAAGTCAACAACGGAAAATGAGATACGATGCTAGAGAGTATTTGTCCTAGGTTCTAAATGTGGAGGGTTGGGGGCAGTGGGACATAAGCTTGTAAAACAGTTCCAGGTTGCTTTCATGTATTCCTTTTTATCCATAAAGCTTTCTTTATTCTAGTTTGGTAGTAGAGATGACTGTTGTTAGCCTCCCTTAATGGGACAGCCATGTGACCCAGGCCCTTAAGACTCTCATTTTGAATTGAGTTTCAAATTTCAAAAGTTTAAGGATTTAACTTTGAAGCTGAATCCTGTGAAAGATGTATTCATCACTAGGAATAACACCCTTTCTAACATCCACACAGAACTGTTACACTGGCAGAAAATCCTATCCGCTGCCTCTCACCCATTTCAAATACCTTCAGTGAAATTGATTTAAAGGTAGTGTGCTGTTCCATGTAATGAAACAGGTTTGGAACATTTCCTTTGCTGTCACTCTTGTGCTTCCCCCCTGCCCCCCATTCAAAAGTTTTTTTCTTGGATGTATTTTTTCAATATGCAGACTTTGAAAATCTATTACAATCAAGTGCTTATCATAGCCAAAAGATTTCTCGTGGCTTAAAGTTTACTAGCACTTTACTCAATATGCAGTTATTTGTACTTAAAGGCCCCACTGTGCTCCATAATAAAAGTTCCAGACCTTGAAAAGTCAGGTTGTGTCCTTATGTGTGTATCACTTTTGAATGCATTTCTTCTACGGATGTTATTCTTCTTCAGCATCAGCATTATAAAAAAGGGCACTTCTGTAGCTCAGTTAAAAAGAAAGTCCTGAGAAAGTCTTTTAAATTAGTCTTGGCCTTGTTTCCAAATCCTGTCTTCCATTTTGTTCTGCAGTTCCTGACCACTCTTCCGAAAAGCCCACAAATCTTTGAAGAAACTGGAATAAGCTGTTATTTTATCAAGGTTTACAAATTAAGTGCTTGGTTTTTAACGTATCCTCTACCATTTTGGTTTTCAGATTTTTATTAATTCAATATCTGAAGATGTGCCTTTTATTGGGTAATGTTAATTCACGAATGTAGTAATGTTATTTCACGATTGTAATGTTACATGATCATAGGTGTGGCATTCTCTACAGATGATGTGAAAGGAAAGTAGTTTTCATAAAACTCATGGCTCTGATTGCACAGTCCCACTTGCTTTTGATGTTGCTATGTCAAAGCAAGGGGCACTTTCTTTTCAAGCTACTTTCAGAACTTGTCTTTGTATTTTCTCTAAACTGTAAATGCAGTTATGTCCCTTGGAGGCCAGGGTACCACATGTCACAGACAGCCTTACATGTGTGCCAGGAGAGGGTTCAAAGACTGTTAACAAAAAAGAAAGTATATGGGAACTCGAAATTTCATTTTTTTAATGTTACCCCAAGATTCTCTCCAAGAAATTACTGTTTTGTATTTTGTAACTTAAAAGCAGCTATTAGTACATTTCTGAGATATAGCACGAGACCAAAACATGTTTGGAAAGAGAATAAATATATGAAGAGAGACTGGTTGGTTTATTTTCAATGTGCTGAATATATTAGACTACTATTTATTTTGTGAGTGGATGTGATAAAATAAATATTCAGGTGTTCAGTGTATGCTTAAGAGTGAGATATAGATTTCTTTGGAGTTATTAAATCCATCATGTCTTTTACATAATGGACAAATCAAGTTTTAAAAAAGAAAACATTTACCTAGCTTAGCTTGTTTTCTGGTGCTGTTGACCTGCAAGAGAATCTACTTTTGCATATACAGGTGAAAGTTTTGCAATTTATGTATAAAAGAAATTGTAGGCATTAAAAATATTTTATTGATATTTTCACTGGTTTGCCTTTATTTACCAAAACTCAGATATTCCTTCTCCCATCGCCCTGAACATTTTCCCAGCTAGAACCCCCAGTAGGCTCATCAGACTTAAGATGGGATTTGCCTCCTTATACACACACAACTGTTCATTATCCCTGACACATTCATGTCCGCTCACAACTGACACCATTCCCCACCCCCACCAGCTTAAGAACTGGTCTGCTACCAGATACCCAGGTTAGGAGAATTGTTTGGAGGTATACTCAGAAAACTGGAGGGAAGAACTAGGTATATAGTTCTTATCAAGAAAATGAGCAGGTTCTGATCCCTTATAATAGAAAGAGCCTGAAATAACTTGAGATGAGTCCTTTGGGATATGTAGGAGGCAAATGGGCACAGCTGTGCAGCCAGAGAATGCAGGCACTTAACTGGATGAGATGCAGAGTCTTGGCCACATAAGAGGTATAAGAGATGGTACTATCCTAGAGTCAGGATTACACAGTGTTGCTTATGGCTTTTGAGTTCTATTTTCTTAACATAAAACATAAGGGCAATCCATTCAGTGCCCAGGGCCACTTAAAGAGAGTTTAGCAAACATGAACTAAATAGTCATCGACAAAATGTTACCTGCATAACCAAAAGATCTACTTTGGTGGTAACATTGCCCTTTTGAACAATGAAACGATCAGTCACCCCACGTAGCCACAGGATGGGAAAAGTTCCATACAGTTTGCTTCAAAAGTACTTGTGGGGCGCCTGGGTGGCTCAGTGAGTTAGCCTCTGCCTTCAGCTCAGGTCATGATCTCAGGGTCCTGGGATCGAGCCCCCCGCATTGGGCTCTCTGCTCAGCAGGAAGCCTGCTTCCTCCTCTCTCTCTCTCTGCCTACTTGTGATCACTCTCTCTCTGTCAAATAAATAAAATCTTAAAAAAAAAAAAAAAAAGTGCTTGCTCTCAGGTTCTTCCCCCGCCCCACCCCCCAACTCCCCTCAAGGTCAGAAAATCCCAAACCACCTCTAGAGGGCTTACAAAGAATTAGGGCTCAAGCGCCCAGAATAATAGCATGGGTCTTATACTTAGGTTTCCATCCTTGGTCTCAAACTCAAACTGCATCCTACCGAGGACTGAGCAGTTAGTTGGCTTTTGTTCTATGTGTTTCTGTTTTGTTCCTATGTGTTTCTATTAGCGGCAATCACTGCTCAAAGAATCATCAGGCACCTTCTTGGCTATTCAGGTGAGGGAGGCATTTGAGCCAAGAGACAGCCAAGATCTTGGATATTCCGGGCTCTTGTTTGGGTCTTTTCCTTGGCACATAAAAACCAAGGAGAGGGTCTGGATCTTAATCTTGACTCTGCAATCCAGAGCTGTGGGGCTGGTAAGATCCTTGAACCTCTCAACTTCATTTTTGCCATTTTGTTAAATGAGGCCAGGGGCCAACCCAGGTTATTGTGAGGGTAAAAATGTATAATTTAGCACCCGATATTAAAATGCAGTCCTTTCCCCATACAGTGTAAGCCTTAAGTTCTTAATAGCTGTGAAAAGGCCACAGAGACGTATCCCCAAAGGACAGGCTTGACATTAGCCCAACAGCCTTTTCTGTAACGTTTTTTTCAATCCTGAACCTGGACACAGGAGAAAGCCTATACTTGGGAACTGGGTCTAAGGAGCTTTGGAGAATTTCTATCCTTAAGGATACAGAAGAGGGGGCAAATTGAACGAGGTATTAGTCTTACTGCTAGTCTTAAAACACAAGGGACCCAATCAGATTTCATCTAACTACCTCCCCAGCCTGCATCCCCCTGTTTCGAGCTAACAGAATACCAAGTCTTCATCTTAAAAAGTACAGTAACTTTTTACATAAAATGTGACAAAATAATGTGCAATTACTTTATGCAAAACCAACAACAGGAGCTGTATAGCCGGCCAGGTGAGCTTCAGAGCTGCATTACTTCGCCAGGATCATCTTTGCTTATTTCCACCGGGGTCTGGGGGGAGAAAAGTATGTCAGGTGGGCCTTACCTAGTGTCTGCTGGAGTGTGGGCATGAGGCAGTTGCCCTCCTTGCCGAGGACAGGCACAAGTAGTTTTGACCAGTTGTGTCTTAATGCCTTTGATCCCAGTTGACAGAGGGACATAGTCACAGAGGAGGAGGCCAAAAAGGGACAAATATCCAAGGTCTACCAGGAAGAGAGAAGATCTCTAGCACCAGAACCACTTTATCGACCACCGTTTACTCGAGGAGAAAGAGGGAGGTCTGGGTTGCTGGTGGGAGCTGATTTAAGAAATGCTACTGAAGCCAGAGCGCACAAAATGGCCCCCTGAGCACAAGACGAGGTGACTTACGTTGGACAGCTGTGACTCTGGGCCTGAGATGTCTTTACCTCTATACCTCCAGGTTCTTTGAAACTGACGAATCTAAGACTAAAGATCCTTAAGAAAATATGTATAAAAGACATGAAAGAGAGGGAACTTTCAGTGAACGATAATAGAAGTACATAAGCTACAAGGACTTTCTTAATAAAGAAAAGACTTAAAAAAAAAAAAAGAAGAAGACTCTTTGTTTCTAAAGTTAATAGAGTTGGATCTTGATGCTTAGCTCCTTGATCTGGGGGAATACATTTCAAAGTAAGAATAGAGAACAAAGTTGAAAGCACACTTACCCCTCCTGGGGGATACTTATATCCCTTCCACATGGTTCCTGCAATGAGAACCAACCATAAGACAACAATCATCGTGGAGTTTCTTGCTCAGCTTGCGGTGTGTGCTGGGGAAAATGAGTGGTTCTGAAAGGTGTTCAGTTCCTTGAGTCCTGGGAACTGGGCTGTCTTCATTCAAGACCAGATGGTGGATAGCCCAGCATGATAGCTCCTGGCTGGAGAGTTTTGTGGTCTAGTCTGAACTGCAGTGGCTTGCCATACCCATTTTGGGGGCCAGAGCTCAGACACCAATTGTGACATCAGCTCCTGTGACCTTGAGGGGGGACCAGTCAGAGTAAGCAGCTATGGGACAGTTGGCCAGGGTGCCTGGTATGTTGGGGCCAAAGAACCCTTAATAAAGGGCGTTGTTCACTGGTGACCCTACGTGGTTAGGATCTAACTGGCATCACATCTTTATTAACTCCTCTCCCATCAAAATATTAACTACCGGTTTTATGCAATCAGATGCAAAAAAGCATTGCTATGCAAACAAAACAAAACAAAACAAGACAAAATGCCCTGGATTAATTGGGAGGATTGTCTAGGCATGCTGTGAGCAATTTACTTTATATACTATTGCTAGGCTACTTGAAAGAGAAAAATCTTGCATTTTGTGAAACACCACAGGTAAACCCTCATTATGCAGGGTATGCCCCCTCTCAGTCTCGCTGGAAAGGGAAGGGAAGGAAAATGGGCTGTTATGCTCAATTCACAGCAGGAGAAAGCTGAGGAGCAGAACAGTTTCGGGGGTTTGGTCAGGATCAGCCGGCTCAGCTAAGCTGGTGCCCAGTGCCCCCATCCACATCCCCATCCCCTGAGGTCTGAGGTCTGAGGTCTGAACTGAGTTGGGTCAATATTCACATAGACATTCTGAGGCAGGTGGAGGAAGAAAATAAGAACCCTCATGCCCTGTTCCTAGTACCCCTGGGGTTGGGACTTGATGCCCTGTCGTCTAGAGTAGCTTCCCAGAAAACCTGCTCCTGTAACGGTTTATTACTAAGACTTTAAGTTTCTCTAACAGTGGGAACATCTTTGAAAGAACAGGTCTGAATGAAAGGAAGTGGGATGTGAGAACCCCAAGAGCTGCTTGCTAAAAGAATACTGTATTCACGTTTCCTAGAGGCGGGCTGGTCCAGTGGAATGAGTCCAAGAGGATATTAAGTCCTATGCTTGCATCCCAGCTTCACAAGCGAGTTGGTCTGTGGCCTTGGGTAAATAGCTTGAGGATGTTGTCTCAAGTCAATCTTTGCTGACCAGTTCATTATTTTGTTCATCTGTTAAGTTAGCACTTAGTAAATACTTTGCATCAAATGCTTGACATGAATTCCCAAATGCAATCCTCACAAAAGTAGTAAGATACTGAGCTATCGCCATTGGGCAGGTGAAGAAAGTGAGGTTTAGAGAGAATTCAACCTTCCCAAGGTCATACAGCTAGTGAGGAGCAACGTTAGGGGTTTAACTCATTCACCATAACTCAAGTCTTGGGAGCTGCCAAAAAGGGGCACTGAAAATACTCATCCAACTTCTTACAGTTTGTGAGAAAAGATATTAATAGACAGGAAGAGTCTTTGAAAAGAATACTTAGGAGATGCGCTGAACCAATCTTGGAACCTTGGCCTGCTGCCCAAAGCAGGGCTTGCTGTCTTCTTTCCCCACCGCATACCTCAAACCACCTCCCCTTTGCCAGCTGATATGTTTCCCAGGGGGGACATAAACTCTCCACTGAGATTTCAGAGCGTTGCGGCATTCTCTGGAAAGGGAGAAGTTGAGTCCAGCAGACCTGACCACTCACTCAGAGCTGCGGGTCTTCATCCAAGGTCTGGCTCCTCAGTCGTGTCTTGTCCTCCTGAATAGACCACTTCTCTTTCCACTTCAGAGTTGGAGGCTGAATCAGAAAGAAATGTAAAGGCAGAAGTGGTTCTACTTGTTGGCCTAGTAGGAACTGCCTCTGTATGCCGCAAGGGCCGTTGGGAGGTTCCCCCAGTGCTCACATTCCCTTTCCTACCAGTGACCGCTGATCTGCTTGGCCTCAAACCCTGTCTCCAGCAGACCCCTTATAAATTCCACAATGCTTTGAGATAAGTGCTATTATGTACCCAAGAGGCAGGTGGAACTTAAAGATATCCCAAGGGGATGAAAAGTTGCCTGGGAAACGAACTCTGTTCCATTGCATCCTGACTTCTAATTAGTGGTGAGACCTCAACTAACCTTCCCCTTTGGTCAGAAATCCCAGCTGGGAGGGGGAGCCAGAGCCAGGACTGCCCATTACCAGGGGTTCACAGGCAGGGTCATTACTTACCATGAACTCCGGAAATGTGCCCATGTAACATGCAAGTCCAACAAAAAGCATCCAGCCAAGTACAATCATGATAACAAGTAAAACAATGTCTAAGACACAACTGCGCAGTTAAAGACTATTCACCAAGGTCTTGGCAAAGGAGTGTGCTCATGAAACCCTCAGTTGGTAGAGGTCTTGCATGTCAGCTCCAGTCCTTGGCTCCAAAGGATCCACACGGCCCTACTGGAGAAGTCAGGAGTCTAGTAGTGCTTTGTGACATCATTGGTCACATGGCCCAGGCTCACAACAGGTCAGAGAGACTGCCCCCAGACCAGTAGGTGCGTGGCAAACTAAGCTTTTTATATGCATTCTCTCATAGCAACAATATGAAGTAGGTACTATTATCAAGCCCATTTACTAAGAAGACTGAAGCGTAGAGCCTAAGTGACCTGCACCAGGTCACAAGGCTGGTGCTCCAGACCAGGGCCAGGACTCAGGGCCCAGCTACCCGTTAGGAAGCTGGGCTCCCTAGACTAAGACAGGGCAGACAGCGATTGGGAAGGGTGTGAATGGAATAAACTGAATTCTAGGGAAAGTGAGACATCTCTTATTTCTGTCCCTGCAACTCTCTCATCATCCCAAGGGCTCTGTCACCACCATTTTATACCATTCTTCAATATCTTTGGTCAGTAACTCTCTGCTGGTTCTCCTCACTTGGCCTTCAAGAAGCCACAAGGAAGTCCTTTCCTCGCAGAAACCTCCAACTCATGCTGTGGCTCCCTTCCTAACCTGTTTCCTAATTTCCTTTTAACCACAAACTTCTTAAACAAGTGGTCCACACTCAAAGCTTTTCTTCCCAATCTCTACCTTTTTTCCATATATCACATTCCAACTTCTGGTCCCAAACCACTACTTAGATGCTCTCAGAGGTTACCAAAGACCTCCTTTTTGTCAAGTCTAATGACCTCATCTTCATCCCTTTGACCTCCGTGCACTGTCATAATGGACCCTTCTCTCCATCAGAATTCTTTGTACAGACACATATCCTGTCTTATTTTGATATGCCCTTTATTTGCTTTACATTTTTGAATGATGAAAATAATAGGTGCTCATGGTAAAACATGAAACCACCTGCAGACATATAAGAAAAATCTAACAATCTCCCCCTTTTTCCCTCTCAATTCCCACCCTCATGATGTACCCAAGCCTGGTTTGTACCCTTCTGCCAAAGGATCCTCCATGAACTTGCAAACATCAGTACACATATGGAGGGATATACAGGATTTCTTTCCAGCGTTGCTTTATCAAAGGTGATCAGATTACTTACGCTACTAAGAACCTTGCTTTTCTTCTGTTAACAATACATCACGGACATCCTCCTGGGTCAATGGTTAAAAAAATTTAAACACATTCCTTTTTTTAATAAGAAGTTTTATTGAGGTATAAATCACATATGATAAAATCCACTCCTTTTAGCGTGCAGTTGATGAGTTTTGAAAAATGTGTCAATCTTGTAACTACCACCACCATCAGGAGAGAAGAAATCTCAATTATCTCAACAAGTTCCCTGTGCCCCGTTGCAGTAAGTCTCCTCCCTTGGACTCCTTGCCCCCTGGAAGCCATTTATCTGCTTTTGCATTTTCCAGAACTTCACATAAAGAGAGTGACAGGCTCATTCACAGGCTTCTTTCGCTTAACACAAAGCTTTCAAGATTCATCCACGTTGTCCGATAGCTTGTCCTGTTTTATTGGATGAACACATGGTCTACTGCACGGACAGCACAGTTTATCAATTTACCTTTCAGAGAACATTTGGGTTGTTTCCAGTTTGGGTTATTATGAGCAGAGTTTGGATTATTATAAATCTGTGGGTACAGTTTCTTGTGTGAACATAAGTTTTAGTTTCTCTAGGGTAAATCCCAGCAGGGGTATTTGAATCATATGGTAAGTGCCTGTTAAAAAAACCTTTTATCACTATTCTCAGCAATTTTACTTTGCTGTGACTATGTAATTTTCTGCATGTTTCTTCTATTTGGGGTTCAGTGAGCATCTTCGAACTGGGGTTTATGGTCTTCCTCAAATTGGGAAAATACTTGGCTAATATTTCTTCAAATATTTTTCTGCCTCCCAGTTCCCCTCTGTGACCTCTGTTGCGTGCGAGGCCAGTAACCAATGTGAAGGTGTCCCAAAGCTTGCTGGTGGTTCTGTTCATTCCTGAGTCTTTTGATTCTCTTTGTTTCATTTTGGATAGTATCCATTGTTTTCTTTTTCAAGTTCACTCGTCTTTCCCCTACAGTGTCTAATCTTCTGCGAATCCCATACAGTGCATTTTTCATTTGATGTTTTATTTCTCATCTCTTCAAGCTCAATTTGTCTTTTAAAAAATTCTTTCATTTTTTTTTTTCCACGTCAGGTTCATGCTTCCCTTTGTATCCTTGAGCATTTTTGTAAGATTGATGGTAAACATTTTAAGGACTCCATCTGCAAATCTACCATCTCTGTCATTTCTGGAGATGTTTGATGGTTGATTTTTTTCTTTTTGTTATGGGTGATATTTCCCTACTTCTTTGAATGCCTGGTAAGTTTTGGTTCGATGTTCACATGGTGAATTTTACAAGGCTGTCTACTGGACTTGGTTATATTCCTTTCAGTAGTGTGGGTTTGGTTTTTTTTGTTTGTTTGTTTCGTTTTTTTTCAAGGATGTTTGGATCAGTTTGATTCTTTCGAGGCTTATTTTAATATTTGTTAAGTGAGCAAAGAGCAGCTTTTACTCTGAGGATAATTATCCCCATTACTGAGCTATGACCCTTCTCATGCCCACTGGGCACTCTCTCTGATGCCTATTGTGTTCAGCCTTTCAAATCTGTGGAATTTTCCACAACTCTTAGCCCTTTTGGGAGCTCCAGGAAGTGTATGGCCTGCTGTTTGTGGGTGACTCTTATCCTGGCCTAACTCAGCCAAACACTCACAAGGACCCCTACTGAGATCTCCAGAGTTCTCTCTCTGTAGAATCTTCTTTGCCAGGACCCCAACCTGCAGTTCCCTGCCACTCTGGCCTCCTTTGTACTCTGCTCTTTCTTTACAACCTAGCAAGAGTAATCTTGGTTTGGGGAACCCCACTGTGCGGCAGTCTGAAAATCACTTCCACGCACCAGGCTGGGGCAATTGCAAGGCTCATCTCCTTTATTTACTGTCTCTCAAAGTTCACAGGCCTGTGCTTGCTGCTTCTTGCGCAAGATCTGTAAACAATTATTTCATATATTCCGTGTAATCTTCTCTTTGTTTATGGAGAGAAGGCAACTCTGTAGCAGTTGATCCTTCTAGGTAGATGCAGGAATCCAATTTATTCTTTTTTAAATTTCTGAATAATTGTCCACATTTATTTCCTCTTTCTCCTAACGATGAATCTATCAGTCAAGAGATGGAAACCACACAGTAATTTCAACAGAGAAAGTTTAATAAAGAGAATTATTAACTAGGAACAAGAGATTAACTAAGGAAAAGGTAGAAAGCTCTACCTATACAGACATAGCATATATAGGGAGCAGCCACCACCCCTAAGGCTGAGGCAATGCACCCAAGGGAGAAACATACTTGTAAGAGCGCACCCCCGCCGGGGCACCTGGGTGGCTCAGTGGGTTAAATCCTCTGCCTTCGGCTCAGGTCATGATCTCAGGGTCCTGGGATCAAGCCCTGCATCAGGCTCTCTGCTTAGCAGGGAGGCTGCTTCCTCCTCTCTCTCTCTGCCTGCCTCTCTACTTGTGATCTCTGTATGTCAAATAAATTAAAAAAAAAAAAGAGTGGCCCCTGCCCCTCAGAGCTGAGATCCAAAACTTGGTGAAAAAGTGGTAGCCATCCCCGACTGGATGGTAGAGAAATTCAATCAGCTGCAGGCCAGACCTCACAATGAGAGAATGACTAGATGCTGGTGAAATTTGACAGGAAGTCTCTTCTGGGAGGCTCACTGATCATTGCTGAGAATCTGCCAACAGAATATACCAGGATGCTGGTGGTAGAACTCAAGGGGTTCTCTACGGGGTGTTGGTGGTAGAACTCAAGACAAGCTGTTCAGTGGCAGGGACGCCATTGAAACTCAATGGAAAACAGTCCATAGAGAGGCCACGGGAAGTCAACATGGGTAAGGACCACTGGATAGCCTCCACATGCCAGTCACACAGCAGAACAAAGAGAAACAAAGGCATCCTGGAACCAGGAAGAAAAGTTTCTTCCTCTTCTAGTAGCTCCCCAAGGTACTCCATTGATAAAACTTATCATCCCCACGAGCAAGGAAAAAGGGTTTTACAAGGTTCAGGTTCATTACAGCAGAGCAAGCAGTGAATGGTGGATTCGGAGCTGAAGGACAGTGAGTTCATAAACAGCACAATGTGCATTTAGGTTTTCTCCCACTTTTTACCACCATACATAATGTTGCAATTGTTACACAACATTTCTTAGACAATTTCTTCCGAGTAGTGCCAAGTTTTTACTTGTTAACCAGGAAAGCAGCAAGATGACAGAGTATGCCAGTTCCGATACAGCATTACAATGGAGAGGCTATATAAAATCCTTCCAAAAAAAGAACTTAAAAGAAAAGAAAGATTGTAATTTTATTTCGTAAGGACAAAGGATATCTTTCCAAGGACAAAGGATGCCTGTGGTAGGACTGCCTGGGATGCAGCATACACTGTTGGTCAATGAACAGCAACACAGTCTCCATACATCTAAGTGAAGAATACTGGGTTCTGATGCACACGTTTTTAAAATTTTCATGCAGTCTCATTTACTTTTTTTTTTCGTTGCCTATGCCTTGGTGTCATATCCAAGAAATCACTGCCAAGTCCGATTTCATGACGTTTTTTCCTACGTTTCCTTCTAAAAGTTATATTGTTTTAGTTCTTACATTTAGGTCTCTGATCTATTTTAATTTTTATATATGGTGTTAGGTAAGAGTCTAATTCATCCTTGCATATGGATATCCAGTCTTCCCAGCACCATCTGTTGAAAAGACTGGCTTTCCCCATTGAATAGTCTTGGCACTCTTGTCAAAAACCATTTGACCATGTATGCAAGGATTTATTTCTGGGCTATCTATTCTATTCCATTGGTGAGGTACTTAAAGATGTCAAAATCATAGAGACAGAAAATAGAATTCTGAGTTGCCAGGGGCTGGGAAGAGGGAAGAGTAGGAAAATATTATTTAATAGATATAGGGTTTCAGTTTTAGAAGAGGAAAATCATTATTGAGATGGGTGGTAGAGATGGCTGGGCAACATTACGAATATATTTAATACCAGTGAACTGTATACTTAAAAATGGTTAAGATGGTAAATTGTACGTTATGTGTGTTTTACCACAATGAAAAAAATGAGGGGAAAGAGAAGTAAATGATAAGGATACATGTGTCTGATATTTGGAATACCAGGATTTCATCCCTGAACAATGTCTGATCGGACCAGTAACTATGAAAGCAAAGAGTGTAAACAGAGATCAGAAGCAGAACACAAGGAAAAAAATTCTAATTTTAAACAAGCCATTCTTGTGACTTTTCTCAAGCTACAAACAAAGATGCAAAATATACACGGTTCCCATTTCTTAGTTTGGGGATTTTTTTTTTTCCTTTTACTATAATTAACAACTTTGTTCCTGTGTCTTGGGTACCTTAATTCCAGTAAGACAAATTTCCAAAATTTTTCTTATAGTGTCAAAGGTATGTCAGATTACTTTGCCCAAAGACTGTAGCAAATTATGCTCCCACTGACTACGTTTGAGTTTTTTAAACTAGGGTGAAAGGATGGGCTTCAGTGGATCTCTGAACATTCCCAGAACTGGAGACAAAATGGGACTGCATACATTGGCATGTACATTTTTCTGGGACAGGTCTGTATCTTCCAACAGATTTTTTTTTTTTTTGAAGTCTGAAACGCTAATAAGGCTGAGAACTAGTACACTATACCATCTTCTCCTTATGGCTTTGGTCACCCTACACTTACATTCATTCAGCAAACTTAGCAACTATCAGAAGAATGAAGACATGCATTAACTCAAGTATGTGAGGCACTGGGAATACAGAGACAAATGAGATCTGACACGTGTCAGGACCTTACAGTCCTTGGGGACAGAAAGAGAGGAAGAGATGAAGTAGTCCAGTACAATTAAGAAAAAAAAAAAACAAAACCCAGGCAGGGCATTAAAGGTTAAAGCATAGAAGACACAACATGTTTGGGGGAAAAGTGAATATTTCAGCCTGGCTACATTACAGGCTGTAATAGTGCCAATTTCTGGACGTGGGGGGCCAGGGTCATACCAAAGTCAGCCAGTGTTTGTACTCCACAATCTTCCTCTTATGAATAAATACCAATAGGCACAGAACTCTAGCTTCCTGGAGATTATTAATCACAAATTTTCATCACAATTCACACACAGAAAGGCAGCAAAATGCACAGAGAAGGAACATGGTCTCTGACATCACTTTCTGCAATAATTTAACCTTCCTGAGTCTTGGTTTCCCTAACCATAAAATGGAGCCAATTATATCATAAATCCTCTATTTTAAGGTGCATACTTTTTCACATTTTAGTTCTTTTCAAATAGGTGTAAGTGGTAAAATTAGTATTTATATTTAATTTTGTACCCTTTTCTCTCCTAAAACCTTGTCAGTAATATAGCTCTTACTCAACAGGATCTCAGAAATGAGAAAATAGGTAATACAATCCTAAACCTCAGTTTCCTCACCAGCAAAATTGAGATAATTTTATGTAGGTCATTGGTTCTGAGAAGATTAACTGTGGTAAGCACGTAAAATTCTTAGCAAAGAAACTTCCACACAGGAAATGATGGCTACACATACACAGAGAGGCATAAAGTGTCACAGGGCCTGTAAGTCATTCATGACTAAACCAGAAGAGAATGAGCTGTTTGGATGAAAGGCGTCTTCCATAAACAGTTCTTTCATCAAAGATTGAAGACCCTTGCTCAGGCCTCACTTCTAACATGGTATAATTTCCTTGATTAAAGGATTTCTGACAGGGTCTGTTAGATATTAGAGGCCCTGGAAGTCCCATTGTTTCCTAGGTTTGGTAGATCTGCCTGAGGTGCTCTCAGAGGCCTCTTATCTTTCAATCTTCTCCCCTCCTACCTTCTCTCCTGTCTTCCTCTCTCGCCCCACAGGCAGTCTCTTCACAAGGCAGTAGTCAGACCTATTCCTTTAAGACTCAGTCACATCACTTCTCAGTTCAAAACCCTCCAGCGGCTTCCTCTTTCTCTCAGAGTAAAAGCCTAAAAGAGAAAAATGCAGCACCTGACATCTGGGAACTGGTCTGACCCAGCCAGGAAGGTCTCCCTGTTGTTAGAAGTTGACGCGGCACTCACGGCTAGGCTATGTTATGCTCCTGTTGGATAAAACAACCTCACAGATGCAAACATCAGACAGGGTCACTCAGACCATGATAAAATGAGACCAAATAAGGCCAATTCATAATTTTGTCTAAGCAGAGACAAACTCAGGTCACTGTGTAGCCCATGAAATACCAAACATCCTCTTCTCACTGCTAATGCATATGAGTGACTGCTTCTTCTTTACCAATTACTGCTTTCTCCTTGCTCCAGTTTGCCTATTGTATGGATATTTACTGAGATATCCAATCACAGAACTGTCTCTGCTTTCTCAAAGCTCCCAATCCAGAGTGAAGGTTCACTTCATTAAACCCTCCCCCAAGTCACCCAAAGCCCCAGTCCTATACTAGGTCTTTCTCACACTCCCGCAGTGAGCAGTCCCAATGGAACTCCACAGTATCTGCTCCCTCGATGCAAAGAATAATCAACCCCAGGTGCTTAAGTGTGAGTGTGCTCCTGATGCTCTTCTGGCTATAGGGTATTGACAAGCCAGAATCACAAATGTCTACAAAGGCCCCACAGGCATTAGAATCACCACGTTTGTCAAAAATGATGACTTGAACCACCCCTCCCCCAGAGTTTCTTTTTTTTTTTAATTTATTTTTTTTATTTATTTGACAGAGATCACAAGTAGGCAGAGAGGCAGACAGAGAGAGAGGGGGAAGCAGGCTCCCCGCTGAGCAGAGAGCCTGATGCAGGGGCTCAATCCCAGGGCCCTGGGATCATGACCTGAGCCAAAGGCAGAGGCTTTAACCCACTGAGCCACCCAGATGCCCCCCTCCCCCACCCAGTTTCTGATTCTGTAAGTCTGGGGATGGGATCTTAGAATCTGTATTTGTCACAAGTTCCAGGTGATGCTAAGGCTGTTGAGTCTGGGGCCACATAGGAAGAATCACTGCCCTAAGCCATTTGTGGCTTCCCCTTTATTTCCCTGATTTAGCCTACATCTGTCTCCTCCCCTCTTACTTCATTCTACTCCAACCACACCCCCCATCTTGCTGTTTTGAGCTCACACCTGTTGTAGGATTTTGCTTTGAATGCCCTCTAATAGAGAACACTTACCCGATCACCTTCAAGGAGACCTACCCTGATCTCCTTACCCTGTCTTTTTAAAACTTTTTTCCTCACAACACTTAATTACCTTCCAGCATATGGTCTCATTTACTTATTATATGCATTGTTTTGCTCTCCTCCTAATAAAAGAATGACAGCCTTAGGACAACCGATATTTTTTGCCCATTTTGTTCACTGCTGTATCCTCAGGCCTAGAAAAAGATCTAGCAAATAGTCAATGTTCAACAAAAGTTTGTTGAATGAATAATACCCTTTCCAGCCTTTTCTTCTAAGAGTTACAGCATTCCTGCCTCTGGCTCACGGTGTAAGTACAACCTCGGTCCTGCTTACCCATCCTCCTGACAGTTACAATATCCATCTTCTGCACTTTTTAAGCCCAGCGGCTCAAATCAGGGATAAAGCAGGTAAGTAAATCACAAGTCAAGGAGACCAGACAAGGCCAGCAAACTCCATCCCTCATCCTCTCTATGGGGATGACCTTATCCACCAATCTACCTTCTTTCTTGTTCTCAAACTCTTTTTCTGACCTAGCTTTTTCCTCCCTCTGCCACCAACAGTTATGGCGCCCCTCTTTAAAAAAAAAAAAAAAAAAAAAGACAACTCCTCCCCGCAAGCTGCACCAACCCTCACCATCGCCCAGTTTTTCGATAATGCTCCTTCTGACTCCATTTTCCCTTTCTAGCTTCTTGAAAATTTGCTTTTAAAGTTCCGTTACCTCTTCGTTCCTAAATCTAACTATAATTTTTTTATCTGGATCTTTCTCGATACTCTGCTGAATTTAACACACCCTTCTAGAAACTCTTCCAAAACAGCGCGAGTTGCTTCTACCTCCTTTACTGCATCTCCTCGGGTCCTTCCTATTCCTCTCCTTACAGATGTCCCCAAGTTTCCTTCCAGCAAGCCGGGTCGTGACCCTGGGGCGCTAACGTCTTTCCAACCGCGCTCAGGGTCCGCGCTGGGGCGCTGGTCTGACTCCCGGGAGGAGCTGCCGCTTAGCCAGGGCGTTGGACGCGGGCAGACTTTCCAGCCGGCGAAGGGGCGTGGCCTTGGACGGCTCGGGAGACTTGGACCTCGGCGGCCTCCGTCCAAGGGTGGGCACGGAAGGAGTTCCGCGAGCTGGAGTCACGGAACCTGGCTCCGGGAGGTGGATGGAGATGGAGTTCGACTGCGAGGGTCTCAGACGGCTACTGGGCAAGGTGCGAGCAGCCCTCCGGGCCGGGTCAGGGGCCTCGGGGTGTCGGGGCCGGGCTGCCTCGTCGAGACGTTTCCCCGACTCATCTTGGGGTTTGGAGCGGAGGCGGGCTGGCCTGAAGCCGGCTGCTGGGAGTGTCCCCCGGGAGGCTGTGGTCTCTCCCTCCCGAGCCCTCAGTCCCAGGGTGGGGGCTGTGGCTCCGCCCACGATTCCTCCGGGCCCGCATCCTCCACCCGGTGGGAAACTTTCTCACGCCACCAGCGTCTCGGGTTCTCAAACTGCTCCCGGCACTCGCCTGTCCCTTTAACCACGCCTTTCTCTCTGCTGATAGGGCCTGCCCCTTTTTTCTGGACTTGCAGTCTCCTCTTTCTGAGACTCAACTCAGATGTCACTCCCTGCAAGCTTTCGGAATCGCGCCCTTCTCCCTTCTTGCTTTCGGAAGTCTGGATTATCACGTTGTGGAGTAATTACTTACTTACAATTATTTATTTATTCATGCGGTGTACTCACCGCAGAGACGGTGCTGTTGTATTCCCTTCCCTAGCACTGTGCCTGACCACTGCGGAGGTGCTACATAACTGCAGTGAATGAAAGACTTGAGTAGTTACAGGAAGGTTGAGTGAGAGGCCTGACCCAGAAATCTAACCTACATTTCTGGGGCATGACTAGTACCAGTTTCCAGTTTAGTCCAGGCCATTGGTCCAGGCTCTTTGATTTCCCACCAGTGTATACTCTGAGGCAACCCACCTTTCCCCAGCTTTCTAGTTAAGTGATTCTTAATTTTCTTAAGACTTCTCTATGCAGAAATCATACATGCATGCTATTTGGGGAGAAGGGATTTGCCTTAGTTGGGGCAGTTTGCACATCTGTGCGAGGTTGTGAAGCCTCGTGACTGAAAGTGTTTATTTAATTGATTTAAATGATTTTATCTGCTGGTACAGGTGGGTATAGATTTTGTAGGAAGAAAAGTATCATGCTTATGACTACGCCCTTTGTGTCTTCTCTTCACAGAATGTATCAAGTTTTTAAATGAGGGGAGCATGACATATTATTGTTCAGTGGGAAGAAATGTTAAAGTTGAGAGTAGAATAAGAACTTTATAATTTTTCCTTCATTAGATTAGCATGAATTAAGATAATTTGAAATGATTTGGAGGATGCAATATTTATAATTTTTCCTAAATTAGATTAGCATGAATTAAGCTAATTTGAAATGATTTGGAGGATGCTAGTGGTTTAATGACTATTTAACCATTTTGGAGAAACTTTGGCCTTGTTAATTTGATTATGTGTGATTTATATCCCTTCTGCATTTAGGTAGATACCACAGAGAATTCATAGTATATGAAGCAACAGACATTTGCAGAATTATCTATAACTAAAAATTAGAAACAACCCAAATGTGCATTGACAGAAGGAAGAATCATTTGTTGTATATTCACACAATGGAAAACATTACTGTGTGGCAGTGAAAATTAACTGCAATGTGCAACAATACAAATGAATCTTAGAAACATTATATTGAGTGAAAAAAAATTGGAAGTTACATGGAAAGTTATAATTTGGTAAAACCAACAAAATTAAAATTAAACAAAAACTAAACAATCAATAGCGTGTTGTTTAGGGATACACACATATGCATGATAAAAGCAGATGAAGGCAGAGAAATGTAAATCTGAGTTAAAGGGAGGCAGTTGAATGGGTAAGAGGAGCACTCAGACAGATATAATGGTATTGGAGGGGTCTGTGCTGTCTTAATATAGTATCCAGTAGCCACAAGTGGCTATTTGTCAGAATTAGATAAAATTAAAAATTGAGTTTCTGAGTCACACCAGCCGCATTTTAATTGTCAACAACCACATGTGTCCTGTGGCTCCTATATTAGATCCTCACGTATAGATCTTTTCCATCATGGCAGAAAGTTTTGTTGGACATTACTATTCTGGATCTTATGTGAGCATGTTGGTGCATGGGTATTTATTCTTCCAAATTAGTGTGTATGTTTGTGTGTGTGTGTGTGTGTGTGTGTGCGCGTGCACGCACGTGTGTATACATGTATGTATATATTCTTTAGTTTGTATTAAATATTAAGTTTAGGGGTGCCTGGGTGGCTCGGTTAAGCGTCCGACTATTGATTTCAGCTCAGGTCATGATCTCAGGGAGTGGGATATGGGGAGACCCGTATCAGGCTCCACACTCAGCCTTCATGCTCAGTGGGGAGTCTGCTTGGGATTCTCCCTCTCTCCCTCCCTTTCCCTCTGCCCCTACCCGCCCCCCCCCACTTGCATGTGCACATGTGCACTCTCTTTCTCTCTCCATCAAAAAAATAAATATTTTAAGAAACAAATATTAAGTGTAGAAAAATTAATCTGGTTCCCTCATTGGTATTTCAGAATTTTGTGGTTCCCACATCACTAGTTATCTTGGACAAGTAGCTTAACCTACTTTTGTTCACTCATAGAATGTAAGATTGGACTTGATCTGTAAGATGTGTGCCAGTTAACATTTTTTAATAAAATGATGCCACAAAGTATTCCTCATAGTGTGTCCTATATTTGAGGATGTCATAATAAGAGTACTCTTATACATCTTCCTAAATATAAGCCCCCACTAAATAAACATAATATAGCAGATAAAGTTAAAATTTTAGTAACTTCTCAATTTTTCAGTGTTATTGACTTTTTTTAAATTAATTTTTTATTTTTTATTAATATATAATGTATTATTAGCCCCAGGGGTACAGGTCTGTGAATCGCCAGGTTTACACACTTCACAGCACTCACCATAGCACATACCTCCCCAGTTTCCAAAACCCCACCACCCACTCCCTAATCCCCTCCCCCCAGGAACCCTCAGTTTGTTTTGTGAGATTAAGAGTCTCTTATCTCTTACTGTTTGTCTCCCTCCTGATCCCATCTTGTTTACTGACATTTTTTTGTTTTTAAAGTAGGCTCCATGCGGAGCATGGAGCATGGAGCCCGGTGTGGGCCCTCGGTGTGGGGCTTGAATTCACAATCTCAGGTCAAGACCTGAGCTGAGATCAAGAGTTGGAGGCTTAACTGACTGAGCCACCCAGGTGCCCCAAGTGTTACTAACTCTTGTGACACTATAATCGCTTTAGTTTTAGAATCTCCCAGGCCACATGTTTTCTCTTTCGTGACAGGCCTGCTCCCTTTAAGTACATCGTATAGTCTGAGGCACATTTCCTTAGAGAATGTTCCGTACACTTCTCTTAGGTGGTATGGAACAGTAAGGGAATATATGCCTTAATATTGCACTAAGAAGATATTCTATTTCATATATAGTGAAAATGATGTGAACATTTTTTTCAGGAAAAATGAAATAGGTCTTTTTTTAGGTGTCAAAAAGGCAAATCACATATTTGACTAGTAGTGACATTTGGGTATTCAAGCCCTGAAGAAGACTGCTTTTGCCCCCTTTCGACCAACTTTTATAGCAATTTCGCAATTAAATCCATTCTGATGTATATCCCTAGGTGATTAATCACATTCTCACAGGATTAGAAAAAACAGCTTATAATTTTAGGTAGAAAACAAAAGTTTTCATTCATAATAAATATTCCAGGTGACAACAGTGCAAGCTTTTGTACATTTGTGGGATGATTTCATTCACATTATTTACACTGAGTCAGGGACCCTGAATCTGGGCCTCATTTCACTCTGCTGCAGTTAATCTGGTCAGTTCTTAGTTTTGATGCCCAGTCCTGTCGATCATAATTTCTTTCTGTATCCACTCTTCTCATATACATCTGCCTCTTTGCTAATTCCCATCCAATCAGCCTACATTTATCAGAGGCATACCCTGTGCTGAGTGCTGTGGGGAGATACAGAGATGAATAAGACATGATTCCTGCTCTCAAGTGATTAATAATCATAGACTTTTTCTCCTGCCAAATTCTTTCCCATGTTAAAATGATCTTCTCCATTCCCTCTAATTTTCTGTACCATTCTAGACTCTAATGTAGATTGTAGACAGCTCTTCTTCGAGGCCTTTCTCTAACTTAGATATGCTTCATGTGGGTTCTTCATTTCTTGCCTGTACTTACTATTATATATGTTTTTGTTTAATATTCCACTTTTACATGTGTTAATCATGAGGCATACCTGTGAAGTTGCTAGGTAGTAGGGGAGCTGTATTTCCTTTGCAAATGAAAAGCTTAAGGCTCAGAGAGAGGGAACAGAATCTATTAGCAGTTATTCCCCATTTCTTCCCAATCTCCCATAATCGTAGGCACCTACTAGTCTCCTTTCTGCTTCATGGATTTGCCTATTCTGGATATTTCATATACAAATCATATAATTTGTGGCCTTTTGTGTCTGGTTTCTTTCACTTAGCCTAACAGTTTTCAAGGTTCATTCATGTGGTAGTATATATCAGTTCTTTATTCTTTTTATGGCCGAATATTCCATTTTATGGATTTATCACATTTTATTTATCCATTCATCAGTTGATGGACTTTTAGCTTGGTTTGTTGTTGTTGGCTTTTATGAATAATGCTGCTTTGAACAATTCTGCACACTTTTTTTGTATGACATATGTTTCTACTTTTTTTGGTTATATACCTCAGAGTGGAATTCCTGACTGCCAGACTTTTTCGAAGCAGCTGTACCATTTTCTTACCAGCAGTGGTTTATATATCCTGGGGTTCTGATTCTCCACATCCTCTCCCATACTTGTTGTCTTTTTTATTATGGCATGTCCTTTTTTTTTTTTTTTTTTTTTAAGATTTATTTATTTGAGAGAGAAAAAGGGTGAGTTGAGGGAGAGGGAGAGGGAGAGAATCTTCAAGTTGACTCCCCGCTGAGCATGGAGCCTGATGTGGGGCTCGACCCCACTACCCATGAGATCACGAGCTGAGGACCTGAACTGAAACCAAGAGTGGGACGTTCAACCAGATGAGCCACCAGGCGCCCCAGCCTGTCTTTTAGTTATAGTATGAATCCTCCAACTTTTGTGTTCTTTTACAAGATTGTTTTTGGCTATTCTAGGTCTCCTCCATTTCAATATGAATTTTAAGATCAGTTTGTAAATTTTTGCAAATTAAAAAAAAAGCCATTTGGGATTTTGATAAGGATTGTTGTTTATTGAATCTGTTGAGGAATATTGCCATCTTAACAATGGTAAGTTTTCTGATCTATTAACAAGGGATGGCTTTCTTTTACTTAGATATACTTCAATTTCTTTCAACAAGAAAGTGTTATAGTTTTTACACTGAGTTTTACATCTTGTTGTTAAATTTATTCCTGAGTGGTTTTTTTCTTTTTGATACTATTGCAAATGCAATTGTTTTCTCAAATTCGTTTTCAGATTGAGAAAAGATTCTTTTTTTTTTTCCTAAAGATTATTTAGACAGAGAGCATTAGCAGGGGGAGGGGCAGAGGAAGAGGGAGAAGTAGATACCCGGTGAGCAGGGAACCCCATTCGGGGCTCAATCCCCGGACCCTGGGATCATGACCTGAGAGCCAAAGGCAGACGGTTAACCAGCTGAGTCACCTAGGCACCCCGAGAAAAAATTCTGAACATACTTTTTTTTTTTTCCTTCATGTAATCCCCAGCACAAGTCTAGAGGTAAGTATTGTTTCTCTTTGCAAATGAGGAAAAAGATTTAAAGAAGTTAAATGATTTTGCCAAGGTAGTATTTCAGGGAGTATATCTGGATGAGTGAGGAGGCAGTTTGCTCACCTTGACGGCGGACCATTGAATGCTGTCTGTCCTTCCTTCCAAAGCCAGGATGCAGTACCAGGAGGGTTGGGAGGGATCAAGGAGTCTCAAGTGAATGAGGTATTCAAGAATGAGACTTGCATCTAGAACGTGGTGATGTGGGTGCTCCTGTCCTATTCCTTAAGCCTTCAGGGTGTATTGGGAGGCTGTTTGAGTCAGTGATGAAAAGCCCAGGCCCAGGGGTGCCTAGGTGGCTCAGGAGGTTAAGCCTCTGCCTTTGGCTCAGGTCATGATCTCAGGGTCCTGGGATTGAGCCCTGTGTTGGGCTCACTGCTCAGCAGGGAGCCTGCTTCCCCTTCTCTCTCTGCCTGCCTGTCTACCTACTTGTGCGCGCGCGCGCGCGCGCTCTCTCTCTCTCTCTCTCTCTCTCTCTGTAAAATAAATAAATAAATCTAAAAAATAATAATAATAATAAGACCAGGCCGAGTTTGAGCTCTGACTTCACTCCTTAATTTGCTACCTAATTCAGCAAGTCATTTTGATTCTCTTTTATTTTCATCCTCCTTAGAGTAGAGCAGTTATCAGCCCTATTAACCTTCATGGGGTCCTTATTAAGAGGATTAAATCACATACTATCCATATTCCTGAAACTCAGAGCCCAGGGCTTAGCACATAGTATTCTGTTAAAAGTTCACTGTAATTGTTCTGCTGCTTAAAGCTTTATTCTTATTCCATTCTCATTTTTCTCTTTTCAGTACAAGTTCAGAGATCTAACTGTGGAAGAACTAAAGAATGTAAATATGTTTTTCCCACATTTCAGATATTCTATGGACACCTATGGTAAGAATCATAACCCCTAGTTTTAGCTACATTAAATTGTTAATTATTCACAGAGAGCTACAAAGTTATAATTTCTCATTTCTCTCTTCTGTCCCTTGATTTTGAACTATACTTTGCAACCTGTGGTTTAGGAGGAAATTTAAGTTAATACAATGTATTGTATTAGTTTTCTGTTGCTGCCAGAACAAATTAGCAAAAATGTTACAGGCTTAAATACAGAAAACAAATTTTGGTTGCCAGAGGGGTTGTGGTGCTGGGGTGCATGGGTGAAAGAGAGGAAGGCAATTAAGAGTACACTTAACTCGATAAGCACTGACAAATATATAGAATTGTTGAATCATAATATTGTACATCTGAAACTAATAGAACACTGTGTTATTATGCTTGAATATAAATGAGTAAGTAAATAAAATAAAAAGCGAACAATGACAACCAATCAGCACAAATTTAGTAGCTTAAAAAAACTGAAGTTTAGGGGCACGTGGTTGGCTCAGTCTGTTAAGCATCTGCCTTCAGCTCAGGTCGTGATCCTGCAGTCCTGGGATCGAGTCCTACATTGGGCTCCCTGCTCAGTGGGAGCCGGTTTCTCCCCCTCCCTCTGCTGCTGCTCTCTCTCAAACAAATAAAATCTTTAAAATAAAAAACAACAACAAAAAGCAAAACTCAAGGTTACTGTCTTACAGTTCTGTAACCTAGAAGTGCAACACATGTTTGGACTAAAATCGAAGTGTTGGAAAGTCTTAGTTCCTTTATGGAGGCTCTGGCAAAGGGTCTGTTTCCTTGCCTTTTTATTATTTTTATTTTTTTTAAAGTTTATTTATTTCTTTTAGTAATCTCTACATACAAGGTGGGGCTGAAACTCATGACCCTGAGATCAAGAGTTGCATGATCCACTGACTGAGCCAGCTAGGTGCCCCTCCTTGCCTTTTAAAATTTCTAATGGTGACCCACATTCTTTTGCTCCTGATCTCTTTCCTCCATCTTCAAAGGTAGCAATGTTGCATCTCTCAGACCATCCTTCTGTAGCCATATCTTTTTTTTTTTTTTAAGAACCAATGTGATTAGATTAGGCTCACTCCAATAGCATAGGATAATTTCCCCATCCCAGGGTTCTTAACTTAATTGCATCTAAAATGTCTCTTTGCTAAATAAGTTAACATATTCACAGGTTCCAAGGGTTAGGATTTTGGGCATCTATGGAGGCCATTATTCTGCCTACCATATGGTTGATTCTGAATTATTAATAACAAAAGTTTTAGTTATCTTGTTCACTTATAGTTGCCTAAGAAAGATTTTACGTTACCATCTTTCAGAATTTCTGACCATAAGCCATACATGGAGATACATTTCTTTTTAAAGATTTCATTTGTTGGGGCACCTGGGTGGCTTAGTGGGTTAAGCCGCTGCCTTCGGCTCAGGTCATGATCTCAGGGTCCGGGATCGAGCCCCGCATCAGGCTCTCTGCTTGGCAGGGAGCCTGCTTCCCCCTCTCTCTCTGCCTGCTTCTCTGCCTACTTGTGATCTCTGTCTCTTTGTCAAATAAATAAATGAAATCTTAAAAAAAAAAAAGATTTCATTTGTTCATTTGAGAGAGAGCATGAGAGAGAGAGTGCACACAAGCATCAAGGAGGGGTAGAGGAAGAAGGAAACTCCCTTCCGATGAGCAGGGAGCCCGATGTGGGACTCTATCCCAAGACTCTGGGATTTATTGAATGCCTGATATGTTACCAAATGTTTTAGCTACATTATCTTACATATTTTTTACAACCAAAGCTGTGAGGGTGCCTGGGTGGCTCAGTGGGTTAAGCTGCTGCCTTCGGCTCAGGTCATGATCTCAAGGTCGTGGGATCGAGTCCCGTATCAGGCTCTCTGCTCAGTGGGGAGCCTGCTTCCTCCTCTCTCTCTCTCTGCCTGCCTCTCCATCTACTTGTGATCTCTCTCTGTCAAATAAATAAATAAAATCTTTGAAAAAAAAAAAAAAAGCTGTGAGGTGTTACCACCTTCGTTTTTCAGATAAAGAACCTGAGGCTCAAAAAGAGTTTAAATAGCTCGCTCAAGTACACAGGAAGTTAGAGATGGAGTCGGCTTTGTACATGTGTCTGTCTTGCCTTCTGCTCAAATACAGCTTGTTCTTTTATTTTTTTATCCTTTTTTTTTCTTAAGATTTTATTTATTTCCCAGAGAGAGAGAGAGACAGGGAGAGAGGGAGCACAAGCAGGGTGAGTGTGAGAGGGAGAAGCAGGCTTCCTGCTGAGCAGAGAGCCCATTGTGGGGCTCAATTCCAGGACCCTGGGATCATGACCTGAGCCGAAGGCAGACGCTTAATGACTGAGCCACCCAGGCGCCCCTAGCTTGTTCTTTTAAAGGTCTTTCTTCATCATAGAGACTTAAAAATGTCATTATACCAGTTAATTCTTAGTTTCATTTTCTCCATTTAGAGCAAGCTAGCCATGCCATTAAACTCTTAAGCTATAGGATTAATATTGTCAGTGTACATTTCATTTTTGAATACAGCGATAGTCATGTGTCATAATCACTTCTATTTTGGATTATTAGATTATATATATTTACACCTACATCTTCTCTACCACATTTCTAGGTTATTCTGTTTTCTTGAGTAACAGTCCCTTTTCCACTGTTCTTTTTCATTTTTGTTTTTGCCATGGAGTGAGATCCCTTTACCCACTCTTACCTTTACTTATATAGTTCAAGGTAAACATTTGTGTTTATGTATCCTCTTGGCCTTGAATTTTCTATCAGCCTGGTTTCCTCTTTTCACTTTCTAATAGGTCATAAAATTTAGTTAGAATTTTTCCTCCTATTGCCTAAATAGGATGGTTACTAAGTATTAAGAGAACTACCTTCTCAGGCAGTTGAGTAGTTTGAAACCAGAGGTAGTGTTTTCTGTATTCAGTTCAGAGTTGAGAGCATTAATTCTCTGCCACTGTATACACAGTCATTGATGGGTTAAGTTGAAGTTACAGACACATGAAGGTGGAAAAAAGATTGAAAATAATGGAGTTAAAGAAATTGAGGAAGATAATTAGTGATCTTTCTTTTTTTTTTTCCTTAAAGATTTTATTTATTTATTTGACAGACAAAGATCACAAGTAGACAAGAGAGGCAGGCAAAGAGAAGTGGGAGTGGGGGGAAGCAGGCTCCCTGCTGAGCAGAGAGCCCGATGCGGGGCTCGATCCCAGGACCCTGAGATCATGACCTGAGCTGAAGGCAGAGGCTTTAATCCACTGAGCCACCCAGGCACCCAATTAGTGATCTTTCAAAAAAGTCAGTTTAAAAAATAAAGCTAACACTTTTTTCCTTATAAAATTATAGTCTGGGGACGACTGGGTGGCTCAGTTGGTTGGACGACTGCCTTCGGCTCAGGTCATGATCCTGGAGTCCCGAGATCGAGTCCCGCATCGGGCTCCCGGCTCCGCAGGGAGTCTGCTTCTCTCTCTGACCTTCTCCTTGCTCATGCTCTCTCTCACTGTCTCTCTCTCAAATCAATAAATAAAAAAAATCTTTAAAAAAAAAATTATAGTCTGGTATCTGAAAGTGATTATAACTGATTTGTTACATGTGACAATTATTTGATAATGTCCCCACATTTGCTAATCCTAAACTTCTTAGGTGTGTTTTCACATTAACTCATTAGATCCTTATGACAACTTTATGATGCAGTCTTACTGTCTTTATTGTATAGATGATGGAACTGAATGTCAAAGAGATTGAAGTAGCCAAAAGTTGCCGGTGTCTGAGTGGGGAAAGTAGGCCTAGAACCTGGGATTTCTGTATCAAAGCCCTGTGTGTTTTCAGCTGTCCTCTTGACTTTCTAAGAAAACAGTATCTAGTAATTTCCCCCTTGTCAGCATATTTACAGATTCAAAGATGATGAACTTTAGAAATTATGTGTGCTTCTTTACATGTGTATATGCATGCTACAAACTTAAAACTGTTTTTTCTACTTTTGAGTGCACATTTTGGGGCTTTTTTTCTTCCAGTGTTCAAAGATAGTTCCCAGAAAGACCTGCTGAATTTCACTGGCACTATTCCTGTGATGTATCAGGGTAAGTGTGGCAATTGAGAAAATGTGGGAGTTTTGTAAAAGAGCCACTAAACAAGAACTTACCTTTGTTTAGTCCCCTAACATTCTGAAAGTATTTTCACATATATTTTTTCATATATATATATGTGTGTGTGTGTGTGTGTGTGTGTGTATAAAATCTATACAGAACCTTGTTGGACATAGCAGAATGCTGTCCCATCTAGTCGGTGGCCTAGATTAATAACAGTTAATCCAGTTCAGTTCAACAAATACTTACTGAGTGTCAACTATGTGCGACTACTCTGCTAGGGGCTAGTGTACAGAGGAAGATAAGACAGGTGTGGGGGAGGAAGATCTTCCTCTGCTCTTAGCTGGACTTAGAATCAAATTGACATGAGACGGATAAAAAGGAGAAATTCAAACTAAATAGGTGTGTGTATGGGGGATGCACCAGATGTGAGATTCCAAAGGCAATGCGGTAACATGAAGCTTATATGAGCTAAGGAGAGGGGAGGGGCCTGTGGACACAAAAGGGAAACAAACATTTAGCAAGAAGGGAAAGGAGATGCTTGGAAAAACAAAGGTTGCCCTATTATGTAGTAAGTTTTTTAGGTAAAGGGGAGTCTCTGTAAGGAACTCTTTTCCTGGTACAGGCTCGTCTTTCCCGCGTAAATTTCGGCATTTGAGAGGGAGACAGAGAGCATTTCCTGTATCTGCTGGGTTTCGATTACTTTTAACTCAAAATCATCTTTATGCCAAAGTGGCCTGTCTTGGGCTGCCTGCCCTGGGCTCCTACACAGATATAGGCCTGCTCTTAGGGAGCGTTCTTGTTGCTTTCCATAGCAAAATGCAAGGATCACACCTTTTTCTCCATTACATCAGTGTTTTATTCCTCTCCCTTTCCATCTGTATGATGTCCCCATTCTATGGGTGAAACTGAATCTTAGCCTTGTCAAGTGATTTACCTAAGACCACATAGTGGTATCAGGCTATAACTTGAAACTCCAACAGGAAATTTGAGGCCATTAGAGCTCAAAGAAAGCAACATATTTTCAGGTGGCCTGACAGGTTAAAATAATTAAGTGCCAAAAAGAACAAACAAAAAAATCACTAGCTCCCCTATACTTAACTCTTCCTAGTTTTCCAGACCTACTTCTGTCAATATTCAACAGGACTAACCTTTCACATAGGTATGGGTGATTCTTCTATAGTATGATGTAAAGAACACCAGGGAAGCATTGGTTTTAATATATTTCTCTGAAGGGGTGCCTGAAATGCCACAACTAAAAATTTATTCCTCTTTTAAAATGCAAAAAATCCCAGGAAGGATATTATCCAAAATCACTAATACACAGTGCTGTGTTTATAGAAAATGCTTGATAAATATTTATTGAATGGTTGAGTTTGTTTATTTGGTTTCTGACTAATAAATGAATTTGCTGGGCATGTGAGAGAGGAGGTGCCCTGAAAAAAGGGCTGAGGAGGATTTGAAAACAAATGGGGAGAGAACAGTGGAGTTTGCTCCTTTACCAAAGGTTCAGCTCTGTACTGTGGGAATACACTACTTAAAAGGCACAAAGAAGCTATATTTCAGGGGACTTTTTTCAAAGCAGGTGCTTCATTTCAGTAGTCCCCAGACTGTTATAAACCCTCCCTAATTTCTTCCCATCCGTAATCGTCATTGCCAGGGGTGCGCTCATCTTTTATTCATGTCCCACTATGACACCTGCTTTGGCACAAGAAATGCATAGAAATTCAGTTTGGTTTTTATACATAGCAATGTGGTTGCAGATGAAAGTCGCTAGCAGTGAGCTCTGCAGAAACTGCAAAATTGATTTTCATTTTCCTCCTTGCTCCTTTCCTGCCAACCTCTCAGACTCTTACCAGGCTGCCTAGAGAACCTTTCTCAGACCTGATCCCCATTGCTTGTGTTCTGCATTTATTATGATTAGATATTAGAAAGAGAGAGAGAGAATTATTGCCTACCCTAATGACTGATTGGTTGATGGATTTCATTCCCAATTCTTACCCACCCCAGTGATGTCAAGGGTAATTATATATTAACAGAGGAGCTCATGAATTTAAATGAGTCACTGCTCAGTGTGGGGAAGTAACAGGAGGGTGTAAAACTTATTTTAATATCATTGGTATGATGCCCCTCATTGGCATTCTGCCTTTCCAAGAGCCAAGGAGTTATTTCATTGATTCTTACACTGGGTCTTCCAAGGTGATAATGGTACCTGCAGTACCTTTATCTTTGCAGTACACTCTTTTTTTTCTCTGCTTTTGAGTAGAATTATATCAACTCAGTGTGATCCACACTAGTTATTTCCTGCCGATCAGACGGTCAGAATGTATTGTCTTTATTGTCTGTAAAATGGCACAATAGTACAGCCTCGCTCTAGGACTATGAGGATTAAATGAATTACTGTAAGTAAAGCTCTTGGCATTATGCCTGGCACATAATAGATGCTTAATAAATGTTGACCGTGATTATTTGTCTGCTTATATTTCTTTCAGTTACTAGTTTTATTAGTATACTAATAATGTATACTCATGCTAAGAAAACTTAAACAATTGAGAAAGGACGAGGTTAAGCTTATAACTAACTTCCTACCCACTCCTATTCGCTTGATGAATCTTCCATTGATACTTCCTTATACATACCTGCAGACATTTCTCGATTATTTCTTATTATCTCTCCAAGATTGTGTCAAGGTTGTGATGACACTTTTTCTTCATCCACTCATTCTTTAGAGATGTGTATTCATCTTAATATGATGATATGCATCTGAACTTTATTTACAGCTAACTTAAGTTATACTTTTATGATATAATTACTTCAGATCTGAGGACTTTACCAGGAGTTCTGACTCTTTGGCAATGAATTATTGAAAGCTAAATGGGCAGGGTAGGAGACAGGGCATTTGCTGACAGAAAAGAATGGAGAAGAAGGAAGGAAGAAGAGAACAGAACACCAGTAGTGAATCTTACCAGTTAGACATGGGAATCAGGCTCACCCATTGCTTTGCCAAGCATGGGCTATGAAAATGCATGGACGCTCCTGGGGACGGGCATTGAGAGATGCAGCAGGTCCTTGATCAATTAGGAAGGTACCATCAATAGACATTTATTTCCTTTTCTTTAATGTGTAATGATTAACACAGAAAGTGGAACCATCAGGATTTGGCCTACTATAACTATATTATGAAACAAAAAAATTTGCATGGCCTAGAACGATGATTTTCAAATGTTTTGATTGTGACACACAATAAGAAATACTTTTATATACATAGTGTACACATGGGTGTGCAAACACACACTATATACATATATATCTTAAACACCATACTAACTGTCATTTATTTTATTTTCAATTCCATTTTAAGATATTGTTTGCAGCCTGCTAAATTAATTTTGTGACCAAATTATCATGAACACAATTTGAAAAACACTACTCTAGAAAATATATAATATTCGACAGAGTAACTACTTCTGGAGGAATCTGATGGTGTGTCTCAGTACCCGTCAGTCACTTTGTGGTGCTTTGATCACATGACTTTATAATCATAGAATTATCTACGGATCAATTGTTATATTATGCCTATACCCAAATTGTAAATATTTAGACACTATGGTAATGAATGTTGACTATACTTACTGTAGTGATCATTTTGCAGTATATACAAATATCAAGATACTACATTATACAGTGAAACTAATATGTTATATGTCAGTTGTATCCCAATTTAAAAAATTGTTTTAAGACTTAGACAAAAGTAGAAGAGGAGTGTGGTCCTGAGAACTAAATCACATGGAAAGCTTTTAAAAAATGTTATCCACACCCGTCCCATGGAATCAGAAGCTTTGGGGGAGTGGCCCAGATACTGGTATGTTTCCAAGTTCCTTAAGTGCTTTTAATGTGAAGACAGGGCTGAGTATCCTTGTATTTTTAGAGGAGGAACCAAGATGAGAAAAGCAGCTGTCAGTGGAAGGAAGATCTCCTTAGCAAAATAGGATTGTAGTGGAAAATAAAACTTGGCCTATTTCCAAAATGGGTTTGAGGTAAATTACAAAAATTGCCAACCCTTCATGGTATTCCCCATGTCATGCACCGTTCTAAGAATTGCATACCTTAACTAACTTTTACATACCTTAACTAACTTCATCCTCACAACAACCCAATGGGGTCAGAGGTATAATTATTTCCATTTTATAGGGGAAGAAATTGAGGCACAGGGAAGTTAAGGAACTTGCCTAAAAATCATAAAGCTAGTCATAGGTGAAACTAGGATTTGAACCTGGGCATTCTTGCTCCTGAGCTGCCCGGGTCACAAGTATAATGAAAGACATGCAGTAAGACCTGTCAGGAGATAGAACAGAACAGCTAAGGTAATTGATCAGATTTCTAGTTTAAGTTTAGTTTTTTACATTTTTATTAGGCTTAGCTTTGGGCTTGCTGGCATCCAGAGCCGTGAGAGATTTTTGCTCTTGGTAGGCTTGAGGTATGTACGTAGTAACTGGTTAACACTGAAAGGGCCTGCACTCAAGTTCCTGTCTCTCTGTACGCTCCATTCTAAGAACCACTGGACGAGGTAACTCTGGAGGTTATTTTCAGCTCCGAGTTCGATGTGTCTAACCCAGCTCGTTCGTGCTTAAGGAGTGACTTGAGGGTTGGTATCAAAAGTATTGACTTTGTCTTTGTTGATTGATTCATTTTTCATTTGTTTCTTCATTCACTCACTCTTACTTATATAAGAAACCTTTTTTCTCAGCCAGTATGTTAGGCACTGTACTTGGTGCAGGGGATATAGAAATGAATAATACATCATCCTCTGGGAGTTTACATTGTGAAAGGAAACACAGACCCTGTAGGCAAATAACTTCAACGCAGTATAAGTATAAAAATAGAAAGTGTCCACTACCTTTCAAGAAAGGTGGAATAGCGCTGCTCGGGTGGAACAAAGAAGGTTGCATGGATAAGATGCTGCAGCCCAGATTCCTGGCACAGCAGGTCTTATAAATATTTACTGAATTGCATGAGCTGGTCGTTGTCTTAATTTAATTTCTTCAAGTGTTATGCTGGTGCTTTCATGGGAACGTGAAAATGGAGAGGTAGGCCTTGATTTACATAAATCCTTTATATATACACTTGACGACACTACACGTCTTCAAATGCCACCTAGCTGTACCATAAATATGATGTGTGTGCTTCATCATTGTTTGAAAAAGTGTTTATTTTGTCTCAAATAGGTAATACGTATAATATACCAATTCGTTTGTGGATTTTGGATTCCCACCCTTTTGCTCCCCCCATTTGCTTCTTAAAGCCAACTGCAAATATGGGCATCTCAGTTGGAAAACACGTGGATGCTCAAGGCAGAATATACTTGCCCTGTCTTCAGAACTGGAGCCATGTAAGATACTTTGGATTTTCTTTTACAAGTTTTTGTTTTTCTGAGCATCTGTCTTTATCCTAAGGGTACAGATGAGGTACTGAATTTTCTTTCAATGGTATTCCTTGTATGGACTTGAAAAATATTTTGAAACTGAGCTCCTTGGAGTTGCTCAAGTTCCAGAACCCCAGTGACAGACCGCAGCCTGTATGAAGTGCTCTCTCCACGTTTGGAGCCAACTTTTATTTGCTCCCTCTTCTGATAGCTGCGCACTACTTGATAAAACATGTGAAAAGTTACTAGCAAGATATTGGACATTAGTTCCTAGTCCCTCCTTCTTAAAGATTCTTACATAATTTATGTAATTATTTGTAGTTTTGCCCAGTTTTAACCTTTATGTAAATTGAACCACACTGTATATAATCTTCTGTTACATGTTATGTTTTAACTGAGCATTAAGTTTTAACCAGTTTACTTGCTTTACAAGTTCTCACACGCAGTTCTGTTTTCTGGACTTTTCATCTACCATTACATTGAGCACTTCTCATTTTAAACAGTATTTTCAAAATACATCGTCTTTAAATTGGTTGCCAGATGATCTCACATAAAAAATATTGGCATAATGTATTTACAAATTGATCTGTTGTTAGAAATTTAATGATGAGCATCCTTAATATGTACATATAAATGTATATATATTATAAATCTTTAATAATTTCCCATTGATAAATTTCTAAGAGCAGGATTGTTGGATCAAAGTTTATAAATATTTTGAAGGCTATTCTTATATATTGCCAAATTCGTCTCCAAAAGGTAGACAATATGTATGTCAGCCATCACTTGAAATCAGCGTAGAATCCCTGTTTTGTAGTACTTTCATTCTAACAGAAGGTACTATCATTAAAGCAAAACAAACCTTTGCTTCTCTCTATATATTTACTTAGAAGGATATAGAGTATGTTCTCCTTTTTGTAAGTAATTTCAATTTTTATGAAAGGATAATTTACGTGTCCAGGAAGTTGTAGGACAGGAGGACTGGGAACCCCTGAATGAGACCAAGGATATGTCAAGAGTCAGGTAAAGCTGGAGTAGAGAATGGTGTTAGGATTACAACTTTTTAAAAAATATATATATCCTATAAAAAGGTGTGCAATTATTTTGTCTTTATACTTTTCTATATATTTCATATATATAAAACGAATAAAAAGAAGAAAAGAAGAAATGCAAAAGGAAGGGATGCTCACCAGGTGGCTGAGAGACATTAGGTGGAGGAACACTGACCTTTTACTTTATGAATCTGTACATGATTTGCTTTATTTGGTGATTTTAATAAATAAGATTCCCAGTTAAATGTGATAAATAGGGCATAATAAAAATTTGTCATTTGGAGGGACAAAAATGTTATCTTTTTTTTTTAATTTTTTAATTAACATACAATGTATTATTAGCCCCAGGGGTACATGTCTGTGAATCACCAGGCTTACACACTTCACAGCACTCACCATAGCACATACCCTCCCCAATGTCCATAACCCAACCACCTCTCCCTAGCCCCCTACCCCCGGCAACCCTCAGTTTGTTTTGTGAGATTAAGAGTCTCTTATGGTTTGTCTCCCTCCCGATCCCATCTTGTTTCATTTATTCCTTTCCTACCCCCCAAACCCCCCACGTTGCCTCTCAACTTCCTCATATCAGGGAGATCATGTGATAATTGTCTTTCTCTGATTGACTTATTTCACTAAGCATAATGCCCTCTAGTTCTATCCATGTCGTTGCAAATGGCAAGATTTCATTTCTTTTGATGGCTGCATAGTATTCCATTGTGTATATATATATACCACATCTTCTTTATCCATTCATCTGTTGATGGACATCTAGGTTCTTTCCGCAATTTGGCTATTGTGGACATTGCTGCTATTAAACATTCAGGTGCACATGCCCCTTCAGATCACTACATTTGTATCTTTAGGGTAAATATCCAGTAGTGCGATTGCTGGGTCATAGGATAGCTCTATTTTCAACTTTTTGAGGGACCTCCATGCTGTTTTCCAGAGTGGTTGCACCAGGTTGCATTCCCACCAACAGTGTAGGAGGGTTCCCCTTTCTCCGTATCCTTGCCAGCATCTGTCATTCCCTGACTTGTTAATTTGAGCCATCTGACTGGTGTGAGGTGGTATCTCATTGTGGTTTTGATTTGTATTTTCCTGATGCCAAGTGATGTGGAACAATTTTTCATGTGTCCATTGGCCATCTGGATATCTTCTTTATAGAAATGTCTGTTTGTGTCCTCTGCCCATTTCTTGATTGGATTATTTGTTCCTTGGGTGTTGAGTTTGATAAGTTCTTTATAGATTTTGGATGCTAACCCTTTATCTGATATGTTGTTTGCAAGTATCTTCTCCTATTCTGTCAGTTGTCTTTTGGTTTTGTTAACTGTTTCCTTTGCTGTGCAAGAGCTTTTGATCTTGATGAAGTCCCAATAGTTCATTTTTGCCCTTGCTTCCCTTGCCTTTGGCGATGTTCCTAGGAAGAAGTTGCTGTGGCTGAGGTCGAAGAGGTTGCTGCCTCTGTTCTCCTCAAGGATTTTGATGGATTCCTTTCTCACATTGAGGTCCTTCATTCATTTTGAGTCTTTGTTTGTGGTGTAAGGAAATGATCCAGTTTCATTTTTCTGCATGTGGCTGTCCAGTTTTCCCAACACCATTTGTTGAAGAGGCTGTCTTTTTTCCATTGGACATCCTTTCCTGCTTTGTCGAAGATTAGTTGACCATAGAGTTGAGGGTCTATTTCTGGGCTTTCTGTTCTGTTCCATTGATCTGTGTATCTGTTTTTGTGCCAGTACCATGCTGTCTTGATGATGACAGCTTTGTAGTAGAGCTTGAAGTCTGGAATTGTGATGCCACCAACTTTGGCTTTCTTTTTCCACATTCCTCTGGCTACTCGGGGTCTTTTCTGGTTCCATATAAATTTTAGGATTATTTGTTCCATTTCTTTGAAAAAAAAATGGATGGTATTTTGATAGGGATTGCATTAAACGTGTAGATTGCCTTAGGTAGCATAGACATTTTCACAGTATTTGTTCTTCCAATCCATGAGCATGGGACATTTTTCTATTTCTTTGTGTCTTCCTCAGTTTTTTTCATGAGTACTTTATAGTTTTCTGAGTATAGATTCTTAGCCTCTTTGGTTAGGTTTATTCCTAGGTGTCTTATGGTTTTGGGTGCAACTGTAAATGGGATGACTCCTTAATTTCTCTTTCTTCTGTCTTCATGTTGGTGTATAGAAATGCAGATGACTTCTGTGCATTGATTTTATACTCTGACACTTTACTGAATTCCTGTTCAAGTTCTAGCAGATTTGGAGTAGAGTCTTTTGGGTTTTCCACATATAGTATTATATCATCTGCAAAGAGTGATGGTTTGACTTCTTCTTTGCCAATTTGGATGCCTTTAATTTCTTTTTGTTGTCTGATTGCTGAGGCTAGGACTTCTAGTACTGTGTTGAATAGCAGTGGTGATAATGGACATCCCTGCCATGTTCCTGACCTCAGAGGAAAAGCTCTCAGTTTTTCTCCATTGAGAATGATACTCGCTGTGGGTTTTTCATAGATAGCTTTGATGATATTGAGGTATGTACCCTTTCTCCCTACACTGTGAGGAGTTTTGATCAAGAAAGAGATGCTGAAGGGCACCTGGGTGGCTCAGTGGGTTAAGCCTCTGCCTTCGGCTCAGGTCATGATCCCAGGGTCCTGGGATCGAGCCCCTCATCGGGCTCTCTGCTCAGTGGGGAGCCTGCTTCCCTTCCTCTCTCTCTCTGCCTGCCTCTCTGCCTACTTGTGATCTGTCAAATAAATAAATAAAAATCTTAAAAAAAAAAAAAAGAAAGAGATGCTGAAAAAGCTTTTGACAAAGTACAGCATCTATTGAGAGTATCACGTGGTTCTTGTTCTTTCTTTTATTAGTGTATTGTATCACATTGATTGATTTGCGGATGTTGAACTGACCTTGCCGCCCTGGAATAAATCCCACTTGGTTGTGGTGAATAATCCTTTTAATGTACTGTTGGATCCTATTGGCTAGTATTTTTTTTCTTTTCTTTTTTTTTTTTCTTTTTAAAGATTTTTTTTTTTTATTTATTTGACAGACAGATCACAAGTAGGCAGAGAGGCAGGCAGAGAGAGACAGGAGGAGGAGGCAGGCTCCCTCCTGAGCAGAGAGCCCGATGCGGGACTCGATCCTAGGACCCTGAGATCATGACCTGACTGAGCCACCCAGGCGCCCCCTATTGGCTAGTATTTTGGTGAGAATTTTTGCATCTGTGTGTCATCAAGGATTTTGGTCTGTAATTCTCTTTTTTGATGGGATCTTTGTCTGGTTTTGGGATCAAGGTAATGCTGGCCTCATAAAATGAGTTTGGAAGTTTTCCTTCCATTTCTATTTTTTTGGAGCAGTTTCAGGAGAATAGGAATTAATTCTTATTTAAATGTTTGGTAGAATTCCCCTGGGAAGCTGTCTGGCCCTGGGCTCTTGTTTGTTGGGAGATTTTTGATAACTGCTTCAGTCTCCTTACTGGTTAGGTCTGTTCAGGTTTTCTGTTTCTTCCTGGTTCAGTTGTGGTAGTTTATATGTCTCTAGGAATCCATCCATTTCTTCCAGATTGTCAAATTTGCTGGCATATAGTTGCTCATAATTTGTTCTTATAATTGTTTGTATTTCTTTGGTGTTGGTTGTGATCTCTCCTCTTTCATTCATAACTTTATTTGGGTCCTTTCTCTTTTCTTTTTGATAAGTCTTGCCAGGGGTTTATCAATATTATTAATTCTTTCAAAGAACCAGCTCCTAGTTTCATTAAATGTTCTACTGGTTTTTTTTTGTTGTTATTGTTGTTGTTTCTGTTTCATTGATTTCTGCTCTGATCTTTATTATTTCTCTTCTCCTGCTGGGTTTAGGCTTTCTTTGTTGTTCTTTCTCCAGCTCCTTTAGGCTTAGGTTGTGTAAAAAAATGTTATCTTAATGTTTAGTTTCGTGACTGAAATTGAAATCTTTTTCATATATCAGTCGGTTATGTATGCTCCTTCTTTTTTGAATTGTCTATCTTCTTCATCCATTTTTACCCTTCTTTTTTAATTTTTTGGTAAGCTATCCTCAAACAGTATTTTGACATCTGTGCCCTGTTTTGGGAATTCATATTTCCTGTTTCCTCTTTCTGGTTTTCATTGGGATCTCTTTTCATAGTTTTGTTCATATAGTAAATACTCAGAGATAGTCCCATGGTCTAGTTGAGATTGTGCTTGATTTCAGTTCAAACAGTATTGATTCCATTTTACTGTTTGAACCTCTTTATTATGTATAAGCTAAAACAAGTTTTTTTTTAATTTAAACTAGTCTTAAGAAGACAATACATTATTTAAATTGCCCTATTTAAAAGTACTACAGTAACTTTTAAGTTGCTCATGCAGTTGGAATTTTAATTATGTAGTAGAATTACATAGAATTTTGGAACTGGAAGAAATCTAGAGGCTGTCTAGGCCAAGGATTGCAGATGTTTTCTCTGAGAGATTCAGTGTGCTCTGTTAGGTCTACAGAATTTTGTTGAACAGCAAAAGTGGTTTTGTTTTGTTCTTAGTATGAATTTGAATGCCTATGTGTATACTCTTTCCAATTTGCCACAATAACCATCTCCCTAAATTTTCTCATACTTGACAACTTCACACATTATTATCTGCTTGGTCTTTAAAAACTTCATCCTCTTGATTTATAAATAGTGAAACTCAGACTCTGATAAATTAAGCATTTTTTAAAATAAGCAAACTAGTAAATATTTTTAATAATAATAAATATTTTACACTTATAGCATATAGGTTACATGCATTTGTTTCTCATAACAGCCACTTGAGATTTATTTTTCATATTATATTGCATAATAATATATTATATTTTTCATATTATACTGCTGATAAACTGAAGGTCAGAGAGTTTAAGTGGATTGCTTAATAAATTAATAGAAACAGTACTGGGTTAGATAATATTTTATCAGTGTTTATTGATTTGATAATAGTTATATAGGAGAAATTTTTTTTTGAGGGGTTTTTTGTTGTTTTTTTTTTTTAACAGATTTTACTTTTACTTTTTTGATAGAGCGTATGCACACATGGAGTGGGAGGAGGGACAGAGGCAGAGGGAGATAGAGAATCTCAGACTCCATGCCAGGTGTGGTGCCCAGCCCGGGACTTGAGCTTATGTCCCTGAGATCACGACCTGAGCTGAAACCAAGAGGCAGACACTCAACCAACTGAGCCACTGAGCCACCCAGGAGTCCCTGTTTTGTTTTTTCTTTTAGGAAATACACACTAAAGTATTTAGGGGTGAAAAGGTATTAATCTGCAATTTATTCTCAGCTGGTTCAGAAAAACATAGAGAGGGAAGGAGATAGAAAATATCTGTGCTAAAAAGTTAACATTTGAGTGAGCTGGGTGAAGAGCATATGAAAATTTTTTGTACTTGTTTTTTTTTAACTTTTCTGTAAGTCTGCACTTATTTTAAAATAAAAAAATACAGACAATTCCTGAACATAGGTACTTTGCTATAAGCACATTCATGTTATTTTCCCATCTTTTGGTGATATGGATTAGCATTTCTCTAATTTTCAGTTTAAAGAATTAAATAATTTTTCAGTTAAAAGTCTTATGTATTTTGTACAGTAGTTTTTAAAAACTAAGAGCATAATACAAAACTTTCTGTTCATTAACTTCATAATAATATATAGGTTAACAAGGTAATATTCTTTAGGAAAATTTTTACATAACTTTTCCCTTTGTATTCTGCAGCCTAAATCTGTCATTGTTGGGCTAATTAAAGAAATGATTGCCAAGTTTCAAGAGGAACTTCCCCTGTATTCTCTACCATCATCTGATGAGGCACGGCAGGTAGACTTGCTAGCCTATATTGCAAAAATCACTGAAGGTTTGTATTTTTGTTAATGAGAGAGTTATGAATTTACAATTTCTCACTAATATCCTTTACTCTCTGCTACTGGATTTCTGTAAATAAATATATTCATGTATCTGTACATATCTCTGTTGAATCAAAAATTCCTGTACATCTATTATAGGGTGTTACCCTACAGTTCCAATAATTATAGTTTCTTAAAATGTAAAAGGTTGCTCTTACACTGACAGATAAAATAATTCTGTGTTTTATTCAAAATCACTTGATATGACAATCCCAAACCTTTTTCATCATATGAACAGTTTTCATTATATTTTTGTGGCTTTTTGTCTCATTCAATAAATGATTGGATCAGAAAATTTATGATTCTCAATGTTTCTCATTGAGGATAAAGCAAAATATCCATGCTTATAAAATTCAGTGAGGCGTTAAACATTTTTGCATTATAGACCAGAGCAGTAAGAATCAGAATATCATTCAGAATGATGGAAATTCTATTTTTCAGTCTTGCATAATGTTTTGAATGTTTAGAAAGATACTTTCTTTTTAAAGGGGTAGTCTCTGTTTATTAGAATATTTACTGAGATTCCTATCTGTCTTGCATTTCACTTGTTCAGATATTTTCGAGTGCTTCTTATGGGCTAACACCATGTTTTCTGTCCAAGTTACTAAAAGTTGGTGTATTTTTTTAAGACCCTAAAAAAGATTTTTTATATTATTTCAAGAATTTCATGATAATCCACTTTTATTTCTAGGTGTCTCAGACATAAATTCAAAGAACTGGGTAAATCACGAGCATAAAGCAGTCAATAAAATTACCGTGGTTGGAGGTGGAGAGCTGGGTATTGCCTGCACATTAGCAATCTCAGCAAAGGTATGTAAGCATGGTGGTTATAAATCCATCTGTCATATTGCTATACTTTTAGGCAGTTTATGCTTAACACACAGGAAATAATGGATTCATTTTGTCATGTGGAAAAACTTCATTTTGCCTTAAAATATATTTAGTAAGTTGGCAAAAAAAAAAGTTGAAAGCTCTCATCAGGGATATTGCTTCTTAATTAGTACTTAGTCATGGAATAGGCTTTAAAAAAGAGATTTGAACAATGGGCTCATCATCCTATTCCAAGGGAAGCCTCAACGTGACATTCATCTGACTTAGTCACCAATTCCTTTGTGTTTTCTGAGTCATGCTACTTTAATTAAGCTCTTATTTAATATAATACTTAATTTTAGCTCTTTCTAAAATTAACGATTTTTTCCTTAAAAATTGCCTTTTCTTGTGTAATTACTCCACTTTCTCTTACAATCATAGTTTCTAAATTGAGATTGTATACTAGTTTGAAATTTGTTTATTTTTCCCTCAGTCCTTTTTACTGGATCTTTTGTATGTAAATTATTTTGAGAAAGGCTTAAATACCCTTCCAGACAGGTGCAAAAGCCCTTCCAAGGTCTTGGTATCAGGATAACAGCATGTCTGTGTCTTTTCAGGGATATAGTCCAGAGTGGAATAGTTGTCCCTCTGTGTTTATTTGGTAGCTGGTGTTTTGTTTTTTCTTTCTATTAAAATTTGATTGTCAGGCACCTGGGTGTCTCAGTCGGTTAAGGGTCTGCCTTCGGGCTCAGGTCATGATCCAGGAGTCCTGGTATCGAGCCCCACATTGGACCCCCTGCTTAGTGGGGAGTCTACTTCTCCCTCTGCCCCTCACCCTGCTTGTGCTCTCTTTCTCTCTCTCTCTCTCAAATAAATTAAGTCTTTCAAAAATTTTTATTGTTTGTCATCTAGATTCTTCCCTTTTTATTTCAGACTCACGTGTGTCTTAGAGATAAATTGTACTTTAATAAATAATTAAATTGTATGCAGGGAGCTAGAAAATTTTAAATGCTGGCTGCGCAGAACAATATAGGCTAACTTTTTAAAAAAGATTTTATTTACATGAGAGAGAGAGAGAGGGCCTGAATGAGAGAGAGAGAGAGAGCAGGAGCAGGGGGAGGAGCAGAGGGGAAAGCAGACTCCCCGCGGAACACGGAAGCCCAATGCAGGGCTCAATCCCAGAACCCGGGGATCATGACCTGATCCTAAGGCAGAGGCTTAACCAACTGAGCCACCCAGGCACCCCAACATATGCTAACTTTCGACTTCGTTTCCTTTCCTCCACTCTCCATGTAAATATATTAGTCCCACTTAATTTGAACGGTATTCAATTCCTTTGTTACTAAACAGAATGCTTCCATAAACATTGCTTTAAAAGTTGCTTATTTTCTCCTCTGAATTTTCGTTTAGTTGTACATAATCTCAAAAACGGTACTAGTGTGTGTGGGGATGCCTGGGTGGCTCTGTCAGTTGAACATCTGCCTTCAGCTCAGGTCATGATCTCAGGGTCCTGGGATAGAGCCCCACATCAGGCTCCCTGCTCTGGGTGGAGCCTGCTTCTCCCTCTCCCTCTGCCTGCCACTCCCTCTGCTTATGCTCTCTCTCTCTTTCTCTAGTAAGTAAAGAAAATCTTTTTTTAAAAAATGATTTTATTTATTGGGGCGCCTGGGTGGCTCAGTGGGTTAAAGCCTCTGCCTTTGGCTCGGGTCATGATCCCGTGGTCCTGGGATCGAGCCCCGCATCGGGCTCTGTGCTCAGCGGTGAGCCTGCTTCCCTTCCCCTTTCTCTGCCTGCCTCTCTGTCTACTTGCAATCTCTGTCAAATAAATAAATAAAATCTTAAAAAAAAAGATTTTATTTTACTTATTTATTTGTCAGAGAGGGAGAGAGAGATCACAAGTAGGCAGAGAGGCAGGCAACAAGAAAGGGGGAAGCAGGCTCCCTGTTAAGCAGACAGCCTGATGTGGGGCTCGATCCCAAGACCCTGAGACCATGACCTGAGCCAAAGGCAGAGGCTTAACCCACTGGGCCATCCAGGTGCCCAATAAAGAAAATCTTTAAAAACAAAACAAAAACAAAACAGGGCACCTGGGTGGCTCAGTTGTTAAGCATCTGCCTTCAGCTCAGGTCATGGGGATTGAGCCCCACATCGGGCTCCTTGCTCAGCAGGAAGCCTGCTTCTCCCTCTCCCATTCCCTTTCTTGTGTTTCCTCTCTCACTGTGTCTCTCTCTGCCAAATAAATAAATAAAACCTAAAAAAAAAAAGCCACACACACACTAAAAAACAGCACTGGTCAATCAGAGGGCATGAATGGTCTTTATAGTACTTATTACATATTTCTAGATAGTCCTTCAGGAAATCAGAACTAATCCATGCTGCTAGTAATAGTATGATCATCAGTCTGATTTTTTACATCCCTAACAGTACTGAGTTTTATCAATTTTGTTGGGTTTTGGTTAAGTACCACAAGGCCCCTTAAAGTCATGTTTCTTTAACTGTTGGAAGAGTCTCACTCTCAGTATTCTTTTGTCTGTAAACGTTCTAAATGGAAATTTTTCCATGTGTCTTGTGAATATTGATATTTTGATGCAAGATACAACCTATCAAGTATTATGATACAGTAGTAGTCATAATGGTGTCCATAGTAGTGGTGCAGGTAGCAGTAGGAATTAACCTTTGCTGAATGCTTACTAGGTGCTAGGCACTCAGTGAAACACTAAATTTTACTAAACTTTACCTAACCCTGTATGTTAGGTACTGTCATTATTGGCATTTTACAAATGAAGAAATCAAGGCAGAGGGAGGTTATGCAACTCACCTAAAGTCACACTGTTAATAAATGGAGGCAGGATTTGAAGTGAGGCAGCCTGTTTACAGAGCCTGTATTCTAAATCTTTACTGCTCAGTGTGTGGCTTTTAGCCCAGAAGCACGAGCAATATCTGAGATCTTATTAGAATTGCGTTATCTAAGGCCCCACCCCAGACCTATGGAAGCAAATCTGCATTTTAACACAACCCCTGGTGTTCCATGTGCTGTCCTGATCTATTAACTGGTGATCACTTAAACCTTGGGAGGTTTTGCTCTAAACCGCTATGTTATACTTCCACATTATTGCTGTTGTCCTTACAGACAGACATTTCTAGTCTTTGAATTTCTTTATATGCATCACGTTACACATGTACTAATAAACTTGCAGATAATCTCTATAAGTAAGATAAGTGGATTAAAGGAATTACTGTGTTTTTAAATTCTGATAGAACTTGTCAAATTATCCCCCATATCAATTGTACCAGTTTATTGTCATACCCACAGTGTGTAAGAATACCCATTTTCCCACACTACTGCTGTTTAACTTTTGGATCTGTGTGTGTCTCATAAATAAAAATGGTAACTCATCGTTTTCTTTGCATTTTTCTTTGGAGCGTAGTTGACAATAATAAAATTAATAGGTAAAATTGCCAGCTCTGGGTCACATATTAATCCTCCTAACCCCATGAAGTAAGGCCAAGTTCAATAACTTGCCCAGCATCACAGAGCTAATAAATAGTGTAGCTGGGTTGTTTTCTTTTGTACTTTCTGCCTGATGGTCTGGTAGACCTCTGGGTACTCTTGCCTCTGCACTCTAATATAGGAAAGATCCTCACATTGCTTAGCACTTTAGAAAAAGACCTTCCACAAAGGTAATTTGACTTGGAGGAGTTTCTGTGCCGTCATTTACTGTTAGCCTACCAGGGCACTCAGGGAGCCATCTACAGGCATGCGGAGTGTTTTCCATGAGATCTCTGAGGAGGGTTCTCCATGATAATAGCATTTTATTTTAGATTTATGGCTATTATCCTTATTTTAGTTTTTTTTTTTTTTTTAAGGATCTATTTAGAGAGAGAGCACGAGTGAGAGAGAGAAAGAGCATAAACAGGGGGAGGCACACGAGCAGAGGAGAAGGGAGACGCAGGCTCTCTCCCAGCACCCTGGGATCATGACCTGGGCCGAAGGCAGACGCCACCCAGGTGCCCCATTATCCTTTTTTTAAAAGAGAAACTTGGCATTGGTATTGACAATGAGGCACTAAAACAGAGCAAAAATTACTCTTAAGTACTTTCAGAATGACATTATGACATATATACAGAATGACATTATATATGACATTCATATAATGAAATTATGACATTAAATTGAAAACATAAGCTCAAGAACAACAGTAAGTGTATGGAGTCCACCAACTCATCCTTATTACTCATTGTCCCATCAAAGGGAATCTGCAGTCTGCGACTTCTGAGTTAAGTCCTGCTAGGTCCCAATTTTCAGTCAAGTGTAAAGGATCACATTGCTCAAGTTCATGGTAGTTTCTTGCTTGCATGTCCTTTTATTGCTGTTGTGTTACTTTTCCTACATAAGTCCTGTGCATTCTCCTTTAGCTTCACTTCTGAATAAATTTAACCGAGAACTGGCTGTGTTTGCATAATGCTGTATGTTCTTCTTATTGTACTGTACAGGGCATTGCAGACAGACTGGTCCTCTTGGACCTCTCAGAAGAGACAAAAGGAGGGGTGATGGACCTTGACATCTTTAGCCTGCCTAATGTGGAGATCAGCAAAGGTCTGGTTATTCTGCTTAAAAGATTTTTGCCTCATTTGTTCTTGTATTTGAGTCCTAGAATTTTTTTTTAATGCACTTTTCTTTTAGAACAGTTTTAAGTGCACAGCAACATTGAGCAGATTTCCCATATATATCCCTTATCATTGCACATGTACAGTCTCCCCCATTTTCAACATTCCCCACCAGAGTGGCACAGTTATAACACATCACTGTTATCCAAAATCCATACTTTACATTACGGTTTACTCTTGGTGTTGTACACCCTGTGGGTGTGGACAAATCTGTAATGACATGTATTTACCATTATAGTGTCTTTCACTACTCCAAAAATCCTCTGTGCTCTTCCTTGAGTCATGGAATTTTAATGTTAGAAAGCACATTAAAGATCACCTAGTCCAAGTTCCTCATTTTACATATTGGAAAACTAAGATTAAAATAAATTAAGTGACTTAACCCAAAGTCATACAGAGATTGTAACTGATTATATTAACAAGAGTCAGATGAGCTGATTGGTCAGAAGGATTTAGTCTGTCTTTGACTTATACTGTAATATAAATTTGTTTTCTTTGATTAATTCCATTCTCATAATATATTGGTTAAGAGCAATGGTTTTAGAGTTAGGTAGAGTGTTGCATCCCAGCTCTGCCACGTTATAGCTCCGACATTTGTCAGGTTATATAACCTCTCAAAGTTTAGGGACGCCTGGATGGCTCAGTCTGTTAAGCGATTGCCTTCAGCTCAAGGTCATGATCTCAGGTTCCTGGGATTAAGTCCCACATCTGGCTCCTTGCTCAGTGGGAGGCCTGCTTCTCCCTCTGCCTGCTCTGCCTGCTGCTCCCCCTGCTTATGTTCTCTCTCTCTCTGACAAATAAATAAATAAAATCTTAAAAAAAAAAACCAACTCTCAAAATTTAGTTTTATCATCTATAAAGTGGGAATAATACCTACCTCTTGGCATATGGCAGAGTGTTAAGATTTTTTACAAAAAATGCCTATCTCTTTCACTAGAAATTTATTGTTAAGATAAGTTTTAATAAGAACAAAAGGAATTTTTATCATTAATAAATAAAATTTTAAATGTTGGGAAAGTAGTTTTTTATCTCATCTTTTTTTTTTTTAAAGATTTTATTTATTTATTTGACAGAGAGAGAGATCTCAAGTAGGCAGAGAGGTAGGCAGAGAGAGAGGGGAGGAAGCAGGCTCCCTGCGGAGCAGAGAGCCCGATGCGGGGCTCGATCCCAGGACCCTGGGACCGTGACCTGAGCTGAAGGCAGAGGCTTTAACCCACTGAGCCACGCAGGCGCCCTTATCTCATCTTTTTAATTTAAAAATTTCCATATATTTTTATAATGTACATAATGTATTAGTATGAACATAAATATAAGTTGATACCATATTTGGGGATGTGGGCTTGAAAATATTTTATTACTAGAGATGCATGATCAAAAAAATTGGAAGACCAGGTTATAGCTGAAGTCAGGTTGTAATATGTTATAGTTGTTTGGCTCTCCTTACTTAGGTCCCCTGTACTCCTTGACCATATTGTCCCCGAAAAATTAAAATGGTGACACAAACCTAAATGTACAAAGAACAACAGTGGGTGAGAAAAATTGAAGTTATACCTGCAGGTTGTAAAAATTGGGTGTAATAGTTAAAGTAAGCCTCTGGATCCCTGTAGGATACAACAAGTTCATTTTTGTTGTCTGGAAAGAATACAGTATTTGCTTTAATGATCCTTTTGTAGGCCTCATACAGAGGATCCTTTAGAGAGCTGGATATTCTCTTGTGCCTATCATTTCCAAGTACTAAAATTCTTTAGGGACCTTTTAACTCTTCCAAATCACTTTAGGAGACTTTAGTTTATGGACCCTAGAGGCTGTGAGGCCTTTTAGGATCTGAAGAAATTTCTGCCTGTGTAACTCATTAACCATCAATAACTATTGTTTCATATAATTGAAAGAATAAACCCTTGGAGTAGATGTATAGTGTGTGGTGCTTGCCACCACGTGGGGAATGTTGAATGAGTCCACACCGTCTTGGGGCAACTTTCATGTCCCACTTGTTAATTTGGTTATATGTTCCTGCTAACACAGAATTTAATTACTACTCCATGAACAATTTTAAGTACAATGTTAACGAATATCTCATAAGTATATTCCATAATACGGAGAAGTGCATGAGTAATTTTGGGAAATTAGGGTCAATGGTGTCGAAAATTTGAGAAATGCTCCATCATGACAGGCATTGGTGACTGCGACTAACCATCCTAGAGTTATGCTTTGGCTCCACTTGGACTTTTTCAAAATAGTTATTAAAACATTTTGGGGGGTTGGGAGATGCCTGGGTGGCTCAGTTAAGCATCTGCCTTTGGCTCAGGTCATGCTCCCAGGGTCCTGGGATGGAGCTCCACATTGGCTCCCTGCTCAGCAGGGAGTCTGCTTCTCTCTCTGCCTCTCCTCCCTGCTTGTGTTCCCCCCTCTCTCAAAAATAAATAAAATCTTAAAAACATTTTGGGGAAGGTTATCCATATATACAGATGAGCATGCAAATATACACATATGCCCACAGTTGGGCTTGTGTAAGTATAGACTAAATCTGGAGAAATACAAAGTAATTATTAAGAATAGTTGCTTAAGGGGCACTTGCGTGGCTCAGTCGCTTAAGCATCTACCTTCAGCTCAGGTCATGATCCCAGGATCCTGGGATCAGGCTCCTGGCTCAGTGTGGAGCCTACTTCTCCCTCTCCCTCTGCCTGCCATTCCCCCCGTTTGTGCTCTCTCTTTCTCTCTCTGTCAAAAAAATAAATACTTTAAAAAAAAAAAAAAAGGTAGTTGCTTCAGGAGTCAGACTGGAGAAACTGGTTTTGCACTTATTTTTTGAAGTTAATATTTTTATTCCTTTATTTTTATTTTGTGCTAAAATACATTTATTTTGTGCACTTGGGTGGCTCAGTCAGTTAACTGTCTGCCTTCGGCTCAGATTGTGATCCCAGGGTCACAGGGTCATGCTGCCTGTGCCCTCTCTCTCTCTCTCTCTCTCTCTCTGTCAAATAAATAAATAAATAAATAAATAAAACCTTTAACCAAAAATAAATAAAATGAAATTTAAAAAAATACATATAACGTAAATTTTACCAATAGTGACATTTAGGGCATTCACAGTGTTCTGCAGCCATCACCACTACCTAGTTCCAGAACATTTTGTACCCCCAAAAGGAAACCATGTACACAATAAGCAATCACTCCCCATTTCCCCTCTCCCCATGTCCTGGCAACCACTAATCTGCCCTGTGGACTTGCCTATTCTAGATATGTCGTATAAATGGAATCATACAATATGTGGCCTTTCATGTCTGGCTTCTTTCACTTAGCATCATGTTTTCAACATTCATCCATATTATAGCATGTGTCAGTACATCTTTTTATGGCTGAGTAATATTTCATATTCCACATTTTATTCATCCATCAGTCGATGGACCTTTGGGGTGTATCTTTTTGCTGTTGTGAATAGTGCTACTATGAACATTCATGTACAAGTTTTTGTTTGAAAAACTTTTTACTTCTTTTAGGTATATACTCAGAAGTAGAACTTCTTGCTTATATGGCAATTCTGTGTTGAAATTGTTGGTGAATTAATAGTGTGCTCTTGAATATCTTTTTTAACAGCATAGATAGATCTAAATAGCTCTACTTCTTTGAACAGCTTCATAATATTTTGTCATATGGATGTCTTTCTCCTATTGGAAGACATTTTAGGTTGTTTTTGGGGTTTTTTCTGCTTACAAATAATAGTGGAGAGAACATTGTTATACAAAAATTTTCGTGTACTTCTCTAATCGGCAAGATAAGGTAGAATTACTGGGTCAAAAATAGATGTTTTCAAAATTTATATTGGTAAATTGTTCCCAAAGAAGTTGAACCAATTTGTACTCTCTCTAATAGTACATAAGTGTTCCTGTTTGCTCTCTCTTGATTACTTTCATTCTTTTTTAAATTACTTTTATTCTACATTAAGCTTAGCTAATGGGATCATTGTCCTATGACATTTTGATCATGGTTAGTATGTTTATTATGTTATTATGTTTACTATTATGTTTATCTTTTATCCCTAAATAACAACAATAGCACTTGACATTTTTCTAAAGAATCAGTAATATATGCTAGGTACTTCATATATATTCACTCACTGTTCCTTTTCTTTTATAGATGGCTCAGAGAGGTTGTGGTTTAGGACATGCAGTTAGTTAGAGGCTAAACTAGGATTTCAAACATAAGTTTGTTACCAATTTTACATGATGCACTCTAGAAATAGTCTGTGCATATGCAGGCATAAATGTTTGTGTGGGGGGGTCTTTGCGTATGTGTGCATGGAGAAAAAAGTTTTCAATAGTTGTGAATTTGAAAATAGCATGTTGTTGACCTATGGAGCAAAGCAAAATATGCTCAATGGCCAGTGGTTCTTAAAACTTGAGTTGTGGATTAATCGCTTATATCAGAATCACCTTACAATTGCAGATGCCTGGGGTTCATCCTAGACCTATGGATCCTGAATTTCTAGGGGTGGAGCCTGGAAATCTACATTTTAGATAAGTAGCTCAGGTGATTTTTATACCCATTAAAGGCAGTATTCTAAAAATTGTAAATAGTGACATAATTGCAGATTGTGGAATTAGCATAGGGGAGTATGACCAGCATTTTATAAAAATGAACTAGAACAATAGTGTATATCAGAATAGCATTAAGGGTATTTTCTGTAATATTTTTGGTTTTGTTTATATACACATACAAATATTTTGTGTCTTGGGTTGCAATAGAAAATGTATTTCATGGTATGCCCATCTCATGGCATGGGTTGTGATCAAAATTTTGAAATTGACGGTATTGAAGCTGAAAATCATTGATTTAAGCCCCCCCCCCCTTTTTTTTAAACCTCCTTTCCCACTCTACACTTACCCCAGGTAAATACTCCTTCATTAGCCTCAACATACCCTTCATACTTGAAACTTGAGTCACCTTCTCTCTAGGAAATCTTCCAGAGTAACCCTTTTGCCAAATCACTCATTACTCTTCATGATTTTAGTATTGGTATGTGAAATTTATGTTGGATCATTTTTTTTCTATTACTGGGACATTTTATCAATAGATAAACCTTTTATTCTTAAGATGATCCTCTCTAGGGGTGCCTGGGTGGCTCAGTGGGTTAAGCCTCTGCCTTTGGCTCAGGTCATGATCTCAGGGTCCTGGTATTGAGCCCCGCATCAGGCTCTCTGCTCGGTGGGGAGCCTGCTTCCCCCACTCTCTGCCTGACTCTCTGCCTACTTGTGATCTCTCTCTCTCTCTCTCAAATAAATAAAAACAAAATCTTAAAAAAAAAAAAAGACGATCCTCTCTAAATATAGAGATACAGCATAATGTACTCAGGTCATGGCCTTAGTTTGCCACAAATGGTAAATCTTAGAAAGTCTCAGTGTTGTTTATACAGTTCCAAAACCCAGATCACTGTGGCAGTAACCATTAAAGGCATTCGTTTGAACTGAGCAGTGATTCCCTACCTTATCTTTTAATATGGGTGTTTTTGTTTAACATTAAAAAAAAAAAAAAGTCTACCTCTATTTGTCAGACAAAAATACCCCTTCTAGTCATTGACTGAAATAATGCCTAAAGCTACTGAGACATCATTCTTTGGTGGTGTCCTCCTCTAACCAACATAGGAAGATTTTTAATAGCTATAATCTTAACACAATTTCTAAATTAAGGGTCATCATCATTTCTAGAATTTTGCATCACAGTGAAGAATAATTTGAAAAGAACATATTTTCATGTGATTTTTTGTTATAGTTAGAACAGGTTAGCACTAGACCAGAGAAATGAAAAACTTGAATTGTCTCCAGTATATTCAGACTGATGCACTAGCTAGAATACTTCAGTGAGGTCTCCATAGCATTTGGACATTATAATTTGATTTTTTTTTCCAGTCGTTTTGAGTAAAAATTCAATGATTTAAAATGAGTGTGTGTTTCCTTTATCACAACATCATCCTCATAATCTGAGAACAGTAGTATATCAGAGCATGAATTATTATTTGCTGTGTCTTTTGACATACTTGATATTGGATTGATATCCCCTAGTCTGACTATAAGCAGCCACCGGTTTAGGGCCCATGGTGTTTGGGAACCAGTGGCTTGGCAGGAAGAATGTTGTTTTTCTGGGCTACCTGTACAGCTAGGATAGAGATATGAGGTTTGTATCCTGGAAGTCCAGATGTTGATTGACATCTCTGACCTAGGAGGAACCTTATCACTCTGCTAATAAGTAAGTGGTAACATTAGAATTTGGATCAGGCAATCTAGGGCAAAGACAATATATCATTCACTTTGGGTTCTTAGGGCCTCGTATAATTACCTGTAATATAACAGGAAACATAGTAGAGGTTTATTGAACTAATTATTATTGAACTGAACTTTTATTAGGATCATATCTTTACATAATCATGCTTAAAGCCCTTCCTAATTCTCTTTATAACTATAAAATCTCTTCCCCCATATTAAATCACCAACTTCTTTTTTTAACTTTATTTTTTATTCCAGTATAATTAACATACAGTGTCATATTAATTTCAGGTGTACAGTAGAGTAGTTCAACAATTCTGTTCATTTCTCAGTGCTCATCAACATAAGCTTACTCTTAGCCCTCTTCACCTGTATCACCCATACCCCTCCTCATCTCTCCTCTGACAACCCTCTGTTCTCCCTATTTAAGAGTCTGGTTTCTTATTTGTCTATCTTCCCTTTTTTTGTTGTTGTTCATTTATTTTGTTTCTTAAATTCCACATATGAGTGAAATTGTATGGTATGTGTCTTTCTCTGTCTTACTTCACCTTGCATTATAACCTCTAGGTCCATCCATGTTGTTGCAAATGGCAAGATTTCATTCTTTTTATGGCTGAGTAATATTTCACTGTAGTAGGTAGGTAGGTAGGTAGATATAGATAGATAGATACCACATGTTCCTTATCCATTTATTTATTGATGGACACTTGAGTTGCTTCCATATCTTGACTTTTGTAAGAAATGCTACAATAAATATGCGGTGAATAGATCTTTTTTTTTTTTTAATTTTTTTTTTCTTTTATTTGACAGACAGATCACAAGTAGGCAGAGAGGCAGGCAGAGAGAGAGAGGAGGAAGCAGACTCCCTGCAGAGCAGAGAGCCCGATGCGGGACTCGATCCCAGGACCCTGAGATCATGACCTGAGCCGAAGGCAGAGGCTTAACCCACTGAGCCACCCAGGCGCCCTGAATAGATCTTTTTTAATTAGTGTTTTCTTTTTCTTTGGGTAAATATCTAGTAGTGGAATTGCTAGATCAGATGGTAAGTTTATTGTTAATTTTTTTGAGCAGCCTCCATACTGTTTTCCACAGTGGCTGCACCAGTTCACATTCCCAGCAACAGGTTTGGAACGAGGATTCCTTTTTCTCCACATTCTTGCCAGCACTTGTTATTTCTTGTCTTTTTTATTTTAACCATTCTGACAGGTGTCAAGTAATAATCTCATTGTCATTTTAATCTGCATTTCCCTTGATGATTAGTGATGTTGAGCATCTTTTCATGTGTCTATTGGCCATCTGTATGTCTTCTTTGGAAAAATGTCTGTTCACATCCTCTGCCCATTTTTAATTGGATTGTTTGGTTTTTTGTTGTTAAGTTGCATAAGTTCCTTATGTATTTTGGAAAATAATGCTTTATCAAATATATCACTTACACATATCTTCTCCCATTCAGTAGCTTGTCTTTTTGCTCTGTTGATGGTTTTCTTTGCTGTGCAAAACTTTTTTTATTTTTATTTTTATTTTTTTTTTATTTATTTTTTTTTTATTTTTTTTTTTAAAGATTTTATTTATTTATTTGACAGAGAGAGATCACAAGTAGATGGAGAGGCAGGCAGAGAGAGAGAGAGAGAGAGGGAAGCAGACTCCCTGCTGAGCAGAGAGCCCCATGCGGGACTCGATCCCAGGACTCTGAGATCATGACCTGAGCCGAAGGCAGCGGCTTAACCCACTGAGCCACCCAGGCGCCCCCAAAACTTTTTTTATTTTGGTGTAGTCTCAATAGCTTAATTTTGCTTTTGTTTCCCTTGCCAGAAATAACATATCTAGAAAAATGTTTCCATGGCTGATGTCAAAGAAATTACTGTTTATTTATTTTCTATGAATTTTATGGTTTAATATCTTCGCATTTAGGTCTTTAATCCATTTCAAGTTTATTTTTGTGTATGATATAAGAAAAAGGTCCTGTTTCATTCTCTTACATGTAGCTGTCCAGTTTTCCTAACACTGTTGAAGAGACTGTCTTTTTCCCATCGTATATACTTGCCCTTTTTCTAGATTAATTGACCATAAAAGCATGGGTTTATTTCTAGACTGTTTTCTATTCCATTGATCTGTGTGTCTATTTTTGTGTCAGTGCCATACTGTTTTGATTACTACAGCTTTGTAGTACATCTTGAAATCTGGGATTGTGATACCTCCCAGCTTTGTTCTTCTTTTTCAAGATTGCTTTGGCTATTTGGGAACTTTTGTAAAATCATCAACTTCTAAGGGAAGACCTGAGAAGGAAGAGTCCAAGAAAAATATTCTGAGTGCCTACGAGGTGCAAAGAATCTAGTTGCCTTGAGACAGTATTTACCAAACCTAGTTGTGCATGAGAATCACATGGGGAATGGCATTCCTAAGCAGGATTTCCCTTTATGTATGTAACTAAATCTTCAGAACATGGGATAATCTGTCATTTTATTGCACTTCCCAAGTTATTCCTGAGTATCCAGCCTAGCTTTTAGGAATTGTTGCAGGGGATTGATAGGAATGGAAGACTCTCTGCTTAGTCAGAGGCAGCTTGAAGTTAGATGGAAAGATACATATGCAAGATGTAAACAGTAATATATGTATCTTTCCATCTAACTTCAAGCTGCTTCTGACTGTAATGACTGTAATTCATGACAAGAGATTAATGAGGTAATATATGATTAATTGCCAAGAGAATGGTATAGACAGTGAGCATTCTTGTTGGAGCTGAGTGGAGGGAAATGTGTCCCAGATCTACCAGGATAAGAGAGATTTGAATTGCCATGGGGTGGGGTTGGGGAATGGAGCTATTGCTAAGTGACTATGGACAGATGAGTAAGACTGGAAATGGACAGGTGAGTAAGACACAAACAATCCCGGCTGTCGCAGAGCTCATAACATGCTGAATGTGGTAGACAGTTAAACAGATACCTATCTAACGTGGTGAGCACAGTGAGAAACATTCCAGATAGAAAGAATTTAAGTAAAGCCCATATCGGGAAGGTGAGAGAAATATACTGGGTTAGAACAGGGACCAACTCAACTTGAGCCAAAGGTTTATACGGGGGAGTATAAGAAATGCTAGCTTCTAGGCTCAAAGGAAGAGAGTGAAAAGGTTTGGGAGCTTGGGAAATCTTACGGAGTAGGAAGCCTTTCTTGTACTTTTGAAATCATATCTGCCAGCTGCTACCCTATTCATGGGGCAACCTTGAGGGCAAGGGCATTTGCAACATTCATAGTAGAGAAAATTAAAAAGGGGGAAGAAATGAAATGATTCTGGCAGGATAGGTTGGGACCAAATTGTAAGGTCATGAATTGTTCACTGATGCTTGGTGATACGGACAAGTCACCTAATCTATCTAAATAACATTTTCCTCATCTCGATGAAGGTTTTGGACTCTGTTTCTCAATATAGCACAGTGCTTAACAGTACTCTGCAGCCAGGCTTGAATTCTGGCTCCGCCGCTTATAAGCTCTGTGACTGAGCAAGTTACTTAACTTATCCGTGCCTCATATTCCTCATCTGTAAGATGAGGGATGACGTGACCCAATAGTGTGCTGTAGATTAGATTAAATGAGCAACTGTACGGAAAGTTCTTAGAATCGTACTTGGCATATAGAAGTTGTCTAGAAGTGTTAACTGTATACCTTCCAGTTCTTGAGGTTTTGACTCGTTACCAAGTATCCAGTCTGAACACTAGAACACAGGAATTATTTAAGAAGACCCATGAAAAACCATAATTAAAATCCAGGACCTACGAGCCCCACAACTGTGTTAAAATACGAGCTAAACTTAGAAAGTGTATTTCCCAGAGGACACATTGCACAGGTGTTTCCTTCTGAAACTTGTTTAGAGAGATGGCCTTAGACGCTTCATTAAAAATATAAACCTGGAACCTGCTCATTATCTCTTTGTTGTCTGCCATCTACTGTGTTGTTTTTCTGTTGTCTGTGCTGTTGGCAGTCTGGCCACTGTTTTGACATGCACTTATCCATAGAACACATTGCGTAATAGAGAGTAATGGAGTTGTAAAACAGTGTATGTGTGCTTCAGGATCAGAGGAGTGAACTCCAAAAAACAGCTTGTCTAAGTCATAGCAGTTGCTTACCTGTAGGTCACATGGTAAGAAGAACCTAAAACCAAGCGTACTGGGCTTCCGTATAAGGAAAAGTCTGTAAAAAATGAGCCAAGACATTTTATCTTGATTTAAAGATTTTCTAATCATTTTTTTTCCTCTTTGGAGCAGAATCCTTAGTAAGAAAAAAAAAAAAAATCCTTAGTAAGCTCTGATACAATCAGAGCTACTGTGCTGGGAGAGGTAAAAGTAAAGAGCGTGGAGCTGTGCCCACCAGGCTTCTTTCCACTTATTCCCAGTCCTTCCACATGGCCGCTGAGTCACTTTCAAGGAACTCTGGGATTCCTAAACTTACAGTTTAAAAATCAGTGATGCAGTTGATTATAGGTTCATTTTGCCTATAGCATATTATTTACTCTTCCTAGGAAAGTTACACGTTACAGGAAAAAAACAAAGTCTCTGGGTCCTGTGCTTTATTTTCTTTATCTTTATTGCTCTCTTTCTCCCTGGCGATACACTCTACCTCTTAATCATCTTTCTGGAAGCAAACCTCAGCCCTTTGTATACTTCCGTGGATATAGGATTGATCTGGAGGCAGATATGCCTGAAAGCTCTCCACTTGTAGAAAAGAAAAAGAAAAACAAGAACAAGAACTTGATTAAAACCTAGACCTCGGGGTGCCTGGGTGGCTTAGTGGGTTAAAGCCTCTGCCTTTGGCTCAGGTCATGGTCTCAGGGTCCTGGGATCGAACCCCGCATCAGGCTCTCTGCTCAGCAGGGAACCTGCTTCCTCCTCTCTCTCTGCCTGCTTCTCTGACTACTTGTAATCTCTATCAAATAAATAAATAAAATCTTTAAAAAAAAAAAAAGAAAACAACCTAGACCTCAAGCTCAGACTGTTTCTTTTTATTCATTAGATTTGTCTGCCTCTGCTCATTCGAAGGTGGTGATCTTCACAGTCAACTCTTTGGGTAGTTCTCAGTCCTACCTGGATGTGGTACAAAGCAATGTGGATATGTTCAGAGCCCTTGTCCCAGCTCTGGGACACTATAGTCAACATGGTGTCCTGCTCGTCGCATCTCAACCAGGTAAAAGGTTTTGTTTTAAATTCATCTGACAGCCCGATGCATCAACAGAATTGCCATTACTGATAAAGGTCCTAAAACTAGATTATAAAGGAACAGCTAGGCTATCCAAATTGCTTTTGTACTGAACAATACAGTATTTCCATCTCCTGTCAAGCAGCCACTTCTTACTGACTGGCATGAACTAGAAGGTTACAACTTAAAATTTTTTACGTAATATCACTATCATTCTAGTCCAGGTTTTTAGCCGTGTCTCCCTCAGTGCGAAAACGGTTGGACAACCAAGAGAAAAATACAGTGGCTTATGTGAAAGATCCTTTGTTAATTCTAAAGTGTCGTAAGATATTAGTGAGCATGCCAGTGTGCGTTGTTAACTTTTCATGTATTGTAAATTGTTTTTAGAACTGTTTTCCTTAAAAAATAAATATTTTCAAATGATTAGGTGGTATTGGACTCAAATTGGTGAACAGAAAGAGAGTTTCTTAATGTTCCCAGTCTAAGGGTATGCATTTTACATGTTTGCCTGTAGTAATTGGTTGAGGGACACTGGTCTCTAATTCCTGACATCCTTTTGGCATGGCAGAAAAAAGGGGTTGTTTTTATTCGTAGTGTTGTACTGCATAGTGGTGTATGTGATCCTTAATTTAAAGATAGAAATTTATCTAAAGCTATAAAAGAGAGCTTGATCAATGAGAAACAATGATTATTTTCTGGTTTTCCATCCCAGTTTGTATCTTTCTTACTTAACTAGGAAAATATCTATTTTCCACTTTTAATTTATATTTAACAACAAAGTTATGTAAAATCATGCTGAAGCCTGGTTAATGTTTTTAATATACATTAAAAATACGGTCTGCCTCAAAGTGCATTTAGAACCTGGGAAAAATATATAGATGCTCTACTATACTTATTAACATAATACGTATTTTGTTTATGAACTAGGCTAGAAGTATATTTTTTATAATCTTTATGTTTTCACCTTGTGTGCGATATTTAGTGGAAATCATGACATACGTGACTTGGAAACTGAGTGCATTTCCTATAAATCGAGTGATTGGGATTGGATGTAATCTGGACTCACAGAGATTACAGTATATTATTACAAATGTTTTGAAGGCACAGCCGTTAGGAAAACAAGTATGGGTTATCGGTGAACAGGGAGAAGACAAAGGTAAGAAGGACGCTTGTATTATCTATATTGCTAACCTAAGTCATCAGTGGCCATGCTATTGGAGATTCCGGAGCAGCGGAGCTCGCTTGGCTTCTGTTTCACAGTTCAGGGCCTTGTATGTAAGGGGCCCGGTATTGTGAAGGGACTCTTCAAGTGTGGAATTCTCATTTATTTACTTTTCCATGAGTTTAACACTAGGCAAGAGCGCTTAGTTTTATATTTTTCTAATTGAATTTCAGAGTCCAGGATTAATTTGAAAGTTTAATTCTCTAGAGAGCCCCATTTAAATAAACCTTAACACATATACAGAACTCCTTCCTTTCCTCTCCCCACACTTCCACCTGCTTACCTTTCCTAAGTTCAGACCTTCTTCCTAGGGCCATACCTCCTGTCCCTTTCTCACCTTTTAAACAGAATTTTCACTCTTTGTGTATCCCTATGATCTTTTCCAGTAGCCCACTTGCTCTCTTCCTACCACAAAAAGCATTGAGTTCCCCAGACTGGAAAGCCCCTTTTCCTATCCAAAAAGAATACTTCCCTATCCAACTTGAGTATCTCTTCCTTTCTTCCTTTACTGTTCCCCTCATGTTTTGAAGTCAAGTTAGTCAGGGGACAGAAGTGCTGTTTGTTCTCATTTTGTATGTAAGTGCCTACTCTTTCCTCACTACTGCCAAAGATGTTAGTATGATCTAAAGGAGGCATGGGGCACCTGGGCCACTCCATCAGTTAAACATCCAGCTCTTGGTTTCGGCTCAGGGGTGATCTTAGGGTCATGAGATCGAGCCCCAAGCTCCCTGCTTAGTGGGGAATCTGCCTGAGATTCTCTCTCTCCCTTTCCTTCTTCCCCCACCCCTGCCACGCTCACTTGCTCTTTCTCAAAATAAGTAAATAAATCTTTTTAAAAATAAGAGAGGCATAGAACATAGTCTCTTCCTTCATCATGCTTAAAAGTTATTTTAGAATAGGAATAAGAATATTTACATGATACTTTAGCTAACAATGAAAGTATATGAAACTATTTGATTAAGTGCCAGAATGAGTATTATAGACTTAGAGTACTTAGCTTCTAAGTGAGCATTTAACATGAGTTGAAATGACTGGAGAAAAGTCTGTATAGGCATCATTGAACTAGATTTTGGAAGAATGAATAGGATTTGAATAGAGAGCAGAGTGGGAAAGATACTCTACGAATGGGAAATCAGAAGCAGGTAAAGGCACATATTAATAGTGGTTGTATCTGGGGTAAAGGAAACTTTTAAAAATGTGTATTTGTCACTATTTTCTAATTTTGTAATTATGGATATTTAGTATTTGTATAATTTTAAAGAAATTTTTAATAAAATGTAGCAGTATTTAAATCTGTGTAAATTAGTATTGGCTACCTAGATAATTCAGTGCTAGAGTCAGACTGTCGAAGAAACCTTTACAAAACCTGATTTTGTGATTGAGCAGGATGACTTTTCAGGCTCAGAATGCTCCTTGACACAAGACACTGATCAACAGGACCCTGGAAATGGGTGGCAAAGAACTTAGAGCAGATGTATTAGAGTAATGCATGCCTAGGGTTGCAAACACACCTGAAACCCCATATTTTACTCACTAGTACTATTTGAGTTCTGGTCCATGTTGATCTCCTGCTTCTCTGATTTCTTGCAGCTCTTGGAATTAGTGTGCTATTTCCCCTCTTATCTACCCTGTAAACGATACCAAATTAATAATGATGTTAGCCAGACCTTTACTGTGTGCTTTCCTGTGTAAACCCAGTCTCCCTAAATCGTATTCCTCTTTTCAAAAGCCTTCACTGACTTCCTCTAATGAAAATATTAAGTTCTTTTGCTTGGCATTCAAGAAATCCCAAAATACAGTCCTAATCTTCCTTCCTCATTATGATTAAGGATGTAGTAATATTATTTGAGAGCTGGAAGGGACCCAAGGGATCAATTACATTTTGTTGTAGGGAGCCAGCAATGGATAAAGAGATGGTAAGAGTGATCTGCACAAGAATCTATAGTTTTTAGGGTCAAAGAAGGACTAAAACCCAGATCTTGTGCCCCCACAGTTTTGCTTCAGCCACAGGGAACTTTGCCCTTCTTCCTCTCTCTCCACATACTTGAATCTCATCCTTTGAGGTCAAGGTCAAGCCCTCACTTACATTGTGAAGGTTTTCCTGATCACATCACTCCACAGTGATTCCTTCACCCTTTTGAGCTAAAAGCTATTGTTAACTGTATGGTAATTATCCCTATAACCAGGAAACATGATCCTTATTCTTTGTTAAGCTGCTATTTATTTATTTGAATATTTAGTGTGTTTACCTTCTCTTTATTGAAAGTGTAAATTATTAAGCTGTTTTCTTTTAGTTGAAAAAGTCATACATTCATATTGCAAAAAATTAAACAGTACAAAAAGGTATATGCAGTAAAAAATAAGTCTCCCTTCTATGTCAGATTCCCAGTTTTTCCTCCCTAGATTCTGTCACAGTTAACAGGCTCTTGTGTAATCTTCTGGCAATGTTCTGTGGGTAGATAAGCACATATATGAAATATTTCATAGGTAGTCAGTATATACATCATTGACATTTTACTTACTGATACGACGGGGAAATAATTGCATAGTAACATATATAGATTTCACTCATCCTTTTAAACTACTGAATATATCAAAATTTATTTAACCAGCCCCAACAGTAAGTTACAGTTCTTGAATGAATAAAAACATTTCACAATATGGTCATATTAATTGTTAGGTCCCCCAGTAATGGGTCCGTGATTAAAGGAGCGAGACTGATACAAAGCGAAGGTCAAGCAAAGCTTTATTTCACGCCAAGCATCAAGAATCAAACCGAACGTTTGGGGCCGCACCTCTTACAGAGAGGTGACCTCTCTCTGCTTCACAGACTAGCTTTTAAGAGCAAAGGCCATGTGGTTGGGCCTGGCCACGCAGAGGTGGCCTATGAAATTGTAACATACAGAAAAAGCTGCACAGTCATGTAAGGTCACACATAAGTGACCAATTGAACTACAATTTACCCTAGTAGATGTTTGAACCCCCTATCACCTAGATCAGAATTGGCGCCCAAAAGGTGCCCAAAGGGCAGCGTCTGTTCTCCTTGGTAACTAGGGAGACAGTATGTACCCCCCCACCCCATCGGATGTCTCCACCTGGCCTGACCTTGTATTTGGGCTTTGTTACCTGGGACTGGTTTCCAGACTTGTTTTTAAGTAAGTCCCCTGGGGGAAGGAGGGCAGGGACAATTTAAGTTTTAAACAACAAAGTTATTGTTTAACCGGATGGAAGCGCTCTGGCTAAATAGATCCTTACATTAATATCCCAAATTGTAGAGAGAAAATAAAGGATAGTGAAATTGATAAACCAGCGTCCAGCACTGTGCTGCTGATGGAAGTACGTACATGTGTGAGAACCCAACCATGTCTCTAGGAAGCTTAGCTCTAACACCGGAAATGACTGTAATGGGAAGGCAACATTGACTTGCTAAGAGAGAGGGCCACGGAAGTAGGATAAAAACACGAGGGAAGGATATGATAATTCTGTCTTGAGCTCTCACATGGGAACTAGAAATAGAGGGATGTAGGTAGATGTGAACTGGGGTCACTTAAATGTAGTATTGTGTACTATCTGACCTACATAAAAGAATACATATAATGTATAACAGATGTTTTGAAGCATAATAGAACAAACATTAATGAGTCTACAGTCAGTTAAGAGCATTACCGATAGCACTGAAACTACTGATGCTCTCCCCAACCCACCTCACTGTGTCCAATCTAGACCCCACCATCAGGTCGCTTTTTATCCTGTCTAGTACTTTGTTTCAGAGATAGTTATATTCACAATAGGTATAACTTACCTTGGCCCTGAAGCCAGAAATGGACAGAGGCTCCCTCTGCTGGTTACATCCATAAACATCAACTGGTTATATTTTTGCATAAGTGCTGTCAGTGCAGTAATAGCAATTATAATAACTTTTCATTGAGAGCGTACTGTGTGTTTTAAATGGGTTGCATATCTCACTTAAAATGTGTAAACACCCTCTGAAGGAGATGGTGGTTTTCCAAATTAACAGACGAGGAAGCTTAAGACTCTATGAGGTTAAGTGATTTGCCCAAGATTACATATCTAGGAAGATTTGAATCCTGCTCTGACTCCAAAGCTGTGCTTTCTCTTGCTTTGACTTAATGAGACAGTTCATCGAAAGCATTTGGTACAGTGTCTAACACAGTAAATAGTAGTTTCTATTATAGCAATCAGCAAAGCAGCGATGAATAGAAAATTAGCAAAAGGACATGTAAAACTACACTTTGACGTAAAGCAACGTTAGGATTTGGAAACTGTACTAAGAATAGCAGGTGTGCAGATAAAATTAATTCTCATCAAGTATTTCAGAGACAAATGACAGCTACAGCCTGGAGGACGAATACTGATGACGTACAAGACCCTTTAGGATTAGTTTCCTGCTTCCCTCCCCTTGCCAGCTTCCTCTTCTGCTCTCCTGCCAGGCATTCTGTGCTAGTCATATGGTCAGCTTGCAGTTTCCTGAATGATTCATGCACTCTCAGGCCTTCTTGCTTTTGCACCTGTCTTCCTTTCCCTGAATGTTCATTCACTTGGCTAACTCCTGCTTACCCTTCAAGACTGGGCTTGAGTACCGTGTCTCCCAGAAAGCCTTTCCTAATTCTCCAGGTCAAGGAAATTCATGCCTCTAACATAACCATTATCACACTGTGTTAGAGTTGCACATTTACCTGTGTGTTTACCCCACCAAACTGCAAGCTCCTTGACTTTGGATTGGCCTCAGTAAATGTGTTTTGAAATGATGCTGATACTATCTTGTGAGGAAAGGTCATTCATATTATGCCCCCACCCAATTAGATAGCAGAACATATGCTTTGGAGCTTCTATTTTCAGCTCTGATATTAATATCATATGTAAACTGCAGTTAACTCCTTCAAACCATGGTTTAGAAATCTAATGGTTGGATGTCAGAACAGACTGTTAGGTCATCTGTATCGGGCATCAGTCTTGCACAAGGGAAGGTGTATACTATGGAAAAGAGTTTCCCCATGGTCACTGTTCATTAAAATTTGGGGCCCAAGGATTGCTGTCCTGAGGACTGGGGCCAAAAAGATGAGGATTGATTAGTTACAGTATTTGAAAGGACTCCCTAAAATAGGTTGGATATATACTTAGGAATTTTGAAGGGCTGGGCAGTAAATGAACAGAAAAAATAATAAGTCCATCTATACCTAATTGAAAATTCTAATGACTTTCTCACAAGAAAAGTTGAACATAGTGAAGCTTTCTCCCTCTTGCCATTCTTTCCCCATGGCTCTTGGAAGTCAGGACTCAGAGAAGAAAGAATGAATGTGATACACACACACACACACATAATAATTTAATATTTAAATAATTTAATACATAATACAATATATAATGATATAACAATATATAATTTAAAATAATTTAATGATTTAATAATTTAATAATTTCATATTTTTTGTGCCCTTTCTGAGTCTTCTCATTCCTCCCTTGCCCCTTTTTATTCACTCTTCCAAGATCAATAAATGCTGTATTTCATTTAGCAGACATTTCCCCCAATTTTCTATCGTGAATTTACCAGTAATGTACAGAAATTTTTTTAAAAGATTTTATTTATTCATTTGAGAGAAAGAAGAGAGAGAGCACAAGCAGGGGAGAGGCAGAAGAAGAGGGAGAAACAGACTACTTGCCAAGCTCAGAGCTTGACATAGGGCTCGATCCCAGGATCTGAAGATCATGACCTGAGGCAAAGACAGATGCCCAACCATCTGAGCCACCCAAGGTCCCCCAGTGTACAGAAATTTTTTAGAAAAAATTCATATATAACCATTCTGTCCATGTAAAATATTTTTTAATCTCTTAATCTGTCCACATATATTTGTATTGCTCATATAACAATTTTTTTTATTTGAGATCCAAGCTTTTAAAGATTAATTTATTTGACAGAGAGAGAGAGAAAGAGCGTGCCAGTGGGGGGAAGGTCAGAGAGAGAGGGAGAAGAGAAATGTAGAGGTGCCTGTGTGACTTAGTTAAGTGACCAACCCTTGATTTTGGCTCAGGTCATGATCTCAGGGTCATGGCTCTGGACTCAGCAGGGAATCTGCTTGAAATTGTCTTCCTCCCTCTCCCTCTGTGCCTGCCCCCGTGCACTCTCACTCGCTCACTCGCACACTTGCTCTCTCTCTCGCTAATAAATAAATCTTTTTTAAAAGACTTATACCTTAAAAATGGTCTTATATATCCAAATGTATTTTTGTTTTGCCTACCCTAATACACATCTGTATTAAAGAATGTCTTCACACAGATGAGAAAGATGAACATTAGAAGGGTTTCAAAATGTTTCTGGCAATTTCTATTTAATATTAAATTTGATGTAAATATCCAGTTCACACATACAGCTTTGAATTTTTGATTTTTTGTTTTGTTTTTTTTTTTTTGTAAATGATGTAATGGGACGAAATGGTAACCCAAAAGATCCTCTTAGCAAACAGGACTCTGCCTCTCTAACAGCTGTGCAAATCTAGCCAAAATAGGTGACCAAATTATACCTCACCTGATGAAAGAACGTAATCTCAGCAAATGCCAAGTGTTTGCTGCTGAGGAAGGAAAACTTTCTACGTGGACAGCACGACGGCCCTTGTAGAACTAGTGTTGATGAGAGAGCACAGGGGAGGCTGCAGATAGGCTCTGGGGATCATGCTTTTGGGGTGAGTGTAGCTCCCAAGCAGTTGGCACAGCACACCCAATGCCATCAGTGGAAAGCTGTTTCTAGAAAGGGGAGAAAGTGTTTAAAGTTTCATACAGATACCCTTGACTGCAAGTGATCATTTATCACATGCTAATCCTAAGGAAGTTGTTGGCAACATATAATTAATTTTTCCTTTAATTTTTAGTGCCCACATGGGGTGGCCAAGAAGAAGTAATGAGTCCTAACTCTCGGGTGCAGTTGTCCAACAGGTAACACTGAATGTTGATTTGCATGTACCCAGTTGAAAATCATGTACTTCGTGGTACCATAGCAACTGTTTACACAGCACGCCCTTACCAGGCTTCTGCAAACAAAACTAGCTAGTATGGACAAGACCAGAGTACAAGAGGTCAGTTCTAGTCTTAGATTTCTTATCTGAAAGAAGATCTAGGAGGGCCTTGCAAACTTTATTTCAGATATGCAGTGGACGCGTAAAGGGGAGAACAGGTTTCTTATTTGTAGTCCTTGACTTCCTGCTCTGAGAGGTCAACATCTGAGGATATAGAGAATTTTCTAAATGTAGAGAGAATTTATCCATATCACTTAAAATTAATACAGGGGTGCCTGGGGGGCTCAGTTGGTTGAATGTCTGACCCTTGGTTTCGGCTCAGGTCGTGATCTCAGGGTCATGAGATTGAGCCCTATGTTGGGCTCCCTGCTGGAGATCCTCTCTCTTCCTCTCCCTCTGCCCCTGCCCCATATGCATACTGTCTCTCTGAAATAAATAAATACATCTTAAAAAATAATAATGTACTTATTAATCATGCATAAATACATTTGGAAACTAATATAATATGAATGGATAAGCTATATAAGTTCAGGCAAAAATAAAGTATAATGCACAGATCCTGTGTCTGTTGCCTTTGGTCACACACCTTCCAAGGCCCATACCCTGCAGTTTGTACTCCATGCACTGTGTGTTTTCAAGCCATCTGTTGTCTCACCATCACATAATAACATATGTTTCTGCAATTAGGTGGAGACTTTTAGCTTTATAAACCTTCAGCTTAAGACTCTTAGCCTATAAAAACTGGAAAGAATATTCTCTTATTGGGGGTGCTTGGGTGGCTCAGTTGTTAAGCATCTACCTTTGGCTCAGGTCATGATACCAGGGTCCTGGGAATGAGCCCCACATCGGGCTCCCTGCTTGGCAGGAAGCCTGCTTCTTCCTCTCCCACTCCCCCTGCTGTGTTCCTGCTCTCACTGTCTCTGTCTGTTAAATAAATAAATAAATAAATAAATGAAATCTTAAAAAAAAAAAAAAGAATATTCTTACTGAGAAGAGTGTTGTATAATCCATTCTAATCTGATTCTCTACATAATCCTGCATTTATAAGGAAGAAAGTATAAAAGGAAGAAATTCAAACATGTTTATTTAATTTATATCATTTTTATTATTTACAAAGTGAATGTATGCTCTTATAAAACTTCATATTCCACAGATATCTATAAAGTAGAAAATGAAAAACTGGGGGTAATCCCACTCTCCAGAGACCACTACTATTAACAGCTTAGTGTCCATATATCCAAACATTTTTCCAATGCTTATGCAAACATTATCATTACTATTTTTGTTATTTGTAAAATAGATGTATGCTATTCATATTACCTTGCAACTTACTTTGTTTCTTTAATAATAAATCTTGGACATTTTCCCATGTGGTATATACAAATCTACCTTATTCCTCTCTGGAGTGATACAGTACAACATTTGGATAGTGATTTATTGAACCAGTCCTCTTTTGAGGAGTTGTTTCCAGAATTTTTGCTGTCTCACACAAGGCGAACATATGTATATATTTGCATACTTGAGCATATAGCTGAGGAGGAATTTCTAGATCAGATGTTGCTAAATCTTTCTCCTAAAAGATGATATCACTTTCCACTCTCAACAGCGGTTATGGGCAGGCCTGGTTCTCTGTAGCTTCTCCAGAAATAGTTATCAGTCTCTTTGAATTTGCTGATTTTGATAGGCAACACTAGTGTATTGTTTTAACTCACATTTAAATATTAGTGGAGGTGAGCTTCTTTTATGTTATTAAGCCATTTGTATTTTCTCTGTGAACTACCTGCCTGACATTTTAAGAAAAGCTTAGCCAGTAGATTATCTGTAGGCTTCCCTAACAATTGCTATATAACACTTACTTCTGAATCCAAAAATATCTAATTAATACCTTAAACAGTGTAAAACTAAATGTGCATACTTTGTGAATTTTCTGAGATTTTTTTTTTTAATTTTGAGATAATGTTTTATTATCATCTGTTAACTCATTAACCATTGCTGGAAGAATTCTTAGGAAAAAAATACAATGTAAAATGGAGGAATGGAAAATTAACAGGCAGTTCTCAGAATCAGGTATAAAAAATCCAGAAAGAGATCACACTGCTCATCATTAAATCAAGAGCAAGCAAGACAAGTTACTATTTCCATCTGTAAGTAATTGTTGGCATTGAGTCAATGAGACTAGCATTCTCATACAAGATAGTGAGGATGTAAAGTAAAACTTCTTTCGAGAGTAATTTGAAAAGTTGCTATCAATGTTTTCAGTGGGCACCTGGGTGGCTCAGTTAGTTGAATATCCAACTCTTGATTTTGGCTAAGGTCATGATCTTAGGGTCACAGGATCAAGTCCTGTATCAGTTCTGTTCTTAGCCAGAATTTGCTTGGGTTTCTCTCTCTCCCTCTGCCCCTCCTCCTGCTTGCATAGTCCCTCCTGTCCTCTCTTCATTCTCAACTCAGTAAATTAAAAAAGAAAAGAAAGACAAAAATACATAAATATCCTTATTTCTACCACCTAGAGATTATCAAGCAATAATCTGATGAGCATCTTTCCAAATTTATTCTGTGCTAAAGTATGTATACACAGAAAGGACTTATACGTAATTATAATTATTCACTGATACTATATCATTAACATATTTCCATGTTTATAAACAGAGTTAGACTTTTTAAATTTCTTTTCAGCGTAACAGTATTCATTGTATTAAGGAGGGCACGTATTGCCTGGAGCACAGGGTGTGGTGCAAAAACAATACTGTTACGCTGATTTATTATTTTTTTAAATTTATTTTTATTTTTTTTGTAATCTAGAGCCATGGAACTGTTACGGGTAAAAGGTCAAAGATCCTGGTCTGTTGGACTATCAGTGGCTGACCTGGTTGACAGTATTGTAAACAATAAAAAGAAGATACATTCTGTATCAATTTTAGCAAAGGTAATTGCTGTTTTTGTACTTTCATCATGTTTTTAAACTTTTAAATTATTCATATAAGTCCAGAAAAAGTGCTGCTTCGACTGTACCTCAGGTGTCTTCAGTATCTACTGGTTTCGAGAGTAACACACGGGAGGAGACAGTTCGGGCGAAGCCCTGTCCTGCTTGGTTCTGGGAAGCCTGGACTTCTTCCAGGTTGCCCCACCACGCCCCCAGCCCCATGTAATTTTGGGGACGTCTCAAGAAACATCCGTGTATTCCATTAAGTTCTGGTTGTCATTTACCACCTCAGCCAGTCCCGTCACCCCAGACTGACATGCCAGCTCGTCCCAGCTGCGCGTCCAGGTGCTTTTCCAGCTCACTCTGTCCTTCCCCACTTTATCCCAAGCCTAGAGTCCCTAAAGCACAGCTAAGACAAGGCACACATGCTTAAGTACATTTTCATGAAAACTTTGGAATATCAGAAGGGAAATAAAACACAGAAAGTGGCGGGCGCCTGGGTGGCTCAGTGGGTTAAGCCTCTGCCTTCGGCTCGGGTCGTGATCTCAGGGTCCTGGGATCAAGGCCCGCATCGGGCTCTCTGCTCAGCGGGGAGCCTGCTTCCCCCTCTCTCTCGGCCTGCCTCTCTGCCTACTTGTGATCTCTGTCAAATAAATAAATAAAATCTTTAAAAAAAAACACACACACACGGAAAGGAAAACTCAAAACAGGTTACTGTATGTGACTGGACCCCTCCACAGGGAGTTCACTCTGACCAGCTTTTCTCAGCCCCCATCTGCTCACTGTATAGCAGCAGGCCAGCTTGCCTCCCCACCAAGTGGCTGTCCCCGACCACGTGCCTCCTATCACACGCATTTTCCAAAACAATCGCATGTTTGGAAATTAAATGACCATTTTTTTTTATCTCTTACCTGTTTATAACTAGAAAAGCATATTTATGATATTAATTTTTTGCGGTGATTTAGTTCTCTCGTAATCCCTATTTTTTTTTCATTTCAGGGATATTATAACATAAATAGTGAAGTGTTTTTAAGTTTGCCTTGCATCATTGGAAGCAGTGGGGTATCTGAAGTCATCCAAAGCACAGTGAAGGAAGATGTGGTGACTGAGAAACTCCAAAGCAGTGCATCATCAATCCATGGTCTCCAGCAACAGTTAAAACTTTGATTCTAAAGTTCAGTTACCGGAAAGGAAAGGTCATTTAATTTTGCCAACATACATAGGGTTGAGAATTTCTGTATCTTATTACTTACCCTTACAAACTGCTTGGTTAAGGTAGATGGTTTCCGATTAGCTTTGTAATTTGAATCCTTAGGGAGTTAAGATAGGGAGGGGGAAAAGATCTAATTTTCTTTGTTGCTCTTGAGCTCTCTAAAACTGTTCTTCCAACCTCCAGCAGAAGTAGACATTCATCTACAATATGCATCATTTAAATTTATGGATCCTCAACTAAAAGCACATTTAGCACTTTGGGAGTATTTTGAAAGTAATATGTTTTTAAAAGAAAATGACTCCTTGACTCTTATAATAAACATGATAAGCTGAAGGCCCAGTATTGATTTACAGAATCTGTGCTAGGTGTACTTCAAAAGATCCCCAGCCTAAGGTACTGTTTCTTCTTTAAAATATAATTCGTAGTAATGGGAAAGCATTTTGTTTTCCCTCTTCAAATCAATTAGCTACCAAAAATGTTAAAAAATGAATTTTATGTGCACTTTCAAGTAGTGAAAGTGAAATTTTTTAATAGTTGAAGAAAAAGTGTTAAATTTCCAGTGGGACTGTCCTTTCTGAAATTTTTTATAACCCCTTCTTGGGCTATATAGTAGATCTCCAACACCTCAAAAGCCCATTATACTAGTAGTACCATAGAGAAAGGTATATTTTTAGTGGAAATAGACTATGAAAAATAGCCAAGCAACTTACTTTAGAGCTAAAACAGGAGGATTTCATAAAAACTATTAGTCTTAAGGGTAAGAGTTTGGATGGATTGGCTGTTCTGAACAAACCCTCTAGCCACTCCTGAAGGAGTGATTGAGCATATATATGCCTTATGGGTCAATAACAATACGTTGCGTGTGAGAGCGTATTGTTACAGATGTGACACCCAACTAGTATTAACAGTCAACACTGACACTGCTGTTTCAGGAAGGGGAATGAGCACTTTATTATCTTATTGAATCTTGAAAATCATCTGCTGTGGCAGGTTCTATCATTTTATAGAGGAGAAGATTGAGGGTTAGTGCCCAGGTGTCACAATCCAGGGGCACTTGGCCACACCACCTCTTCTTTTTCTAAGCAGTAGAAGGAAGAAAAAGCCTGACAGCCAAAACAGTGAGCACAAGACCTTAAAGCTGGGGTTCTGTACGCTACAGAAGGATTACTTCTATTCTCATGTAGGGGCCGGCTTTCTTTATTATCCCAATATAGTTTTTTGAAAGATGGATTCCCTGACTTTGCAGACTTGCCCTCAGCAAATAGCAAAAAGGAGTATGCACTGAGATACGTGTTTATTTGTTTATTCATTCACAGGGTACTGAGTGGAAGCCTACAGTACACCAGACACTGTACGGTGCGTTGCAGATACAGTGGTGGGCCAACCGGTACTAGGCACAGCCTTCACAGTCCATACAATCTAGTATAGGAGACATTGTAATCAAATCTCATGAACAGATGTACAATTGCAAGAATAGTTAAGTGCTGTGAAGAAGTCCCAGGTGCCTTGAAAGCACGTAACAGGCAAATCCAAACCTGGTCAGAGAGATAGGAGCCAGGTGGTTTATAAGGGCAGACACATCCTGGTTAGAAACAGTGAAACTAATGCCGGTTTAGTAGAATAATGGATGCTTATAATGAGCTTAAATCATAAAGTAAAATTATACTCAGTGTCCCATGTTTAAGAAAGTAGAAAAGTATGTAATACGTTTGGAAAGATTCCTGTGAGAATTACCTGAGCTAAAAACTTTGGACGTTTGAGGAGATAAGCATTAGTTCTGTGTAAGTTCACTACATTGGGTAGATTATTTTGGTATTACTCTTAACAATGTATCCTCACTGTCCTGTTGCATGAAACAGGGAAGTAAAACTGAAAGAACCATTTCTTACATTTTTTAAATGAGATTTTTCTAATATCTATGATCTAATTAGAAATTAGATAACTTCTACTATCTAATTTCTAATATGAATCTAATTGAATAATAACCTAATTGCAAGACATTGTGTAACAGATGAATTACCAAGAGTTCACTATATTAATTATAAATGGTCAATGAATGCAATACAACAAATACTTATTTAGCATCTACTGTTACTCCAAATACTATATTAGAATTTAAGTATTCAAAGTTGAGAAATAGTCCTTGCTCTGCGGAAGCCCACCCTATATAAATAATTCTGTCAATTATTTCCTCAAGTGCTGAGTATTCTCAATCATGTAGGTTCCATATGTAAGTCAAGAAGCAGTACCACCACTACCTCACTATGATCTGGTGGTAATTGCCATTCACTATTCTTTTAACTTTCACTGTTTCATTTTTCCAAAATCATGCAGTATCTCTTCTTGTTAATTATTTTTTAGTGGGGCGTGGATTAAAATGCTTTGATTTTGTAGTGTAGAGATAAATATTTGATTTTCCAATTTATGTTGTAGCTTTCCTTAAGTACCAAGAGCAATGAGTAAAATAAACTTTGACTTTAAAATCACCAGAAGATGCCTAATTTATTGAAAGAGTGATAGGAAATTTATTCAGATTGAAGAGAAATTTCTTTCATGTAATTGATACAGTACCCAGGCTATTTCAAGTGACTTAAGTGCAAAATTAAGAGAGTGGCTTCTGTTAATTGTTTTCAAGCTTTTAAAAATTACTTCTAGCAAGAAAACTTTTTAAGCAATATATTACATGCACTCTCCCAACTGATAAAGCACAGTTGCTCTGAGGGTACTTCTGAATGAGTTGTGGCTCTAAGACCAATTTGAAAACTACTTTGCTTTTAAGTGACATAAAAGAGGTGGTTCTTTTATGGGACTCATGGATGATTCAAGTTGTATATCTTGGGGTGCTGTGATTGACCCTATGTGCGGCTGTCTGCTCAGTGGGGAGTCTCTCCCTCTCTCTCCCTCCATGATCATCCTGCTCTTGCGGTCTCTCAAATAAATAAAATCTTAAAAAAAAAAAATTAAAAAAAGGCCCAGTGGAAAGACAAACTGCCCAGTGGAAAGACAGACTGGTTTGACTGGAACTGTATGCTTAACACAGGATGTCCATATCCCAAAAAATGATACCTATTGGGACAGCCTGTGCCTTGTGTTGGCAGTAATTTAAGATACTTCCACATGATTTCAATTAGGCCCTCTATGTTTGTGACCTCACCTAGATGCCAACTCAGAAAAGAATACCACAACCTGTTCCTCACTAGCACTAAACTAACATCATCCAAATGAACATAGTACAGATTATCAAACCCAAGTTTTGCAATACCTTGAATGCACCGTCTCCACTCACCGTGGTGAGTGCAGTAATGACTCATCTAAATGACCATGAAGAACTTCTTTGGGTAGTAGAAATTCAATTAAGATCAAGCCCCTACTCTTGCTCTGTTCAAGGGGATCTGAAGATGAGCCTGCCCTCAAAGATTTGGACTTTGATATTGGGCAGGCTAATATGCAACTGTACTGCAAGGTAGAATGCATAGTGTATTATGATTTTGGCTAGGAAAAGAGTTCTGGCTTAGGGGAATGGCTTCCCAGAGAAGAAATCACCGCCTGGATTCCTGAGAAACCAGGGCTCTGCACTTCGCCCTTGTGGATGTAGTATGAAGAACTTTTATGCTTAAAAACACAAAAACAAAACCTGATCATCAGAGAGACCCTAGGCATCATCTAACGCAAGCCTCCCATCTCAGAGTTGGGAAAAACTTTAAGTCCCAGCTACACTGCACTTGCCTTCAATTATCACAAGGGCAAATTAGTCGCACAACAGTTTTCTGACTCCCAGTCCAAATGATGAATCGGTCATTAAATCTCACTCGCAAAACCTTCCTATTCCCCTCCCTGCACCTGCTCCCTTCGTCTGAGGCAACCGTGAAACACCTGCTGATATTACCCCATTGCAAAGTTTCGATCCTCACAAGATTGTCCTCATCACTGGGACCCCACTCAGCTTGTGGACAACAGCTCACCAGGTGGGTCGGAACCTACACAGCTCCCAACCTCAGTTGCTTGCCCCGGAAGTGACGTAAAGGAAGCGGAAGAGCTGGCCTGGTGGCCGACTTCCTGTTGTTAGAGGCCGGGGGGGTGGGGGGCTGGTTACTAGGTGTGTGATTGTGTGGGGCGGCCTGGGCGGCCCCGGAGCGGCTGACCCTCTGCCTGCGGGGACGGGAGTCGCGAGGCGGCCGCCATGGCGGTGTCGGAGAGCCAGCTCAAGAAAATGGTGTCCAAGGTGAGTCCTCGGAGCACGGGCCACCGGCGCGCGCCCACCACTCCCCTTGGCGCCGGCGGGGCCTGGCCGGACTCAGCCCAGCGCGCCTCCTCGGCCGGCCGGAGGCCCAGTGCAGCCCTCAGCCGCCTTTGCGGCCCCAGCCCCGAGATGCCTGTCGCCTTGTGCCGGAATCCCCGCTGCACAGCCGGGGAAGATGGAGGGAGGGGGCGGCGACGGTCAACAAAGGCTCGGAGCTGAGGCCGCCTGCCACCTGCCGCCCGCCCTCCTCTCTGCGGGTAGAGTTTGGAATAGTCTGTGTGGGGCAGTGTAGTTTTCGTCCTGGTTTTTATAAACACAGAGAGGAGGGTGGACTTAATTCTCCATCTGAGATAGTCCTCCACTGCTGTCCCAGTGTAGGGATCCGTCCGTCTTCGCCCTTCCGTGCCGGCCCCTGGAGATTGTATCCTTTTCAGTTTCATGTTTCTCACACTGCTCAATACCCCACCCGCGGAGGTCAGTTAACTGTTGGTTGAATTGGTTCAATTATAAGTAAAAACGTTCAGATAAGCCTAAGTATCAGTCCGTCACTACCTCGGTGGGATAAATAGAATTTCAGGGTCTTTGATTTATAACCACTTTTAATTGTTTGGTTCTTACAACGCGAACTTGTTTGCTTTGAACCTAATTTATAATCTTCAAGTTCAAGACCAGTGTATTTTTTTAATTCTTAAAAAGTAGATAGGCGCTTTACATTTTAAAGCCATGAATTATTTTGTTCGTTACTTTAAATGTGGTACCTGGTAACAGAGTGAACTGGGTGATAGTGGGCGTTTTTTCTTTTTTTCAGTTTATCAATTAGGAATTAGATGCATGTGAAGTGATTGAGAGTTGAATCTCCTCCAGTTCAGTGGGTTAGCTTTGGATACTTTTGTCAAAGCAAGAATGGTAGGAATCAAAGTAGTTTAAGCAGTTTTCACTATTAACAAAACACACACTGTGTATAAACTTATTTCTTTGAAAAATATCCAGTCCCTCCACCGCCACCTCCCAGTAAAATCGTGCCTCTAGTCTTTGGTTGAAAAGCAAATGACCTCTAAAGAGGAAGTGGCAGTTTTCAAAATAAAGCTACTCTTGATTGTCTAATATCTTCTCTTCTTAATTTTCTTTTGATAAAGTAGTCATTCTTGATCGTAGAGGAAGTTTGGGGGCGCCCTATTAGATGGTGGCCCAGGTCCATGTTGAAACATTTATGTATCACTTTAAAAAACAGTACATTATTTTACAATGTAACTGAAAAGTATCTTTTCCATGCCATTTTTTTTTTAAGATTTTATTTATTTATTCGACAGACAGAGATCACAAGTAGGCAGAGAGGCAGGCAGAGAGAGAGGGAGGGAGCAGGCTCCCTGTCGAGCAGAGAGCCCGATGCGGGGCTCGATCCCAGGACCCTGAGACCACGACCCGAGCCGAAGGCAGAGGCTTTAACCACTGAGCCACCCAGGCGCCCCTCCATGCCATTTTTTATGTGTAAATTGATCACATTAGTATTAAGGTTTTTGCCTTAGTCTTCCTGTCTAGGGACAAGAATATTCAAATAATGGTTCTGAATTTTAAAAAACCATGATTAAGTTTCCCAAACTTCCTGTAGCGGAACCTGCCTTCAAAGACAGATGCAGAACACCTTTAGAAGATTTTTTTGATATCTTCACTGCCTCCCCCAACCGCCAACCTTTTTTTACCCTAAGAACAACAACAAAATAAAGATATAAAGAAGAGGTGGGAGAGGACATTCTACCTAACTTTTGGTTCTTGGCTTAATATCTGAAAAACAGAGTCTCCTACAAGTGATGTCAGTTCTGAGTATTAACATCTTCTCTATCCAGCCTATGAATAGATAGGTAGGACTAGAAAGTAGGATAATAAAAGCAGCTCCCTGAGTTCCTTCTTTCTGGTAGAGGGCTGCCTTCAGGGATTAACCTTTCAGTTGGGTTTGGTGTGATGAAGGAATCATTAGCCAGGACCCTGGGCACATTGCAAGGGTGATGGTCCTTTACTCCTTATCTGATTGTGGGACCTCCATACCCATCATAGTACTTTGGGCCACGTGTTTTGACTTCATGTCTTTTTATTTATTTTGAGGTATAATTGACATACAACATTAAATGATCTTTTTATGTATTATTATAATTTTTACCTTTGAGTATTATCTTGGCTCCCAGTTTAACTCTTAGTTAATACCCTTCTCGGTCATCATTTTAGCAATTAATAGTGATACAGTTTTACTGCTAGTCCATCTTGTTTTACACATATAATTTCATACTTTAGATTTTTCATGTAGACAACTACCTGTATTCTTACAGCATTCCTAGAGGGGGAGTCACCACTAAATAGGTAGAAGAGAACTGACTCATTGAAGATTGCCATGCCTCACACTGTTTTAAGTTCTAAGGATACAGCAGTGAACAGTCAGACAAAATACTCTTCTGGAATTTAAATTCTCATAAAAGGCAATAAAAACTTAGTAACTACATTAAGTAATATGCTAAAAAGTGATAAATGCTTTGGAAAGAAGTAAAGCAGCAAAGGGTAATACAGAATGCTCAGGGCAGGGAATGGGATGGAGTGCACTTGTATGAAATCGTAAAGGAACACCTTTCTCAGAAGATCTTTTTAAGCAGGGACCTGAAAGAGATGAGGAAGCAGACATTCCAGGAAGAAGGAAAATAAGTGTGAAAGCCTTGAGAGGAAGCTTGTCGTGCGCGATAAGGGAACAACGGAGGAAGCTAAGGTGACTGGAGTAGCATGAGCAAGGGGGAAGGTAGTGGAAATAAAAGTGGTAGATTTTGGAGGGTCTGGTAGGCCGTTGTAAGGATTTTGGCACTTGGAATATGGATGGGAAGCCATCCATCTGTTTTAACAGTTTTGCTCTGGCTACTGTGTTGAGACTAGACTGTAGAGGTTAAACGTGGAGACAGAGTCAACCTATAAGGAGGCTGTTGGCAGTATCCTAGGTGAGAGATGATGGTGGCTTAAAACGAGGAGTGTAGCCACAGAAGTATTGAGAAGTGATCAGATGCTGCTTATCTTTGAAGGTAGAGTTAATATGATTTTCTCACAGGATCGCTGTGGATGTGAAGAGGGGCATCAAGGATAGTTTCAAGGTTTTTGTCCTGAGCAGCTGGATGTAGATTGGAAGAATGGAGGAGGAGGAGATTTGGTGGGGGGGGCGGAGGGGATAAGCAGTTCAGTTTTGATCATGTTAAATTTGACATTCATGAGATATCCAAGTGGAGATTATCAAACTGGCAATTGGTTATATATGCCTAGAGGTTAGAAAAGAGATGCATACTGGAATTTTTTTTAAGTTGGGAGTTAACATCACATAAATGTTAAATTTATGCCATAAATTTAAAGCCATGAGAGAGCCCCAAAGGAGTGAGTTTAGATAAAGAGGACCAAAGACTGAGTAATATTTAGAGGTTAGGGGAAGAGAAAGAACCAGCAATGACACAGAGAGGAGAAAAACAAGCGGTGGTGTCCTCAAAATCAAGTGAAAAAATGTCTTAAGAAGAAGGTATCAGCTTGGTCAGGTGCTGCTGATAGGTTGAGTAAGATGAGGACTGAGAATTGGCCATTGCATATAGCCATGGGGCAGTTACTGATGACTTTGACAGTCAGTTTCAGTGGAAGTGTGAAAGCCTGATTGGAGTGGGTTTGAAGAGAATGGGTGTAGGCTTTGAGCACCAGTGGCTGCTAACATCACAGAGAGATACCCAGATGATATATGTTACCTGTGAAAGGATGTTGTGGGGGCGGGGTAGGTAGAGAAGAGGTGGCAAAGAAGTGAAATTCAGAAAAAATCCTGAAAAAGATAACTTTCAGATCCAACTAGTAATTCACAGGAAATCCGAAGGACATAGGAACATATGTATTAAACTACAACAAGGGGATGCAGTTAGCAAAATCCAAAGCATAAGAATTTCTGTAGGACCAATTAACCAGTTTTTTCAACAAATAAATTCCAAGGGGCAGAAATAGAAATGAGCCCACTGATGAGGAATAGAAAAATAAAATGTCCTGTATCCCTATAATGGAATATTCTTTAGCAACGAAAAGGAGTACTACATGCTACAACGTGGATGTAGCTTAAAAACATGCTAAGTGGAAGAAGTTAGTCATATATGACCACAGATTATATGATTCCATTCCTGTGAAGTGTCTAAAGTAGGCAGATTGATAGAAACAAAATAACAATTGTCTGGGGTAAATGGAGGTTGGTGTTATAAGGGAACAATTGCTAAGGGGTACAAGTTTGTTTTGGGGTTGATGAAAATGTTCTAAAATTGTGGTTGCACAACTCAGTACTGAAAAACATTGACCTTATTCACCTTAAATGTGTGAATTATATGGCATATGAATTATTAGTTATCACAGTAAAGCTATTATTGGAGAGGGGTGGAAGAGAGAAACTATGGATTAAAGACCTAAAAGACATTTAAACAAATGATAATGTGTGGACTTTATTTGGATCTCTGTTCAAACAAGATATGACATGCAACTGCATATTTGATAATAAGGAAATGGGTTAGTTTAGTATGATAACATGTGTTTTTTTTTTAAGTTTTTATCTTTTAAAGATATACACAAATACTTATGGACCATAGGATATGACGTTACAGCTTGCTGCAGAATATTACAGGAGGAGGGAAAGGTGAATTAGGTTATGAATTATGATTGGCTATGAGTTGATTATCATCGAAGCTGGGTATGGGATATAGGGCACTCACTGTACTGTTCTGCCTGTATCTGGGTATGTGTTGAAATATTCATTAATAAAAAGTTCTAAAAAGAGGGGCGCCTGGGTGGCTCAGTGGGTTAAGCTGCTGCCTTCGGCTCAGGTCATGATCTCAGGGTTCTGGGATCGAGTCCCACATCGGGCTCTCTGCTCATTGGGGAGCCTGCTTCCCTCTCTCTCTCCCTCTGCCTGCCTCTCTGTCTACTTGTGATCTCTGTCAAATAAATAAATAAAATCTTAAAAAAAAAAGTTCTAAAAAGATAGAATAGGAAAAAAGCAGTCACAGACAGCAAATGTAGGGAGTTCCTTGCAAGAGTTGCTGTAAAGGAGAACTGTGAGAAGTGTGGTCCTAGCTGGAGGGGATGGGAGGTCAGGAGTGTGTGTGTGTGTGTGTGTGTGTGTATGTGTGTGTGTGAGAGAGAGAGAGAGAGAGAGAGAGAGAATAAAATGGGAGAAATGGGAGCAGGTTTGTGTGCTAATAGTACTGATCCTGTAGCAGGGGAAAATTGGCGCCTCAGGTCCTAAGAGAGCAAGAAATTCTGAAGAGAGCCCTTTCAGTAGACCTTCTGGATTTATTCCCTAATTTTTCTTGTATTTTTCCTTTATTGTCTGCCACTTTGTCTTTCTGCACTAGGCTCTGTGAGATTTTTTTGACTTACATTCTGATCCTCCTGTTGAATGCTCATTTCCCAGCTATTACATGTTTATGTTCAAGAGTCCTTTCTTCTCTTAGTGTCCTTGTCTCATGGATATAACATCATTTCTTCTTTGAAGGTATTAATGCTAATTCTTTTTTGAAGTTTTCTTCTGTTCCTTGCATTTTTTTTTGGGGTTATTTCTTAATTCCTTCATTTCTGTTTGTTTTGGTCTCTGTCCTGCTTCTTGGAGTCTGTCTTTCTGAAATAGCTGATTGTTTCTTTTTGAGAGAGAAACACTAAAAGCTGACTAAAAGCTTTGTGTACATGGATGGAGCTTATTAACTGGTGAGCTTTGATGTATTATAATAAGATGGGGGTCCCTGTCTCCTGAGTTCCTCATCTGCCAAGAATGTGTAAGCCAGGTTCCTCATTTTCCTGGAGTGCAGTAGTACAAGGTGGGGTGTGAAAATACAATATTTAAATGATAAATTGCAAAATAGTATTGACAGTAGATGCTGGAGTTTAGAGAAAAGGGAGAGATCACAATGGGATTAAAGGAAGTCTGGAAAAGGATTCATTAAGAAGGGGGAGAGAGGTGAAAGCTAGGTCTTTGAAAAAGATTACAATTTGATTTAGTGGATGGGTCTTTCCAATTGGAAAGAAGAGCTAAAAATGGAGGTGAGCAAATGATTTGAATAGGTAGCCGGAGAGAAAGCTATCAAGGTTCTTTCAGGCTTTAATCAATGTTAATGATCAGCAAAAACCATTATACTTTCAAGAAGAGTGCTATTAAGAAAATAAGATTTTAAGGTAGTAAGCCTAACAGTAAAATATGTGCATTGGTTTTAAAACTAAATTCCTGTGTGATTTTGCTTTTCAGTACAAATACAGAGACCTAACTGTACGTGAAACTGTCAATGTTATTACTTTATACAAAGATCTCAAACCTGTATTGGATTCATATGGTGAGTTTATATAATAAAAATATCCATTACTGTACTTTGAATTTATTCTGTTAATGATTGTAGGTTTCCCATTTTCTTCTAAGTTTGTTGGTTTTTCCTTTGTAAGGATTGAGCCTCCATCTAATGAAAGTGTTGGGGGTATAGGAAATGACACAATCTAGTAATAACAGATTTGTTTAGTTACTTTAAGTTTTAAAAAAAATAACAACTGTGCAAATTTAGACCTAGAGGGGATCTTAAAAATAATTTAGTTTATCACTTCCCCAAATTTTATCCATAGTTATGAAGAATGTTTCTTGGGATGAGGGGATAAGTTTGAGCAATTATAAATTAAAATTAAATGGGTTTCTTTGCAGCAAGATATCTCAGAGCCTTTAATATGCTAGTATGTTATGCCTCACAAGAGGGGAGAGAAGAGACTCTATTATACAGTATATCCTAAAGTTAATTAACTACTGAACTTTTTTTTTTTCTCCCCAGAACATCTCTTTATATTCTCAGGAACACATTTTGCAAAATAATATTCTGGAATATCTCTTTCATTTTATAGATGAGGAAAACATTTTTTTAATATGGTCCTTAATTCTATAGAGTAGGTAGGTACAGTGTGTGTCTACTTTCTGTTGAGATGAAATAAAATTCAGAGTTAAGGAAAAACCTGACAATTCGTAGATTTGTTCTTTGTTTTTGTTTTTGTCTTGTTTTGTTTTTAAGATTTGTTTATTTTAGTGAGAGAGAGCCAGTGGCGGGGAAGGACAGGGTGGCAGAGGGAGATGGAGAAAGAAACTCAAGCAGATTCCTTGCTAAAGCCCAACGTGGGACTGGATCTCACCACCCTGAGATCATGACCTGAGCTGAAACAAAGAGTCAGACTCTTAACAGATTGTGCCATCCAGGTACTCCCTAGAGTTGTTCCTTTTTTTTTTTTTTTTTTTTTTTTTTTAAGAGGTCTTTTTGTCCCCACCAATCCTGTCATCTTTCCAACTTGATGTCCTTATAAACCCCTAATGTGCCAGGGCCAAGGGAAAACCCCTGCTGCCTCCTGTCCATCATGAGGCTCTTGGCACTGAGGGCTACGAGCTAAGTTTTGTCGTAAGACTGTCATTCTAAACTCACTCACTCCTAGGGCTTGGAAAACATTAGGAGCTTGGTGACAAAAGATGAGAGTTAACAGAGGGAGAAGCAGTTCTGTATTTTTTGAACAACAAAGACACGAACCAGAATTTCTCTCCCAAACCTAGGGCACGATTTTCCTTCCTGTCCACATATTGTAGTACTTAGATCTGGGGAAAACCTCATGTGACCAAAATTAGAGTTAATTTAAAAATGGCTTCAATGAGGGGGAAAAAAAAGTGACTGGGGCTAGAACTTTACTATAAAGTGTTTAGTTTTTACTGCAGGCTAAAAGAATAAATATGTTTATCTAAACTGACAAAGAGGGGCACCTGGGTGGCTCAGTCAGTTAAGTGTCAGTCTTTTGGTTTTAACTCAGGTTCACGATCTCATGGATTATGGGATTGAGCCGAGTGTCCCATTGTTGGGCTCCATGCTCAGCACAGAGTCTGCTTAGGTTTCTCTCTTCCTCTCCCTTGGCCCACCCCCTGCAAAAGCACACATGCGCACTCTCTCTCTCAAAATAAATGAAATCTTTATAAACTGGCAGACTCCAGCATCACTGAATAAATTTTATATAGCTTTATATGGCTGGACCAAGTCTAGACCATTGTTATCACCATGTTTTTAGAGTAAGTAAAACCCTAAATTTACATACGGTGATTTTTTTTTAAAAAAGCACATAATCAGAATGAATTATAGCACAGATTATAATTGTCAGTGCTAAGTGAAAGAACAGAGGTGAAAAATACAGTTCTGTGTTTCTGTACTGCACATTACAGCTTTTCTGTGCGATACAGTGTTAATTCCAAATCATTATTACAAAAAAATAGTAGTCCAGGGGCACCTGGGTGGCTCAATGGGTTAAGCCTCTGCCTTCAGCTCAGGTCATGATCTCAGGGTCCTGGGATCGAGCCCCGCATTAGGCTCTCTGCTCAACGGGGAGCCTGCTTCCCTCTCTCTCTCTCCCTGCCTCTCTGCCTACTTGTGATCTCTCTATCAAATAAATAAATTCTTAAAAAAAAAAACAACAAATAATAGCAGTCCATATGATATAAGTCATGTGGCCTAATTATAATCAATTACAGATAGAAAAACTTAACGTGATATGAGAAGTACTTGTATTGAAAGATGTCTATTTGACTGAAAACTTTAATACTGTGGTTTGATACTACATTGGGATTGAGAATGACATTGAATAGGGATAAACATCTGGGCAGTCTAAAATTTAATGATACTGAATTAACATTTAATGTGGTATCCGCTGATAGTGATTTTTGAGTGACTTTATAATCATATTAGTTGGGGACTAAAGCTTATATATGTTGGGACTATAGCACTCACACTCATTTGTCCAAGTAATTCAAAGCATCTTTTCTTTATTCATTTAAAAACCGATCCCATTGAGTCATTCAACAAAGGATATTTTGTTATTGGACACAATGGATGAGATATTAACAAGTTAGCTCCTTTCAAGGGTAATAATGAGTTCTAACCAGTGTTTCTGAAACATTAATTCACATGGGAGTATTTGTGAAAATGCTCATGATTGAGTCATTATTCTTTCTTTTCAGTTTTTAATGATGGCAGTTCGAGGGAACTAATGAACCTCACTGGAACAATTCCTGTGCCTTATAAAGGTAAACATCTTATGTAATTTATGTTTCCAATATAGGTGCATTGCGAATCACCTTGTAGGTTGCCAAAGAGTTGTAAGTAAATTAAACCTACTTTCTCCTGACTTAAATGATGATACAGAGATTTTAACTTATTCTAATTGAACTTCATTTGGCAGCAGCACCTAATATTGTCAGTTTTTCCCCTTCTTTACTAAAGCATATCAACAGATAAATGCCTCAGTGCACTGGAAAAGTTTGATGTTTCATGGAATCAGGGAATCTTAGAACTAGGAAGGGGTTTTTTTGTTTTTGTTTTTGTTTTTTTAAGATTTTATTTATTTGAGAGAGAGAGAGAGAGACAGTGAGCGAGACCATGAGAGGGGAAAAGGTCAGAGGGAGAAGCAGTCTCCCCATGGAGCTGGGAGCCCGATGTGGGACTCGATCCCAGGACTCCAGGATCATGACCTGAGCTGAAAGCAGTTGCTTAACCAACTGAGCCACCCAGGCACCCTGTGTTTTTTTTTTTTTTTAAATAAAGGTTTTATTTTTAAGCAGTCTCTACACCCAACGTGAGGCTTGAATTCACAACCCAACCCAAGAGCTAGAGTTTCATGGTCTACCTGCCAAACCAGCCGGGTACCCCTAGAGAGGGATTTTAAAAAATACCTTGTAGTTCAGCCCTCCACCCCATCCAAACATTCCCAACAATGGGAAGCTGTATAGTATAATGGCTAAGGTAGAGGCTTTAAAGTCAGGGCAAAGTAAGGTTTCAGTTCTTTGTAATCCATCAGTTTTGTGACAATGGATATCTAGAACAATTGGGTAATAGAACTAATTAAAAAAAAGTATTCATTGTGATAATGTAAAGGACTTAGCACAGAGCCTGGTATGTAATAAACAGATATCAAAAGTAGCTATTATGGATCACTAGGTGGCGCAGTCACTCAGGTGTCTGCCCTTGGCTCAGGTCATGATCCTAGGGTCCTGGGATAGAGCCCCACATCGGGCTCCCTGCTCAGCATGAAGCCTCCTTCTTCTCCCACTTCGCCTGTTTGTATTCCTTCTCTTGCTGTCTCTCTCTCTCTGACAAATAAATAAAACTTTTTTTTTTAAGTAGCTATTATTGTAGTTCTGATGTCAGTGATAATGCTGATGATGGATAATTATGTTTCTTTTAGCCAGTGAGCCATCCTCTGCTGGAATACTTAAAGTGATAAGGGAGCATTCAGCTTCATGAATGACTATTCTCTTTTTGGACAGTTCTGTTTCTTAATTATTCCTTGTGACTACCTAAGACCTTTGTCTCTGTAACACACCCATTGATTTATATAGTACTTGCTGTGCATGAGGCACAGGGAATGGGGCTGTGGATACAAAGGTGAATAAAGGGGGTGCCTGGGTGTTTCAGTCGGTTGGGAGTCTGCCTGTGGCTCAGCTCATGATCACGAGGTCCTGGGATCCAGCCCCACATTGGGCTTCTCCCTCTCCTTCTGCTTGTGCTCGCTCGCGCGCGCGCGCTCTCTCTCTCGCTCTCTCTCTCTCTGTCAAATAAGTGAATAAATAAAATCTTTTTTTTTTTTTTTACCTTTTTTAAACTTTAATTTTGATATATTTCAGACATGAAAAAAGCCCACAGAACAGTTTTTCAGGCTCTTTTGTATCCACTACTTAGATTTAACAAAAACACTTTGTCATAATTACTCCAGAGCTTTTGTTTTACGTAAAATGGATGGGAAGGTAACCTTTCCTAACCAGCTCTCCTTTTCCAGTCCCAGATAGAACTCTTACCCCGAGGCTGCTTATATATCCTTCCTGTGCTTTTAGTACACACATTTCCATAAACAATAGGCAATCTTATTTTGTATGTTCTGAGAATTTACATAAATGTTATCATACTCAAGGTCCATTCTTGATTATTGCTTTGTTCACTCAACAAAGTTTTCTAGGTTTTTTTTTTAATTAACATATAATGTATTATTAGCCCCAGGTGTACAGGTCTGAATTGTCAGGCTTACACACTTCACAGCACTCACCATAGCACATACCCTCCCCAGTGTCCATAACCCAGCCACCCTCTCCATATCCCTCTCCCCACACCGTCCCAGCAACCTTCAGTTTGTTTTGTGAGATTAAGAGTCTCTAATGGTTTGTCTCTTTCCTGATCCCATCTCGTTTCATTTTTCCCTTCCCTACCCCCCAAACCCCCAACTTTGCCTCTCAAATTCCTCATATCAGGGAGATCATATGATAATTGTCTTTCTCTGATTAACTTACTTTGCTCAGCATAATATCTCTAGTTCCATCCATGTCACTGCAAATGGCAAGATTTCATTTCTTTTGATGGCTGCATAGTATTCCATTTGTGTGTGTCTGTGTGTGTGTGGGTATACACATACACACCACGTCTTCTTTATCCATTCATCTGTTGATGGACATCTAGGTTCTTTCCATAGTTTGGCTATTGTGGACATTGCTGCTATAAACATTCAGGTGCACCTGCCCCTTCGGATCACTACATTTGTATCTTTATGGTAAATACCCAGTACTACAATTGCTGGGTTGTAGGGTGGCTCTATTTTCAACTTCTTGAGGAACCTCCGTACTGTTTTCCAGAGTGGTTGCCCCAGGTTGCATTCCCACCAACAGGGTTCCTCTTTCTCCGCATCCTTGCCAGCATCTGTCATTTCCTGACTTGTTAATTTTAGCCATACTGACTGGTGTGAAGTGGTATCTCATTGTGGTTTTGGTTTGTATTTCCCTGATGCCAAGTGATGTGGAGCACTTTTTCATGTGTCTGTTGGCCATCTGGATGTCTTCTTTGCAGAAATGTCTGTTCATGTCCTCTGCCCATTTCTTGATTGGATTATTCTTTGGGTGTTGAGTTTGATAAGCTCTTTCTAGATTTTGGATACTACCCTTTATCTGATATATCGTTTGCAAATATCTTCTCCCAGTGAATAAATATCTTTTCCCAGTGAATAAATAAAATCTTTTAAAAAAAAGCAAATAAAGGATGTATCTTCTCTGGAAGAATTTACGCAAATGGGAAAACAGAGGGGATAAGTAGTTATTTACACTTTCCTATAACTGCTATAGAATGATAAAATATAAAAGTGCTATGAGATTACAGAGGAGAATAAGACCATGTAGGAAGATCATGGAGGAAATGACATGTGAATTTGGTATTGAAGGATGAGTTGACCATTTATATCAGAATGGGCATTCCAGGCTGAGGGTGAAAACAGTTAAGCATCAGCATCCTATAAAGCAGCTATGATGAGAGGCGCCTAGGTGGCTCAGTGGCTTAAGCCTCTGCCTTCGGCTCAGTCATGATCCCAGGGTCCTGGGATCGAGCCCGGAATCGGGCTCTCTGCTCAGCGGGGAGCCTGCTTCCCTCTCTCTCTCTGCCTGCCTCTCTGCCTACTTGTGATTTCTCTCTCTGTCGAACAAATAAATAAAATCTTTAAAAAAAAAATAAAATAAATAGAGCAGCTATGATGTATTTAGGGTGGACTGAGTAAAATTCAAGATTACTGACTTTGCCATTGTCCTCAGGGAATAAACTTGGGTGAGAGAAATAGTTGGTGGGGAGAGGGAAGCAGGAACTATGGCATAATTAAAGACATTTAATTAATTAAATACCTAAACCTTTTCTCTTCCCTCACCATTGCTTACGTGGCATAGTTCCTAAGCCCAAGTAATTCTGTAGAATTCTTTATTTTCATAAAACAAAGAATTCTGGGTGATGGAAATACAGTTAACATTTTATGTGTTCAGATATATTCTATTGGAGTTGTGGTTTTGTTTTGTTTTTTCCATTATAGATGAAATTTTGGGTAAAAAGTAAATCGAGTCCCACAGCTGATATCCTTTAGGTGCAGTTTAGGTATATACACTTAGATGAAATGAAACTGTTTCTGGGGGAAAGAAATGTATGTGAATTACATTAGGTGATTCAAATGATTACTTGGGACATAGGGCTTTGAGCTTAGTGAGAGAAGGAGATGCTTTATGTTCAGTATGTTAACTACTGAATCCTTTGAAACACTGTTCAGTTTGACTATATTTAGTTAGATTCTCAACTGAGAAAGATTCTATTACCTAAAGCAAAAAAAAGGAAATAATATCATTGATTCTGAGTAACTACCACTGAAAATACCATATGGATTGGTCAAACTGTGGTCACCAGGCAGCATCTGTTTGGCAGTTGGATTAGGTCTTACAGTCTAGCTTTTGGCAAGGGAATTTCAGGTGTAACTGATCATACCACTTTCTCATAAGACACCAAAATCCATAGTCTTCCTTTTATATCCCTTCCCAGTGAACCTTGTGAACCGAAATGACAAGAGTCCGGTTGCAGTGCTCAGTTGGTTGAGTGTCTGCCTTTGGCTCAGGTCATGATCTCAGGGTCCTGGGATTGAGCCCTGCATTGGGCTCTCTGCTCAGTCGGGAGCCTGCTTCTCCCTCTCCCTTTGCCTGCTGCTCCCCTGCTTGTGTGCTCGCTTGCTCTCTCTCTCTCTCTCTCTCATAAATAAATAAAACCTTTAAAAAATAAAAAACTAGGGGGCGCCTGGGTGGCTTAGTGGGTTAAAGCCTCTGCCTTTGGCTCAGGTCATGATCCCGGGTCCTGGGATCGAGCCCCACATCGGGCTCTCTGCTCATCGGGGAGCCTGCTTCCTCCTCTCTCTCTCTGCCTGCATCTCTTCTTACTTATAAAAAAAAATTTAAAAATAAAAAAAATAAATAAAAATAAAAATAAAAAACAAGTGGATTGAAGTATAACTTGTAAAAAGTTTTTATAGCACCAAGCAGACGCTGGCCAGAGTAGTGATCAATTAGCTCCTTAATCCTGCTGGTGTCTTTTAAAAACTGAAAATTTGAGAAACATCTTAAACAGAACTTTGAAACAAAATACTTGTTTGTGATTTTTCTTTTAAGTGTTGCTTAGTTATAGCTCTCTCTTGCTTACCTACTAAGCCATTATTTAAAAATAATAAAAATAGAGTAACTGAAGTTTATCTTTCTCTTTCAGGTAATACATATAATATTCCAATATGCCTGTGGCTGCTGGACACATACCCATATAATCCCCCTATCTGTTTCGTTAAGCCTACTAGTTCAATGACTATTAAAACAGGAAAGCATGTGGATGCAAATGGGAAGATATATCTTCCTTATCTACATGAATGGAAACATGTAAGTATTAACAGTGTTGTGTGAATTCATTGCATTTTATATATTTTGCTCCCTAGCATTTACTTTCTGTTAATATTCAAAGAGGATTCCCAGGAGGAGAGATACGTTCACATAAGATCCTAATCATTGAGCTGTGTAATTGGAAAAGGTTCTCCAAAAGAAATATATTTGCATAGAGCTTTGTACTGTTTTATTTGCTTGAGTTGAACCTTTAAGAATAGATGGGATTCACATAATGGGAAATACATTTTAAAAAGTAGTGTACTGGTGACATATATTTGTGAAACTATTCAAATCTCATTACTCAGCATTCTTATCAAGAAGCAAAGCAGGTAATCTGAGTTTTTCCCTCAAGGGATAAACTGAATTCCAAGCTGCTTAGTTTAAAAAACTAAGCAGAGGGACGCCTGGTGGCTCAGTCAGTTAAGCACCTGCCTTCGGAGTCCCACGTTAGGCTCCTTATTCAGCAGGAAGTCTGCTTCTCCCTCTGCCTGCCGCTCGCCCTGCTTGTGTGCTCGCTCTCTCTCTCTCTCTCTCTCTCTCTCTCACAAATAAATAAAATCTTTAAAAAAACAAAAACTAAGCAGAAGCCTCTGAAAAACCCAGCCAGGTTCTCTGCAGCCCCAGGTTGAGGAGACAGTAGGAGCTTGGAACCTTATCAAGGAGGAGATATAAAAGTAAACATACCAGACTCTTAGACGATGCCACTGGAGGAGCACACCTCAGGAGCCTTGAATCAGCTCGGTCCCGGTTGTATTAAGGTGATTCTCACAGGAGGTGAGAATAGGATATTCTGCCTGCCATAGGATAGGGTGAACCCTTCCTGGAGGAAGAATAGTGTATAGCACCTCTAATTTTTCAGTGTCCAACATACAATTTAAAATTACCAAATACATCAAAAAAGAGGACAAGGGGGGGGGGGCGGGGGAGACAGTAGAAATAGGACACCACAACTCCCAGGTAACCCAGTTATCAGATCCAGACTTGAAATGATTGTGACTAATATGTTCAAGATGGAGAATTGTATTAAAAAGGAACCAAGTGGAAAATCTTAGAACTGGAAAATAGAATAATAGAAATTAAGAACTCAGTAGCCTGGTTTAGTAGCAGATTAGACTCAGCAGAGTAGAGAATTAAAGAACGGGTAAATGAATGTATTTTTCAGTTCTATTATCTTATGAATAAACCTTACAAAAGATCTACAAGTCCATTGTGGAAAAAATTGTAAATTTTATTGAAGATGTTAAAGAAGACTTAAAGGAGAGAGAACTTATTCATGGTTCTTTACAAATTGATCTTTGTCCTAACAGTTTTTATTTCTTTGTATATTTGTTAATTTTATGAACTTGATAAGCTGAATCTAAAATTTATATGGACATGCAAAAGTTTGAGTATAGCTAAATAAAATCTTTAAAAAAAAAAAAAAGTTTGAGTATAGCTAAGGCCCTCTCCAAGAATAAGGTAGACAGGGCTTGTTCTACACATGTCAAAATGTATTATAAAAACAAGTGTAGTACAGAATTGTCACAGAAATATTCAGATGGATAGATGGAACATCATAACCCAGAAGGGCGCCTGGGCGGCTCAGTTGGTTAAGTATCAGACTTTGGTTCAAGTTCATGATCTCAGGGTCCTGGGATCAAGCCCTGTATCATGTCCATGCTCAACAGGGAGTCTGCTTCTTTTCCTCTCCCCTCCCCCTGCTCGTGTGCCCTCATATAAATGAAATCTTTAAAAAAAAAAAAAAATCAAAAAAAGATCCACTATATATAAACACTTGATATATGACAGTGGTATTATAGCAGATCATTTGGGGAGAATGATCAATTTTTCAGTAATGGAGCTGAGACAGTTGGATTCTTATTCATATAATACACAAAAATTTCAAGTAGATTATAAAAGGCAAAAGGAAAAAAAACAAGACTGCCTTTGTGATCTTGGAATAGGTTAGGTTTTTTTGTTTTTTTAACAAAACAGTATTTATTAGAAAGGAAAAGTAATAAATTTTAACCTGAATTTGTACAAATTGAAAACTTCTATTTATTAAAGACATTAAAAAGTATGGAAAGACTAACCACAAACTGGAAGATGATATTTGTAATACTTAATACCCTCAGAATAATACCCAGAATATATTTTTTTAAAGATTTTATTTATTTATTCGACAGAGAGCGATCACAAGTAGGCAGAGAAGCAGGCAGAGAGAGAGAGAGAGGGAAGCAGGCTCCCTGCCAAGCAGAGAGCCCGATGTGGGGACTCGATCCCAGGACCCTGAGATCATGACCTGAGCCGAAGGCAGCGGCTTAACCCACTGAGCCACCCAGGTGCCCCTAATACCCAGAACATTAAAATAACTTGGGAATCAGAAAGAAACCCAGTAGAAAAACAGATTAAACTCTTGAAGAAGTACTTCACAAAATAGAAATTCTAGTGGCCAATAAACCTATGGAAAGATGTTGAACTCTGCTAGTAGTGAGGGAAATTTACATTAAAACCACAGTCAGTTACCATTACATACCATCAAATTTGTGCTACCAGTGGACCATGCGGGTTAGTGAGGAAGCTGAGAAAGAGAACTCTTTGACATCAACTACTTTGAAAACTAGTTTAGCCTTAGTAAAGTTTTGAGTACATGTCCTGTGACCTAGCAGTTCTACACCTAAGTATATAGCTCAGTACTAGGATATTGTAGGTCGGGTGATTCTTTATTGTGGGAGGGCTGTCATGTCCACTGTAGGATGTAGAATCTCTGGCCTTTACTCATGAGATGCCAGTAGCATAACACCCAATGTGACAACCAAAAATATCTCTTGGCATTTCTAAATATCCCTGGGAGGCAAATATATCATCCCCAGTTGAGAACTACTGTACAAGAGTAACCCTTGCACATATGTACTCGAAAATACAGCAAGAATGTATTCAGCATACATTGCCGAAGACTGGATACAATCTAGCTGACACTTAACAGGAAAATGAATAAAGAAGTTGTAGTATATTCATTTGATGGAACACTATACAGCAGTGAAAAGGAGTTAAATATAGCTGTACTCTTTAACAGGAATGTATCTTTCAAACATTGAACAAAAGCAGCAAAGCTCAGATTATACAGTTTAATTAAATTCACATGAAGTTCAAAAGTCATTAACACACAGTTTAGGAAATCATTCATAAGGTGGTATGTTTAAAGTCAAGCAGACGACCTTAAATCAGAGAAGTGGTCTATGTTATGAGGAGATAGAGGGGGATGGAGTCTGGAGCTTCTAAGTTACTGTCAGTCTTCTGTTTCTTAACTTGGACAATGCCTCCCAGGTATTTTCTTTGTTGTTACTCTTCGAAGTTACATAGGTCATACATTTCTGTAGATACGGCAGATTTCACAGACCTAACAGATAAGACAGAATGGTGGCTAACTTTATTATGGTATTTGAGGCTATGCCATGAAGGATCCTGATTGGTAGCTAAGGACTTTGTCCTTCAATAGACAGATGGGAGTCATTTTTTTTTTTTTTAAGATTTTATTTATTCATTTGACAGAGTGATCACAAGTAGGCAGAGAGTCAGGCAGAGAGAGAGTAGGAAGCAGGCTCCCTGCTGAGCAGAGAGCCCGATGCGGGGCTCGATCCCAGGACCATGGGATCATGACCTGAGCCAAAGGCAGAGGCTTTAACCCACTGAGCCACCCAGGCGCCCCTGGGAGTCATTTTAGACTTTTGAACAAGATTAGGGTATTAAAAGCAGTGATTATTTGGTATAATGTCTGAAGTATACTAGATGAATACATTCATTAGCTCTCTAACAATCACTAACTGCTTCAAAACCTAAACCCCAAAGTGCTAAGAGGCTTAACACTAGAAGTTTCTTGCCCACGTAATAGTCCAATGGGAGGAGTGCCCGGGTGGCTCAGTCGGTTAAGCGTCTGCCTTTGGCTTAGTTCTTGATCACAGGGTCCTGGGATCGAGTCCTGCATCAGTCTCCTTGTTCAGCAGGGAGCCTGCTTCTTCCTCTGCCCCTCCCCCTGCTTGTGCACGCATGCTCTCTCTCTCTCTCTTCTCTCTCTGACCAATCTTTAAAATGCAAAATCTATAGCTGACTTAATTTGTTTTCTGTTTTTAGCCACAGTCTGACTTATTGGGGCTTATTCAGGTCATGATCGTGGTGTTCGGAGATGAACCTCCAGTCTTCTCTCGTCCTACTATTTCGGCATCTTATCCACCGTACCAGGCAACTGGGCCACCAAATAGTAAGTATAATTAAGTTTGATTTTTAAACTCTTAAACAAAACACAAAACCTTGTAAAGAAATTTTTTTTCATGACTTCACTTTTTAGCTTACCCGGTTAGCGGAGTTTTGGGAGGTATTCTGAGGCCACACATCTGCATGTACAGATTCCCACCAAAGACTGGCATTTGGGCTTTCGTTTGTGGGTAGAAATCTAACTATGGGTGTGCTAGATTCCAAAATGGAAGAGAAAGATGCTGGAATAGAGCTAGAATTTTTGTTTTAAATTTTTAATTACACATGCCATGGAATAGCCTTATATCATCAGTTTGGAAACAGATAAAACTTGAAAGGTAGCCTGCTTTTCTTTGCACCAGTGTTGTAGATGAGAATCAGTTAGAGTCAACTAAACCATTCACGTTCTGCTGTTCGGGCTGTAGCACAGCCGAACCTCTAGCTCCCAGCTTCCTTCTCTTTAGTACAGCCAATTCATGATTTTCCCTGGTGTGGAGAGGGTGAAAGCATGAAGTCAGTATTCTTCCTGGTTGCTAAATGTTATCTCTATTCTTTCTCTTTTTTTCCCCCAGTAATTCCTATTGATACTTTCAAATAACCCTGCATAATTGAGAGTTGGTTATACTTGTTTTGACTTTACTAAACCTGTATTGATTTCATTCTGTTTTGAGCTATAATTTTTTTTTAAGATTTTTTTTTTTAATTTTATTTATTTGACAGAGAGAGATCACAAGTAGGCAGAGAGGCAGGCAGAGAGAGAGGGGGAAGCAGGCTCCCTACTGAGCAGAGAGCCCGATGCAGGGCTGGATCCCAGGACCCTGGGATCATGACCTGAGCCGAAGGCAGAGGCTCAACCCACTGAGCCACCCAGGTGCCCCTAATTTTTTTTTTAACAAATTTGTTCAAGATTATAATTAAGCAAAATTTAAGTTAGATTATGTGAGCTTTCATTTTTCTCTTATTGGGAGTTATCCTCTTCCTTTTTAATCTATTCTGTCTTGAGGAACATTCTGACTCACAAGCTGAATGGAAATTTAACAGAAAGAACTTTCTGAACCTATTTCCTTTTCCTTCCCTTTCTTCACAGAGTAAATTCGGTTTTAGGAATCAGTAGGTGTTTCATTAAAAGTTCTAGTGATTCTTTTGGGCCAGAAATTTGTTTTCATTTTAATAAATTCTGTTGACTCTAGTACTTGACAACCTCTCTTTTAAGTTTGAAATACCAGATATTTCCTAGTTTGCCATTCATGTTTATTTGCTCCAATAACCAAAGATAACCTTTTAAGAAATTTAGGCAGTCTCCTAAGCAATATTTTTTTCCTAAATTTCTTCTAGTTTTATATTGACACTTGAAGGGCAGCATTCCAGAAAGAGACCACAGTAAAGAGATTATTTTTGCAGTTCAATTTTGTACTCGCTGTTTAATCACATTAAAAAATCTATAGCTGATTTAAGTAAATTACTACCAGAGACCAATTTATTATCCTTCAATTCCAGTTTTAATGTTTTATACATTTAAACAATATCAATTACCAGTAGGTATGAGTGTAAAGAGATAGAAGTCTAAATTGCATTCACCCACACACACACCAAGGAATAGCCCAGAAATTTGTATATATACTTTTTTTTTTTTTTAAGATTTTATTTATTTGGCAGAGAGAGACACAGTGAGAGAGGGAACACAAGTAGGGGGAGTGGGAGAGGGAGAAGCAGGCTTCCCACTGAGCAGGGAGCCGATGTGGGGTTCAATCCCAGGACCCCGGGATCATGACCCAAACCAAAGTCAGTCGCTTAATGGCTGAGCCACCCAGGTGCCCCACTATATGTACTTATATGAAGATTATCTTCTAGTTCAGAAATTTTATACTTCTATTGTTATTTTTATCATTACTCAAGACACTTCTTGATCTGTTTTAGCATGACTTTGAGCTAGCAGTGCGTCATATTAAAAAATGTAATGGCCAGACCTCATTTTTTGACAACTGACAGTAATGGTCAACATTTATTGATTTGTAACTGTGAGATACAGCTAAGCACTTGTTATTCATTCTTATTTGATCCTTATTAATAGCCCCGTATGTTACGTGTATTTGTATCCCATTTTATTCTGGCTCTAAAATTACTTTACCTCATTTTCTTCCTTGATAGTCTTGGATCCAAACAACATTTGTTGTTTATAAGAATTAAAATTTGAAGGCTTTGGTGGAATTAGTATCTTTTCAGAACCTTAGAAAAGAAAATTGCATCTGATTACAAAAATTTGGTGTATGGTTATGATTGCTCATAAACATGAAGTGGTAGTTTTATGTGTACAGTGAAAAACTAGCGTGGGAGGGAGGGGTAGTAATTGACCAGGTATGTTGCTAACACTTAATAGTAGCCTTGTGTTTTTGATGTTCTTAAAGATCAACTGTGCTTTGCCCAGGAGGAAAAAAATGTCTTACGGATTCAGCAATTTAGGCATTTGGGGATGTTTTTTCCCTTTCTGAAATAGCATTGAACATCATCTTAGCTTCATATTACTTAAGAAAAAATTTACTTATAACATCTGTAGTTCATCTTAACAGGGAGACTGTAAACACTGATACTTGGAGATGTATGCTCAGCCTCTCTGGTAAATATTTCTGAGGCCCTCGGTCAGATCCCAGGGTGTATTTCTTCTACCCACTTATATTCTGTGCTTTAAAAATTCATTTCTTGAAGGCTCCACCTCTCTTGCCATCTAAGCCTTTATATACCATACCTCGACTAGATCATTTTTACTTACCCCCACCTCCTAGGTTTAGATTGGCTGCCTCCTATATGAGTATATATATATATTTATGTATTACTCTGTACTTCTCGTGTCATAACACATAGCACTCTGTATTATTACTTTTCCTTGCTTTTCTCCTCCACCAGACCATGAGCAACTTGAAGCCAGGAATTCTTTCTTTTTTTAGTCAGATTCCTGGTGCTGGCTACGTAGAAGCACTGGAATATTTATTGATTGGATTAGGAGCTAATTGATCATTGTATTCCGTGAGAAAAATTTCACTGAGAATAAACTGATTCTCAGACAAGTCATTTCCAATTAAAGTCAAAACTCTCTTTTTCTTCCTCTGTTGATTAACCTCCTGGCACCACTGACCAGTTCAAGGTCTTTAGTGTTCTAAAAAATATATAAACCATTCTTTAAGCTTGCTTGATTTGAACCTTTTTCCCCTCTTACTTCTAAGCTTTGTTTTTAACCAGCCTAGCTGAACATAAGTTTTGGAAGGATTTCTTGTAGTAATTTGAAGTCTTTTAAAGTCCTCGTTCAAGCCAACAAAACCACCTGTGCAAACTGGTCAACAATGGGTCAACAAGAAATATCAAAAGATTTTGTAGATAGAATAAAGAGGGCGCTTTCTAAGAAGCTGACCTTGGACCAGAGGAGGGCAGAATTACCTTCCTCTAAATTCCAGTTGAACCAGCTGCTGTGTCCGGTTACAGACTCAGCGTGCAGAGAGCTGACCAGGTGGACCTGTTTGCCGGTTATTCCTTGTTGGGATTGTCATGTGTATTGTTATGTCTCATAGTTGATGCTTTGAGAATTTTCTGATTTGAAGATACTGCTTGCAGTGAAGAACTAATATGGATGCAGTGTTTGTTTTGTTTTGGTGCTGAGATTTGAATTCTTTACCTGTATGAAATTTTGCCGTGGTTTGACCATGCTAAATGTCTTACTGGATAGCCTATATATCAGGACTATGCATACTATTTTAAAATGTTAAAAATTATTTTTAGCTTCCTATATCCCAGGCATGCCAAGTGGAATCTCTGCATATCCATCTGGATATCCTCCTAATCCCAGGTAATGAAAAATCTTTTGAATAATTATATTAGAAATTCTGTTAGATCTAGAATTGAAATAATGGGTGCTAACTAGAGCACTAAAGTAAACGTAGTTGCAATTTAATGGAAGGTAAGACTTGGTTTATTGGTGAAATTTTATAGTTTATATATAATTCCAAAGGAATTTTTTCCATTTTTAGAGAAATGTAGCTTCATTTGTTTTTAATTAACATATAATGTATTATTTGTTTCAGGGGTGGTACAGGTAGCTTCATTCTGTTTACAGAGAAGGAAGGAGTGAGATAATGACAATGATCTTGATTGGTTTTGGACTTTGAAATCCTTTCTTGCTCTGCTTCCCTTTTAATAACTTTATATAGTTAGTGTAGATAGCTGAAAGGCTAATAGAATACTAATTAAAATGAATTTGACCAAGAAGAAAAATAATTTAATACCTTTTTTTTTCTTGGAGAGGGAGAGAATCTTAAGCAGACTTCACGCCCAGCACGGAGTCCAATGTGGGATTTGATCTCATAACCCTGAGATCATAACCTGAGCCAAAATCAAGAGTTGGACGCTCAACCAACTCAGCCACCCACGTGCCCCTATATTTTAATACCCTTTAAAAAAAAACTCAATTTTTTCATAAATTACAAGGAATGGATTAATGGCTTACATGATGAGGTCAGTCTTATTTATTCATTTAGTTCATAGACGGCATATACTACCAACCGCTGTTAATCATTTGATAATACCATAACTCAGGTTGGTTAAATTAATCGTGAGATCAGTCTATGAGTAAGACACATTAGAAAATCAATGAGAAATAATTATTGACCCATGTTTCAATTGTGTAGTTTCAGTGGTAATCTAGAGCTACTGGCTGACTTAAAATGCAAGATGGCATGTACCGGTGTCCAGATGAGATTTCTGGCTCCTTTAACTATTAACAAGAAATTTTTTCACCCTGCTAACTCATTATAGCTTCATATAACCCTCTTACAGATAAATATAGCCAGATATCCTGAACACCTGATGTGTGTACATGTATAATATACAGGATCCTATAAGTTAAATTTAGCAGTCTTACTTATTTCTGGATCTTTCTTAATTGCAGAGATTTGCTGTATAGGAAGCATTCTGTCATGTTAGGTAAGCAGAGACTAGATGAATATCTGTCAGAGACAATAAAGAAAGACTCCTATATGATTGTAATTTATAAACAGGCTATATAAGTTTTAGATTTCTTGAGGCACTTGTTTTTCTGCTAAGTTCTAGAAATGGAATCTTCTTGTGTGAAGCCTTGAAATTACAAGCCTTTACAATGAGTAGTTGGTAGTAAGAAGGAACTTTGGACATAGGAAATGGTTTTTGGAAGTACAGTAAGCAAATGGACTTCTGAACAATAAAGCCATTTCAAAGAAACTCGTAGATAAAAATGAAGCTGGAAAATATTGACAAAACTCTAAACCTTATTCACTTAGGTAACCATAAAAGTGTCTTATGAGGTTATTTGTAAGAAGTTCCTTCTTGAGACAGATATTTTCCAGAATCTGATGTCTTTTTTTCCTTTGAAATGTAACTTTAAATATCAAAATGTAAGTAATATGCCAGTGAGTTGTTAAGGGTAACTGTATTCAAACTGCCATCTGTATCTTTCTGTATATAAAAGGTTTTGGCAGAAGAGCTTCAGAACCTCTTTCTCTTCTCCCTTTGTCCTAAAGGAGAATTAATAAATCAGTGACTCAAGAAGAATCTTTATCTTAAAACAATGAATATGAGAGTCTTTATTCTTGCTCTAGAAAGTTGGACTAGATGATCTCTAAGTTCTCTTCCAAATCTTAAGATCTTTTGAAAGTTTAATTTAGCACCTGCAGCATGTATACAAGAAAGCTAAGAGATATGTCAAGAATGGTTGTTCCAGTTGGGTCTGTGTACTAGCATGCATGTAGTAAGATACTAGGAACCAGTTCCTGGTATCAGAAAAGACAGACAATGGTAAGTGCTATGATAAATAGAACTTCAGAAGGGAGGTGACTTCTCCTGTGGCGGCGGGAGTTCAGTGATAGCTTCATAAATGAAAGAACAGGTTTACGTGGAGGACCTTGAAGAAGGAAATTCAGTGTTTAGAGATGGAGGGAGCAGCAAAGAGTTATAACATCCTGTGATGGAGGGGATACTTTCCAGTTCTCAAGTCCAGCCCCCTCATTTTATGTAAACAAAGTGTGAAAGCCTCCAAAAGCCCCAGGAAGAATAAGGAAACACTCTAATGCGCTTGAAGAATGTGGGGTTACGAGTAAAGGAATTAAAGAGAGTAAAGGTGCAACTTCATGGATATTTCACATCTCCCAGAACTTTCCCTCATCTCCTCTAGCTGATAGCAATTTTCCATTCTGTATCTTCTGAATTTTTACTTAACATTTCTTATTTCCTTGGTCCTGTCAGGATTGCTTACTAGGATCTTGCCGTTTTGATAGCATCTTGAAGAAGAAACGGATTCATCATACCTTAGCTCCTACCTCAAGCACTTAGAAACAGTGCCTTAAATAAAATAATTATTATATTTGAAGGAATACATAAAGAAAAAGGAACATAAGAGTGTTGGAAAATTCTTTTTAAATACGTCATTTTCAAAGGACTCTTCAGTATGAAAAAGATGTGCTACATAGGACAAGTTGTTTAATAGTACACAAAGATAGAAAATAGTACCACTCAGTTCTTTACTCAAGAAAAATTATTAACCCTGAACCTAGAGAATAACTATGAAGAAGAAATTGAGCAAACTAGAGACAAGGGAGTTCTTGGAAGTTAATGTCTATAGGCCTAGAAAAGGTTTTTACTAGGTTACTGAAAAATATAGCAATATGATCATAGATTATCTTTAAAGGGGTATGCAAAATGGGAGTAACCCCAGGAAAAAAGAGCACGTTTATCCCAGTTTCAAAACCGGAGATTCAGAAATTTCAGTAAGATTGGCACTGTTTCCTGGCACCATGGTAGCAGTGTTACCAAAGAGACCAGAAACAAAAGCAGTGTTTGGTAGCCTTTGGCATGTATCTGCTAAGAACAGAAATGCCTGCTGTTTTTTTCTTTGATTTTGCTTTTATACTGAAGATGAGAGAGTATTGTGATTACATCAAGTCTTCAACAAGCTCTACAAAATTTTTTTGTTGGGGATAAGTGGTAAAGTGTGAGCTGCTAGTACAAATAGTAGAGTCTTTGAGTCACTATAGTGGAAAGACATTACTGACTCACAGTTCAGAGCTCTTGCCCCAAGACTCTGAACTGGCTGGGTTTCAGTAATTTTAATGGACTTGTACAGGCATATTGATCAGAATTGCCAATGTCATAGACCTGACAACTAATCCAGATATATTATTCAACTAACAAGTAACTAGTGATCATCTTGTTTTACTTTTCTTCTCCATTGTAAGGGAAATACTTCCAAACTAGTGAGCATTCAGAGGAAAGTTGTTAAACCTGAAAATCATGTCCTGTCAATAATGGTTGAAGGAATTTAAAAGATTTCACCTAAAGAAGAGATTAGAAGACTGATGTTCGAAGTCTTCTACTATTCAAGTGGTTTTCCAGAATGCAAACTTAGGACCATTAGGTGGAAGTTCAGTCAAAATGCTATTTAGTGTTCAATAGAGAAAGATGACCATTTGTCAGGGATATTGTTAATGATATTTATAAAACTGTTGGATAACAGATTGGAGGAGAATACTTATAAGGAAAATTCCTTTTGACGCTGATAGGAATACATGAATGAGACAAACTACCCATAGAGTGAGAAGAAAATTTTTAAAACTATTTAAAGGGGAGAATTTTCAAATTAGGTACTCTCAAAGGATGTCAGTGAACCATAGGTAAAAATTGAAGAACATAATTTCCTGATATGTTCATTAACCAGAATGGAAAAGTTCTCTCACAAACTGTGGTTGCTTCCAGTTCTGATGCTGTTCGGCTGCCCTTAGAAATACACTAGTTGTTTTTTTCTTCTCCCAATGAAGACAACCATCAAATAAACAGGGCCAAGCAAGAGTATTTTGACCGTTTACTTAAGAGTGAATCCAATGTCATTAATGGGACTTCTTCTAGAACTTTGCTTGAATAGACACCTGGAGCTCTAAAAGTCCTTAACTGATAAAACAGCAGGTCAGGTTAACTTCCTGAATGGGGTTCTTGAAAGTACTCTAGCACTGAGTCATCTTGACATTGAATGGGTTTTGTTCTTTTTTTCAGCGGTTACCCAGGCTGCCCTTTCCCACCTGGTGGTCAGTATCCTGCCACAACAAGTTCTCAGTATCCTTCCCAGCCTCCTGTGGCCACTGTCGGTAAGTACCCTTCAAAACTGTCTTTCTCCCATAAGGAAAGTCAGAGGCTCCTGTTGTGAAAAGTGCCTTTCATTTTCACATGTGAGATGTCAGAATATTCTTCCTTGTTACGGAGAACTCTTAATGGTCAATGTCCTATAATCCAAAACTTGAGGTAGGTGATTTATCATTATATAAATGAGCCTTCTATCAGGGCATACAAAGAAATGATTGATTCTTCAGTCTTTCCTGGGTCACATATTTTTATTGATGAACTCTGTATGTGTTGAACTGTTAACAGGCACTTAGATTTCCATAGCCTGGTTATATGTAAAAACACATGAACATCTTTAGGAGAAAGAAAGCACGACTACGGGGTCTGCTGCACATAATCATGGGCCAGTAGGTGTTGCTGTTTAGTGTTGCTTATTAGAGTGACTGAAGTATCATTTTCTTCAGCTGAGAAAATTTAAGCAATACAAGAATTTGTACAGGTTCCCCCCCGCCACCCCGCTGCATGCCTGTCTGCCACCACTGTACCATCATACCTGCCTTCTTCCATAGGCCAGTTATCTTTGTTTTTGTCTACAAGACTCTCTCCCTCACTCGGGGGCCAGTCATTTCACCATTTCTTCCCTCCCATCATCAGTTTCTGTTCTCTACTGAGATTGGATTGCTTCTCATCGACACACAAAAAAAATATGCCCTAAACTAACCTTAAAAATTCCTCCTCTCAATTCCACTTTCTCACTGCTGTTCCATTTCTTCATTCCCGTCTGCAAGCAGAACTCCCTGACAAATTATCCATACTCCATCTTGATTTCCTCTTCTCTCTTTCTCTTATGAAGTCCTCCATTTGGGATTTCCTTCATACCATCCCACCAAAACTGCTTCTGTCAAGGTCACTAATGATTTTTACAAGGTTAAATCCAACAGGTAATTACTCTTCTCCACTTACTTGGCCTGTCAGTAGCATTTGACACAGTTATTTGTCCTTAGCATTCTCTGTACTCATTCTCCCGGTGATTTCCACCAATTTTAGCTTTAAATACCATTTCTATGCCCACAGTTCTCAAATGTATACTTCCAGCCTATACTTTTTTCCTGAGCTCCAGATCCTTAGAGCACCTGCTTTAATATCTCCACATGGATATTTAATAGATCTTAAGCCCAACATGACCAGAATTAAACGCTGAATCTTTCTACACAGCTTCCCCATCTCCACTGATACCTACTCATCAGTACTCTGAACTTTGGCATCGTCCTTGATTCCTCATCAGGAGCCTACTATCATCAAAATACATCTAGAATCTGATCATAACCAGTGTGAATCCAAGTCATTACATTGTCTCTCATCTGATTTATTCCAGAAGGCTCCCAAAAGGTTTCTGAGTCTGTCCTTTGCCCCTATACTCTGTTTTATTTATTTTTATTCTTTTTTTATATACTCTGTTTTAAACACAGCCTCCAGAGAATCCTATTAAAACATAAATAGGTGTGCCTGGGTGGCTTAGTTGTTGAACATCTGCCTTCTGCTGAGGTCAAGATCGCATGGTCCTGGAATGGAGCTCTGCATTAGGATCCCTGCTGAGCCTGCTTTTCCTCTCCCTCTACCTGCTGCTCCCCCTGCTTGTGCTCTCTTTCTGTCAAATAAATAAATAAAAACTTAAAAAAAAAAAAGCATAAATAATGTTACTCCTGTGCTCAGAACCTGGCAGTGTCCCCATTTCACTCAGAATTCAATCCAGAGTTCTTAGGCCTGGAAGGCCCTCCATGATCCTGCTTTCTTCCCCTGTTATTTCTCTGACCTCATTCTCTACTATTCTGTCTTAGGAAATCCATTTCCTATTTCCTTTGCAAGCAGTAGGCATGCCTACCTGACTAATCAGCTACCACCAACAACCCCTGCCCCCAACCCGCTAACATGCAGAACAGTGCTTTATATATAGAAGTTCCTCAATAAATATTTTGCTGAGTGCCTAAATGAATGTAGGAGCTTGTGAAGTTCATCTTTCTGTTATATTTCCTGATAAGTTATAACCGTCCCAAGATCTGATGTAAGTACCGTCCCCCCTAAAAGAATGTTCTAATGCTGTTCTTGCCCTTGATACAGCCTAGTTATTGAGGTTCTAGTGGCATGGTTTTAATTTATTAAAATGTTCTCAAAGTTACTATAATGTAGCTCTTTTTCTACAATATAATTTAAAGGATTTAGAAACCTAATGATGGGAGATCTTTCATCCATAAGCAAAGCACACTAAGTCTTGTTAAGCTCTCCATTTTGATTCAGGCATCATCAACAAAATGGGAATAGTGCTGTTTGTCACTGTTTTTCATTGAGATAATGGTATAATTCCTTTGATTTCTAGGGAACCTCAGTTTCTCACAATCTTTTATAAACTCATTTTAAACCACAGGTATGAAGCATTTTATAGCTTAAACTAGATTATTTCCACATATCCAGAAAACAGGGATGTAGGGAAAATAGTGTGCTTAAAATCACATCTAATGTTTATGTTTTTCGAACAGATTACCAAAGAAATTTATATATTTTTTTAAGAGTACTTTCTTAGGCTAAAACATTTTATGATAATCTTGGCTATCCTTTAATATGTATTGTTCTCTTCGTTGTTTGCCTCCTTGATTTTTTTCATTGTTCTGGTAGTACATTGTGCACAGTGCTGTTGGACTTCAAAACTCATACAGGAAAACAGAACCATAAAAGCATTTGGATGTTAGAGTTCACAACTAGTCAATGTTTCCTCAATATATCTGTGGTCACCAGAATTTGTGCTAGTCTGTGTACTACTGAGGCCACAAGAGAGAATGTATTAATCTCCTTGTGCTTTGTATAACTTGATAGTTTCACTGCATAGGTTTTGATTTTATTGTATAAAACAAGCACCTGACTGAAAGCATCATTAACATAGGTCTTTTTTTTTTTTTTTAAGATTTTATTTATTTATTTATTTGTCAGAGAGAGAGAAAGAGAGAATGCACAAGCAGGCAGAGTGGCAGGCAGAGGCGGAGAGGGAAGCAGGTTCCCTGCAGAGCATGGAGCCCAATGTGGTACTCTTTCCCAGGACCGTAGGATCATGGCCTGAATTGAAGGCAGCAGCTTAACCGACTGAGCCACCCAGGCATCCCAGCACAGGTCTTTTTATTATGGACTTGGATGTCTGTTCAAATGTTGGTATTTAACCATCCCAACAGCACTGAAGTAAAAGAACTGTTTAAAAATGAATTAATAGAGGGGCTCATGGGTGGCTTAGCTGCTTGAGTATCTGGCTTTTGGTTTTTGGCTCAGGTCAGGGTCTCATGGTTCTTGAGAGCTCCGCAGTAGACTCCTTACTCAGTGGGGAGTCTGCCTAAAGATTCTCTCCCTCTGCCCCTCCCCACGACTCACAGAAGTGTGTGCTCTCTCTCAAAAAATAAATCTTTAAAAATAAACGAATGGAGATTGCATTCTTTTTTTTTTTTAAGATTTTATTTATTAATTTGACAGAGATCACAAGTAGGCAGAGAGGCAGGCAGAGAGAGAGAGAAGCAGACTCCCCACTGAGTGGAGAGCCCAATTCGGAGCTTGATCCCATGACCCTGGGATCATGACCTGAGCCGAAGGCAGAGGCCTTAACCCACTGAGCCACCCAGGCACCCCTGGAGATTGCATTCTTTATAGCAACCTCTTCTGACAAAGTATTGAAGGAGGAGGGGGATGTATGCAGCTCCTAGAACTTAAAATAGCTCTTTCTGATTCCAATCAGTGCAGGTTTTATTTCTTTTTAATTTTTTTTTAAAGATTTTATTTACTTACTTGACAGACACACAGCAAGAAAGGGAACACAAGCAGAGGGAGCAGGAGAGGGAGAAGCCAGGCTTCCTGCTGAGCAGGGATCCAGTGTGGGCCTTAATCCCAGAACCCTGGGACCATTACCTGAGCCAAACACAGACACTTAACGACTGAGCCACCCAGATGCCCCAAGGGTTTAAACGACATTTAAAAGGAAACCAGAATTTGTTTTGTCATTTCATTTTATAGCTTTTTTATTAGATAGCTTCCCACCTAACCTGACCTAAAGTCAGTCTTGTGAGATTGGAGTTCACTGAGAGCACTAAGCAGTGAAGATAGCTATGAAATAATGAAAAATCTGCCGATGGTGCTTCATCAGGTCTGGGCAAATGTAGTGATATCTTAATAGTGTTTGTTTTATGTAAGGGAAGAAAAAGCTGTGGCTGTGATCTGTAACTCATATTTTTCCTAGAAGTCATTGTAAGACCAGGTGTATTTTTTGTGTATCGTCTTTGTAACTATCAAAAACATTTTCTACTAGAAAATCACTAGGAAAAGATGTGGAATTTGGAAACCTTCCGTAGATTTTCTGTCATTCCTAAGCATTGTTTGTCAACAAAGGCATCAGAAGGAAGATAAATTTTTCTTGATAACAGGGTAAAAGTTAAATTTTTAAAAACTTAAATTTCTGTTTCTTTGGATTAGAATATATTTCTTAAGAGTGAAACACTTTTATTAGGACAAGGCATGTAATTTTCACCAAGTTGGCATTGACAAAACTATAAGAGAACCTGGACTCTGATTTTAAAGGTTTAAAATGACTTGACTGCTGCCAAGTTGAGGACAGTATTAATACTTGTTCACGTTTTCTTAATAGCAGATGCCAGAAGAAAGCCAAAGTAGGTATGGATGTGTAGTCATTTGTATGTGTTGTGGGCTGACAGATGGGTACTCAAGAGAACCTTTAGTCCACAACTGGGCCTTTCAGTGGACAACGCCAGACTCCACTGGAAAGGGAAGGGTGGCATGTTGTGGGATCCACTGAGACCCACTGGAGTCATGCATGGCGCCATCTGCCAGATGCTGCCTGTGGTGCATCTGGGTGGCATTGATTTGGAGATGATGAAGTTGTTGGATATTATAATCTGGACTAAGAAGGATTGAAGGCTATCAAGCAGATGTTCAAGAATGTTACTATAGTTGGTCCACTGTAGTCCTCTGAACAGTGTGATGCCACTCAGTGAAACCTTCCCATGTTATGAATTTGCATGTGAAGTCAGTGAGCTAATTGGCTCCTTCATGAAGTTTATCAGAGGGTGTACTATCAGCCCTACTTCTTTGTGCCAGAATCTCCAGGTTTATTTCATCTCAGTGGAATCCTTTTATCAGAGAGTGATTACAGACATCTTCAACCCTGGTTTACTTAGTGTTTTGAAACTTTGAGGAGAGAAATTAACAAAATGAGGTGCTTCTGACCTAATGCTTGACCCAGAATAGAATCTCTTCTTTGGACACTTTGGATCTGTTGTTAAGATTTTCATCCTTGAGGTGTGCCTGGGTGGCTCAGTTGGTTATGTGTCTGCCTTCAGCTCAGGTCATGATTCCAGACTCCTAGGGTCGAACCCCAAGTCAGGCTCCCTGCTCAGTGGTGAGTCTTTTTCTCCCTCTCCCCCTCTACCTGCTAGTGCGCTCGTCTCTCTCTCTCTCAAATAAATAAAATCTTTAAAAAATTCTCATCCTTGAAAGGAATCACGTAGCTAATTCACATTTCACGAAAGGGTTCCTTGAAATCGAATAAACTGTGAAGGGGTAGGTGTGTCTTTGTGATCGTATGTCATTAACATTTACTGTATTCAAAAGGAAACCCACTTCCACTTTCCAAATCGGAATTTTTTTTTTTTTTTTTTTTGCGCTTTGGCGCTTCTTCTCCACAGTCTGTTTTTGTTTTTTTTTTGTTTGTTTGTTTGTTTTTTAAGATTTTATTATTTTTATTTTTTTTTTAAGATTTTATTTATTTATTTGACAGAGATCACAAGTAGGCAGAGAGGCAGGCAGAGAGAGAGAGGAGGAAGCAGGCTCCCCGCTGAGCAGGGAGCCCGACGTGGGGCTCAATCCCAGGACCCTGAGATCATGACCTGAGCCGAAGGCAGAGGCTTTAACCCACTGAGCCACCCAGGTGCCCCGATTTTTTTTATTTATTTGACAGAGATCAAAAGCAGGCAGAGAGAGTAGGGGTGGGGGAGAGCAGGCTCCCTGCTGAGCATAGAGCCTGATGCAGGGCTCAATCCCAGGACCCTGAGATCATGACCTGAGCCAAAGGCAAAGTCTTAAACCACTGAGCCACCCAGGTGCCCCTCTTCTCCATAGTCTTTCACACACTTCCTTTGGGAATACTTGCTTATTTTCAGGGTAAGGTCGTATTTTCTTACCATCTGGGCAGTCAGGGCTTGCTAAGGGTTGCTGTGCTAAATGTTTAAAGCGTTTTCTGCCACAGAACTTCAAAACAATATATTTTGAAAGCTTAAAGAAAAAAGCCTTTAGGTAATTTAACAATGAATTTAAATTTTTTTTTAGTTACTATACGAAGGGTATGAGAAGTTGATTGGTTTGGCTTCCTGGGATTTTTCCAATAGGATACTTCCAACATTATAGGTTCTTAAATTGTTCTCTTTCACAAAATAATTTTTTTTTAACAAAATAATTTTAAGGAATGACTTCGATTCTGACCATCTTTTTAAGGATGGAATTTTACTGTCCTTCAAATTAATTGGCCTTTGTGCATATGCCTGCTAGTAGCCTCTCTCACTTTTTATGATAATTGAATGATTATGTAGCACTGCCTTTTTTGAAGTAGATACTACTTTGGTATCCTGTCTTTTTAAAATTTTTATTTATTTATTTACTTGAGAGAGAGCGAGGGTGAGCAGAGGGAGAGGGACAGGCAGACTCCGTGCTGAGCACAGAGCCCAAATGTGGGGCTTGATCTGAGGATCCTGAGACAAAACCAAGAGTCAAATACCCAACCAACTGAGCCACACAGGCACCCCTGGTATCCTATTTTAATGAGGTTCATACCTACTTACCTCTACTTTTGAAAACCTGAATTTTTATTTAAACTAATATAAACCTTTCCTTGTGGTTTGTGTTTATTTTTAAGAAACATAAACTTGCTGATGGTTTTCTTTAAGTACACTCTTTCTTACTGATGATAAGTATAGAAACTTCTAAAGCTTGAATAAAGAATATTGCTCTATAGTGTTTAAAAGATAAATTGAGGTACCCTGATTTCTTTGGAAGAAAAGTTCCACAGTCTATACACAGGTTGGTGATAGTATTAGAAGTGTACATATTCATAGACTATAAAAGCCTTTTTAAGCAGCTTAATGAATTTGCCAGGCTTGCACTTAATGGCATGAATCAGAATGCCTTTATTAATATAGTTATTTGAATATTCCTCCTAATTCAGAGATTGACCAATTTTTTGTGTGTTTCTATTATAAAAGGAAATAATGTGGGCTTGATCCTATTTCTGAGTGGTAGTAAATTACTGTTCGGGATTGCTTGGGCCCCATAGTTTGATCTGTAGCACAGATGTCAAACCAAAGACTGTTACATGGATCTGAGCAAGTAACTTCCAGAAGTAAAAATGCTGAGCAAGTGATTGACTTTTGCTGGTTAAAAGGAGAGTTTGGAAAAGTTACTTTCGGTCAGACAGAAATAAGAGAAAGACAACTACCCTATGATGTCACTTATATATAAAATCTAAAAAATAAATCAAACAATAGATAAGCAAGCCAAGCTCACAGATAGAACAGAGTGGTGGTTGCCAGAGGGCAGGAGTTAGAAGGTGAGAGAGATGGATAAATTGTTCTCATTTTGGGTTTTATTTATTTTTTTTTAAGATTTTATTTATTTGACAGAGAGAGAATATCACAAGTAGGCAGAGAGGCAGGCAGAGAGAGAGAGGGAAGCAGGCTCCCTGCTGAGCAGAGTGCCCGATGCGGGACTCAATGCCAGGACGCTGAGAGCATGACCTGAGCCAAAGGCAGAGTCTCAACCCACTGAGACACCCAGGTGCCCCTCGTTTTTTGGTTTAAATAGTTTTTAAAGGTCACTGTTCAGTTATCTTGTACTTTGGGACTACCTTGGATTCTCTAATATAAATGACATTTTTGAGTTACATGAAACTGATCATTCAATAAATACTATTAGGAGATAAAACTGTCTTTAGTTTAAATCAGGTAGGTGGTCTATACTGGTGCATTTTGAAGACATGGGCCTAAATTATTTGTTGAATTATCAGGTCCATTGGGTAGTATATTGGTTTCTTCGTAATAGAAAAAAAAAAATTTTTTTTTTTTTTTTTTTTTTTTTTTTTAATTATGTTTTAGTTCCTAAGGCTCAAGTTCAGTAACTGGATCCTACCTAACATTTCAGTGAGGTCTTGCTTAGGACTGTTTCTCAAAATCTTTGTTACCCTTTCATTGCTGTTCATCTGGAATTGTAAAAGGGCACGTCTGAAATCTGACTCTGCATGGGTAAAGGTCAGTGTTTGGGGACTTGAGGTATGGCCGTTTGCCACAAACTCTTCTTAATCTAAGGCTTGTTATAGTGGGTATAAAGAAAATTAAAATTTCTCTTTGAGGGCAAGAAAATTTTTTTTGTTTGAAAGGTGATCAAGGAGATGAGACTCTCCCACCAATCATTTTTCTTATTTGTGTTAAACAATCCCTTAAAGTGTCAAGGTTTATCGAATTTTGAATTTTAATAGGTTTTCTTTTTTGGCATTCATATTCCAGATCTTAACTAAAATTTTCTTCTTTTTACAAAGTAGGTGAACCTAATATGTTTAAATACACCGCTTAGTAAGGTCTTTGTGTGGCAGAGGAAAGGACAAGGTCTAATCTTGGCACTCCCACCCTCCTCAGGTGAACTGTGACCTTTATGGAAAGCCAGGCAACAGCTGCCTCAGCTTGGTTCCCATTTTGAGTGTTAGTGGCTTTAGCTGGAGACTTATTTGGATGGCCTTATTTGGTGCTGTATGATAGTGTTTGCTTTAACATATTTCCTAAGAGAAACAATATAAATTCCAGAATTAAATATGTGTTTTTAAAAAAGAAATTTGAAAACTTCACATCAGTGTAAGTTGATCCATTTTAAGGTAATAATTAAATAATAATAATAAAATAAAATAAATAATAATAACAAAACTTAATGTGTTTGTGTGTGAAAAATCTAGGCTAGTTATAAGAATATGCTTAATCTTTTATTATTTCAGATAACTCTACACAGATAAATGGAACACTTTAATTGTTGCATATGATTAACCACAGAACTCTACTGCCTTGAAGGGACAGGTGTTGAAAAGAGTGTTGAGAAACAAAAAATGAGTAAAATACTTAATATTGCAGATTTTAACACTCACTACTTCCATTAACTCAAATAATTCTGCCTGAACAGCTATCACAGTTCAGTGCCAAGCCCTTCAGAAGTCACATTCTTTACAGATACTGTTCCTGTCCCCAAAAAGACAGCCACATTTTTACCAGGAAATGTTACCAAGAGTTCAGTCTCTTTGACTTGGTTTGGTTTGCCATTTTTGCCAGGGAGGCACAACAAATTCAAAAATGTAGGGAAAAGGCTAATTGTATTTAAATCTGAAAAAAATGTCATTGAAACAACTTAATACAGGTAGAATAAACATTAAATTGTTTCTGTAACACCCTACCCCTTTTGATAAGCAAACCAAAGTTTCTAACCTATTCTCTGTTGCAAGGAAAACAAAAACTCAGAGTGTAGGAATCCCCAGTTCCTGGTTTGTAACCCGAGCAGTGGCCCCGGCCTCGGTTTAGGTAAGTGCTTGCCTCCTTTTCCAGTGATCCAAGTTGCCTGGATCTGGAAACTGGTATCAGGCCAGAAGTTTTTGGCAGACCCTAATCTTTTAAAAATACACCTTTGTCTTTTTTGTACTCGGGTATTTTTTTAAAGTTCAAAGTATGTTTTTAAACTGATAAATTTAATAAAAACTATTAGTAGAAATTAATTAGGGATAATAAGGAAACATCACTAGTGGAGATTAGCCTTAACCATATTTGATGGTAGAGAGAAGATGGAATCTGATATTTAAGAATATTAAACTATTTTTGTTAGTTAGAATGACTTAAGAATTTGTTAAGAGCTAGGGCTGGCTATGGAAAAAGCACGATCATCTGGCAGGTAATTAGCCCACCCTGGTCATTTACAAGGCCTTCAGGAAGTTTTTGCATTTCATAGGTTCTGATTAGTATAATTGAAGTGTTGCAGCAAATGTATACCATAATTTTGGGGATGCGGTTGGGTGTGGGAACAAGGCCAGCAGGTAGAAGTTTACAGTAGCTAGTAGAAAAGCAAGATCACAGATGGATTACAGCAGTGTTTCTTAACCTTTCTTTCTTCATCTTCCTCCTCAGGAGCCTTTTTAGACATTTTTTTTCTTTCCCTCCCATGAACTGTTAATACCGTAGATTATACTGTATATCTGCTGTTAATACTATAGATTATACTGTATATCTGTTTACATATATCTGCACTCTGTACATAAAAAGAACAAGATTTTTTTCACTTTCTAAGAGCAAGTTTCCATCCCCTCAGAGGAGCAGTATTATCCTTCTTGAGAATGTGCATGGATTAGAGTAATGTTGGATAAAACTGGCCTTGAACTCAGGAAGAAAGAACTAGAGAGAATAGAGTTTCGAAGATTATCCAAGGTTTGGGGCTAGGAAGAGAGATGAAAGAAAGCAAGCCAAGGGCAGAGTAGAAAAAGCAAGACACTGTGTTTAGACGAATCAGAGTAGGAAGAACAGATGTAAGCTTAAAAGCAGCTGGTCTTTCAGAAGGATCTAGAGGAATGCAGGTTGTCTTCCTGAGAAAGGGAGGGTAGTACTTTTGAACGGTGAGGAGTCAGACCATAGTTAAAGGAGTTAGGATTCTTGTTCCGAAGGAGAATGGGAGAAAAGAGTGGGAAACTTCCATCTGGTGGTTTCAGTCCTTCAAAGATGTCCTGAGGGTTTTTGCCTTGTGGGTAGAAGGTAAAAAGAGGCTAGGGTTTTAAGAAAGAGTCAGAAGGATTGAGGCCTTGGGTAAGGTGAGGCCTTTGGAGGTAGGAGGCCTGGTGGCCTGATAGAATGTGAGAGAGGCCACCTTGGTGGACTGCCTGTACGCTCTTAAGAGATGGCAAGAAGCCTGGGCCGAGGCCAGGTATTCCCAGGAAACAGGAGTGAGAGAAAGGGAGGTCAAGGGGACGAGAAGGAATGAAAGGAGATCTTGGTAATTGGGGAAGGTTTCTAGAATCATCTTGGTCTCTGTAGGGGAGGATGTGAATAAAGAGGTGGTCAGACAGGAAAACCACAAGAAAAATTAGGGGCATGAGCCTGGAGATGGCGCAGTAGTTGGGAAATTGATGAGAATACTTGGGAAAGGTTAGATATTAAGAGGCCAGAGATGTGAAAAATAAGACCTCAGTTTTCATAGGGGAAATGTGGTTGCCCTCTGGCTTTACCATTCTGAATTCCAAAGCACAAGTTAACCTGAAAGAGTTAATACTTTTGCTTTTCAGAAATACGAAATAAGCTGAAATACATTCTAAAATCAGAAATGAGGGACGCCTGGGTGGCTCAGTTGGTTAAGCAGCTGCCTTCGGCTCAGGTCATGATCCCAGCGTCCTGGGATCGAGTCCCACATCGGGCTCCTTGCTCGGCAGGGAGCCTGCTTCTCCCTCTGCCTCTGCCTGCCATTCTGTCTGCCTGTGCTCGCTCTCTCTCCCTCTCTCTCTCTGGCAAATAAATAAATAAAATCTTTAAAAAAAAAAAATAAAAAAAAAAATAAAATCAGAAATGAATTTGAGAAAGAACATACCTTATAGATTTGGTTGTTAATAATAAAATAGGAGGTATCAATTACTTCCCTGTGAACCGTGTAGGATGAATACTGTCTGAGCTCTCTTTGGCAAAAGTTTTCTAGCAGGAAAGAGGGAGGCCCTCGTAGGGAGAAATTAGTGCACACAGGAGGTCTGATTCTGGGCTGTCACTGTGTGCATGCAGTGTCCTCAGGACAGATGGATGAAGGACTCTCTTCAGGAAAATCTGGCCACAGGAGACACTATCTGCACTCATTTTCACTTGCAAGAAGAAAACCCAAGTCAGGGGGAAGAAAAAAACCAGTTCTTCTGTGGTGGAAGTAAGAGAGAAGAAAGAAAAAAGCCGAACTGTTTGGACTTAGACTCTTCCTTTCAAAACCTATGAAACCAGAGAGAATGCCAGTGTGTCCCGCTGTCATTTACAGAAAACCAGAAAAGCATTCAGGGTAACCTGGTATAAACCAGCTTCTGCAAGAAGACAACTTTACTAACTAAAAAGTGGAGTTTTTAATTAGTAATGGCAAGAACTGGGAGCAGACAGGACACCAAAGAGCAGGTGAGGGGCTGGCTGCATGGGACAGGCTGCCTGTTGTTGGGAAAGCTCGATTGCATTCGAGAAGTGGTGCGCTTTTTTGGTACAGGGACCAGGCCTGTGACGGATGGGAACGTGGATGTAAGAGTTTGGATACATTAGACTAAGGGGTTGTTTTGGGGTTTTTTCATCCTGTTGCGTATAACTCTGTGTCGCTGGGATAAAATTTTCAGCACAAAGTGGACGTGATACTCTGTGAGTCTGTATTCATTTTTTAATCATTATAGGCAGTGACAGATGAATATAATTGCCCACATGGTATTCTATCATCAAGTATAATTGAAAATCAAAATACCATGTACGCATTTGCTGAATTAGGACCCTAATTGAAGAACACTGATCGTCATAAAGAGTATCCATCCTTCTGTCATTGGGAGGACCTTTTGAAGAAAATATCGGAGAGATTGGGGTGCCTGGGTGGCTCAGTGGGTTAAAGCCTCTGCCTTCGGCTCAGGTCATGATCCCAGGGTCCTGGGATCGAGCCCCGCTTCAGGCTCTCTGCTCGGCAGGGAGCCTGCTTCCTCCTCTCTCTCTGCCTGCCTCTCTGCCTAGTTGTGATTTCTGTCAAATAAATAAAATATTTAAAAAAAAAAAGAAAAAATATCGGAGGGATAAGTTTATTTGATCTGAAATATGCAAGGAAATTCTGTAAGACACTGATGGAGAAGGGATGTTTTGAAGAGAATAGTAAAGAATCTGAGAATACACAGAAGTTTATCCGCTGCTGAATTTTCTATACATCACTCTCTTGCTTATCTGTTCATTCCTTTTCTTTGGCTAAAGGGTAATGGAGTAAAAGTCTTGTACAAGGGAAGCTGTATTAACCTTACACCGAGGAAACTGCCTGTGCTCAGTCCTCTTGCTGGCCTCTGCAGTAGGTTCCTGTCTCCCTTAGCTTAGCCAACCAGAGAATGCACTTGACGTGAATCAGATGTTTTTCTTTGGTATAAATTTGTCCCATTTGTTGGAGATCGGGGAATAGTTGTAATCTGTAGGGACATAGCCCCTGTTTTTTTGAGAGAAGAGCTGATTATTTCAGCTGTCAGAGAAGGTGGGTAAATACAGATTCATAGTAATCTCTCGCAGGGAAAGTATTTCTGAAGCAACTCAGATTTTAATGTTATTTTTGATGAATTATAACATTTACTGGAAAATTTCTCTTTCCTCCCACTTTGAAAGTGTCAGCTCATTTTGTCCTGTTTTCTAAAGGTTCCTGTGAAAGGAATAGAAAGTGCTTGGGAAATTAAGCCAGTGGTTTCTGCCATTTCCCCTGCAGGTCCCAGTCGGGACGGCACCATCAGTGAAGACACCATCCGAGCCTCTCTCATCTCAGCGGTCAGTGACAAGCTGAGATGGCGGATGAAGGAGGAAATGGATCGTGCCCAGGCAGAGCTCAATGCCTTGAAACGAACAGAGGAAGACCTGAAAAAAGGTCATCAGAAACTGGAAGAGATGGTTACCCGTTTAGATCAAGAAGTAGTAAGTAACTCATTGAATAGTTGCGAAATTTTAGATGTCTGCCCCTCATTTACCCTGTACATTGTGGGTTTCGTAAGAGTTCAGAAAATTATACGTGCCTTTAAGCTTTTGAATATAGTGTCTCTGGGGCTTCGTTAGAAGAGGAGCCTGTGTTTGCAGCTTGGTCTTTAGGAGGTGGAGGGTATTTAGAACATCTCTCCGGTCGCCAGCTTCACTCTGAGGGCTGCGGCTTGACTCAAAGGAGCGTTGTTTCATGCTTGATGTCACCAGACAGTAGCCAGGAGATAACAGATTGAGAGACTTCCACGCCCTGATGAAGGTCTGCAGACCATGGCTACAGACTTAGGGGTCAGTTCTTTTTTGTTGCCAGATGTTTGAACTATATTGAAAGCATCTTCAGCGAGCCCTCCTACCTCATCATCTAGGGTATATGCAGCCTTTCGCTCTTCAGCTTCCTCGAACTTTTATCAGACTGCTGTGCCATGTGACTTGTTTGTTCAGTGATGAAGTAGAGGCCTACTGGCATGACAGAAGTGCCAGCCTTCTTCGCCACTTTCATTCCCACGAAGGAGAATTTATTCCAGCAGATGTGTCTGAGGGCTCCGGGGACAGTGGTTTGTGTGTGCGCATGAGTTCTGCAAAATGGTTCTAGTGTGTAAAGTCAGCCTCACAGTAGTAGCCTAAGACTTTTAAAAGTTCAGGAAAGTGGGGCGCCTGGGTGGTTCAGTGGGTTAAAGCCTCTGCTTTCGGCTCAGGTCATGATCCCAGGGTCCTGGGATCGAGCCCCGCATCGGGCTCTCTGCTCAGCAGGGAGCCTGCTTCCTCCTCTCTCTCTGCCTGCTTCTCTGCCTACTTGTGATCTGTCAAATAAATAAATAAAATCTTTAAAAAAAAAAAAAAAGTTCAGGAAAGCGACACCACTACAATTCCCAGACTGCACCTGCCACCTGCAGTAGCTCATAACTGAAGTTCAGCTGTTTGGGGTTCTGTGGATTGAGCTGTTTAGACAGGGGAAAGTTAGCCCTCTGTAGCATGGCCCACTGGCTTGGAAGAAAGACCACTTTTATGATTTTCATGTAAGGAACCTCCTGCTGGAAGGTATCTTGTCTGATGGCTTAGTTTGCAAGATCATCTGTCACTGAGAAGTGATGAGCTTATCACTGCCCCTGGAAGTGCTTAGCTCAGGGTGTTTTCAACATTATTCTGTTCTCACTCAGCATCTTCCATCACCCTTTTCCTCTACCTTTGGCCAGTATGTTATTTCAGACACTCACCTCAACCGTGAGTTAAGTATTGCTTTGTTATTTTGCGGGTCTGTTTCTATAAAGTGGAGTTACAGAGTTTAGACCAGAGAGTTATGTACAGTTAATGTGAAATCATCATGCTTGGACTGTTTCATTTTCAGGCTGAGGTTGACAAAAACATAGAACTTTTGAGAAAGAAGGATGAAGAACTCAGTTCTGCTCTGGAGAAAATGGAAAATCAGTCTGAAAACAATGATATTGATGAAGTTATCATTCCCACAGCCCCACTATACAAACAGATCCTAAATCTGTATGCAGAGGAAAATGCTATCGAAGACACTATCTTTTACTTGGGAGAAGCCTTGAGGCGGGGAGTAATAGATCTGGATGTTTTCCTAAAGGTATGTCTTCCTCAGTCTGCTTTCCAGGGTCTCAGAACTCATGTTTTAAAAGAGGCACTGACCTTGAAAGCCACAAACCAGGAGGGTTTCTCCGTAGGGGAAGTTAAAATTCCTTGTGTTCCCAAAGAGAGCCAGTGAGATCTGTGGCTGTGAGCAGCATCTTCTTACCCGCCCAGGGCTGAGGATCCATCTGGGAGGGGAAGAAAGGTGGACTAGTGGCCACAGTCCCCACCCCCCAGGCAGTAGGAAGTGGAACGTGGTTCTCTCTTACTGCTGTACCTGGGAGGAACAGTCAGATTTCCATTGGTTCTTTCTGGTCAGGCACCACCTCAGTTAAGATTGCTGACTGCCACCCCCGTTTGAGATTTTTTTTTTTTTCCTATTAATTTTGTTAGAATTGCATAATTTTAGACCCGTTTTCCTAGATCAAACAGCCCTGCAAAGGCTGCGCTTTGCAGGCTGCCCTGCTCGCACCAGAGCCCTTCGGCATGAAGGTTGTTGAGGCTTATTACTGTCACAGAGACGTGAAGATCCAGGGAGCCAGTACTCTCTGTTGGGTCACGAAGAGTGGTTTTAGGACTAATGGCGGCAGCCCTTTGGATATTTGATCCAGCTGCTGCTGCCACTTCAGTAAACGTGCAAGGCTGGTCGCCTGGTGCACGCACACGAATGTCTGGTGTAAGTCAGACCCCAGACTCCCTTTCTGTACACTGTCCCCTGCTTGGGTGCCACAGCTTAGGGAAAGGTACACCCAGAGAGGGCAGAGAGACTAGCTATTGCTGGACATGAGACGAAAGCTGGCTTATGCTGCTCACTCCCCAGCTTTTTGACAACTGGGGATAATCACAGTTATCAACATTTTATGTAACTTTTGATAGGATCGTAGATCAAGTTCCCCTGGTGTCTTGGTTATCTTGAGATGTAGTTCAGACTCCTGAGCCAGATCCTGTAAGGTCATGCTGTTCCCTGTAACGTAATCCTTTATAGGGTCTCAGAAGGTAACTTTCCTTAACACAGCCTGCCAGCATCAATCTAGTGAGTTTAAAAACCCCCATATAATGAAGTACTGGTTGCAAAGGAAGGTTGCTATTTAGATCCCATCTAGGTTACAAACTGTCTGATACTTCATGTGTGGGTCAAATCCATTCTAAACTGTTCAAACTTTTTCCCCCCTCCCAGCATGTACGTCTTCTGTCCCGTAAACAGTTCCAGCTGAGGGCACTAATGCAAAAAGCAAGAAAGACTGCCGGTCTCAGTGACCTCTACTGACTTCTCTGATATCAGCTGGAGATTGAGCTCTTCTTAAAGCGTTCTTTTCTTCTCTTTCTTTCTCTTATCAGTAGGTGCCCAGAATAAGTTATTGCAGTTTATCATTCAAGTGTAAAATATTTTGAATCAATAATATATTTTCTGTTTTCTTTTGGTAAAGACTGGCTTTTATTAATGCACTTTCTATCCTCTGTAAACTTTTTGTGCTGAATGTTGGGACTGACTATGCTAAATAAAATTTGTTGCATAACTTTTCTCTTTATTGAACATTTAGGAAACATTAAATCTTATTAAGAAGCCCGGTTTTTTATTTTGCAAACAAAGCATAATATCAGGTTAAAAATTCGCATTATTTGTTCTGCAGCGTATAAAGTAAACTGTTTAGTATGGGACATGCCACATGGAAATCTAAATACCTGCGCGACTTTCTGTAGCAGGCCCTGCGCGGGGCCCTCCTCTACCAGCCCTCGCCAAGATTTGTTACCTTTCTAGGCTTCACTGAATCACAACTGTTTCCATCAAGATGGAAGGAACAGAGTGGCAACTGCCAAGCTATACACCTGAGAATTTACGGTAATTGGGCAAGACGGTCTGGCCACAGCTAAGTAGGAGGGGTAGAGTGCCTCCCCGCTTTTAGGGGCATTTGAAGCCAGTCTTCCTGGTGAGTTTGTGACCACCCCGTGAGCTCTGTTTCATGCAGAGCTTAGCTAAGTAGAACAGAATTTTCTGTCAAAATGAGATAGAAAATTCATGAGGTTACAAAGAAAAGAAAAGAACAACTTAAGATATTGTAAGATTATTTAGGAAGCCAGACAGCCTACTCTATACTTCGTCCAAGAAAAGAATGCCCACCTTGGACTCCATCATCACTGAAGGATTTATACAGTTTAGATCGTCTATAAAGATTATCAGAGCAGCGGTACCTGGCTAAGTTGGTGGAGAATGCAACTCTTGATCTTGGGTTGTGAATTCAGGTCCCATGCTGGGCGTAGAGATTACTTAAAAAAATTATCAGAATAGGGACGCCTGGGTGGCTCAGTTGGTTAAGCGGCTGCCTTCGGCTCAGGTCATGATCCCAGCGTCCTGGGATCGAGTCCCACATCAGGCTCCTTGCTCGGCAGGGAGCCTGCTTCTCCCTCTGCTTCTGCCTGCCTCTCTGTCTGCCTGTGCTCGCTTACTCTCTCTCCGTCTCTGACAAAAAAAAAAAAAAAAAAAAAAAAAAAAAATTATCAGAATAAAAGCTAGCAAGGTCAAATCAAGGTTTAATTTAGGATTGGAACTACCATTTAGTTATTTTTGTGTATACATCCATTTTTACATTGTAGATAAAGTTACAACTTTATTTTTTTATAAACATGTAATGTATTTTTAGCCCCTGGGGTACAGGTCTGTGAATCGCCAGGTTTACACACTTCACAGCACTCACCATAGCACATACCCTCCCCAGTGTCCATAACCCGACTGCTCTCCCCCCAGCAACCCTCAGTTTGTTTTGTGAGATTGTTTCTTATGGTTTGTCTCCCTCCCGATCCCATCTTGTTTCATTTATTCTTTTCCTACCCCCCCAAACCCCCCACATTGCATCTCATCTTCCTCATATCCGGGAGATCATATGATAGTTGTCTTTCTCCGATTGACTTATTTCGCTCAGCATAATACCCCCTAGTTCCATCCACTTCATCGCAAATGGCAAGATTTCATTTCTTTTGATGGCTGCATAGTATTCCATTATACACACACACCACATCTTTATACATTCATCTGTTGATGGACATCTAGGTTCTTTCCATAGTTTGGCTATTGTGAACATTGCTGCTATTAAACATTCGGCTGCACGTGCCCCTTCAGATTATTACGTTTGTATCTTTAGGGTAAATACCCAGTAGTGCAATTGCTGGGTCATAGGGTAGCTCTATTTTCAACTTTTTGAGGAACCTCCATGCTGTTTTCCAGAGTGGTTGCACCAGCTGGTTGCAACTTTTTTATAGTGTCAGTGAACATATCAGCCAGCCAGAACACAAGGATCAGAATCTCTGAACACAGTATACACACATCATTCTTTTGAACCAAATGGCAAGTGTGTGTGTGTGTCTAACACCTACACCTAGGCAAGAACTGCAGTCATACAGGAATTAGAAACACGAAGTATCATCCAACATTTGGATGCTCAAACAGCTGGAGAGCTAAATAGTGAATGTACTGTTGCCCCCTTTTTCCACGTTTAGGAATTCAGGTTTATTCAAAATTTGGACATACCTAATCCTATAACTACCATCTCTCCTTCCTTAACTTCAGAATGGAAGCTTTAAGCAACTTTAAAGCTTGAGCTTCTGAATTTCCCAGAGTTTCTACACTTTTTTTTTTTTCAAACAAGCCTCCTCTTCAGGGGTTAGCTTTACCTTTATGAGCAGGACACAAAGAAACACTAAGGAATATTTCTTTTATCCATAGAGGACCTGAAACTAAAGGCTTAATAATTATTTCTTCCTTTCCTTCCCCTTCCTCTCTTTCCCTTTCTTTCCTACCCCCCCCTTCCCTTTCTTTTCCCTTCCTCTTTACCCCCCTTCCCTCCCCTCCATCCCTTCTCTTCCTACAAAGGTCTGTAACATCAAAAACAGCAGTTGCTGAGTGAATGAGTATTTAACAGACTTGTGGTATGAATTATGGCAGAAAAATAGACCAACAGGACAGAGAACAATGTAAAGCAGATGGTTAGATATATGTACTGTTCAAATTCACCAGCCATCTTTCCACACGGGCCCTAGGCTCTGGCCATGTTTGCTGGGAACCACTCTCCTTTAGCCATCTCATTACCCCATATCACTTCCTATCAGGGAATCCCTTCAAAATTCCTATTAATTTATTCCCAATGATTTGATTCCATTTTGCTTTAGCCTGTCATATTCAGACTAGCAGGAGAGTTTTACCCAGGCCTCAACTTACCTTCTCCAGGAGACTAACTGCTAACACTTCCATAACTAGTGTTTTTGTTTTTTTTTAAGATTTTATTTATCTATTTATTTGAGAGTGAGAGAATACATGAGGGGAGAAAGTCAGAGGCAGAAACACACTTCCCACAGAGCCAGAAGCCCGATGCGGAACTCTATCCCGGGACCCTGGGATCATGGTCTGAGCCGAAGGCAGAGGCTTAACCCACTGAGCCGCCCAGGCGCCCACTAGTGCTTCTTTTTTCTCTTCATTGGACATAATTGGAACTTCTAGAGAACTCAAAATGGTGCAAGACCTACCCACAGTGGTTCCCAATGTTACCAGATATTTGTATAGATAAACATGCAAAGAAACTTAGTTTTATGTAATTGAATAATAAATACCAGGACAAAGGTCTACAAAGGTAAGTTCCTCTACCACCAACCACCCCTTTCTCGGTCTCTTCAGCAGCAAATAGACTTCAGGAAGAGAGATACTTGTACAAGATCAACCTCAAAAATTAATTGTTCCTCACAGATGCTCTTTTACCCCTGTTTTGTGGTAATGTTAAATAATTTTTCAAATATGAACATCCTACCTTACTCATGGTGGAAACTGGATATAGTCTCCTAAGATTCTTCAAAATACTTTCCATTAAATCCCCTACAGATAGGGAAACCCCCCAAGAAGTATATGCTTTCTTTTTAATCATCTCGGAACCACTCTGGAGTTAGAAGAAATCATGAACATAAATTAACTTCAGAAGAAATGTCATTGAACATCCATGTCTGGCAACCTATCTTGACAGTGTCACAGAACTGAAGTGTTTCCATCAATAATTTCCCCTAGAAATTTCTTACAGCAGTGGGTTAAACAGTTATGAGGGTAAGTATAGAGATACAGAAATTAATACGGATATCAATTTTACCAGTAACAGTACTGACTATAAAAGAATATATTGTCAGCAAGTGAGTACGTGCTGTGTTTAGGGTTAGGCTCAGAAAAAGGCAGACTCGGTCCCTGACTGCTTAAGAATTTGTAATCTGGTGAGCTAATGAAAAGTGTGGGAAATAAAACAATGTATACCTAGGGGAGCTAATCTCATCCCCCTGGCAGAATTCAGGCTCACATCTAACTCCAAGGACTGAGAATGCAAAACGAGCATATTACCTGGCAACTGTTTCTCTGGACATTTTCCCACTGCTTGGGATCTTCGTCAGTTCCTGTGTCTAAGTTCAGATCCTTCAGAGAGACCCCAGCAATGTTCGCTCCACTCCACACAGGAACTAAGAAAAAGGCACCAAAGTATTTTTACTACATGGTATTGTGTAAACGGCATTTTTTTTTAAGCCTTAGCAGAACTGTTACAGTTGTGGTGAGTGGCTTTCAAATAGGAATGTTCAGCGGAATTATCAAATTCGGATGTCTATGTCCTGCCCAAAATAGGCTAAACTAAGATCTCTCTAGGGATAGGGCCCGTAATTCTATCATCTTGCCAGAGATTCTCCACACAAGAAAGTTAGTTTTAAACTTCCAACTGTAGATAAGTTTTAACCTTTATATGAATGGATTTCAAGGGTTCTTAGGAAAAACTGAGAAAAAAGGACTACCATCACCACAGCACCATTCCTCTTCCCTATAATGTTCTCCAGTTAATATGAAGAATTCCCGGGGCGCCTGGGTGGCACTGTCAGATAAGTGTCCTACTCTTGGTTTCAGCTCAGGTCATGATCCCAGGGTCGTGAGATCCAGCCCTGTGTCTAGCTCTGCACTTAGCACGAGTCCACTCGGGTTTCTCTGTCCTTCTCCCTCTGCCCTTTCCCCCTGAGCTCAAGCTCTCACTCTCTCTAATAAATAAATATTCTTTAAGAATTCACGTTACTTGGATTACGGTACTGACCTTTCTAGAGTGTGCCAAGTTAAAATATAAACTGTATCATGTTATTCAGCACTGCATTAAGAAAGTCTTTTAATCCAAACGTAGGATTATAGTAACATTCTCACTTTTTTCAAGTCTATTAGTTTTTCTGGTAGATTATTATTAAAACAGTGTTTAAATGTACTATTAAAAGGGCCTAGAGGGGAGTAAGTCCTTTTCCCCCCACTCAAACTATGTTATTTCATGATGAAATAACTATATGATCAATTCTGCCTAAATATATTTGGAGAAAGCTCAGTAGTGCTTTTAGGCTTACCATTTGAGTCTCCGTGCTCTCCCAGGACCAACCCATGACAGCTTCCAGAATGCATACCAAGCCTCTGCCCAGAAAACAAACAGTCAGTGTCCAGATTACAGCCACTGCCACTAACACGGTTTTTGGAAAACCCATTCAACTTCCAGGCTACATAGGTTAAGATATCCACGGAGAAGAAAAAGTTCTTAAGAGAAAATGAGTTCATGTCAGAAAATGTTTTTCTCTAACATGATACATTTTTTTAGGTTTATCTAAAACTGGTAAATCTAAAAAAACAGGGTTCTTTATCAACTCCAGCTATACCACAATTCCAACAATGCCCAATAGAAATAAATTAAATAAAAGCTTTTTGTTACTGCCTTACATAGTCTTTGTGCAAAAAACACAGTAGTAGTTTCACTCCATAAAAAATTTTGAGAAATGGGTGCCTAGGTGGCTCAGTCGATTAAACATCTTTTTTTTTTTAAAGATTTTATTTATTTGACAGCACCAGCAGGCAGAGGGAGAGGGAATAGCAGGCTCTCTGCTGAGTAGGCAGCCACTTAACCAACCGAGCCACCTAGGCACCCCAGCATCTGACTCTTGATTCCAGCTCAGGTCACAATCTCAGGGTCATAGGGATTGAGCCCCAGGTCAGGCTCCACACTGGCCGTGTTGCCTGCTTGAGATTCTTGCTCACTCGCTCCCTCTGCCCCCTACCCTTAAAAAAATCAAACATCCGTAAACAAATGCTCCCTTATCAAGTTTTTAAATGATAGTTTTCCTCAGAGAATAATGCATTTAGAGCAAAAAGGTCAGTTAAGGTGGGAACAGAGAGAAGCATAGATCTTAGAATATCACTGTTGAGCAAAACATAATCAGGCCTTAGTCCCAGTAGGAAAAGGAAAAACTTTTGGTAAAGCCTGATGGTTTGGGTGTGTGAACTATTTTAAACTATTAGCTTTATCAGAATTTCTTCCTTAATGATTAATTTAAAAAGTGGTAACGATAAGCCAAAAGGTCAATATAGCTGTAGTAATAGCAAAAAATGGAATTTTTAACAAAAAAGCATTAATAAGGATAGAGATACTCCATAGCATATGAAACAATCCAACAACATATAATAACCATGAACTTAGAAGCAATTAATAAAATGGCCTCATTATATGAAGAAAAATTAGGAATTCCAAGGTGAATCTGATTCATAATCAGTGGAAATTTTTAATATGCCTAAATCAGTAATAATTAAAAACCAGTAGGAATTAGTAGTAACTTAGTAAAAATAAATAAAATGAACTGTGACTACAGAAAAATCATCATGCCTAATAAAGTTTTTTTTCTCTTACATACATAAAGAACATTTACAAACACCATCAATTAACTAGATAGCAAACTAAGCCTTACTAGATTTCAAAGAGGTGATGTTAACCCTAAAAATACCACAGAAACCTCCCAAAAAAGTACCTTCTAGTAAATTTATATTCTCATATGCATCTTTAAAACAAATATAAAATCAGTGACAAGTGTTATTAATCATAAAGTAAAAGGAAGTAAAGAACAGACCACACTAGGATTAAAAAAAAAACAACAACTATCAATAAAATAGCTAGTTGTTGGGGAGAGAACTTAAAATTAGAAAAATATTTAGCCAAACTAGAAGGGGAAAGGGCAATATCTCAAATAATATTAAGAAACAGAAGTAACCACAGATAGAGAAGTTAAAAAAGTCCTAACATATGACCTTGAGGCTGGGAGCCATGATTGCGGTGAAGGGAGCAGGATACAACTCATAAAATATGAAATACATGCCAGTACATTTAAAAGCTTGGATGAAATGATCAAGTCTAGAAGACTTCCTAAAATGACTTAAGAAATGGAAAATTTGAATAAACAAATATACATTAATGAACTATCAAAAAATCAAAAATCTATCCCCACGCTATTTCAAATTGTTTTACAGATGAATTTTATCAAAACTTCATGGAACAGTTCATTCTTCTTTCATGCAACCTGTTTGATAACAAAAAGGTTTTGGGAGAAACAATAAAACCCTGGTATCAAAACTAAGCAAAGACCACAAGAAAAATAAACCCAAATCACTTATTTACATAGATGCCAACAAGTACTAAATAAAATATTAACAAATATAATTAAGTGGGGTCTTTGAAAATACTTTAGGACCAAGTAGAGTTTATCCCAGAAATGCAAAGACAGTTCAGTATCAGAAAATATATTAATATACCACATGAGATTTAAAGGAAAAAAGACATATTATTTGAATTGTAGAAAAGATTATGAAATTCCAAGCCCATTTAGGGTTTAAAAAAAAAAACTCAACAACCTAGGAAAAGCAGGAAACGTCTTTAACCTCAAAAAGGTATTTGTGAAAATCCCAAAACAAAAATTATCCATAACGAAGAAAAATTAGAAGCATTTTCATTAAAAGTCAGGAACAAGACAAGGATACCTACTACCAGTGTTCCTATTTAACACCATAGTGGAGATTCTCTTAGCTAATGCAATAGGACAGGAAAAAGATAAAGGTCTTAAGAATAAACAAGTCTTTATTTGGAGATGGTCAAATTATCTAAGAGATAGTGTTTGATAACCCATGAACTACTGAAATTAAAGAACAGAAAAAAGAACAGAGACATGTGAGACACCACTAAACACACCAACATACGCATTACTGTAAAACCAGAAAGAGGAGAGAGAGAAGCACAACAATTATTTGAAGAAATAATGGCTGAAACTTCCCAAATTGATATAACACTTATCTGCACACGCAAGAACTTACGGAACTGCAAGTAAAATAAACTGAAAGAGATTGTCAGACATTATAGTCAAACTGCTAAAGCCAAGAGAAATGTTAGAGATAGCAGACATTGTATACAAGGGATCCAAAAGAAGTTAACAGCTGACTTCTCATCTGAAGCAATGGAAGCCAGAAGAGAGATGAATGACGTTCCAAGTGCTGTAAGAAACTCCATCAAGAATTCTCGACCTAGCAAATCTGTATTTCAAAAATTAAGGCAAAATAGAGATGTTCCCAAATAAAGAGTGAGAATTCACTGCTAGCAGCCAACCTGCCTTACAAGAAATACTAAAGGAAGTTATTTTGGGCTGAAAGGAAGTAATACCGGGAAGCAATTCAAACTGAAATGAAGAAATAAAGGGGCGCCTGGGTGGCTCAGTGGGTTGAGCATCTGCCTTCGGCTCGGGTCATGGTCCCAGGGTCCTGGGATAGAGCCCCACATCAGGCTCCCTGCTCGGCAGGAGTCTGCTTCTCCCTCTCCCTCTGCCTGTCTCCCTGCTTGTGTTCTCTCTCTCAAATGAATAAATAAAATCTTAAAAAAAAATAAAATAAAAAACACTGATAATAGTGATATGTAGCAACTGTAAAAAAAGGTATTATTCTTATATAGATATTATTTGTATATACATTTTATTACATATATAATTATAAATATAATGCATGTATTAAAATGTGTATGCACACACACCCTTATTTAAAACTGCACAAAACAATTATCATAAAATTTAATAATTGGGCCTACAAGATACAGAGATAAAAGGTATTTGACAACAACAACCCAGAGGAGAGAGAAGAGAAAGAAGCTGGAGTAGAGCAAGAAAGTGATACCAGACAATAACTCAAATCTAGATGAAGAACAACACCAGAAATGAAAAAATAAGGTTAATATAAAAAGCTTAATGAAAAAAAGATGTATATTTTCTTCTCTTGTGTCTACAAGAGACACAAGATTATATAAAGCAGTAATATATATAAAGCAATATATAGCTTTATATAAAGCAATAATTATATGTATATAAGGCAATAATTGTATATAAAGCAATAATTGTAACACCATATTGTTGATTTTGTAATATATATAAATGTAATATACAAAATAATAGCACAAAACTCAGTGAGGGGCTAATGTTATAATGGAGCAAAGTTTCTATATTTTGTTAGAATTAAATGTGCAAAAATGTGAAGTAGATCATGGTATGTTGAGCTGTATATTGTAACCCTAAGAGTAACCACTAAAAAAATGAAAACCCTCAAAAGCCATAGTTAAAAACAAAGAAATTAAAATGGTACTTCAGAAAACATCCCCAAAGGGCGCCTGGGTGGCTCAGTGAGTTAAGCCGCTGCCTTCGGCTCAGGTCATGATCTCAGGGTCCTGGGATGGATCCCCGCATCGGGCTCTCTGCTCAGCAGGGAGCCTACTTTCTCCTCTCTCTCTGCCTGCCTCTCTGCCTATTTGTGATCTCTCTCTGTCAAATAAATAAAATCTTTAAAAAAGAAAGAAAGAAAATATCCCCTTAATGCAAAAAAAGTCAGTAAAGGAGAAACTGAAGAACAAAAGAAGATAGAAGACATATAGAAAACAAAAAACAAAAATGGCCAAAATAAATCCAAACATATCAGTAAAAACATTCAATGTGAATAAATAATCCATTCAAAAGGCAGAGTTTTTCCAACTGATAAAACAAGACCTAATAGGGGCTCCTGGGTGGCTCGGTGGGTTAAAGCCTCTGCCTTCGGCTCGGGTCGTGATCCTAGGGTCCTGGGATCGAGCCCCACATCGGGCTCTCTGCTCAGCGGGGAGCCTGTTTCCCCCTCTTTCTCTCTGCCTGCCTCTCTGCCTACTTGTGATCTTTGTCAAATAAATAAATAAAATCTTAAAAAGAAAAAAAACAAGACCTAATAATATTGCTCTGCAGAGGAGTCACACTGTAAATTTAAGGATATAAATAACATCTGAAACAAATACAACACTGTTAACTACACTGGAATTAAAACAAAAAATGAAGATATAAATAGGTTGAAAGTAAAAGGATGGAAAATTATACATCATACAAATGTGAGCCTGAGTAGTTCTATTAATGTCAGAAAAATTTTTTTAAAGTTACTAGAAACAAAGAGGAATATTTTAAAATAATAATTCATCAGTTAGTTATAACAGCTATAAACACGGGCCCCTAAAATACATAAAGGAAAACTGATACAACTGAAAAGTAAACAACTCAATAACCAAAATGGAAAACTTTGACCCCACTCTTGATTACGGATAGACGTACTCAGGTAATCAGCAAGGACACAGAAGACCTGAACAACCAAATACCATCAACCAGTTAGAACTAAGTGACACAGAACCCCAACAGCAGCGATACACTCTCAAGAGCACATGCAATCGTGTCCATGCTAGGCCACAAAATCACAACAAATTTAAGAGAGGTGAAATACAAAGTATATTCTCCTACCAGAACAGAATTCTTAATCAATGACATAAAGAAATTGGAAAAATTCACAAACATTTGAAAATTAAACAACACATTCCCCCAAGAACAAGTGGTTCAAATCAAAATCTTAAGAGACTCTTACCCCCGCCCACCCCCCTACAGAGGCAGCGGCCCAGGTGCCACGTAAGGTTTGCCTCCACCCCTAACCTACCACCACGGCCCAGGAAGGCACTGCTGCCGCAGGTGTGGTGGACATGCCTATGACTTCCCCAGTGGTGCTGAGACTGCCCTCATCCACAGCGGCCTCGAATGTGGAATTAAGGAAGATGCCAAAGACTTAGAGAAGCACCAAGCCCACCTTTGTGTGTTTCATCCAAATGTGATGAGTTTATGTACGTCAAGTTGGTGAAGCTCCTTTGTGCTGAGCACCAAATTAACCTAACTAAGGTTTGACGACAAGGACAAATTAGGGGAATGAGTAGGCATCTGTAAAACTGACAGAGAGAAAACCCTATAAAGTGACCGGCTGCTGTTGTGTGGTGGTTAGGGACTATGGCATAGAATCTCAGGCCAGTGATGTCATCAAGGAGTACTTTGACTGCAAGAAATAAAAAACTTGGGGGCACCTGGGTGGCTCAGTGGGTTAAAGCCTCTGCCTTCGGCTCTGGTCACGATCTCGGGGTCCTGGGATCGAGCCCCACATCAGGCTCTCTGCTCAGCAGGGAGCCTGCTTCCCCCTCTCCCTCTGCCTGCCTCTCTGCCTACTTGTGATCTCTGTCAAATAAATAAATAAAATCTTAAAAAAAAAAAAAAACTTGGCTCTTGCTCCTCAAAAGAGAAAAAAAAATCTTAAGAGAAATTTAAAAATACTTGAGACAAATGAAACCAAAACACAATATACCAAAATGCATGGGATGCAGCTTCTCTGAGCTTAATGAAAATCAATACCCATAAATGCCTACTGCAGAACAAGAAAGATTTCAAGTCAATAACCTAACCTTCTATCTTAAAAAATAAGAAGAAGAAGAAAAAGAAGAGCACTGATCCTGAAGGAAAGAGAAGAAAAGATAATGAAGATTAGGATGCAAATAAAAATGAAGCAAAATAGAAAGTGAGAAAATTAATGACATCACAAATGTGTTCTTTGAAAAGATCAACAAAATTGAAAAACCTAGGCTGGCCAAGCTAGATTGACCACGAAAAAGAGAAGGAATCAAATTACTAAGATCAGGAATGAAAGAGGAGATCATCACTATCAACATCAGAGAAATAATATGGGAATATTATGAACAACTATGAGCCAACAAATTAGATAATTTACATAAATGGGTAAATTCCTAGACAGACAGAAACTACTGAAACTGCTCAAATAGAAAATCTGAATAGACACACAAGAAGAAGAGATTAAACCAGTAACTGGGAAATCTTCCCAAAAGCAAAGCCTTCAATAGGGAATTCTACTAAACATTCAAACAATACCTGTTTTCACAAACTCTTCCAGAAAGAAAGAAGGACCACTTCACTACTCATTCTATGAGGACATTATTACCCAAGGTAGACAAAGACCCCTCTGGAAAAACATTTTTCCCTCAAGAATATAAATATGGACACAGTCAAAATGTTAGCAAACCAAATCCAACAGCATTAAAATGCATTATACATAACGACTAAGTGGGATTTGGCCCAGAATTGGCTTAACATCCAAAAACCAAGTGGCATAATACATCATAATGTATTATTATGAATTATAATGCATAATATAAACAAAAAGAGTGTCTCAAGAGACAAAAGGCATTTGACAGGGGTGCCTGGGTGGCTCAGTAAGTTAAGCATCTGCTTTTGGCTCAGATCATGATGCCAGGGTCCAGGGATCGAGCCCCGCATCAGGCTCCCTGCTCAGTGGGGCATCTGCTTATCCCTCTCCTTCTCCCCCTCTCCACCCCGGGCTCATTCATTTTCTGTCAAGTAAATAAATTAAATCGTAAAAAAAAAAAAAAAAAAACCTTTGACAAAATCCCATACCCATTCATGGTAAAAACCCTTACTAGGAATAGAAGGGAATGTCCCTAAGGAGCATTTATGAAAAACACACAGTTAACATTATCCTTAAATTGGGAACTAAGCTAAGGTTGCCCATTCTCACCACTCTTATGCAGTACTGTAGAAGATGTTCTATCGAGGCAATTATGCAAAAAAGAAAGAAAAGCCATTCAGATTAGAAAGGAAAAATAAAAAAATATATATTCACAGACATGTTGATGTATATAGAAAATCTTAAGAACCTATTATCTAAAACCTACTAAACATCTAAAAAAGTGGGAGATTTGTAGACTGAAAACTATAAAACATTGCTGGAAGTAATTAGAGAAGTCCTAAATAAGTAAATGGGAAGACATCAATCAGAATCCTTATGATTGTTAAGCTGGAAATACTACCAAAACCACAGTGTCTATTTTACTCTTTATCAAAATTTCTGCAGGCTTGCCTCTCTGCCTACTTGTGATCTCTGTCTGTCAAATAAATGGATAAAATCTTTAAAAAAAATTTTTTCTGCAGGCTTTTTTGCAGAAATTGACAAACTGCCTCTAAAATTCATGTGGAAATGCAAAAAACTCAGAAAAGCCAAAATAATCTTGAAAAAAACAAAGTTGGAGGAGTTAACACCTTCTGATTTCAAAACTTACCACAAAATCACAGCAACTGACACATATCTAAATACTATGGACTGATCTTTATGACGCGTTATTAAACTAAAAAGGGAAGGGAGGGGCTCCTGGCTGGCTCAGTTGGCGGAGCATGCAACTCTTTACCTCAAGGTTGTGTGTTTGAGCTCCACATTGGGTTTGGAGAGTATGTAAATAAAATTTATTTAAAAAAAAAAAAGAGGATGGAGAAAATTGTACATAGAAACAAAAAATGTTTTATAAATAGCAAAAATTGTTAATGGCTACTTATTTTTAAAATGGAGGCTAAAGGGAAAAGAGGACAGAGATAGAAGCTAGACTTCTTGTAGCATATAAATATTTAATAAAATTATCAAATATTAATAAAATTAAAAATAAATATTAATAAAATTATCAAACAAAATTTAAATAGCAGTTCCTCAGGGCACCTGGGTGGCTCAGTGAGTCAAGTGTTTGCCTTCAGCTCAGGTTATGATCTCAGTCGGGGTCCTGGGATGGAGCCCTACATCAGGCTTCCTGCTCAGTGGGGAGCCTGCTTCTCCCTCTCTCTCTGCACCTCCCACTGCTCATGGGTACTCTCATGCTCTCGCTCTCTCAAATAAAAATCTTTAATAAATAAATAGTACCTCGGTATCAAAACTGAAATGAATAAACATAATCATGTACTCAGTTTTGTTTTACCTCAGACAAAACCTATTCCAAATGACTTTAAAATACCGTAATTTGACTGAATATCCTAGCCCAGATTTCCTGAGCTCCAGACTCAACCAGCTACATGTTTAATATTTCTTCCTAGTTGTCTTCAGATATCTCAAATTCAACATGTCTTAACTGGGAGTCTTGATTTTTCTCTCCTAAACCCAACACCCTCTCCTACTTCTCTCACTGACTCCCACCCCTTGAAAGCATCCAACTCTGGTAAGGAGCCACCATCCAATAAACTGCTTAAGGAAAAAATCTAGAAGTCATGTTTTGTTCCTTCCTGTCCCTCCCTACATACAATCAGCAGTCCTGCACATTTTATCTCCAAAATGTATCTTGCATTTGTCCACTTTATTCCTGCAGCAGTGAGGAGTTGTACAATTCTGGAAAGTCAGGCAGTAAACTAGAGGGCTACTTTCACTTCTGCACCCTCAATAATCTGGAAAACAGCCCTTTGAAAGCCTTTGGAACATAAACTTCAACAGTTATATGGTTAGGCAAATTATGCTTTCCTACATGCTAGTGTTCAAAGAAATCCTCATTATAGTACACACACATTGATTACAACTGTGCAAAATACATGTTACTTTAACAAAATCAGAACACATCCTGGTTATTATTTCGGTTTAGAATTTAAATATTTTTCTCAGGGCCCCTGGGTGGCTCAGTCAGTTAAGCAGCTGACTCTTGATTTCCTCTCAGGTCATGATCTCAGGGTCCTGGGATCCACCTGTGGGTCAGGCTCTGTGCTCAGTGGGAAGTCTGCTCAAGGATTCACTATCTCCCTCTCCCTCTGTCCCACCCCTAGCTCATGCTCTCTCCCTCTCTCCAAAAAATAAATATCTTTTACACGGATAAAGAGGAACCCTCCTACACCGTTGGTGGGAAAGCAAGCTGGTGCAACCACTCTGGAAAACAGCACAGAGGTTCCTCAAAAAGTTGAAAATAGAGCAACCCTACAACCCAGCTATTGTAGTACTGAGTATTTACCCTAAAGATACAAATGTAGTGATCCGATGGGGCACATGCACCCAAATGTTTATAGCAGCAATGTCCACAATAGCCAAACTATGGAAAGAGCCTAGATGTCCATCAACAGATGAATGGATAAAGAAGATGTGGTATATGTATACAATGGAATACTATGCAGCCATCAAAAGAAACAAGATCTTGCCATTTGCAATGACATGGTTGGAACTAGAGGGTATTATACTGAGCGAAATAAGTCAATCAGAAAAAGACAACTGTCATATGATCTCCCTGATATGAAGAAGTTGAGATGCAACGTGGGGGGTTTGGGGGATAGAGAAGGAAAAAATGAAACAAGATGAGATCGGGAGGGAGACAAACCATAACAGACTCTTAATCTTATGAACAAACTGAGGGTTGCTGGGGGGAGAGGGGAAGGGAGAGGGTAGTTGGGTTATGGACATTGGGGAGGGTATGTGCTATGGTGAGTGCTGTGAAGTGTGTAAACCTGGCGATTCACAGACCTGTACCCCTGGGACTAATAATACATTATATGTTAATAAGTAAAATTTTTTAAATTAAAAAAAAATCTTTTAAAAATTATTTTCTTCTTCCAAGTTAAACCCAACCCACAAAAATTCTTCAGTGAACAATCAAAACAAAGCTGACCTGGATTAGAAACAATAATCCGTTTGCAGCACAGACTCTATTAGATAATACTAGGAATAGTTAATTTAAACATGGACACATTTCACTGGACTAAATCAAGGCGTGTTTCTCCTTTTATCTGGCGTGCATCCATGATAATCACTATGTTGGAGTTTGGTGACAAGGTAAACTGGGGAAAGATTTGAATAGAAAATACATTATAGAAGAAAACATCTGACATTTAACACCTTTTCTTTTTTAAGATTTTATTTATTTATTTGACAGAGAGAGAGATACAGCAAGAGAGGGAACAGAAGCAAAAGGAGTGGGAGAGGGAGAAGAAGGCTTCCTGTCGAACAGGGAGCCCGATGTGGGCCTTGATCCCAGGACCCTGGGATCATGACCTGAGCTGAAGGCAGTCGCTTAATGACTGAGCCACCCAGGCACCCTTAACACCTTTTCTGTTGGGCTCCATCACCACACTGTTTATTGAATAGGTGGCTTCCTTAGATCTACTGTGCCCATAGCACTCTTTTAGATTCAAGAAATGTCACTAAGTTTTACTAAAATTACTGAAGTTTTCCTTGCACATTCTTAAAAAAGATTTTATTTATCTGTCAGAGAGAGTGAGCAAGAGCAAGAGAGACCAAGCAGCAGGTAGAGGGAGAAGCAGACTCCCCACTGAGCAAGGAGACCCCAATGTGGACTTGATCCCAGGACTCTGGGATTATGACCTGAGTCGAAGGCAGATGCTCAACCAACTGAACCACCCACCCATCCCTCTGTACATTTTTTAAAAACCTCCTAACGGGGTTGACTGTTGCTCAGTCAGTTAATCGTCTGCCTTTGGCTCAGGTCATGATCCCAGAATCCTGGGATGGAGTCCCGCATCAAGCCTGCACGGGGCTCCCTGCTCAAATGGGTAGCTGCTTCTCCCTCCACAAATACTCACTTGCTCTCAGATAAAATCCTTTAAAAAAAAAAAAAAAAAAAAAAGAACTTGGGCTTTTGAGTCAAATAGAACTGGGTTCAAATCCTTACTTCATTTTATTTAACTTCAGTTCACAGACGCACCATCTGTAAACCCTCACAAAGTTGAGTTAAGGGTTAAATAATGTACATAAAGTGCTTAGCTGCTTAACTGCTATTACTGCTGCTCACAGGAAATCAGTCTGGTGCTCTAGGAAACCCTGAAAACAAATGGAAGTAAAACCTAATGATATTATGAGTATACAGAGTGGGGAACAACCAGCTGAGCGTCTGACTCTTGATTTCAGCTCAGGTCATGCTCTCAGAGTTGTGAGATCAAGCCCCACATCGGGCTCCATGCTCAGCAAGGAGCCTCTCTCCTCTCTTGTTCGCTCACTCTCTCTCTTTCCCTCAATCCCTCCCCCTGCTCACGCTTACATGCAGGTGCTCTCTCTCTCTCCAATAAATCTTTAAAAGAAAAAAAGAACTAAGTCTTTATAAAGTGAGATAAATGAATGATTTTATTTATTGATGTAGCATTAGAATATTTATAGTACTTAACTATGACATTAATCTTTGCTAGAAACAATGTTAGGCATTTTCCTGAAAGGGCTGCCATGTTGAAGAGCCATTGTCTCACCAGTCAACTTGCCTTCATCAACGTCCACAAAGGCAACTTCACCACTCAAGCCTTAAAAGAATTAGTCAAAAGCAGGGGGAGGGAGTAAACCTCTTAATTAAGTGGAGAATGAAAGAAAATTCTTATACCAGCTATCTATGTGTATCTTATGAGTTATTAGACTCAAAGGAGACATAGTATGTTCAACATTTCATGATATAAAAATCCAAACCAGATGAAATACAAGTTACAAACGAAGTTTCAGTTCACAATTAGGAAAACAACAGAAATGGTTTAATAAATAGGAGAGTCTCTGAAGATAGGGAACACCTCTTTAATCGAAGCTGAGGCTGCACAGTGACAAAGCAGGACTTCTGTAGAAGGAGCTTCTCATCAGTCTCTGAGCTCCTGAGAGCAGGAAATGTTCACTCATCTCCACTGTGTGCTTAGCACCCACCTAACACACAGCAGCTCAGTAACTGTTTTTTAAATAAATTGAGGAAAATATAAGGCCGCTTCCAACTCTAAAATGTTATGGTTCTATAATCAGGCAATATTATCTGCAAAAACTCATCAGTACTATATATTTCTAGCATGCTACTTTATATGTAAGAAAGAGGGAAAATAACATATTTGTATTTGCAAAAGAAACACCTGAAGATACACAAGAAACTAATTTAAATAGGTGCTTATAGCAGATGTTGGGGGAAAGGCTGGAAGGAAACTAGATGAAAAATATACTTCGCCAGGTATATCTGTTTGTTTTTCTTTTGTAATCCTGCAAATGTATTATTTTTTGAGAAAATGTTTTAAATAACTACAAATTTTTATGAATTTTAAATACCTAAATTTTCACTGAAAATAAAATGACTGTTCTAGTACTTAGAAATAATCCCACATGTATGATTTAAGTATATAAATATAAAGTCTAAGTATGTAAGTACATAAGTATTTAAGCATATAAGTCTAACTTATACTGTTGGATATTTTACTTTATTCTAATTAATGGAAATCCAAAGGCAAGCACTTTAAATTTTAAACTATATCATAACACAATTAAAAAAAAAAAGAAAAAAAAACTACACCATACCTGATTAGCTTAGAAGTCTAAACTATCACAAGGGAAATGTTGCTACTTAATGATAGGTCAGTGCTTTCTGAATACTCTGAATTATTCAGTGATTGTAGTAGTATATAGCAGATTTATATAGTATCAATAAAATTATCTTTGAAAAGCTAATTTTTATTTTTCTTCATTAAATTTTTTTTTATTTGACAGAGATCACAAGTAGGCAGAGAGGCAGGCAGAGAGAGAGAGAGAGAGAGAGAGAGAGAAGAGGAAGCAGGCTCCCCAATGAGCAGAGAGCCTCACATGGGCTAGATCCCAGGACTCTGGGATCATGTCCTGAGCCAAAGGCAGAGGCTTTAACCCACTGAGCCACCCAGGCGCCCCTGAAAAGCTAATTTTTAAAATGTACTCTTACCCCAGTGGGAATGAGCACACCCAGCACCCAGATCTTGGTTTATATAATACCATTCTCCAATAAGAGGAACTAGGGATCCTTGGAAAAAAAGGCTGATTTGGGCCTGGACCAGAAAATATACAAGAAGAAGTAGCTAAAAAATAGTGCCAGAAAGTAAGGAAGTGCTCAAAACAAAATCCCAGTGTCGATGGGGTATGTCAGAGGCATACAGTAGTGAACTGAATAAGCTTCCAGTGGCCACAGATGGAAAAATTTGAGAGACAAAAATCAATGAAGATTATTGGATTATAACCCAAAATATAAAATAAAATTCATGAATCCATAGTGATATTTACAAATGAATCAATAGGGTGGAAGAAACAAATCTCCCATGCAGAATTCCGAATAATTTATGCAGACATTCCATTCTCAGAGGGAGTGTAACTCCCTGCCCTTGAGGTGTGGGCTGTACATGGAGACTTCCTTCCGAAGAGCAGAGTGTGGAAAGGGAGAAAAAAGAGTAACTTTAAGTATAGAAACCTAATACTACCTCAGCCAGGTGACTGAGGTCAACATCAACCATGACAAACCATGTTTACAGTATGTACTCTGGTTACAATGTGGTGAAAATGCCACTTTAAATCTGTAGCTTCCAAAATCCATAACCCATCTAACCATGAGGAAAATACCAAATACCACAGAGAGGCATTCTACAAAATACCTGACTAGTAATCCTCAAAATTGCCAGTCATCAAAAACAAAGTCTAAGAAACTGTCAGTCTAGAGGAGCCTAAGGAGACATGGTGACTAAATGTAATGTGGTGTCGTTGATCGGATCCTAGAACAGAAAAAAGGGCATTCGGTAAAAACTAAGGAAATCTGGGTAATATATGGATTTTAGTTAACGACAATGTACAGGTGTTGGCTCATCAATTATGGCAAATGTACCACGTGATGTTAATAACCGGGTGTGAGGTAAAGATAGAACTCTGTACTATGTTTTCAATTTTTCTGTAAATCTAAAACTTCCTTGAAAAAATAAGGTCTAAAAAAATAAAGTCAACAAAAAAGTATTGTAATTCAATCTCTCTGGACACTTTCCATATTTATAAAAATGAAGGCGGGTAGAATATCCACTCTCTCTTTGCTATCCAGTATTTTCTCCCTTTATTTTTTTTTAAGATTTTATTTATTTACTTGACAGAGATCACAAGTAAGTGGGGGGGGCGGGAGGGGGAAGCAGGTTCCCTGCTGATCAGAGAGCCTGACTTGGGGCTCCATCCCAGGACCCCGGGATCATGACCCCAGCCTAAGGCAGAGGCTTTAACCCACTGAGCCACCCAGGTGCCCCAAGTACTTTCTCCCTCTTAACATAAATTTGGCTTTTATTCCTTCATTCCACTACTGTCTATTACACTAGGCATGGTTTTAGACTTGGGATACAACAATAAATGGAATAAAGATTCCTGCTCTCGTAGATATCACATTATAGTAGTGAAAGCTTATGTATTGTGGTATAATTAAGTAATTTTCAAAAACACTCTTGTTTCTTTCCTAGGTTTGTACCATACATTTCTGCTGATAAAGTAATAAACAATTCCTGCTGACAATTCTTCCTTATCAGCAAGGAGCTATTTAAGATATCACCACCACCATGGGGCTCCTGGTGACTCAGTTGGTCGAGCACCCGACTCTTGATTTAGGCTCTGGTCATGATCTCAGCGTCTTGGGATGGAGCTCTGGGTTGGGCTCTGCCCTTAGCATTGGGATTCTTTGTCTCCCTCTGCTTCTGCCCCTCCCCCTGCTCACACTCTGACACTCTAACAAATAAATAAATCTTAAAAAAATAAAAATAAAAAGTATTACCACCTCTTTGAACGAAAGAAGTTGCTAAGGCTAGGGCCAGGAGAGGACAAGTTTAAAGTGAGCCTTAACCTGAGACTTTGTAGGGTATCGTGCTTCACATTTTCTAAGACATACAAATGCTAGTTGTCAGCATCATAGAATTCAAGCTCTCAGAGTTTGTGACTGTTACCTTACTCTTATGGATAGGCCCCAATTCCTCCCAAAAAGGACATTCAAAGTGAGATAGTAAATAAATCTTTTACTTCAAGGTTTTCTGTACATATTATCTGTATACTTAGCTATTCATGCAATCTGCCTTTTTTTTCTCCTTTGTAAAACAGACCTAATTACTTTTTGGAATTTTTTTAGGTAACATATATAAAGTACAGTTTTCATAAATATTGATGTTGACAACAAATGTATTGGTTTTCATGTATGTGTATTTTTCATTAGCAATGACGACACTGCTGATAAAGGCATTACAGTTGATAGGACAAAATGAGTCACTGGGAATTCATGATTGCTAGGAGCTGCAGCTGACAGAGGCTGACGTTTTTAGTGCCTTAAGGATTCTTATGTCATCTAGATAAAACCTGGGGCCAATCCTCTAAATTTGATAATCATGCCAAGATTAAAGGCTATAGAAAGGTAGCTTAAGGAAATTTTATAGATATTCCATTAATAAAAGCAAAGCATAGCTCCAAGGGTTTATTGCTATTTACTAAAACATTATGGATTCAAACCAGGATAATGTTCTTAGAAAGGGGTCAGAATCTTTTTAGTCCCGTGTCTAGCCATTTAACTGGAAGCTAACTTTATCTGCCACATCAATACTAAGAACTAAACACTAAAACTCACCTCAGATGGATAAGGAAGAAGGGAAATATTGAGCCTAGGAAATAGGAGAGAGATTTTTAAAGGAAAAGGACTACTGTGTTTGGTACTAGTAGGACACCCACCACAACAGACAGGTTGTACACTTTTTTCCTGCCATCTATTTCTTCGTTTTGTGTGTGTGTGTGTGTGTGTGTGTGTGTGTGTGAGAGAGAGAGAGAGAGAGGTTTTGCTGTCAAGCGAAGGGGTACTTCATACTGTCATCACATGAACAAAAGTGAAACAACATTCTAACACAGAGGCTACCATCATAAAAACTAGAAAAAGCAACCCCCTCTGTGTGAAACAATTAGAAAAGTGCATCTTTTCCTCTGAACTAAACTAGCAGGGACTGGATAGGGCCCCCACTCACCCCTTTAACTGTTTACAACCTTCACAACCATATGCAGTAGCCTTATATCCAAAGGAGGGAAACTTTGCTAACCCTATGGCATAAGGCACATAACTTACTTTTAAAAAGATGATGATTGCACAGGCTATACCAACGACTCCAGTTCCTATAATGGATATTTTATTGGGATAAGCAGCCTCCTCCGAAGTGAAATTCTTCATAGGTCACCCTTGATGGTCACCATCTTGGAAACCTAAGAGTGAGGAGAAACTGCAAAGCCACTTCCAGAATCGGAACTGGCCTACCGTGAGAGAGACCTTATAGAGAACTCCTGGGTCCCAGTGGGGAAAGAGGTGCTGTAGACCCAAAAGGAACAACAAAAGTGGCTGGCAAAGAAGCTGGGTGGTTTCTGGCCAGCAGCCCAACATACAAGAGGCAAAACACGGGGACTGGGGGATGGAGAAAAGGGTGGTACAGTTAAGAGGAATTAAGGAGTGAAGGCAAAGGGGCCACTCCACCAAAAATGATACAACAGTCAGGACACCTCTTCCTCCCCTAGCCCAGCTCTCAGCTCCCGGAGTGAGCCCAGGCTCCCTAGGCTCCAGCAGAAGACTGCCCCCCATGAAGTACTTCCAGCCACACTCGCACAGGTAAAGGACCAGCCACACCTGACCTGGATGTGTGCGGCCTGCAAGGGATACAGCCATCCTCAGACAAAAGAAATTTGTTCCCGCAGCGCCCATCCTCCGGCTGGTGGGCACGACCCCGCAGCGCAGCTCATGGCCACCTCCTCGGGAGGCAGACTAAAAGAATGGAGGAGGAAAATGGTAGAACTGTTTGAGGCTGCAAGAGTGAAAACCGCTGGCTACTGAGGCTGCGCAAGACCGCGTCCAGCCCGTGCGGGCCTCATGGGGTTTTCGCACACCTGGAGCAAATGAGAGGCCAGGAGGCGGGCTGTGATGTACTGCACCTGCGCCTGTCACCTGCACAGGGGAGGGCTGACAGGCTTCCGGGAGGTTCCTTGGGCTCCTGGGCTCTAAGGGCACGAGGTGCAAAAGATAACAACGAACTAGAGAGCCTCAGTTATCAGAGTTCTGCGCACCTAGAACTCATCCACTGGAGAGCTCGAGTAAATTTATTTCTAACCAAACATTGTCTGGATGTGTTCAATAGGGCTTTTTGACCCTCCACTGGGACCTTCCCCCAGAACTGCTGCAGAAAGAGAGCTGTGTGCTACTTTTAGTCACCCACAAATGTGAGCTAAAACGGAGAGAGTCAAAGTATTAAAACCCTCTGCAAAGGGGATTTTTAAAGAAGATATGAAACCCTAAGAATTTGATCAGGGCAGGGCTAATTGATAACCATTTCCACTAGTGGATGGGAAAGCTCCTTATTTATGAAGTAGTTAAATGCAGAATCCAAAATTCCCCTCTTTGTCTGGGATACACCAAGGCTTCTAGTTCTCTTGTTCCACCACGTTCTAATTGTTTTCTAACTCATTTGTGAATCATAATACATAACACACCTCTGACAAATTCTTTTAGAAGAAACAGAGCAGTGTTTCTCAAACTTCATTACCTCTCCCTTAGGGGCCTTTTTAGACTTTCTTGACCAATCGCTCAGCTCCACCCACCCCCAAAATGAAATTAAATATTAAAGAATAAGAGGGGCAGCTGGCTGGCTCAGTCCATGGAGCAAGTGGTCTTGATCTCAGGATTGGGAGTTCGGGCCCCACATTGGGTGTAGAGATGACTTAAAAATAAAATCTGAAAAAACATGAAGAATAAGATTTTGTCTGGTAGGGTAGAACTTTAGGGAGTGAAACCCTTGTAGTATCTAAAATTTTTCCCCCAACTGCCCCCCATAACCAATTTTACACTCTTGGGGGTGATATTGCCCCCTGTGGAGAATACACAATGTAGAGCAGTTTTAGTTCCTAGAATATTTCTTGTAGAAACTATAGTTTGTGCCCTTCCAATATTTGTAAAGATTTCCTAAAATGAAATTTTTAATTTGTTGTACAAAGAACAGCTTAAAAAAAAAAAAGGCAAAATCCACATTAGACTCCGGTATCCCTGCTATCCTAACTAAACTCTCTCATGATCCTATTTGAGCATTTGAGGGAAGAGCTGAAATAAGGGAAAAGAACAGAATAATGGGAAACCAATCACGTTCAGCAGCAGAGGACTAGAATGAAAACTATTCAGATTGCAAGAATAAGAGTATGAACTGTGACTCTCTGCCCAGTGGGTGCACCTCCACAAGAGGCACGTAAGTCCTTAGGACCTGCATATCCGTCTTCTAATTTTTCCCACTGGTCCTGTCCTAGCCTATTCTAAATTATTTTGGTCCTGATTTCTTAGTTTTGTTTAATTGTGTATTTTCTATAACTGCCTTAAATTGTGAAATGAAAGGAATATTTCATATATATGTGCTCTATGTATGTGTATACATACATCAGAAGTACATGTATGCATGCATACACATGTATGTCAATAATCAATCAATTGAGGCACCCTAAGTACTGTGAGATACTTGAGGACATAAATCAGGCCATACTGACCTCATAACCATAACACAGCAAGCGTAGCAGTAGTTTGCTCAACAAACGACAAGCAAATGGTCTGAACTTCCGGTGTGGCATTTCAACAGAGACACCAAATCAACTACTTGGGTTTATATGTGTTTTTTTAATGATTTTATGTATTTATTTGACAGAGATCACAAGTAGGCAGAGAGGCAGGCAGAGAGAGAGGGGGAAAGCGGGCTCCCTGCTGAGTGGAGAGTCCGATACAGAGCTGGATCCCAGGACCCTGGGATCACAACTTGAGCCGAAGGCAGAGGCTTAACCCACTGAGCCACCCAGGTGCCCCTACTTGGGTTTATATGAATTGGAATAATATTACAAGGTTCAAAGACATTTTGTTTAATTTTTTATACCATAAAATTTTATTTCTGTTTCCTTCTGATATACATGGTCTTAAAGATAAGTGCTTACTTAGTAAAGATCATACACACGAAGCCAATGAAGCATAAAGTAAATAAAGAAATTTAAATAAAGAAATAAAAAAAATAAAGAATTAAATTTTGACACAAGAAAAAAGCGCTGGTTGTTTTGTGAGAAAAATCATTTTATATTATATACTGGGTTGTTATACATATTCTACTAAATCTAAAGGCAACTCTTATATATGACACACCTCAGAGCAAAACTTGCCTCTGTATAGGTTGGGTATCATTAGAACTGAGCTATGAGACACTCAGAGAGAGAGATCTCCCATTTCCTTTTCCAAACCTTGCGGGACTGAACTTACATCATGGGTCTCCAGTGTTTTGTTTTGTTTTTTTTTAACAGATCAGATTAAAATACTTTCCAAAAAAAACCCAAAAATAAAATACTTTCAAAATGTAAAAGTCTGATATCTTTTGTTCTATGGAACGGTGAAACATTAAGAGGCTTTAAAATACCAGGTCTTTTTGGATATTCCAGAGTGTGTCTGCACTCTTCTTAAAAAGGGCCTCCTCCTCCGAATTCAAGTTAACTTTCACAACACCTGAGACACCATTTCGCCCCAAGATACAAGGGATACTGAGAAAGATTTCTTCATTTATTCCGTATAAGCCCTAAAAGGCAAAATTAGATTATTGTTCAGTAACCTGATATGGAAAAGCAATTCTGCAAGAAAGCTTCAGAATAAGAGGATACCAGAGAGACCACAGAGCTCACTAGAATCAGAGGGGGGCAGAGTAATTAATACTGATCCTAACATCCTATGACTGCGGAGTTTGTGTTCAAGGACATGAAGAACATGCCAGAGGTCTTCAAAGGCACCAAGAGAGACACCATCTACTATTACCCCTTACCAGGTCCACTTCTCTGTCCAAAGAAAAGATGTGATCCAATCCTTCATGATGCCGTTTTATCTGATAAAGGACCGCAAAACCAAGCGACCTGTGTTGGATGTAAACTACATCAAGAGAACAGTGAAGGTTGAAGTGGCTGGGAAAGTGACTGCTTTGTTTAAGCAGACCTTTACACCAGGAAGCACCACTGAGTCAGACACCAGATGCTACAGGTGACAGCTCCATTCTCCAAAGCTGAAGCCTGCAATGCAGCCTACAGGTACTCTCATGTGCCCAGCAGGGCCTTTGTCTTTCCCCTGACAGTTACCAATGGAATGAACCCCTGTTATTCTGGCTACTTCTATCCACCACTCCATTTGACTTCTATCCAGGACCTCGTGTGATGAACATGGAATAGGTGCAACCATGGCCACCACCTTATCCCTCCTGGAACCTCCAGCTAGCAGCCCTGATGTTCCCTCCGCTCCTGCAGCCAAAGCCGAGGTTGCAGAAGCAGCTTCCAGAGGTGATTACAACCGGGGCAACAAACCTACAGGCCTACATGCCCACAAACCTGTTTCTGCCACCCTCCTACTACCCCCTGGAAGAGAAGACCCAGTAGACCCCCTCACACCTCCCTCTGCCTTCCACCACTCATTGTTCTCTCCTATCCACCCCTTGGGGTTGAGTCTAGGGTTGGAGGCAGCAATGGGAAAGTCTTGTTCTCCCTCCTTCCTTCCTTATAATTAAACAGTTACCGGGAACTAGCACAGAGGGAAAGAAGAGACTCCTTGACTCTGGAGTGGTACCTTCCAGCGTCCCACAGCAGCTCAGAGCCCGCAGGTGCTACTCAGTCAAGCTTCCCTCTCTCCATCTCTGAGGATCTCAGGGTGTGGCCCTTGCTCCTGTTTCACTCTAAGTCTCCCACAGAGGGACTCTGGCTACCTCCTCCACCCCAGTGCGGTTCCCTCACTTTGGTAGGCACTTTACACTCAACCTCAAAAGCTCAATCACACCAGCCACATGTCTTCCACTGAGGGCCCCTGCCAGGCCATTCTCACATTCCCTCCTCTCTGGTCTGTGCCTACCCATGGAAGGCCACTGCCCCACCAGACCGTCAGCCCACAGTCCATTCCCAGCCGGGCTCCACCTCCAGTTACACTCACCTTCCCTTGCCTTCCCTGCCCTTGGTCATTCTGTTGCCACCTCTGTGTAACTTTTGGGAGTTTCAGCGTGAGTTGCTGGGGATTGGGTAGCATCAGAAACAAGGCCACTGTGGCTGAGGAGGAAGCCCCTCTGCTTCCCTGTTAGTGGTTTGGGGATTTGTTTCCCGTCTGCTTTCTCTGTCTTTCTTCCAGAAGGGGCTTCTCAGACTAGAACTGAAGAATGTATATTCATCCCATCATGCCATTTGCAGGCTGCTGAGTGGGATGGAGATAAGGGGCCTGGCCCTGCCTGGTCCTATGTGCTGACCATGACTGCTGCTAGTCCCTTCTTCTCTTTAGGCTTCATGCCTCGTTGACAATATGACAATATGACTCTCGAATACACTAAAATTGGCTCTCATTTGTTCCTGGACTGGCCATGAAATGAGGAAATGGCTATTTAAAAACAATTCCCTATATATTGGGAAAAAATCCAGTCAATATATTAATATGAAATAAACTGTTTGTATACCCTTATTTATTTGCTGAAAATGTGAAGTAATAAAATTGAAGTAACTGGGATAAAAAAAAGAGTACAGGATTGATTATGTTCTTAATGTCAAATGTTTTATCAAATTTTTCTTTTAAAATTTAACTTGTCCATTGATTTGTTCAGTAAGAACTACGAAATTCCCATATTACTCAATCTCAGTCTCTCCTCAGAGCATTTGACATCTCCCTGACCTTGCCTCAGGAGTGCCCTAGAGGTCATTGCTTATTCTCCCACATCTTCTGCACACCCTCAAAAGAGGAGGGGTGTGTGGTATCCGTTGTGTACTCATTGTCTCTTTCAAATCATTAGCCCCTACTCTCTTAACATTCCCCCTATTTTTTGAGGCTCGTCTACTAATGACCATTTACTAACCCTTTGGTTACTCCATCTCATTCATAAAAGACTGACACCTAGCTCACAGTTTTTCCTCTCTGCTCTGATTTCTGCGACTAACCTTGGTGACTTCATTGTCCATGTGGATAAACTAACCATAACCAAGCCCCTTTCTTTCCAGTTTCTTGACTTCTTCAGCTCATAACCCTTTCTCCCCCATCCCAAGTATCCTACTGTGGACCTTGTTAGAGAGTCCCTCCATATCCATGATTTATCCTGTAACTCTTTCACCATATACTAAGACCTTCTGCCCTATTTTAATTTTCAGTTTATGAATATTTCTTCAAGTCCTTATTATTCATTTTCTTTTTATAACTTATTCATTTGTATGTAGATCACATTTAAAGGACAAAGGTCTTGAATTTTGTCTGTGACCCTTCAGCAGAAAGGCAAACCCATTACTAACATGTGTATAAGCCAAAAGCTACACTTCCCCCATCCCTCCCCTCTATTTTCTCCCCCACCCTCTCTTTCATGCTCCAGCAAGTAAAACCTACACCCACATGAATTCAGCTACCTTCCCTCCCCATTCCTGTGCACACATCCCTGGAGAAAACTACACAATAAAGTCAATCTTTAACTAAATCAATTAATGAATACCAACCTCAAATGAGCATCCACCTAACAGTAATTCTGTTTTTTGGGGGGAGTCAAATTCTATTTCTCACTATCTACAAAGATGATTCAAAATCTTCTCAAACATCTGACTTTTCTATATATCCTCTGATTCTCAGTAGGTGATTTTGTCTCTTCACTAAAAATAAGTCATCGGATGCATCCAATGTCTAACTTATAAATCTACGGGATTCACTGCCTATCCTCTATTATCTCCTGCTACAGCAAATAGCTCTGTCTCCTCCTTTCTAAGGCTAATACCTTCATCTATGCTCTGGATCCCACCCTCTCTGCTATTACTTCTATCTTCAATATCTTCTTTTACCATCAGCATCTTATCTTTAAAAACAAAAAACAAAAAAATACAAACTTGACTGACTTGATTTTCCTCTCCAATTACTACTCTCTTTCCTTACCTTGGCAGCCAAATACCTCAAAAGAGCTGTTTAAACTTGTCTTGATTTCCTCAAAATTTCTCAAGGGACCCTCCAAAGGGACATTGGGCAATATCTGGAGACATTTTTGACTGTCAAAACTGGGGAAAGAGAGTATGCTACGGCATCTGACAGATAGAGGCCAGGAATGCTGTTAACATTCCACAATGAACGGGGCAGCCCTCCAACAGTGAAGAATTATCTGGTCCAAAGTCAATAGTGCCTAGGTTAAGAAAACCCTACTGAACTCCAATCAGGCTTTCATTCCTACTACTTCAGTAAACAGCTCCTCCTAAGTTTATCCATGACCTCTGTCACTTTATCTTTCTGGCATTTTTAATCCCAATTTAAATGACTTCTCAACATCAATCAACAGAAAACCAATTCTTTCATCTTTAAAGCATCCTCCTCTCTCTTGGTTACCATGAATCCACATTTTTTTCCCTTGGTTTTTCTTTTAACTCTCTGGCCACTACTTCTTAGTCACCTTTGTGGGCTCACACTATAAACTCAACTTTTAACATTCCTCAAGACTCAGTCTGTCTTCTCACTTTATTACACTCTCCTTAGGCAAGCTCATTAAAATTCCCAGCTGCAGTTACCAAGGGTAAGGGATACCTGTTGTCTGTGCTTGTCCAGCATCTCTTTCTTTATTGTTGGTGGTGGTGTTGACAGAAGCTCTCTCCCTCTCAGGAACTGTCTCTTTCCAAACTGACTCATACTTAGAACTTCAACTAAAACTCTTTTATAAGTTCCAGAAACTGTACCCAACTGCCTATTTCCCCTCGGATATTGAAAAGGCACCTGAAATTCAACTTGTTCATAACTGCAAACATGATCTTTAAACCTGGTTCTCCTTGAGAATTTTCTTCCTCAGTGGATATCACTCTCCATATAATGGTGCAAAATATAAACCTACAAGTGACCTTTCTCTTCCTTATTTCCTACTTAATTCCATTACCAAGTCCTATGAATGTTACCTCCTAAATACAGTGTCTCTCAAATTCATCCCCTTCTCTTCACCTCTACTACTATCCTTTCTATTCTGGGCTACTGCTCATCTTCTTGACAAGTTTCCACATGTCCACTCTTGTCCCTTTCAAATCTGTTCCATCACAGCCATAAAAATATTTATATCATGAAAACTTGCCAGTCTCTCGCTTAAATTCTTTTGGTGGCTTCCCATAGCCTTTATGGTAAGGATCCAAATCCTTTTATAAAGCTTTCAGTGGTCAAACCCTGCTTGCTTCTCCAGCCTCACGATGTACTTCCCTTCATTCTCTACATTCCAGCAACTCACCTTTTTTCAGCTCCACAAGTGCCCTCTATTTATATCGACCTCTGTTCCTCTGTATGTGTATTCCCTCTGCTTAGACTATTAGTCCAGCCTTCCAAATCAACTCCTACTCATTATTCAGAATAGATCACATTTGACTTCCTTAGGAAGTCTTCCCTTACTATTACCCATGCTTCAACCCGGGTAGTTAAATTCTCTTCTTGTATACTCTTAAATACTTGGTAGTTTTTCATCATTTCACTTATCATAATTTGTTATTATATATTTACTTTTATAATTGTTTTATTAAGTCCATTTTTTTCTTGAACTTTATGAGGTCAGGGCCTTTTTTGTTCACCACTATATCCTCAACATCTTGTATAATGCCTGGCACAGAGTAGAGAATCAACAAATATTAAAGAAAAGATGATGAATGAAGAGTCAATTTAAGCCTACCTTAACCATAGTTGAAACTGGATGCACTCTCCTAAGATTTTTCAAAATTGATCCTGCCAGATCTGTCACAGACAGTCCAATAGCCCAAGAGGTATATCCTTTAAGCCTGATAATCTCATAGGCACTATGGTTATAGAAAGTAAGAAAATCAAATTAATGGCAAATCAACTCAGAGAAAACATTATTTTTCAAGAATCCAATTTGAAGTAACCTATATGTCAATGCCACTCCCAGAGATTTTTTCTAGAAATTATTTATGAACAGGCAATAGAAGTTTCTATACTATTTTCATAAACTTCATTATTCAATTTAAGCAATAACTAACCTACCCTTCTCTTATCATAAAAGCAGAATCCTAGGGCATATGTGCAACTAAAGATGAAACTTTTTTTGAGTTTTTTTTAATTGTTGCTTAAGTATGCAAACAGAATCTGATCATCTTGAAGGTTAGCATATACATCTTGCTGACCACTTAAAGCTGTTACTAGGGTGCCAATGTAACTTTCTATAATTAAAAGCCATGCATACATATTGTTCATAAGAATAAATTATTAAATCAATAATATATGAAAATATGGAAATATGTTCATGATACATTTTCAAAGGAAAAAGGCACAGTCCTAAAGAACCTAGATATCCATCTACAGATGAATGGATAAAGAAGATGTGGTATATATATATACAATGGAATACTATGCAGCCATCAAAAGAAATGAAATCTTGCCAGTTGCAACGATGTGTAGGGAACTAGAGGGTATTATGCGGAGTGAAATAAGTCAATCAGAGAAAGACAATTATCATATGATCTCCCTGATATGAGGAATTTGAGAGACAGAGTGGGGGACTTGGGGTAGAGAAGGAAAAAATTAAACAAGATGGGATCGGGAGGGAGGCAAACTTTCAATCTCACAAAACAAACTGAGGGTTGCTGGGAGGAAGGGGGTATGGAGAGGGTGGTTGGGTTATGGACATTGGGGAGGGTATGTGCTGTGGTGAGTGCTGTGAAGTGTGTAAGTCTGACGATTCACAGACCTGTACCTCTGGGGCAAATAATACATTATTTTTTGTATGTTAATAAAAATAACAAATAAATAAGTAAATAAATAAATAAATAGAAAAAAAGACACAGTCCTAAACATTATGCAATTTCTTATCTCAGGCTCATAACAAACATCATTCATATCTATAAAAACTTTAGAATTGCATCAATACACAAAGTTTTTCACAGTGATTAATTTTAAGTGATATTACAAGTGATATGATCTTTTTTTTAAAATATTTTATTGTTTATTTAACAGAGAGAGACAGAGAGATCACAAGTAGGCAGGGAGGCAGGCAGAGACGGGGGGAAGCAGGCTCCCCGCAGAGCAGAGAGCCCGATGCGGGGCTGGATCCCAGGACCCTGAGATCATGACCCGAGCTGAAGGCAGAGGCCTTAACCCACTGAGCCACCCAGGTGCCCCACAAGTGATATGATCTTCTTTACACTTTTCTGAATTTTCCTAGTTTCTATAATAAATATGTATTCTATTTCTGCATTGCCACCCAAAGATTTGGGTGGACAGTCAAAAGCAAAGAACAAAGAGGTTTTAACTTAGCACTAAGTTTGTTTAGTTCTGAGAAAAGGATCCAAAATAGTAAAAGGAATGTTTGGCATCAGTATTCATATTGGTGGTCTTACAACCGTGTGGGCACAGTTTCAAGGCCCCAGGACTATACGCAGGACACTTGGTAGCAAAAGATAAGACATCCGATGTGTGTATGGACCACCTCAGCACAGGAAAGTTGAGACTGGACTATACTCATTGTGGTATCCTATGATTTGACTGTGGGCTCAGTTGAATCTTTAAAACTAGGGCCACAGTTAGAAGGCATGCAGATTGCTATCAAATTTAGGATTAACTTTCAGACTCTCAATTCAATATAACCAAGACTCTGTGGGGTAAGTAAAAGGAAAGAGAGGAGACTCTAATGGATGATTGATGATATATGAGTTGAAGAAAGCTCTGCAGTAGATAACTGGGGAAAAAAACTTACCAGTGAAATTTGGGTGACAGATCCACCCTCTCAGGAATTAACAAAATAGATTGACAAAGAGAAAACGGTTGAGAAAAAAAATGGCTAAAAATATAATACTTTAATTTTTAACCATCCTAATGAAAATAAAAGTGCTGCAATAAAGAGAAAGGTAAAGGAAGCAAATAGAACAAGCAGTTTTAACGCTACTATCTTAACACAAAAACTGATTGTTCTGGGGCGCCTGGGTGGCTCAGTGGATTAAGCCTCTGCCTTTGCCTCAGGTCACGATCTCAGGGTCCTGGGATCCAGCCCCACATCGAGCTCTCTGCTCAGCAAAGAGCCTGCTTCCCCTCCCCTCTGCCTGTCTCTGCCTAATTGTGATCTCTCTCTCTCTATGTCAAATAAATAAAATCTTTAAATAAATATATATATATATATATATATATATATATATATATATATATAAATGAACTGATTGCTCTGTTAAAAACGTGGAAGTGTATCCTATTAAATCATGGTGTCACTGCCCTGCAATTGTTGGTTAGCCACTGGAAAATCAGAGGCTATAATAGAAAACAGTTGGGTTGTTTTAGATAAAAAAATAGCAGTCTCATGAGGATCCTTTATAATTATAGGTTCTCTGCTAAATGACCAAGGTGCAAATAATTTAATTTGAACACTGCATTGCTGGGAGGACTAACTGGAATGTGTACTGATCTGTAATATGTTGCTGTATTTGGTATTTTTTTAAAAAGATTTTATTTATTTATTTGACAGAGAGATCACAAGTAGGCAGAGAAGCAGGGAGAGAGAGAGAGGAAGAAGCAGGCTCCCCGCCGAGCAGAGAGCCCAATTCGGGGCTCGATCCCAGGACCCCGGGATCATGACCCGAGCTGAAGGCAGAGGCTCTAACCCACTGAGCCACCCAGGTGCCCTTTGATATTTATTTTTAAAGAAAGTTCTTTTTTTTAAAAGATTTAATTAATTTATTTATTCATTTGACAGAGAGAGACAGCAAGAGAGGGAACACAAGCAGTGGGAGTAGGGGAGGGAGAAGCAGGCTTCCCACTCAGCAGGAAGCCAGTGTGGGGCTTGAACCCAGAACCCCGGGATCATGACCCAAGCTGAAAGCAGCTGCCTAACAACTGAGCCAACCAGGCACCCCACAGTATTTGGTATTTAAATCACACAGAACTTCAGTGGGAAATTGCAACAGCATTTTAAATTAGAAAGGAACTATAACATTCCCTGTGATGCAATTATTAGGAATTGGATAGACAGAGACCAATGTTGTAACATCCCTGCAAGAACTAGATCGGCGGCTCCGCTGACATTTGCAAACCAGTATTGGCTAAAACATGTTCCTTAGTGGTTGGGTTGTGTCTCTGCCTCCAGATCAGGTTATTTCTGCATTTACTAGGAAATGGTCTCTAATGGCCCCTGTATCTGGAAATATGTGGTATATGGGTAAAGGACACTTGTGTTAAGAAGAATAGGAAATGATACTATAATATTAACAGGTTTTTTTGCTAGGCACTAACTTGATCTCTTAGCCAAAGCTATTTGGTATAACAAAGGTTAGTAGGTTTCTGTAAGGAAATTTAAGAAAATAAGAGGTGCCTGGGTGGTTCAGTTGGTTAAGCATCCAACTCTTGATTTTGGCTTAGGTCATGATTTCAGGGTTGAGAGATCAAGCCCCGAGTCAGACTCCGTGCTGGGTGTGAAGCCTGCTTAAGAGTCTCTCACTCTCCCTCAGCCCCTCCCCCTCTGTGTGTGTGCTTTCTCTATCCCTCTCTCTCTAAAAAAAAAAAGAAAAGAAAAAGGAAAAAGAAAGAAAATGAAACATACTGATAAAAATAACCAAAATGAAAAGACAGTTGACCTGAAACTTCCAACTGATGTGATCTCTGTAGAAATAATAAGGCCAGAAGAGGAAATAAATTTGCTTTAGAAATATCAAACACACAATTAAATGAGTCTGTCAATACATTTAATAAGGTACAAGTGATAATAAATAAAAGTGGAAGATAGGATAGTCCAATTAACTAAGGATTACCAAAACACCTGTGAGTGATTTTGGTTACCTGTTTTATAGATCCTGGTGGTTATAGGTATACCAGCTTGTTTTTCTTATGTATAAAATATTGAAGACATGTTTGTCAAAGGAACTCTGAGGAATATATGATATAAAGAGGATCACCCAAGATCATGGAGAGGTATCATGGGTAGAAGGTTAACAGTAGGTATGGATCCTTTCTAAAAAGGCAGGTCTATCTAGGAAGATGACTTTGGGTATGCTTTTGCACGAAACAGTTTTCTAGATTAAAAAAAAATTGGTTTAAGCACTGGACAAATTCTGAAAAGATGATGAAGTAGGAAGCACCAGGATTCTATCTCCCCACCTAGACAATAACTGTTTTGTCAAAAAATCTGTCTGATATAACTATTCTGGAACTCTGGAGTCTATTAAAGGCTTGAAACTTTCAGGGGAAGGTTCCAACGGTAATTTGTAGTTAATTTCGGCCAATTTCAGCTCTTAGCACAGTAGAAGCTACTCATCCCCCAACCTCAGCAGGTAGATGTTCACATGTTCACCAAGCAGCTTGTGCACAGCCTGCAAAAAGGACCCCGGCCTCTAAATATCAAGGATCTGTGCTCTAATGGCTGATGGGTTGCTTCTGATGACAGATGTATAGAAAAGAAAGGCAGCCATTGTTGTTGCAACTTTCCCCGATCATTGCAAAAAAAAAAAGACCTGTCAACAAAGGATCTTACAATTTATATTTGGCAAAACTGTCCCTCTAAAATAAGGGAGAAATTAAGATATCCCCAAAGAAACCACAGTTGAGGGAGTTATCACCATTAGACCTGACCTGTAAGAAATACTCAGTAGAGTTCTGTAGGGTAAAATGAACAGTAACTCGAAGCCATATGAAAACATAAAGGTCTCAATAAAGGAAAATGCATGGGCAATTATAAAAAGCTAGTAATATTGTAACAATGGTTGTAATTCTACTTTTTAAAAAATAATTTAACAGACCAATACATTTTTTAAAAACAATCAAAAAAATAATATTATTGTGAATTTAGTTTGTAATTCTGGTTTTCAAAGGTAAAAGACTAATGCAGTTAAAAGAGTTATTAGCTTATTTAGAAGGCATACAATGTATGGACATGTACTTTTTTACATCAATAATCAAAAAGGATGAGGATGGAGCTGTAAAGGAGTAGAGCTTTTGTATGTTACTGAAGTTAAGCTGGTACAAATTCAAATAAGTGTGTTATAATTTTAGGATGCTAAGTGTAATACCCATGGTAACCAAAAAAAAATAACTATAATAGTTATAGAATATATACAGAAGAAATTTAAATATATCATTACCAAAAAAAATCAACTGAACACAAAAGAAGACAATAATACAGGAAACGAGGAACAGAAAGCTCTAAGGCATATAGAAAGCAAATAGCACAATGACATACTTCCCCCTAATCAGTAATTACTTTAAATGTAAGTGGATTAAAGTTTCTAATCAAAAGACACAGATTGGCAGAATGGATAAAATTACATATCCAATTCTACACTGCCTATAAGAGACTCATTTGAGATCCAAGACAAATAGTTTGAAAGTAAAAGGATTGAAAAGATATTTTATGCAAATAGTAGCCAAAAGAAAGCAGAGGTGGTTGAATGTCATACAAAATAGAAATCAAGAAAGTTTACAATAGCCAAAGAGGGACAGTATATATTCATAAAAGATTCAAAATAGCAAGAAAACATAATAATTATAAACATTTATGCATCAAATAATAAATCACCAAAACACATGAAATAAAAACTGATAGAATTAAGGAGACAAATAGAGAGTTCTACAATAATACTTGGAGACTTCAATACCCCACTCACAATAATGGATAGAACCAGACCAAAGATAAGAAAATAGAGGACTTAAACAACACTAGATCTAATAAACAAACAGAACACCTCAACCAATAACAGCATCTACATTCTTCTCAAGTTCACATGGGATATTTTTCAGAAAAGACGATATAATATGCCACAAATTGTTTCAATAAATTAAAAAAAATAGATGTCATATACTAAATATCTTCTCTGACACAATGAGATGAAGTTAAAAATCACTAACAAAAGTAAAATTGGAAAATTCACAAATTTGTGGAAATTAACACAACCTTAAACAAAAAAGAATCAAAGAAGAAATCATAAGGAAAATTTGAAAATACTTAGAGATAAATGAAAACACAACATAACAAAAGTTATTGGACACAGTAAAAGCACTGCTCGGGGAAATTTACGGCTATGCATGCTTACCTTAAAAAAGAAAAATCTCCAATCAACAACCTAGCCTTACAACTTAAGGAACTAGAAAAAGAAGAGCAATTTAAATCCAGATCTAGCAAATGGAAGGAAATAATAAGGAATAGAGCAGATTAAAATAAAGAACGTAAAAAGTATAGAGAAAATCAATGTAATCAAAAGTTGGTTCTTTGAAAAAATCAACAAAATTGACAAAACTTTAGCTAGGAAAAAAGATGATTCAAATTATTAAAATCAAAATTGGGGCACCTGGGTGGCTCAGCCAGTTAAATGTCTGCTTTTGGCTCAGGTCATGATCTCAGAGTCCTAGAATCGAGCCCCACATCAGGCTCCCTGCTCAGCGGGGAGCCTGCTTCTCCCTCTCCCCCTGCCTGGCACTCCCCCTGCTTGTGCTCTCTCTCTTTCTCTCTCTGTCAAATAAATAAAATCTTTAAAAAAATAAATAAAAATCAAAGAGACATTATTACTGATTCTACAGAAATAAAAGGATTATTGGAAAGTACTACAAAAACTGTATGCCAATGAATTAGATAACCTGGATGAAATGGATAGACAAATTCTTAGAAACACAAAACCTAAATTTAACCTAGCAAGACTAAATCATGCATAAACAGAAGAACAGATTAAGACCTATATAACATAAGAATGTTTGTCTGTAATCAAAAATCTCCCCAAAAAGAAAAGCCCTGGACCAATCCTTTTCAAACTTTTCCAAAAAAAATTGAAGAGGAGGGAATTCTTCCTAACTGATTCAATGAAGCCAGCATCACCCTGATTCCACAGCCAGGTGAAGTCACCACAAGAAAAGAAAACTTCAGATCAATGTTTCTTATGAACACTGATGCAAAACACCTCAACAAATTACTAGCAAGCCAAATTCAGGGCATTTTCAAAGATTATACACTATAACCAAGCGAGGTTTATTCCTGAAATGGAATGTAAGAATGGTTTGATATACCAAAATTCATTAACATAATTTGACACATTAACATAATGAGAAAAAAACACATCATCATCCCATTTGATACAAAAAAATCATCTGACAAAATTCAACACCTTTTCATAACAAGAACATTTAAGAAACCAGGAATTAAGGAAACTACCTCGACATAATAAAAGCCATATATGAAAAACCTACAGTGATCACAGTCAATGGTGAAAGACTGAAAGTTTTTCCTTTAAGATCAGGAACAAGAGGGGTGCCTGGGTGGCTCAGTCATTAAGCATCTGCCTTCAGCTCAGTTCATGATCCCAGGGTCCTGGGATCGAGCCCTGCATTGGGCTCCCTGCTCAGCAGGAAGCCTGCTTCTCCCTCTCCTATTCTCCCTGCTTGTGTTCCCTCTCTCACTGTGTCTCTCTCTGTCAAATAAATAAGTAAAATCTTGGGGCGGGGGGAAGATCAGGAACAAGGCAAAAATGCCCAGTTTGCCACTTCTATTCAACACAGAATCGGAAAATCTATCCAGAGCAGTTAGACAAGAGAGAGAAATAAAAGACATCCAAATTGGAAAAAAGTAAAACTATCTCTGCTCATAGACAATGTGATCTTATATACAGATAACTCTAAAGATCACACTCTCACACACACAACACACACACACACACACACACACACACACACTGTTAGAATAAATGAACTCAGCAAAGTAACAGGATATAAAGTCAACATACAAAAATTGCATTTATATACACTAACAATGAACAATATGAAAAGAAAATTAGAAAACAATTCCACTTACAACAACATCAAAAAGAATACAATACTTAGGAATTAACAAAGGAAATGAAAGAATTGTCCAATAAAAACTACAAAATATTGCTGAAAGAAATTAAAGATGACATAAATAAACCTCAAGTGAAAATCTCAGGGAATTTCAGGAATTTCACTGAATAGCCAAAACAATCTTGAAAAGGAAGAACAAAACTGAAGGATTCACACCACCTAATTTCCAAACTTACTACAAAGCTACAGTAAACAAAACAGTGTAGTACTGGCACCAAGATAAACATATAGACCAATGAAATAGAACAGAGATCCCAAAAATAGATTTCCATAACTATGGTCAATTGATTTTCAACAAGGGTGCCAAAACCACTGAATGGGGAAAGGACGGTCTTTTCAACAAAAGATGCTGAGAAAACTAGCTATCCACATGAAGAAGAATGAAGTTGGACCCTTACCTAAGACCAAATACAAAAATTAACTCAAGATGGATAGGGTATAAATATAAGACCTAAAACCATGAAACTTTTACATGAAAACATAGGGGAAAAGCTTCACAACATTGCATTCAGCATTGCTTTCTTTGATATGATGACAAAAGCAACATAAGGAATAAAAAGGTAAATTGGATTTCGTGAAAATTTTTAAATTTTGTACATCAAAAGATACTATCAGGGGGCCTGGGTGGCTTAGTCAGTTGAGCGTCCAACCGCCGGTTTCAGCTCAGGTCATGATCTTGTGTCATGAGGTCAAGCGCCTACATAGGGCCCTGCACTAAGCAGGAAGTCTGGTTGAAGATTCTCTCCCTCTGTCCCTCCCCCCATACATCTAGATGTATGTTTTTGTAGGTTTAATATGCCAGTTTTGAATATCCAACAGTGATTTCTCAGTTCTATAACTTCTCATATGCTTGACTAGAGCATGAAGGAGAATCATGTGTGCTGTTAAAGCTGATGTATAGAGTTGGTCATTTATTTTACTTATAAATAAACCTAGTTAACTTCCGATCATCTGATCAATTTCATATTTCTTTTCATCAAATCATTTGATGAACACTTAATAATTTCTAGGTACTATTCTAAGCATTTTGCATGTACTAACTCATTTACTGTTCAAAATAACCTTCACAGGCTCTATTATTAGAGGAAAAGGATGTGCAGCATTATTTACAAGAGCCAAAACATGGAAACCACCCAAGTGCCTATCAATAGATGAATGGATAAAGATGATGTGGTGGAATATTACTCATCCATACAAAAGAGTGAAGTCTTACCATTTGCAACAAAATGGAAAACTTGGAGGGCATTATGCTAAGTGAAGTAAGACCGAGAAATACCAATACCATACAATTTCACTTATATGTGGAATATAAAAAACAAAACAAAAAACAGACTCTTAAATACAGAAAAGAAACTAGTAGTTGCCAGAGGGGAGGTGGTGGAGGGATGGGCAAAACAGATAAAAGGGATTAATAGATACAAATTTCCAGTTATGAAATAAATAAGTGATGAAGATGAAAAGTACAGCATAAAGAATGTAGGCAATAATATTGTAATAATGTTGGATGATGACAGATGGTGATGACACTTATTGTGGTGAACACTGATTAATGTATAGAATTATACATCAATCAATATCCTATGTTGTATACCTGAAACTAGTATAACACCATATGTTAATTATACTTCAATAGAAAAAAAGATGAAGAAACTGTACTTTTAATATTTTAAATAAGTTCTCAATATCATACCACTAATAAATGGTGAGACTAGGTTTCAAGCCTCAGCAACCTGGTTCCGAAATCCATGATCATAATCACTAGGCTATATTCCCTTCAAACACATATAAGTTCGTGTGAAAGGATAAGCATATTTTCCTTTTAAAAAATGACCCCCAGGGCACCTGGGTGGCTCAGTGGGTTAAAGCCTCTGCCTTCGGCTCGGGTCATGATCTCAGGGTCCTGGGATCAAGTCCCACGTTGGGCTCTCTGCTCAGCGGGTAGCCTGCTTCCCCCTCTCTCTGCCTGCCTCTCTGCCTATTTGTGATCTCTCTCTCTGTCAAACAAATAAATAAAATCTTAAAAAAATAAATAAATAAAAATAAAATAAATAAAATAAAAAATGACCCCCAAAGGGGCGCCTGGGTGGCTCAATGGGTTAAAGCCTCTGCCTTCAGCTCAGGTCATGATTCCAGGGTCCTGGGATCGAGCCCCACATTGGGCTCTCTGCTCAGTGGGGAGCCTGCTTCCTCCTCCTCTCTCTCTCTCTGCTTGCCTCTCTACTTGTGATCTCTGTCTGTCAAATAAATTTTTAAAAAAATGACCCCCAAAGAAAGCTATGCATAATTTAAGTCTGAATTTGGAGATTTTCAGAAGGTTAGAATTATTATCTCAAAAAAGGCATCGATCAAGTGCATATTTTTTGTTTGTGAAACTAATTCTCGAGACTGATTATTAAGGCACTGAGACATTTAATAAGTACTGTTACCTTTCAACAACTTGTTTATGGATATTTTTCCACTGCTCTTTGTCTGAATCAGTTCCTAATTTAGGGTCTAGAGTCTTCAGAGCAACACCAGCAACATTCACCCCACTCCATAAAGGCACTGAAAGAAATATATCTCAGAATAAATTCTTCTTTCCAGTACGGCATCAGTTCTTTGAGTTCGGTGGGTTTCTATTATAAAGTTAGGTAACTATCTTACACATATATAAAAATAAGTTTTAAATGGACAAAGGAAACAAAAACCAAAATTACAAAGTATTAGAAAAATATGTAGTAGAAGTTATTTGTAATTGTGTGGTATAGGAAGCATTTAAAGCAAGATAATGTCTGCAGAATCCACAAAGAAAAAGATGAGATAAAACATCAGAAGGAGCTTGAGGGAAAAGAGCAGTAAACACTACTCAACAGTAACAAAGAGCTGACTGGGAGTAACTGTCAACTTGGAATTTCGTATCGGTTAAACTCTCATTCAACAATGAGGTGAGACTAAAACACTTTCACATGAACAAAACTGACAAGATATACTTCCTGAAGATATACTTCAGGAAGAAAGAACTGAATCCAGGGGAAGGAGACAGATACGGGAAATAAAGGTAAGCAATACAACTGGCAAACAGGTACACAAATCCAGACAGGTGTTACACTTAAATAGTAATAACTAGTTTGGAGAGATGAAAAGAGAATGGAACCCCAAAAGTAGTTAATACTGTTGTCCCTTGAACAACACAGGTAGAACTGTGTGAGTCCCCTTATACACGAATTTTTCCTAGTAAGTATATTGGAAAATGTTTTGGAGATGTGCAACAATTTGAAAAAAACTTGTAGATGAACAAGGTATTACTATAAAGAAAAGAGCATATAATATATATAACATACTTTGATTGAATTAACTGCTTATGTTACCACTAAGGCTTCCAGTCAATGGTAGGCTATCAGTAATTAAATTTGGTGGGAGTCAAAAGTTATATACAGATTTTCAACTATGTGCGGATTGGAACCCCTAACCTCCATGTTGTTCAAGGGTCAACCGTAATTACATATGTGAGAGAACAAGGACAGTCAAACTTAATACATTCTAAGGTCTATTCTAAAGAAGAATAAACAGACTAATTATTTTGAGGTCAAGTATGAAATAGGTAACCACTTACAAAGTAAGTGTAGAATCCAAAGTAGTAGAAGAAATTAAAGAAAGTTTAACTGATTAAGTAGAAAGCAGTAAAGAGAAAAGAAACAAAAGAAAATCTCACTAAATTGAATAATAAATATATTCAAATCAATACTAATCAGAATATACTACTTTATAAAAAATAAAATTATGGATTATTAAATGTGAAACATTAAAACATACCTAGGAAAATCAACTTTAAGGACTTTGAGGAGGAAGAACTGAGTTAAGAAAATAACACAAGCAAAAAGGGTCAAATTAAGGCACTCATAAAACAAATATTTATCTAAGTCAAATCAAAAACATTTGTTTTCTAAAGTAAAACACCATGGTATGAGAAGTTCAGCTTGGGAAAAGGAAGAACAGTAATTGAGAGAGGTCATGAAAGTGTTTTCTAGTGCATTTATCAGAATGGTAATTACACAGATATGTTCACTATTTGATGATGATTTATTGAGCTATAAATTTATATTCTGTACAATTTTTCAGCATGTGTTATATATACTTAAGTGAAAAAAGTTTTAAAGTATACAGTAAATTTTATCATGATTTTAAGAAAATTTATTATATTACGACCCTCGAAGTAAAAGGAAAATAGAAGGGCTCATTAAATGTTTTGAACTAATGAATGATTAAATGAACAAATGCTCCCTATTCCCTATAAAATGGGTTTATTGACATTATGGAAAGATTTGCATGTATGCCACAATTAAAGAACACTGTAAGTAGTAGAAAGTTCTAACTATGCAGCAGATATTAAATGTTTAAGTTCAGAAAAGAAAAAGGTTGGTGTGGCCTAAGTAATAGTTTAAACCACGTATTATATAATATTACTTACATGAAAAATCTGAAATAAGTGAATCAGAAAGTAGATTAGTGGTTGCCTGGGGCGAGGGTTGGTGTGAGCACAGGAATGGGAGTTTCTTTTTGGGGTGATGAAAATGTACTGTAATTATCTTGTAGTAATGGTTGCACAACTCTTTGAATATACTAAAACCCATACACTTTAAATGGATGAATTTTATAATATGTGAATTATATCTTAATAATCTTGTTAAAAAAATCAAAGTAAGTTAAAGTTCTCCAGATATGAGAAACTCATTGACTTTAAAACAGCTATATGCTATGGGCACTATTTTATGAGAAGTAGCTAAATCCATGAACAGAAGACAAAGTATAGGAATAGAAAAAGATATACCAGGCAGTACCAACAAAATCAAAGTTATGTAGCTATATTAAAATCAGGGAAAAAATGGACTTTAAAGAAAATAAGCATGATTAGAGATAAGTATGATTACGTAATGATAACAGGTTTATACTTACCACTAGAATCACCATGTTCTCCAATAATCCAACCATGGCAGCTTGCGGGATGGACACCCAACTTCTCTCCAATTAGGTAACGGAAACGGGCAGAGTCTAGATTACAACCACTTCCAATTATACGAGTTGCAGGTAAGCCACTTAGCTTCCAGACCACATATGTCAAAATATCCACTGGGAGGAATAATTTGTTAGAAAAAAATTAATGGTAACTTCCTTCTAAAATTTTCTTTCCTAAATAGATAAATTGTCTTTTTAAACTTTTATTTTATTATTTTTCTTAAGTAGGCTCCACGCCTAGCATGGAATCTAACGTGGGGCTTGAACTCATGACCTCGAGGTCAAGACTTGAGCTGAGATCAAGAGTTGGATGCTTAACCAATTGAGCCTCCAGGCACTCCTAGATAAACTGTCTTAAAATCAAATACAGATTCATTACAGAGTCTAAAGTGAAGCAAATCAACAAATAAGGATTATCTCTCACAAAGGTGTTAAAAAGGTTAAATTATTCATGATGGAGCACCTAGGTAGCTCAGTCATTAAGCATCTGCCTTTGGTCAGGTCATGATCCCAGGGTCCAGGGATGGAGCCCCACATTGGGTTCCCTGTTTGGTAGGAAGCCTGCTTTCCCTCTCCCACTCCCCCTGCTTGTGTTCCTGCTCTCGCTGTCAAATAAATAAAAGCTTTAAAAAAATTATTCATGATAAGAATTTTAAATTAAAAAAAAAAGTCTCTTGAGATGATGTATCTGTATTAAATAAGCGGTCAATTAATTCTACCTTCTTAAGCACACCTAGATTTCGCCTCTCCCTCACCACAGCCTCATCTAATCTATCAGCATCTCCTACCTAGAAAAAGGCCACATGCATGATCAGGGCCATATGCAGATGTGAACGACAAAATTCAACATTCATTCATGAAAAAAAAAATACTTTCTGGGGTGCCTAGGTGGCTCAGCCAGCTCTGTGTTGGACTCTTGATTTCGGCTCAGGTCTTGGTCTCAGGGCCCTGGGATTGAGTGCTGTGTTGAGCCCCATTTCGGGCTTCCTGCTGAGCAAGTCTGTTCAAGATTTTCTTTTCCTCTCCCTATGCCCCACCCCCTGCTTGAGTGGGCTCTTTCTCTCTAAATAAAATCTTAAAAAAAAAAAAAAACTTTCTACAACTGTAAAACGAAGGGAATTTCATAAAAAACTCACATTAAACATCATACTCAATGATGAAAGACTGAATGCTTTCCCCACAAGAAAAACAATCAGGTAAGTATGTACCCTCTGGATATTTGGGCAAGGGTGACACATGCCACTAACACCAGAGGACGGAGATATAAATAGTATTTACTGGAGAAAATGTTAGAAGTAGAGAAATAAGGAAGCACACAGTGTGCACTAAAATCTCATTATCCCACAGCACAAGTTAGACAGGGATCCTCTGTACACAATACAGCCAAATGCAGAGGAGCCTCCTTTGGCCAGCAAGCTGGGTGTTCTCTAGAAACTCCTCCAAGAGCAAGAACAAGTCTCACCACCACACTGTTACATATCTGTAAGTTAGCTTTGGAGGGGGAAAGGAACGCTTAGTTTCCTTAAGTAACAAGAAATTTATCAAGGAGTATCTGGGTCTAGCAATAATAAGGAATATGTATTTCCAGGACCAAGGGCCACAGATGCCAGTAATGCTGATTATCAGCTTAAGGCCTTGCTGTCCCTCCATAAGCTGGCTCAATTCAGCTGATACAGCTCTCTGATAAGCTACCAAAAGGAGGAAGGAAACAAGCCTCCAGTCAGCAGATTTGTATCTCATTACTACTTACACTGACCTTTGTGCTGGGGGGGTCCTAACCAGTGGAACGAGGCAAGGAAATAAATAGGTCTTTACATTGGAAAGAAAGAATTAAACTTAATAAAACTGTTTATAGATGAGAAGATAATATAGACAAAATATCTTAAGAATTTGAACAAAATTACTAGAATTAGTAAGTGATCTTAGCAATGTTTTCAAGATACAAAGTCAATATGAAAAAAACAGTGGTATTTCTACATACTAGCAATAAGCAATGGGAAAATGAAATGTAAAGACAATTTTTTTATAATAGCATCAAAAATATGAAATGCTTAGGGATAGTTTAATACAATTTGTGTAAGACCTATATCCTGAAAACTACAAAACACTGCTAAAAGAGAATGAAGAAGACATACATACATGAAGAGATATTCCATATTCATGGACTGGAAGACTCAACAGTGTTCAGATACAATCTCCAAATTAATCTATAGATTTAACAATCCCAATTAACATGCCAGCATGTGTTTTTTATAGAAATGGATGATCTAATTATAAAATTTATGTGAAAATGATAACAACACGTAATACCCAAAGTAATTTTAGAAAAGCATAACAGAGGGAAAAAAAAAAAAGAAGAGCAAAGACGATTTACATTAACTGATTGGAAGATTACACTAGTAATCAAGATAGTGTGATAATAACAAAGGATATATATGAAGATCAATGAAAAAAATAGAGAATCTAGAAATAGACTCACATAAATGATAATTTTCAAAAAAGTTATCAAAGCAATTCAAATTAAAGACTTATTCTTAATGTTGCTAGAAAAACTAGATATCATCTTTGAAAAAAATGAATAACACCTTACATCAAACACTAAAATTAATATGAAATAAGCTGCAGTCCTAAATATAAAAGATAAAATGATAGGGGTGCCTGGGTGGCTCAGTGGGTTAAAGCCTCTGCCTTCGGCTCAGGTCATGATTCCAGGGTCCTGGGATCAAGCCCCGAATCAGGCTCTCTGCTCAGCGGGAAGCCTGCTTCCCCTCCCCTCCTCTGCCTGCCTCTCTGCCTACTTGTGATCTCTGTCCATCAAATGAATAAAATCTTTGAAAAAAAAAAGATAAAATGATAAAACTTATAGGAAATAATAAGGAGAAAATCTTCAGATTTAGGGTGGGCTAAAGACTTCTTAGCTAAAAGTCAAAAGAGTACAGGGGCACGTGGGTGTCTCAGTTGGCCAGCTCCTGATTTTGGCTCAGTTCACAAACTCAGAGCTGTGAGAGGGAGCCCTTCATAGGGCTCTGTACTCAGTGCTGAGTTTGCTTGAGAGCTTTTTCCTCTACACCCCTCCCCCTGCTCATTCTCACTCTCCCTCTCTCAAATAAATAAACAAATCTTTAAAAAATAATAATAAAAAATTAAAGTCAAAAGAGCATAAAACATAGATAAGAAACTGATAAACTGGACTTCACCAAAAGACATACTTTACTCTTTGAAAAATACCATTAGGAACACAAAAAGGCAAACTACAGACTGAAAGAAACTTATGTAATACCTGTATCTGACAAAGGGACTTGTATACAATGTATATAAGAACTCTTATAATTCAACAATTAAAGGTTGAGTTATAGGTCAAAAGAATTAAAAGTCAAAAGATATAATTTTTAAATATTAACAAAAGAGATGCACAGAGCATTCACAAAAGAAAATGTACTAATAGCTAAGGAACACAAGAAAAATGCTCAACATCTTTGATCATGAAGGGAATACAGTTAATTAAAACCATAATGATATTAGAATGACTAAAACTGAAAAGACTGACAATACCAAATGTTGTCAAGGATGTGGAGAAAGTAGAGCTCTCTTCTAGTGCTAATGGGAATGTAAAATGAACAATCACTTTGAAAAACTGTTTGGCAGCTTCTCATAGAGTTAAACATACACATACTATGTAAGCCATCCTGGTTATTTACCCAGAGAAATAATGACATACACCCATGAAAATACTTGTTCACAAATGTTTATAGCAGCTTTATTCATAATAGCCAAAAACTGGAAATAACCTAGTATCTACCAATGGATAAAGGGATATGAATGGATAAACAAAGAAAATCTTAAATTATTTGAAAGATTAATTACTCTTCAGCAGTTAAAAAAAAAGGGGGGGGCACCTGGGTGGCTCAGTGGGTTAAAGCCTCTGCCTTCGGCTCAGGTCATGATCCTAGAGTCCTGGGATCGAGCCCCGCATTGGGCTCTCTGCTCAGCAGGGAGCCTGCTTCCTCCTCTCTCTCGGCCTGCCTCTCTGCCTACTTGTGCTGTCAAATAAATGAATAAAATCTTAAAAAAAAAAAAAGGAACAGATCATTGATATACTGAGCAACATGGATGAATCCCAAAATAATCATGCTAGGTGAAGGAAACCCAACAAAAAGGATTATATTCACTAATGAATGTATGATGCCATTATATGAGATTCCAAAAAACGGAGCCAGAGGTAGAATAAGCGACAGACTGCAAAGAGGCACAAGAAAAGTTTCAGAGGTAATGGAAATGTACTTATCTTGATTATGGTGGTGGTTTCAGGAGTGATTACATCTATCAATACCCCCTGCGGAATGACATCAGCAACACAGCCAAATAAAACAAACCTTCTTACCACCCACTCCTCAAAACCAACAATCCAGTATCCACCCATGGACAAAAGTGCCTTTGTTGGATCAGTAGGATTCAGCACTATATGCCAAGGAACCCAGAAGGAGACTCACACACCCATGTGTCAGGCATGTAACAGGCACAGAGGCTTCAGTCCCAGCTGTGGACTCTGCAATGGCCCATGAGCCAATTCCAGCCCCACTTTACTGCAGTCCAGGAGCCCCTGGAAAATACCATCTTAAGACAATCCACCCAGGGATAGGACAGCCTTTCTGGAAGTTCAGGTTTCCAGCAGAGAAGAGCCAGCACACCACTGGGGCAAAATAATGAGCTTGGGTGCATTGTAGAGGGTGAGAGGAACAGTGTGACTTTACATACATCACTCCTCCCGCAAGGTGGAAGAGCCCAGTGCCAAAAGAGATAATCTTAGCACATGATTTCTCCCACAAAGGAAGTCTGAGTGTGTGAGTAAGCGTCTACCTTCACTAGCTATGCAAACTCCTGCCAAAGAAGCCCACTTTTCTCACTCCATCCAAAGTACTGAGTCCTGTGCTGCATGGCTGGGGAATGAGGAGAAGCTAAGACAGTGGCAGACAGGACTCTCAAAGGGGCGGTACGAGATACAGATCCTACTAAATGTGCCGTGGACTCCATCAAGAAGTGTGCCCTTGAGCCACTGGGAATGCCTTGGCAGTGGATCGGCTGCCAGTATGTACTGTGTGCTCGGCTCCCAGTATGTACTACTCCAATAGCAAGAGGGGACATTAGCAAATAGCTAGTGAACACAGGCAGAAAGCTGGACCAAAACTGTGGGTCAGAAAGAGACTGCAAACTACAACTTAAGCCACATCCTTGGGAAAGCAAAAGAGAGGTTGTCAGCATCTGGCCTACTGCAATGAGGGTCAAAATAAGGCGCAGAAGCTTAAGAATCCTGCCACAACAGGGTGTAAGATGTGTGAAGCAGGCATACACAGAGGTCTGAGAAAGCCTCAGAATTCCTAGCAGGGCTAACAGAAGACATTTCTGCCCTGAACTAAGTTGGTAAAGACTAGAGGAGGTTACAACTACTTCAAATGCAAAGACAGTCACACAGGACTTCAAGGAACAAAAAAATATCAGGGAAACATGACACTACCAAAGATCTCAATCATCTTCTAGTAACCAACCCCAAAGACATGGAGATCTGTGATTTAGCAAACAAAGAGTTCAAAATATCTGGTTTAAGGCAGTAAATGGGCCACAAGAAAACACAGAAATAGTTCAGGGAAATCAGGAAAACAAAAATGAGAAATTTAATGAAGAGATAGAAATCATTAAAAAAAGAACCAAATTCTAGAGTTGAAGAATACAATGAGTGAAATGAAAACTGCACTAGATAGCATCAACCACAGAATGGATCAAGAAGAAAAAATCTGGGGCGCCGGGGTGGATCAGATGTTAATCGTCTGCCTTCGACTCAGGTCATAATCCCAGGGTCCTGCTTTTCCCTCTGCCTCTCTCTCTCTCTCTGTCTCTCATGAATAAATAAATAAAATTAAAAAAAAAAAAAAAGAAGAAAGAATCTGGGTGCCTGGTGTCTCAGTGGGTTAAGTGCTACCTTTGGCTCAGGTCATTAGAGAAGAGGACCACCACACAACACAGCTCCTAGAGGGTGTTATTCCTATCCCCACTTGGGCAGTGAACAGTTTGCTCATGGGACACCTGGGTGGCTCAGTCGGTTAAACATCTGCCTTGTGCTCAAGCCCTGATGCTAGGGTCCTGGGATGGAGCTCCACATCGGGCTCCGTGCTCAGTAGGAAGCCTGTTTCTCCCTTTCTCTGCCTTATATGCTTATGCTCTCGCTCTCTCACTCTCTCTGAATGTCAAATAAATAAAATATTTTTTGAAAAAAGAAGGAAGACGGGGCGCCTGGGTGGCTCAGTGTGTTAAAGCCTCTGCCTTTGGCTCGGGTCATGATCTCAGGGTCCTGGGATCGAGCCCCATGTCGGGCTCTCTGCTCTGCAGGGAGCCTGCTTCCTCCTTTCTCTCTGCCTGCCTCTCTGCCTACCTGTGATCTCTGTCAAATAAATAAATAAATAAATAAAATCTTTAAAAAAATAAAAAAAGAAGAAAGAATCTGTTGAACTTAACAGATATATTCAGAATATTCCATCCTAAAACATCAGAATACACATTCTTTTCAAGTGCACATGGAACATTCACCAGAATAGATCATATATCAGGTCAAAAACAGGCCTCAACAAATACAAAAAGACTGAAGTCAAACCATGCACCTTTTCTGACCACAACACTGTGAAACTAAAGTCAACCACAAGAAAAAATTTGGAAAGACCACAAATACATGGAGGTTAAACAACATGCTACTAAACGATGAATGGGTCAACCAGGAAATCAAAGAAGAAGTTTTAAAACATACATGGAAACAAATGAAAATGAAAACACAATGGCCCAAAACCTTTGGGATGTAGTGAAAGCAGTCCTAAAAAGGAACTATATAGCAAGAGATGCACACCTCAAGAAGCAAGGAAAATCTCAAATAAACCACCTCACCTTACACCTAAAGGATCCAGAAAAAGAAAAAGCATAAAGCCAGCAGAAGGAAGGAATAATAAAGATTAGAGCAGAAATAAATGATATAGAAACTAAAAAAACAATAGAACAGATCAATGCAACCAGGAGCTGGTTCTTTGAAACGATTAATAAAACTGATAAACCTCTAGCCAAACATCAAAAAGAAAAGAGAAGGGATGCCTGGGTGGTCAGTTGGTTAAGCATCTGCCTTCTGCTCAGGTTGTGAGCCCAGGGTCCTAGGATCAAGTCCCACATGGGGCTCCCTACTCAGCAGGGAGCCTGTTTCTCCTTCTGCCTCCTGATCCCCCTGGTTGTGCTTTCTCCCTCCCTCCCTCTTTCCAACAAATTAAATAAAATCTTAAAAAAAAAGAAAAGAAGAAAGAAAAGAGAAAAAAAACAAGAAAATAAAATCACAAATGAGAGAGGAGAAATAACAACCAACACCACAGAAATATAAACAATTATAATAGAATATTATGAAAAACTATATGCCAACAAATTGGACAACATAGAAGGGATAAATTCCTAGAAACATATAAATTACCAAAACTGCAAGAAAAACTAGAAAACTTGAACAGATTGATAACCAGCAAAGAAACTGAATCACTAATCAAAAAACTCCCAGCAAACAAAAGTCCATGACCATATGGCTTCACAGGCAAATTCTACCAAATACTTAAAGAAGAGTTAATACCTATTCTTCTCAAATTATTCCAAAAAACAGAAAAGGAAGGAAAATTTCCAAATTCAGTCTGAGACCAGCATTACCCTGATAACAAAACCAGATAAAGACACCACTAAAAAAGTGAACTATAGGCCAATATCTCTGATGGACAGGGATGCAAAAATTCTCAATAAAATACTAGCAAACCAAATCCAACAATACATTTAAAAAATAGTTCACCACAATCAAGTGGAATTTATTCCTGGGTTGCAGGAATGGTTTAATATTCTCAAATCAATCACTGTGACACACCACATTAAAAAAGAAAGGGTAGGAGCCATATGATTCTTTCAATAGATGCAGAAAAAGCATTTCAAAAAGCATGACATCCAGTCATGAAAAAAACCCTCAACAATGTAGGTTTAGAGGGAATATACCTCAAGATAATAAAGACCATATATGAAAAAACCCACAGCTACTATCATCCTTAATGGGGAAAACCAGAGAGCTTTTCTCTACGGTCAGGAACAAGACCACTTTTATTCAACATAGTACTAGAAGTCTCAACCACAGCAATCAGACAACAAAAAGAAACAAAAGACATCCAAATCAGCAAAGAAAAAGAGAAACTTTCAGTATTTGCACATAACATGATACAATATATAGAAAACCCAAAAGAATCCACAAAAACCTGCTGGAACAGATCAATGAATTCAGTAAAGTTGCAGGATATAAAATCAACATGCAGAAATCTGTTACATTTCTATACACTAATAATGAAGCAGCAGAAAGAGAAATTTAGGAATTAATCCCATCTACAGTTGCAACAAAAATAGTAAGATAGCTAGGAATAAATCTAACCAAAGAAGTGAAAGATCAGTACTCTGAAAACTGTAAGGCACTGATGAAAGAAACTCAAGATGACACAGAGAAATGGAAAGACATGCTCATGGATTGGAAGAACAAACACTGCTAAAATGTCCATACTACCAAAGCAATTTAAATATTTAATGCAATCCCTTTCAAAATACCAACAGCATTTTTCACAGAGCTAGAACAAATAATCCTGAAATTTGTATAGAACCACAAAGACCCCAAATAGCCAAAGCAACCTTGAAAAATAAAAGCAACCCTGGAAACCTCACAGTTCTGGACTTCAAGTTATATTACAAAACCATAGTATTCAAAACAGTATGTTATTGGCACAAGAAAAAAACACATAGATCAATGGAATCAAATAGAAAACCCAGAGATAAACCCACAACTGTAAGAATATCCAATGGGAAAAAGACAGTCTCTTCAATAATATGTGAAAACTGGACAGTCACATGCAAAAGAATGAAATTGAACCACTTTCTTACACCACACACAAAAGTAAATTCAAAATAGATGAAAGACCTAAATGTGAGACAGGAAACCATTAAAGTACAAGAAGAGAGCATAGGCAGTAACCTCTCTGACATGAGCCATAGCAACTTCTTTCTAGGTATGTCTCCTAAGGCAAAGGAAACCAAATCAAAAATAAATTATTGGGACTACATCTAAATAAAAAGCTTCTGCACAGCAAAGGAAATTATCAACAAAACTAAAAGGCAACCTATGGAGTGGGAGAAGATATTTGCAAATACGTATCTGATAAAGGGTTAGTATTCAAAATATACAAAGAACTTATAAAAGTCAACCCTCTCCAAATGAATAACCCAATTAAAAAATGGGCAAAAAGACATGAATAGACATTTTTCCAAAGAAGACATACAGATGGCCAACAGATACATGGAAACATGCTCATTATTCATCATCACGGAAATGCAAATCAAAACCACAAGATATCACCTCACACCTGTCAGAAAGGCTAAAATCAAAAACATAAGAAACATCAAGTGTTGGCAAAGATGTGGAGAAAAAAGAACATTTGTGCACTGTTGGTGAGAATGCGATCTGTTGCAGCCACTGTGGAAAACAGTATGAAGGTTCCTCAAACATTAAAAACAGAAATGCCATATGATTCAATTATTCTACTACTGGCTATTTACCTGAAACAAAGAAAACACTAATTTAAAAAGATATGTGCACCCCTGTATTTTTGCAGCATTATTTACAATAGTCAAGATATGGAAGCAATGTAAGTGTCCATCAACAGACAAATGGATAAGGAAAATGTAGTATATAATGGAATATTATACAACCATAAAAAATAAGATTGTGCCATTTGAGAAAACATGGGTATTTATGGTAACTGAAATAAATCAGACTGAGAAAGAGAAATACCATATGACTCCACTCATAAGTGGAATCCATAAAAAAAAAGAATAAACAAACAAAAAGCAGAATCCGACCTATAAATACAGAGAACAAACTGATGGTTGCCAAAGGGGAGTGGAGTGAGGAGGTCGGGCAAAATGGGTTCAGGGGAGAAGGAGATCCAGGCTTCTAGTTATGGAATGAATGTGTCATGGGAATAAAAGCTGCACAAGAAGAAAAAAAAATGTAAGATATATATATATATATATATAGACATATATGTATACAATTTAATATTGTATGTGTACAATATTCAGTCATACATATTTATTATATAAATTATATAACTACAATTTAATATTCAGCTATGAGAGAGAAGGAAATCCTGCCATTTGTGACAGCAGGGACGGATCTTGAAGGCATTATGTTAAGTGAAGTTAAGTCTGACAGAGAAAGACAAATACTGTATGATGTCACTTACACGTGGCTTCTAAAATGGTCAAACTCATAAAAACAAAGAGGTGGTGGCCAGGGGCTGGGGAAGGGGGGAAATGTTTATAGTTACAGTTATAAAATGAGTAAGCTCTGAGTATCTAAGGTAGAGCATGGTGACTATAGTTGACAATACTGTATTATGTACCTGAAACCTGCAAAGAGAGTAAATCTTATATGTTTTCACCATAAAAAGGAAATGGTAATTATGTGAGGTATTGGAAGTATTAACTAATCCTACTGTGATAATCATTCTGCAATATACAAGTCTATCAAATCGTTGTATTATACACCTTACCCATTATGTCAACTGTATCTCAATAAAGCTGGAAAAATCATTATATACTTTGAATGGGTACAGTTTGTTGTACATAAACATTACTTCAGTGAAGTTGTTTTTTAAAAATAGTATGGAAAGATCATCCTTACTCAGTTAAAGGGAGGATAAAAGACTTACCTGGATTTGAAACAATAAGCATCTTACAGTCAGGACTATGCTGGACTATGGAAGGAATGATTGATTTCATGATGTTCACATTCCGTTGCACCAGGGCAAGGCGACTTTCTCCCTCCTGTTGCCGTGCACCTGCTGTCACAATAACTAATTTGGAGTTTGCAGATACTATGTAATCTAAAAAGAAACAGAAGGCAATACTTGGATCAAGAATGCCATAATTACTGTGCCTTACTTCTTTAAAAGTCTATTGTAAAACCTTGGTACTAAAGTACTCATCTATCAGGATGCCTGGGTGGCTCAGTCGGTTAAGTGTCTGCAGCTCAGGGCATGATCCCAGGTCCCTGGGATTGAGCCCTGCTTCAGCTTCCTGCTCAGCAGGGAGTCTGTTTCTCCCTCTCCTTCTACCCTCCCCCACAGTCACCCTCTCTATGACTCTCAAATAAATAAAAATCTTAAAAAAATAAAGTACTCATCTATCATAAATAAACAAATAAGGTATACATCTACCTTCATACTGGCATTTACAGATGAAAAGACTTTCCACATAGCAATGTTACATCACATAACCTGAAGGAGGCCTTGTTACTATGACTTACCAGTTGTCACTTTTTTTTTTTTAATAATAACATATCCTACCATCCCTTTTAGCCCACATTCTCATTTCTTTTTAAGGCCTGAGGCAATGCAAGTCAGCATGCTCTGGACTCTTAGAAACACTTTATGAAGCTTAGAACTCTGAGAATTTATGTCTATTTCAAGATTCTAAGAATGAGTATGTATTTACTTCTATGATAAGGGACTACATTTGAGATCACAAAGTAGTTCTTGATCCTCACAGAAGGTATAAACTACTTTCTAGGTCTAATGACCAGTCATACAACTGTTTGACCTATTAAATCTAATGATAATATGATATGATGCTCACTATCCCATAGTGGACTTTTAAAAAAGCATTATATACCTTGAACTCATGACCCTGAGGTCAAGAGTTGCATGCTCTTCAAACTGAGCCAGCCAGGTGCCCCTGGGCTCCTTTTAAAAAAGGAAATCTGCTGACTTTTAAAGACATATTCTATCTCCATTTATGGCCATTTCTTATTTTTCCAATCCAAAACAGAAGATAATTTATAAGCCATAAACATTTTAATATTTTCCTGTCTCAGCAAAGATTTTAACTAGAAAGATAAACTTAGAAAGATGGCATGCCTTAGCCTGACATGTTTCAAACATTCTCTAGGAAATTCTCTCTCCTTTGTATCAAGTAAAAGACCTACAGGAGAAAGTCCTTTTCTTTCTGCACAGTTAACTAATTCTTGTTCAAAGACCTTGCTTGACTCAAATTCACCTTCTATAAAGTCTTATCTAACCATAGAAATCAAAAGTAATCTCTCAATCTCTCTCTTTCCCCATCCCTCTTTCCCCTCCTCTTACCCCCTAAACTCTGCGGAGTCATTTCTCCGCAGTTCAGATTATTTGAAATATTACAATGTCCAACAAATACAATTAAACTTTCTACCAAAGTAAAAGATCAAGTCTTTTCATCATCTGCCTCCAAATGATATTACTAGCTTTGTGTCTTAATTTTATGTCAGATTTTCCAGGTCCCCTGATTCTGCTAATGCCATCATCTCTTCACCTGTTATTTTCCTTTGTAAATATAACTCAAACCTCCAAGACACAGCAAATCATAATGATCTGGAGCAAAGGCTCTAAGGTCCAACTGCCTGACTCTGCCACTTCTTGCTGTGTTACTGACCCTCGACAAGTACTTTGCCTGCTCCTCTGACCCTTATATCCTCATCTGCCAGACTGAGCTAAAAACAGTTTTATATGGTTCTTAAAAATGATTCAGCATTGGGGCGCCTGGGTGGCTTAGTCATTAAGAATCTGCCTTTGGCTCGGGGCATGATCCCAGGGTCCTGAGATCGAGCCCCAAATCGGGCTCCCTGCTCAGCAGGAAGCCTGCTTCTCCCTCTTCCACTCCCCCTTGCTTGTGTTCCCTCTCTTACTGCCTCTCTCTGTCAAATAAATAAATAAAATCTTAAAAAACAAAAAGGGGCACCTGGGTGGCTCAGTGGGTTAAGCCTCCGCCTTCAGCTCAGGTCATGATCTTGGGGTCCTGGAATCAAGCCCTGCATTGGGCTCTCTGCTCAGTGGGGAGTCTGCTTCCCCCCTCTCTTTCTCTGCCTGCCTCTGCCTACTTCTGATCTCTGTTAAATAAATAAATAAAATCTTAAAAAAAAAAAAAACTTTCACCAAAAATTATAAAAAAAAAAAAGAAAGAAAGAAAGAAAGAAAGAAACCTCCCTTAAAAAAAAAAAAGATATCAAGACAGGCATATATCAACTACAGCTTCAAAATGCCAATATATACCAGAGAAAAGAATTGACTGAGATGGGTATTAAGGAGGGCAAGAAGCCTGCTTCTCCCTCTCCCACTCCCCCTGCTTGTGGTCCCTCTCTTGCTGGGTCTCTCTCTCTGTCAAATAAATAAATAAAATCTTAAAAAAAAAAAAAAAAAGAGGGGCGTCTGGGTGGCTCAGTCGTTAAGTGTCTGCCTTCAACTCAGGTCATGATCCTGAGATCCTAGGATCGAGCCCACACGGGGCTCCTTGCTTCGCGGGGAGCCTGATTCTCCCTCTGCCTCTTCCCCTGCTTGTGCTTTCTCTCTCTCTCTCAAATACATTTTACTGGGCAATCAGGCCATCACCATGGTGAAGCTGAGCAAAGAGGCCAAGCAAACAGAGGCTGGGGCAGCTCTTCAAAGATGGCCAATATGCCACCCACTGGGACTTTAGTCCTCCCATGATTTACCGGGGATTTTAGAGATGTACAGATCCTGGAAAGCCTGAACCAACTGCTTTGAACCTACTTTGGGGATACTATTCAGTTATCTGGATTTGGAAGTAAGCAATAGACAGGAGCAACATGAAAGGCATGCACACTAGCTGGGATAAGAGATGGGACCTCATTCAGCCACTCACCAGTTGGATGGAACAGGCTTCTTACCACCCAGATGCATCTGTGGCAGAATGGAACTTCTACGGAATTATTTATGAAAGGCTGCATCAAATAGGTGTTTTTAATAATCTTATAAAAATGTCTATTTTGGGACCTTTCAATTTCTAAATGAATTTTAGAATGAATTTAGTGTCTATAGAACATAGAGCATTTTGAGATTTTGACTATGGTTGCGTATCATCTATAATCAAGAGAAGAATGGACATCTTACAAATAGACTTCCATATGCAAGGCCTATCTATTTATGTATTTAATATCATTCAACGAGGTTGTCTTCTTTTCTGAATAAAAGCTCTATAGATATCTTGTTAGATTTATTTCCATGTACTTCCTATTTTTGATAATGTAAAAAATAGCTTTAAATTCTTCTGCTTGTTTTTGACATATATACATACAATTAAGTTTTTATTAATAACTTTATGTCAACCATCCTCACTAAACTTTTAGCTCTATATGTTGTCTCTTTTCTTATGTTTTTTTCCTTTACCTTCTTTTTGATTCACTAGGTATGTTTTTCTAATTTTACTACTTCCCTCTTACTAATTTAGAGGTTACACTGTTTCTATTCTTTTAAAGATTATCACAGTAGTTACAATATGCATATTTAAGTTATCAAAGTCCAAAGGTAATCATCACCTTTCCATCTTCCCTAATGACTGAGGAACTCAGAACACTACTTCATTCCCCATTACCACATTTCACACCCAGATTTATATGCTATATTTTAAAACTTTTTAATCCTATATTATATGGTCTTATACAATTTGTATTTATTTAGATTTGTCCTCAATTTTACCATTTTCTGTGCTCTTCACATTTTTTCTTGCATTTCAGACCTTGTATCTAAGATCACTCTTCTTTTGCCTTATGTATATATTTTTGCATTTTTAATTTTTTAAATTTTTAATTAAATATTTTTTTATTTAAGCTCAATTTAATTAATATATACTGTATTATCAGTTTCAGAGGTAGAATCTGGTGATTCATCAGTTGCATACAACACCCAGTGCTAATTACCTCAAGTGCCCTCCTTAATGCCCATCACCGAATTACCCCATTCCCCCACCCACCTCCCCTCCAGCAATCCTTAGTTCGTTTCCCATAATTACCAAGTCTCTCTGGCTTGCCTCCCTTTCTGTTTTCAACTTAAAATTTTATTTTTCCTTCCCTTCCCCTATGTTCATCTGTTTTGTTTCTTAAATCCCACATGAGTGAAATCATATGGTATTTGTTTTTCTCTGATCGACTATATCACTTAGCATAATTCCCTCTAGTTCCATCCACATCATTGCAAATGACAAGATTTCACTCTTTTTGATGGCTGAGTAATATTCCTACATACATATATTTATCTCTCATCTTCTTTATCCACTCATCAGTAGATGGACATTTGTGCTCTTTCCATATTTTGGCTTTGCATTATTAGTGAGTATCTGATTAGTCTGTCTGAAAATGTATTATAACCTTATTCTCTTTTTTAAAAATATACTTTATTTATTTGTTTGACAGACAGAGATCAAGAGTAGGCAGAGAGGCAGGCAGAGAGAGAGGGAAGCTCGATCCCAGGACCCTGAGATCATGACCTGAGCTGAAGACAGAGGCTTAACCCACTGAGCCACTCAGACATCCTATAACCTTATTCTTGAAAGATATTTTTGCTGGGTAGAGATTCTGGATTGACATTTATTCTTTCTCAGCACATTAAAGATATCATTTCATTGTATTCTGGTTTCACTGTGCTGTTGATAAGTCAGTTATTCTTTCCTTCTTCTGTAATTTGTCTAGTGACATTTTTTTTCTCTTTGCCTTTAGTGTTCTCTAATGTCACAAGAATGTGTTAGATAGGATTTTGTATTTATCCTTGAGATTATTTGACTTGAGTATGTGTGTTATTTTTCATTAGTTCTCAAAAATGCTCAATTATAAATCTTCCAATATTTCGTCCTCCCTGTTCACTTTTCTAATTAGATGTACATGACATATTATCACTTTATCCTCCATGATTCTTAGCCTGTCCTATTTTCTACTTCTTGCTGTCTTTTATTTTTTTTAAGATTTTATTTATTTATTTATTTGACAGACAGAGATCACAAGCAGGCAGAGAGGCAGGCAAAGAGAAAGAGAGGAGGGGAAGCAGGCTCCCTGCTGAGCAGAGAGCCCGATGCTGGGCTCGATCCCAGGACCCTGGGATCATGACCTGAGCTGAAGGCAGAGGCTTTAATCCACTGAGCCACCCAGGTGCCCCTCTTGCTGTCTTCTTTGTAATTGCCTTAGATTCATCATTTCCCTCTTCAGTGTGTCTGCTCTATTATTAAATCCATTATTTTTTTTATTTCATTCTATTTCATATTTAGAAGTTATATTTGACTATTTTACTTTTCTTTTTAAAGATTTTATTTATTTACTTATTTATTTGAGAGAGAAGGAGAGAGTTGGGGGGAGAGGCAGAGAGAGAGAATCTCAAGCAGATTCTGCATGGAGCACAGAGCCCAGCACAGGTCTCAATTCCATGACCCTGAGATCATGACCTGAGCTGAAATCAAGGGTTGGACACTTAACTGACTGAGACACCCAGGAACCCTTATATTTGGCTATTTTAAAAATATAGGTTTTCCTGTCTTATACTGATATTTTCAAGTTAGTATTTTATTTCTTTATGTGGAATAATTATAGTTAATTTCTAATTTGCGTTTCATAATTTCAACATCTGAAATCTATGGTAGCCTTTTCTGTTATCTCTGCTGGTTCTTGCTCATGCATTTTCTTGGTAGATTTAATTAGTCCTACTGTGAGATGTTCATTTTTTTTGGAATATTATTTGTGGAACTTCTTTGAGCCCTGAAATAAAGTGGGTTTCTTCTAGAGACTACCTTAAGTCTTTTTTTTAAAGATGTATTTATTGGGGGTGCCTGGGTGGCTCAGTGGGTTCAAGCCTCTGCCTTCAGCTCAGGTCATGATCCCAGGGTCATGGGGATGGAGCCCCATATTGGGCTGTCTGCTCAGCAGGGAGCCGGCTTCCCCTCCTCTCTCTCTGCCTGCCTCTCTGCCTACTTGTGATCACTGTCTGTCAAATAAATAAATAAAATCTTTTTTTTTTTTAAAGAAGATGTATTTAGGGGCACCTGGGTGGCTCAGTGGGTTGGGGCCTCTGCCTTTGGCTCGGGTCGTGGTCTCAGGGTCCTGGGATTGAGCCCCGCTTTGGGATCTCTGCTCAGCGGGGAGCCTGCTTCTTCCTCCTCTCTCTCTGCCTACTTGTGATCTCCGTCTGTCAAATAAATAAACAAAATCTTAAAAAAAAAAAGATGTATTTATTTATTTGAGAGAGGAAGAGAAAGTGGGGGAAAGGGCAGAAGGAGAAAACCTTCAAGCAGCCTCCCCACTGAACTCAGAGCCACTTGACCCACTGACCCATGAATTCCTGACCTGAGCGGAAACCAAGATTCAGACACTTAACCAATTAAGCCAGCCAGGTGCCCCAAGATTATCTTAAGTCTTAAGACTGCTTGAGATTTTTTTTGGAGTTCAAATAAGGGCCAGCTGGTATCTACAATCTTGGCCACCATTTCCTTCCTTTACTCAAGCAGCTGAGACACTTGATTTTACTGTCAGTCCCCAGAGATAGGGAGAAACGAATTACTTCAAGATCATCCTTATATTAAGGAATTGCCAAATGAGGGCCAGCAAGCCACATCTGGCCCATCGCCTGGTTTAGTAAATAAAATCTCACTAGAACATAGCTACACCTATTTTACATACAGTTGATCACTGCTTTAGAACAAGAGCAGAGTTGAGTAGTTTTGACAGAGGCTATAGATCCCACAAAGCCTAACAAACCTGACCCTTTACAAAATACAGTTTACTAACCCCATTGGAGTTCCAGCTTTATGAAGTTAACTCCTATAGAACTCCCCAAATTAAGCCCTGTCTCCAGTCTCCTAAATCCTGCGAGGCAGTGGAAACCAAAATTGAAGTTCGCAAAATCTGACTAATGCTAGCTAGTAAAAACTAGCTACAATGCTCTGCTTAACTCTCTAGTTTCCTGACTTCACTCAATGCCTATTCTGAAAATGTCTTTATTAAGAGCATATCAATTCTAAATGAATTCTTTAAGGATTGAGAACATCTTTCTTTTATATTTTATGCAGGAGTTTTGTAATTTACAGCAAAAAGACTGATCCAGGTGTTTATCCTGCCACATTACCAGAAAGTAAATGCTGAATGGTTTTAAGTATTTTAATACAGTAGGAGCTCTTTTAACCCGACTCCACTGAACTGATTCAGTAAATTAACTGATATAAAACATACTGATATCTAAGGCAACTGAATACTCCCAATTAGTAGACTTTCATAGGGAAGGTCTGTGTACTTTTTCTTCCCTTTTTTTAAAGAGAGAGAAGCAGAGAGAGCACAAGCAGGGGGAGGGTCAGAGGGAGAAGGAGAAGCAGACTCCCTGCTGAGCAGGGAGACTGATGAGGGCGGGGAATGCAAACTGGTGCAGCCCCTCTGTAAAACAGTATGATGTGTCCTCAAAAAGTTGAAAATAGAGCTACCCTATGACCCAACAATTGCACTACTGGGTATTTACCCTAAAGATACAAATGTAGTGATCTGAAGGGGCACATGCACCTGAATGTTTATAGCAGCAATGTCCACAGTAGCCAAACTATGGAAAGAGCCCAGATGTCCATAAACAGATGAATGAGTGAAGATGTGGTATACATACACACACACACACACACACACACACACACAATGGAATACTATGCAGCCATAAAAAAACCCGAAATCTTGCCATTTCCAACGATGTGGATGGAACTAGAGGGTATTATGCTAAGTGAAATATGTCGATCAGAGAAAGACAATTATCATATGATCCCTCTGATATGAGGAATTTGAGGCAGAGTGGGGAGTCATGGGGGTAGGGAGGGAAAAAAAATGAAACAAGATGGGATCAGGAGGGAGACAAACCATAGAGACTCATAATCTCACAAAACAAATTGAGGGTTGCTCGGGGTGGGGGTAGGGATACAGTGGCTGGGTGATGGGCACTGGGGAGGATATGTGCTATGGTGAGAGCTGTGAAATGTGTAAGACTGATGATTCACAGACCTGTACCCCTGGGGTAAATAATACATTATTTGGTAATAAAAAAAAAGAATTAATCATGCTTATATCCAAATGTATTTATGCCAATTATATCTATTAATTATATAATATGAGGTAAATCACTAAAATACAAGTGTAAAAGAAATGCATGATAAAGATAACCAGTATATTCAGGATTGAGACATGAATAGATGTAACACAGAACATATCAACTAAATTAGTAATGTTTTATTTTTTTTCCTGGGTGTTGGATACATTGATGTTTCTTATACTTAAACTCTTTTTATATGTCAAGCATTTCATAATTAATTTTTTAATGATTGTTTCTTTTTTAAAAGATTTTATTTACTCAAGAGAACATGAGCAGGGGGAGGGGCAGAGGAAAACGGAGAAGCAGACTCCCCACTGAGTGGGGAACCCAATGTGGGGCTTGATCCCAGGACCTTGAGATTATGACCTGAGCCAAAATCAGAAGCTTAACCAACTGAGCCACCCAGGCACCCCTATTATCCCCCTGCTTGTGCTTGCTCACAAATAAATGAATAAAATCATTTTTTAAATGATTTAAAAATAAAAAATTAACCTTTTAAACTGTATGTCCTAATGAAAGTGGTTGTATTTTTAATTTTATATTTATGGAGACCAGTTTGGTAAAATTCATTACTCTTTCTTAAAACTCTGAAAAGAACTCTTTAAATTAAAATTAACCTTTTCCAGAGGTAATCTTTGAAGTATTAAAGAAAAGACTGCCATGCTGAAGATCCATCATTTCTCCCTTCAATTTGTCCACTGTGACATCAACAAGGGCGAGTTCATCGGCCAAATCCTAAAATACATGAAAGTTTTGAATAACATATTCTGAAGAATGTTCTTACTTCAGTATTTAAAAAATAAAAAGAAAAATTCGTGTGTGGCTACTTTATAATCGAAGTACAGTTATATTTTAATAGAAAAAAAATGCTATAAAAGTGAGTGTGTGAGTGTGCCTAGAGTGACCAGAAAGAAGCCAAAGTAAGCAACAGAATGTAGCAAAAATTACTAATTGCTTTGCCTTCAAAACTAATTGATAATTTTTTTATAAGTGGCTTTTTTTCCACTTCAGATAATAGTTTAAGAATGATGAAAAGCTATTAATTTCCTTCAAAGGATTTTATTACATTTAACCTTTATGCCTAATTTCTGAATTGGCTGAAGTTTTTAGTATGCATCCTTATGACTAAAATAAAAAGGTGGCCACCTGTGGGAACCCATTTCATGCACAGTACATTTAACATTGGATCTCCAACCTAGGGGTAGATGGGCATACAACCAGACCATAGCTCCCAGTCAGCCACACAATCATGAGGTAAACAATGGATACACTTAACAATTATTCTGTTTTTTACTTTCAGAACCAATACATTTCACAAGATATTCAAAAATTGATTATAAAATAAGCTTTGTGTTTTATGGTTTTGCCCAACTCTAAGCTAATGTAATTAGCTTATAACATTATTTAGCTTACTTATTACATTATTATAATATTACATTATATTACATTATTACATTACATTAGCTAATTACATTAGCTTAGAGTGTAGTTACATCCACAATAATGTAATGTAATTGTTCTGAGCATGCTTAAGGCAGGCTAGGCTAAGATATGACAGGTGGAATAGGTGTATTAAATACATTCTGAACTCATGATGAGTTTATTGAGATGTAACCTCATCATAAGTCCAGGAAAATCTGTATAGTCTCTTTTTTGCTTACTCTGATTTGAATTGAGTTTACCAAATGAAACAGAATACAGAACTACATAGGAGAGTTTTCCCTCATATTCCAGTGGCCAGATTCTAAAGATGAGAAGTAAGGGAAAGGGATCAAAGTCCCTATTTGCTACCCTTTTTTCTCAGATCAGATGCCATCTGAACTTTCTGGAAAACTGTAGCTTCTAAAATGTACTAAATTATGTGTTATATATCAGGAACATAAGGAAGATAAGGAGTTTCACCCAGAAGGATCACATATCACTTCTAAGCTAATTGATAAGAAAACCAGATAATGTTTATAGATCCATTTTTATATTAGTCTATGTATTTGGATCTGTACAGGAAAACAGAAACCACTCTAAGCATTTAAACAGGAGATATTTAATATAGGGAATTGGTGAGACAGCTGTTGGAGGGCTGAAAGGACAAAAAGGGAACATTTGAGGTAACCCAGAGATAGAAATCATAGTTTGAATCTACTACCCCAAGACTGAGGGAGCAAAGAGAGAGACTAAAGGAGGGCTTCATGGAGCCAGGCTCAGACCTCTGGAAGAAGTAAAACCTGGCTATCTGAGTATCAAAACCTGATACCACTGAATGGGCAAAATGAGGCTAGGAGCTCCAAAAGAAATTGGAAGCTAGAACCAACTGTTACCACTGAGGAAAGGGCTGCAGCTGAGATGAAAATGACCAAAACAATAAGCAAACAGGACGGAGGTTATTTCCCCACTCCTGCTCCGCTCCTCCACTCCTCCACTCCTGTCTATTGGCAGAACCTAACAAGATGCTAACTGGTAAAGGAGAAAAAGATTATGCAAAGATCCAGCACCAGCATCACAGAATACAGAAAACTGGGTTTGGAGCTGAGTAACAATAATAACCAACACAGCCTGCTTTTAAATTATGTTTCCAATTTGAATTATATCTCTTCTTAACAAGTTACCAGACAATTCTCTTTTCAAGGGAATCTTCCCAGGTCTGTTTGTCTTGATTGCCAAAGACAGAACTCAAATAATTCCTAAAGGTTCATTTTTGTTTTTTTTTTTTAAGAACTAACAATATCTATGTGAGTCATTTCTCAAATAGAATTCCAAATAGAGAGTTTGGGTTTGTTTAGCCTGTCAGAATCTTTTAAGAATAGTTATGAGTGGGGTACCTAGGTGGCACAGTCAGTTAAGTCTCTGGTTTGGGCTCAGGTTGTCATCTCAGGGTCATGGGATCATGCCCAGTGGTCGGCTCCATGTACAGAATGGAGTCTGCTTAAGCCTCTCTGTCCCTCTCCTTCTGCCTCCTCTACCCCACTCTCTCTCCCATTAAAAATAAAGAGAGAGAGAATAGTTATGATCGTTCCAGGGAGTCCTAGAATAACCATGGTAAGGTAAGAGAAGAGTAAAATAAGAGATAAGTAAGAGAATTAAAATCAATCTAAGGAATACTGCTAGGACCACATTACTCTGTACAGCAGAAGGAAGTAGGACATACTGCTATGCTTTAAAGTCTGCCATTCAGTCATATATGCAGGTGTTATAGTACTCATTTACACCCTATATATTCCTTGAAGTCAAGAAACTATATAAATATGCATATTTTAATATCTTTCATCACTTTCCATTTATCCCACAATGCACATCAATGTGAACTGCGTATTTACCCTCACAAGTGGAGTTCCGAAATTTCACGATAATATGCCTTTGATATTGAACACCAATATGTAATATATATAAATGTCATGATAATATGCCTTTGATTCATTGTGCTGAGCACTCAATCAATTTTTTTTAAGATTTTATTTTTAAGGGGTGCCTGGGTGGCTCAGATGGTTAAGCATCTGCCTTCGGCTCAGGTCATGATCTCCGGTTTCTGGGATGAGTTCTGCATCAGGATCCCTGCTCAGTGGGGGGTCTGTTTCTCCCTCCCCCTCTGCTGTTCCCCCTGCTTGTGCTCTCACTCTCGGTCAAATAAATAAAAGTTTTTTTTTAAAGATGTTATTTTTAAGTAATCTCCACACTCAATGTGGGACTCAAACTACAACCCCAAGATCACTGAGCCAGCCAGCTGCCCCATTCAATAAATTCTTTTTTTTTTCCAATAAATTCTTTATATCTGCAAACTCATTTTAGTTTTAGACTTTTTCTTTTATTTCTTGAATAATTTTCTTCCCTTTCTTTTTTCTTACTGAAATATCAATGAGTAATGGGACCTCCTGACTGGTTCTCTAATTTCATCTCTTTTCTATATTCCATCTTTGACAATCTGCTTTCTAGAAACCCAGTGGAAGTCACAGGGTTCCTGCTTCAATGCACCTTCAACTAATCCTACTGCTTTCAGGAAGATGCTTGTCTTTACTGTCTTGAGTGAAGAACCTGATTCAATTTCTCCAAAGAATATACTCCTTCCCCTTGTCTGCTGATATGTGAGAGGTGGTTGCTTGTTTGAGTAAGGTGCAGAAGGGAATCTGGTGGTTTTCTTCTGAACATATAAACTTTGAACCAATTCTCCTATGTTTGTCCCATCCCTTACCTCAACTCTGTGAGGCAGTTGGTACTCCAATTCCTCAGCTTTTCTTGAGGTTTTGGAATTTAACTGGCTTTTCACCTTCCTCTGCCAGTTTTTTTTAATTATCTAAATAATCCAGTAAAGTTTTTAAGAACACAACAGGACCTGTGTCCACATTGCCAAGGTTTGAATTCTAGCCCATTCACCTATATTAGCCACTTGACCATGGGCAAAATTACTTAATATCTATGTTTCAGTATTCTCATTTATAAATGGAGATGATAACAGTACCTATCTCCCAAGGTTGTCATGAAGATTAAATAATATCTTTGAAAACATTTTTTTAAAGATTTTATTTATTTATTTCATAGAGAGATATCACAAGTAGGCAGAGAGGCAAGCAGACAGAGAGGGGGAAGCAGGCTCCCTGTTGAGCAAAGAGTCCAATTCGGGGCTTGATCCCAGGACCCTGGGATCATGACCTGAGCTGAAGGCAGAGGCTTTAACCCACTGAGCCACCTAAGCGCCCCTGAAAACATTTTAAAAAGCAAAGGGTTTGTGGTTTTTTGTTTATTTTTTGTTTTAGATTTTATTTATTTGAGAGAGAGACAGTGAGGGAAAGCATGAGCAGAGGGGCAGAGGGAGAGGGAGAAGCAGACTCCCCGGTGAGCAGGGAGCCCAACGTGCAGCTCAATCCCAGGACCCTGAGATCATAACCTGAACCAAAGGCAGACACCTAACTGACTGAGCTACCCAGGTGTCCTGAGAAGCAAAAGGCTGTACACTGAAAACTACAAACATTGCTGAAACAAATTAAAGAAGACGCAAATAAGTGGAAAGACATCACATGATCCTAGATTAGAACACCTATTATTGTTAAGATGTCAACATACTCAAAACCATCTACAGATTTAATACAAACCCCTATAGAATCCCAGTGACATTTTTTAAAGGAACAGAACAAAATCCATTCTAAAGGATCTTAAGGGACTCTAAATGGCAAAACAATCTTGAAAAAGAATAAATTTGGAAGTCTAATGCTTCCTGAATTCAAAACTTATTACAAAGCTACATCAAAATAGCATGGTATTGTCATAAAGACATATAAATCAATGGAATAGAGAGCCCAGAAATAAACTCTCACATTTATGGCAAATGATATTTTTAAAATCTTTTGGACTCTACTTTTTTTTCCTTAAGACTTTATTTATTTACTCAACAGAGAGAGAGAACACAAGCAAGGGGAAGTGCAGACAGAGGGTGAGGGAAAGGCAGGTTCCCTGCTGAGCAAGGAGCCCCATATGGGACTTGATCCCAGGAACCAGGGATCATGACCTAAGCTGCAGGTAGACCTGAGCTGCAGGTAGAGCTGCACGCTTAACTGACTGAGCCGCCCAGGTGCCCTATGATCAAATGATTTTTGACAGGAATGCCAAGGCCATTCAATGGGGGAAAGGAGAGTCTTTTCAACAAATCATACTGGGGTAAGTGGATATTTACAAGCAAAAGAATGAAGTTAGACTTATACCTTACATCATGTAAATAATTAAAAATAGATCAAAGATCTAAATGTAAGACCTAAAACTGTATGAAACTCTTGGTAGAAAATATAAAAGATTCATGACATTGGACTTGACAGTGATTTTTGGATATGACACCAAAACACATAAGACAAAAATAAAAATAGATAAATTGAGGGGCACCTGGGTGGCTCAGCTGGTTAAGCATCTAACTCTTGATTTCAGCTCAGGTCATGATCTCATGGTCATGAGACTGAACCCCATGTCAGGGTCTGCAATAGGCATGGAGCCTGTTTCTCTCTCTCTCTCTCTCTCTCACTCTCCGACCCTCCAGGGCATCACCTCCCAATTGCTCTCTTAAAAAATAAACTGAATTACATTAACATTAAAAATGTCTGTGAATCAAAAACAACAACAGCACAACAAAAAGAAACAGCAGAGTGAAAAGAAAACCATGGAATGGGAGAAAATACTCAAATACACAAATTTGATAAGAGATTAATATCTAGACTATAAAAAGAACCCCTACAAGTCAACAACAAATAACCCAATTTAAAAACAGACAAAGGGTATCTGGGTGGTTCAGTTGTTTAAGTGCCTCACTCTTGATTTCAGTTCAGGTCATGATCTCAAGATCCTGGGATCAAGCCCTGCACTGGGTTCTGCACTCAGCATGGAGTCTGCTTGAGATTCTCTCTCCCTCTCTCTTTTTGTTCTTCCCCACCTTCACCACCCCCATCCACTTTCCCTCTCTCTAAAAATAAATAAAATATTTAGGAAAAAAAAAAAATCCTTGGGGCACCTGGGTGGCTCAGCTGGTTAAGCAGGAGACTCTTGATTTCAGTTCAGGTCATGATTTCAGGGTCCTGGAATTGATTACAGGCTCCACACTCAGCAGGGAGTCACCTTGAAAATGTGTCTCCCTCTCCCTATACCCCTCCCCCGCTCACACACTCTGTACCTGAAATAAATAAACAAGTCTTTTTTAAAAAATAAAGGGGTGGGGCGCCTGGGTGGCTCAGTGGGTTGGGACACTGCCTTCAGCTCAGGTCATGATCTCAGGGTTCTGGGATCGAGCCCCATATCGGGCTCTTTGCTCAGCAGGGAGCCTGCTTCTCTCTCTCTCTGCCTGCCTCTCTGCCTCTCTGTGATCTTTCTCTGTCAAATAAATAAATAAAATCTTAAAAAAAATAAATAAATAAAGGGGTGCCTGGGTGGCTCAGTCGGTTAAGCCTCTACCTTCAGTTCAGATCATGATCCCAGGGCCCTGGGATTGAGCCTTACATTGGGCTCCCTGCTCAGTGGGGAATCTGCTTCTCCCTCTTCATCTTCCCTTTCCTGCCATTCATGCTTGCTCTCTCTCTTTTGTGTTCTCTCTCTCTCAAATAAATTAAATAAAATCTTTTAAAATTAATTAATTAAAATTAAAATTGAAAAAAATTTATCTCACTCTCCTCCCTCTCCCCACTCCCACATGTGCTCTCTCTAAATACATAGGTATTTAGGAGGCAGTAAAAAAAAAAAAAAAAAAAGAAAAAAGAAAAGAAAAAACAATATATATATGGCAAAGGATTTGAACAGAGACTTTTCCAAAGAAGATATACAAATTGCCAAAAGCCACATGAAAAGATGCTGTAGAAACAAAAAGGAAAATTAAAGGACTTCCATTGTTATTTTATCAACTTTTGTACTTTTTGTTTTATAATGAGCATGTAATACTTATAGTTTAACAAAAAAATTAAAGTTTTTTTGTTTTTAAGTAATCTCTATACCCATGTGGGTTTTGAACTCACAACTTTGAGATCAAGAGTCCCATACTCTTCTGACTGAACCAGACAGGTGCCCCTAAAAAAATTCTTTTTAAGTATAAGCTTCTAGGAAGTATGACTTCCACCCATTATTCTTCCAGGAAAGCAAGGTATGGGATCATTTAAACAGAATATTAATAAATTAATGCCATCAATGTGTCTTCTATGAATCAGCTTAAATAGTCTAGCAATACCAGACTCAAGATAAACTCCAAATAAACGTTTCTTAAATTAGGTCAAAATAAGATAAGTGAACACATATTTGCTGTCAGAAGATTAGCCCCACAACCCTGAACTCATCAACATCTACAAGACCTGAAAGCTCTTGATTTTCAGCCACCGGATAGGTTTCTAACTTACCTTCAATAAGATACAAATAGCACAAGCCATGCCTACAGCACCAGTTCCAACAATGGTGATCTTACTCTGGGAGGCTTCATCTTCCTCAATTAGACTCTCAATAAGCTTCTCCTTGATAGTTGACATTTTGAAAACCTGATAGGGATAATGAAATTTCTGTGGAATCAAATTCCCTAAACTGATCACGCTCATAGGTATCAACATACTAACCACACTGAACATCTAGGGGCTTACCTACTGAGTTTGCAGAATGTTGGAGCCGCGTGTGGGGGGAAAGTGAAAAAAGGGGTGTGGAGAGGCAGAGGAGAACCAGTCTGCCTAGGTGTTGGGTCACCAATGAGCTTTTTTATTTCTCCCAGCCCTCAAGCTATCATTTTCACCCCAGTACTAGACACTCACAAGTGCTTTGCTTGGCGCAACTCAGTACAGACAGCCAGAACACAGAACTCACTGCCCTTAAGGAAGATTAAAAAGAAAAAAGAAAAAAAAGTTTACACCAAAAGGAAGCCACCAACGGCACTTAAATGCGAAGCGCTGCGACTGTTGCTCTACCGACTGCCAACGTCAAGAATGCTCTCACGCATGACTCTTTCGTCAGTACGCAAGCCCCGCCCATCGCTAGCCCAGGCGCAGGCGCATTCGCAGACATTTAGCGGCCCCTCATTCTGGGAGGGGGCGGTGTCGGAGTGAGTGTTTTTGGGTCCTCGGTACCCCTGTGAAGAATTCTAGGCTATCTTTAAGAACGTGCGAAACAGGGATTTGGGGAGTATAGTTTCATTTCCCTCAACAAGCCTAAGCCTGGGACTGATTTTAGTGCTGAATTTTTGGAAACCGTCATGACTACAGGCTGATGAGGGTCAGGCTCGAGGCCCCAGGGAGAGAAACCTCTCCTTCCAGCACCTCCTGTTCTTCCAGATAACTTGCCTCTTTCTGAGAGGACATGCTGGAGGGACCTGAGCCTCAGCGATGATTTAAGTAAAGGGTGGGCTTGGGAATGACCAACCTGAATTTGAGGAATGTACTTTTCAATGTACTTACCATACCCTTGTCTACACATTTATCTGCAGGAATTTAAAACATTATTATTGAGCTCTGTAACTTCAGAATGGAGTGCTGAAATAGAGATTGAATTAAAGTAGCAATTTTGAGGACCTGTTTAGCTAGAGGACTCCATCAAGGTTAAAACAATAACGTTGTTTAACCCTTAAACTATCCCTGCTCCCCTTCCCCCAGGGGATTTATTTAAAAACAAGTCCTCGAAACCAGCTCCAGGTAACAAAGCTCAAATACAAGGGTGGGTTGGGGGGGGGGCAGGGGGCGGATGCATACTGTCTCCCTAGCTACCAAGGAGTATGGGCCCCTCCCTTTGGGCACATTTTGGGCGCCAATTCTGACCAAGGTGATAGGCTGGTTCAAATGTCTATTAGGGTAAATTGTAATTCAGTTAGTCACCTAGCATGACTGTGCAGCTTCCTCTGTGTGTTACAATCTCATTGGCCACCTCTGTGTGGCCAGGCCCAACCACATGGCCTTTGCCCTTAAAAGCTAGTCCGTGAAAGAAAGAAGGGTCGCTCTCTTTTGTAAGAGGCGCGGCCCTGAACGTTGGGTTAGATTCTTGATGCTTGGGGCGAAATAAACTTTGCTTGACCTTCGCTTTATATCAGTCTTGCTCCTTTAATCATGGACCCGTTATTGGGGCATAATAGCTACAATCCAAGCTAACTTAATCATTTTGCTTGGTGGCAATCTAAATACAGGAAGGCCAAGATGTATACATTCCAACAACTGCCAAAGTGCAGTAGGAATGCAGTAAAGAATTCTGAAAGAACAAGTCTTTGACGTCCTGATGCTTTGACAACATGGGCTTTAGTGGAAAAAATGTTCATCCATCTACATGCATATATATGGACATATATATATATATAAAATGGAGAACTATATTCTGAACATTCCATTTGCTTCCCCGACTAAGGCATATTTAATCCACTTCCCAAGGTTAAGACTAAAACGAGATCATATTATATTTATTTATTTATTTATTTATTTTAAATATTTTATTTATTTGACAGAGAGACACAGCAAGAGAGGGAACACAAGCAGGGGGAGGGGGAGAGGAAGAAGCAGGCTCCGGAGCCGGATTCAGGGCTCCATCCCAGGACTCTGGGATCAGGACCTGAGCCGAAGACAGATGCTTAACTGACTGAGCCTCCCAGTTACTGCATAAAATGAGATCATATTACATTTAAAAGAATCAGGGCTTCTTGCAGAGCTGGCCTATTCCTTGCCTGGGGCAAGAAGATACAAGGTGATCTTGGAAGACTTTTTGTGTCAGAAAATGAGGAAGCTTTACAAGATTAAATCTAAAAAATTCACGAAAGATTAGGTTAATAAATCATTATTATTTCCAGTCATGTTGGTACTAATTTATTGTATCAGATATGAAATTAATAAATGTAAATAATTTTTTTTTAAAAAAACAAGTTTACTAGAGGCCAGGCATAAGTACAGGTTTCTAGTTGGAATAATTAAGAAGTTCGAAGATTTGATAGTGGTGAAGGTTGTATAACTATGCAAATCCACAGAATTAAACTTTAAAAGGTGAATTTTAGGGATGCCTGGGTGGCTCAGTCATGGGGAAGATTGAGCCCTGCTTCCAGCTCCCTGCTCAGTGGGGAAGCCTGCTTCTCCCTCCCCCTCTCCCCCTGCTTGTATTCCCTCTCTCCATTTCTGTCAAATAAATACAATCTTTAAAAAATAAAAGGAGAACTTCATGTGTAAATTATAACCTAAGGCTTAAAAAAAAAAACTATAGAAAAGCAAATCCTATTATACTCCTTGTCAAGACTACATAATTTGCAGGAGTGACTGGTTCCCTCAGTCAGTTAGGCCTCCAACTTGGTTTTGTCTCAGGTCATGGAGACAGAGCTCCGCAGTTGGGGCTCAAGTCATGATCTAATGGGTCCTGAGATCTAGCTGTGCGTCTGGTTCCACACTCAGCACGGAGTCTGCTTGAAGATCCTCTCTGTTCCTCGCCTCCCTCTCTCAAATAAATCTTTTAAAAAGACTACATAGTTCAGTCTTGTCCTTTTACATTTGAGACACACTTGGAAAAAAGCCTAATTCTTTCTCTTCATTCTCAGGAAGTAAACTGGTCAAAGATCTGGAGAAGGAATGGCAGTAAAGTTGTTCTAGTTAACCTTAGTATTCAGGCTTGGATAAGGGTCATAGTTGCAGCTACATTTTGAGGAAAATCTTAAGAAAATTTTTGAGTGTACAACCATCAGGACTATTTGGTTTGAAATTGTTAAATGCCATTATGTTACTGGCCTCTGGAGAGCAAATGTTCTTAAAAATGTTTCCCAAGATGTGTGCGAGGCTTTGGTTAAGCTTCTGCCTTCAGCTCAGGTCATAATCCCGCGGTCCTGAGATGTAGTCCCATATGGGAACCAGGACGGTGGAGCTGGCGGTGGGCGGAGCCAGCGGTGGGCGGGCTCAGCAGTGAACCTGCTTCTCCCTCTGCCTGCAGCTCCCCTTGCTTGTGCTTTCTCTGACAAATGAAACCTTTCAACAAAAAAAATTTTAAATCTGCATTTCCCTATAGTGACCTAAGTACCACTGCTTTTGTTGGCGAATGGTATTTTTATATTCATGTATAGAATGTCATCTACAGAACTGTAGGGTACCAATTATGATTAGTACTATTATCAGATAGTTACCTAATACTTTGCAATATATTAAAATGATTATAATGAAAATGGTACCAAAACAACATACTCAATCTAGCCACACGCTTGATTTATTAAGTCACATTGAAGTCTGATCATTAGTAAATAATACACCATAAAAAAATCATTGCAGGTGTACCTGGGTGGCTCAGTTGCTTAGTGTCTGCCATTGGCTCATGTCAGCAGCCCCCATCCGGCTCCCTGCTCAGCAGAAAGCCTGCTTCTTCGTCTCCCTCTCCGTGTTCCCTCTCTGTCAAATAAAACCTTTCAAATAAAAAAAATCATTGCAGGAACAACTGGGTGGCTCCCTCGGTTAAGTGTCTGCCTTTGGCTCAGGTCATGATCCCAGGGTCCTGGGATGAAGTCCCGCATCAGGCTCCTTGCTCAATGGGGAGCCTACCTCTCCCCCTGCTTCTGCTCTGACAGGTGAATAAAAATCTTAAAAAAAAAAAAAAAATTCATTGCAGTGTTGCCTAAGAATACCCTAATAGGTCCCAATAATGTAAGAGTAAGTAGCAGCTTTACCTATTGTAATAAACGGACACAGTCACTGTTCAAAAAAAAGTCACTGTTCAAATTTTATTTGGTATTTTAGTTGGTACAACACTTTGTTGGTTGCATGGTCTTTTTACATTATATGGCAATGTACACTATATTCTGACATACATGGTACACGAAGTAAGATCCTTTGGAACAGTTATGCACAGTACATGCAATAATGAATTTATATGTTGGAGCCCAGGATGTGACTGACTGGGAAAGATGCACTGGGCATGTTGGGTGTTGGATGAAGGAACCAGAAGTCCTAGAACACACAGGAAATACGCATCTGGTTGGAAGAACACCTGCTGCATATGCAATATTGGCAGTGGTGCCTCTGAGATAACCCATTTAGGACTACAAAGGCAAGTATCATCCAGCATTAGGGTATAGCTGCAGGGTTTGCTGAACCATTCCTATTTAGAACTTTAGGAAACCGATGTTTTTTCCTTAGGCCACTTTGATATTATTTAAGTAACAGATCAGATAATAACGACGATGTACACAACCTCCAACTAAAACCCTGTCGTAGTCTAGACAGTGAAGTGGTACATAAGAAAACTTTAAAACTGCAGCTCCTTTTGGATCCCCCAGAGTGTGTCTGCACTCTTCTTCAAACGGGCCTCCTCCTCAGGAGTTAGAGTCACCTTCACAACATCTGAAATTCCATTCTGTCCCAAGATGCAAGGAACACTAAGGAAGACATCATCTTTTATTCCATAGAGACCCTGAAGACAAAAGGAAAAGTATTTTATGTTTTGAGCACGCATTCTGGGGTCTCCCAAGACTTTTATTCTTTACAATTATAAAGCTTATTTAATACAGGGGCGCCTGGGTGGCTCAGTGGGTTGAGCCTCTGCCTTCGGCTCAGGTCATGGTCTCAGGGTCCTGGGATCGAGCCCCGCATCGGGCTCTCTGCTCAGCGGGGAGCCTGCTTCCCTTCCTCTCTCTCTCTGCCTGCCTCTCTGCCTACTTGTGATCTCTCTCTGTCAAATAAATAAATAAAATCCTAAAAAAAAAAAAAAAAAAAAGCTTATTTAATACAACTTGAGAAGTAGGAACTCCTGTCCACGTTTTCAGTTAGGATGTTATGAACAGTGCAACTCATCAAAATACCAGCAAGATTTCTGTTCTAGAAGAGAATCTAAATTATTGCCATTATCCATATTACTGTTAAATTTTTAATGACAACATGTTGGCAACTCTACCTTGAGTGACTTCTTTTTTCCTTCAAAGGAAAAAGCTTTTCTTTTATGGTCTTCCACTCACCTCAACTTATTGTAAGTTATCAAGTTATCTATGTGAACATAGTACCACTAAACATTAATCCCAAAGCTCAATGATTTCTCTCCAAAGAAAGTTGTGACTGCATTTATTATGTCACTTAAATTTATGTCACTTAAATTTATGTCACTTAAATCAAAGACTGATGACTAAGTCAGTCTGTTTTCACAGAAGACTCTTTTTTAAAAACCAGAAAATAATCACATTCAAATATAATGTATCACTACATACACCTACCTTAATCATGGTGGAAATTGGATGCACCCGCCTAAGATTCTTCATTATACTTTCTGCCAAATCTGCCACAGACAGTCCAATGGCCCAGGAAGTGTAGCCTTTCAGTTTGATCACCTCATAGGCACTGTAGGGTAGGGAAGGACAGGGAAAGGTAGGAAAAAGTATGGTAAGAGAAACAAAGAACAATGCTTTCACTGAACACATGCTTTACAGCAAATAATGCCATGAAGTTACATTACAGACCTCAGTAACGCCTGCATGCATACCAAGATATTACGTATAGGGATGTTCTCAACAGTATAATATATATTCAACACCACGGAATATTACAACCGTCAAAACAAGTAATTATATCTACATGCAACAAAATAAAGGATTAAGATGTAATACTGAATTTTTAAAAAAATAACCCCAAGATTCGATTACATGTTTGACTCAAGATTATTTCAAGCAAGGGATGGGCAGTAGGACGGAAGGTGAGTGGGAGGAGGAGCTCAGAACTCATCTTCAAATACCAGCAGACTAGTGATTCTAACCCAACAAAACACTACACTTGGTTGACAGCTATTATGTTCCTTGGGTTGGGTGGTGGGTTCACAGGTTTTTGTTTTTTTTAAAGATTTTATTTATTTATTTGACAGACAAGAGATCACAAGTAGGCAGAGAGGCAGGTGGGGGAGGGGGGGCGGGGCGGGGGGAAGCAGGCTCTCCGCCGAGAGCAGAGAGCCCGACGCACCCTGGGATCATCACCGAAGCCGAAGGCAGAGGCTTTAACCCACTGAGCCACCCAGGTGCCCCGGTTCACAGGCTTTTATAAGAGGGCCTTGCCTAAATCAATCCTGATTCATTACTCAGTTCTACAGACAGAGGCCCACACGTGGTTTATAATAAGTAAATAATGGGATGGTAAGCATCTGCCTTCAGCCCAGGTCATGATCCCAGGATGCTGGATCGAGTCCTGTATCTGGTTCCTTGCTCAGTGGGGAGCCTGCTTCTCCCTCTGCCTGCTGCTCCCCCTGCTTATGCATGCACTCTCTTGGTGATAAAAATCTTTAAAATATTTTATATATACACACACACATTAAGTAAATAATAAGACCAAGCTGAAAACTTCCGTATTTACACAATTTCATACAATATTCACATTTTTAGTATAATTATGAATCTACACATTGCCTGAAACTTTATAATCATCTGAATAAACAAGTTTGCTATTTCTAGTCATTCAGCCTGTAACAGGAAATTGGATTTAAAAATTCTTGGGGCGGGGTGCCTGGGTGGCTCAGGGGGTTAAAGCCTATGCCTTTGGCTCAGGTCATGATCCCAGGGTCCTGGGATCGAGCCCCACATCTGGGCTCTCTGCTCAGCGGGGAGCCTGCTTCCTCCTCTCTCTGCCTGCCTCTCTGCCTACTTGTGATCTCTTTCTGTCAAATAAATAAATAAAATCTTTGAAAAAAAAAAAAAAAAAATTCTTGGGGCTCCTGAGTGGTTCAGTCAGTTGAGAATCTGACTCTTTGTTTTTGGTTCAGATAGTCATCTCTGGGTCATGGGACTGGCCACATGTGAAGCTCCATGCTCAGCGGGGAGGTCTGCTTGAGATTCTCTCCCCTTTGCCCTTCCCCTGCATGCACGCACATGCGCTCTCTCAAATAAATCAATCTTTCTTAAAAAATAAAGAAATAAAAGTTCTTATTTCTGAGGCACCTGGCTAGCTCAGTCCATGTAGCATGTGACTCTTGATCTCCGGGGGGGTTCTGAGTTCAAGTCCCACATAGGGTGTAAAGATTACTTAAATAAATAAAACTCTTATCAATAAATCAATAAAAATTCTTATTCCTAACTGAATGACCCATATATGCTATTGAAATAAAGACTGAATCTGAAATACGACTTCTAAGCACTAAAAGATTTATCCTACTATAGAGAAATACAGCAAAGACTATTGCATTAATCATTTTTAGTTCTTTACTTCTGTTTTATAGTATGTTCTTCAACAAAACGTCAGAAAAAATCTTATTATTTTTTTTATTTTTAAGTAATCTCTACACCCAACGCGGGACTCGAACTCACAAGCCTGAGATCAAGAGTCACATGCTCTACCAACTGAGCCAGCTAGCCAGGCGTCCTTAGAAAAATGCTTTCCGACAAGTATTCAAATGCTATTAAACTTTCAAACTTTAAAATAAAAATCTAAGTTTTAGGGATGCCTGGGTGGTTCAGTGGGTTAAAGCTTCTGCCTTCAGCTCGGGTCATGATCTCAGGGTCCTGGGATCAAGTCCCGCATCGGGCTCTCTGCTCAGTAGGGAGCCTGCTTCCCTTCCTTGTTCTCTCTGCCTGCCTCTCTGCCTACTTGTGATCTCTCTCGCGCGCGCTCTGTCAAATAAATAAATAAATAAATCTTTTAAAAAAAATAAAATAATATAAAAATAGAAGTTTTAATCTTCTGTATTGCTGAATTATGCGATCTATTACCTGTCAACCACCTGTTTGTGAACCTCTTTCCACTGTTCCTTATCTGCATCCGTGCCTAAGTCAGGGTGCAGATTCTTCAGAGAGACACCAGCAATGTTTACTCCACTCCATACAGGCACTGAAAGAAATAGTAGAGAATGCATTTACTTCCACATGTCATCCAGCAGACCACAGAGCACCCTAACCAGTCTTACGGGCTAATCTGCTTTAAGTCAACATACGCCTTGCTTGTTGATTTAAGACCCTTGATCTGTAACAGAAATAAGTCACTTTCTTTGAGATTTGTAGACTACTGGTCTGGGGGAATACAGAACCAAAACGTTCCCAGGCCTGAGGCCAGCAAGTCTGTTTGAAGCTGCCTCACCTTTCTGATTAGCCCAGCCATCTTTCAGAAAAATGTTTTCCTTTCTTAAGGTTACATGAATGATTTTACTGACCTCCCTTTGAGTATCTGTAAACCTTGCCCTCCTTCACAGAAAGAACAGAGTACTTTTGCACAATTCCTTGGTACTAAGGAACCAGACCTTCTTGCACACAAGAAGAACTAGAACTTCTTGCACAATCTCTGAGCACTGAAGTAACTCTGTAACTGGCATCATCAAATCTGCATGCAATCAAGAAATGTCACAGGCCACTGTGTTCCCTTAACTGATTAAACTCCTTCAAAAGTCTCTGGGCTAGGGGCACCTGGGTGGCTCAGTGGGTTGAGTGTCTGCCTTTGGCTCAGGTCATGATCCCAGGGTCCTGGGATCAAGCCCGCCCCCCCCCAATCGGGCTCCCAGTTCAGTGGAAAGCCTCCTTCTTCCTCTCCCTCTGCTTGCTGCTCAGCCTTCTTGTGTTCTCTTTGTATCTGTCAAATAAGTAAATGAAATCTTTTGTTTTTCTAAAGATTTTATTAATTTATTTGACAGAGAGAGAGAAGAGAGGGAACCCAAGCAGGGGGAGTGGGAAAGGGAGAAGCAGGCTTCCTGCTGAGCAGGGAGCCCAATATGGGGCTCAATCCCAGGACCCTGGGATCATGACCTGAGCTGAAGGCAGACACTTAATGACTGAGACACCCAGGAGCCCCAATAAATAAAATCTTAAAAAAAAAAAAAAATCTCGGGGCGCCTGGGTGGCTCGGTGGGTCAGGCCTCTGCTTTCGGCTCGGGTCATGATCTCAGGGTCCTGGGATCGAGCCCCGCATGGAGCTCTCTGCTCACCGGGGAACTGCTTCCCCCTCTCTCTCTGCCTGCCTCTCTGCCTACTTGTGATCTCTCTGTCAAATAAATAAATAAAATCTTAAAAAAAAAAAAAAAAAAAATCTCTGGGCCAGGAAGAAACTTCAGAGTTGGACTTTTGGACAAGGGTCTGCCTTCTTCCCCAGGTTGCCAGCCTCTTGAATAAAGCTCATATTCCCTTCCAGTCAAAACTTGCCTCTTGACTACTGGCCTTTTGAGCAATGGGGAGCCAAACTTGGGTTCTGGAAACAAGACTAGTAATTTTGACCCTTTTTTCTAATTCTCATTTCTTATCTGGGGAGGATTACCTGCTTTTGGTAGATGGTCAAGACTACAAACACCCTTACTCTTAAACTTTGATTGATTGATTCATGTAAAACTAAGAATTTTCACCATATCCTAACTTGTTTCCCTACTCTACTGCGATGTTTAATCCGTATGTATTTGAAAAATAAAGACACTAAGAGATCATAAAGGGAATTTTCTTGGCGTAAGTAACTGAGAATGCTGCACAAAATTAAAACATCTCTTAGCTTTGATATAACTTTTCATCTCCTTCATTTGGATTGGCTGACCTTATCTGAGCCACAAAGTTCAAGTCAAGTCTAGACACAGCTGTGATTTCAAATGACTGAGGTCATCCTTAGAACCATCCTCTTATTTTAATATGTCCACTGTAAGGAGTAAAAGAAATTTCATTCCCCATCCATGGCATAGGGATGCCATAAAATGTTACATCAAAGTTAAAATCTTTTTTTTTTTTTTTTTTTTTTTTTTTTTTTAAAGATTTTATTTATTTATTTGACAGAGAGAGATCACAAGTAGGCAGAGAGGCAGGCAGAGAGAGGAAGGGAAGCAGGCTCCCCTGCTGTGCAGAGAGCCCGATGCGGGGCTCGATCCCAGGACCCTGGGATCATGACCCGAGCCGAAGGCAGCGGCTTAACCCACTGAGCCACCCAGGCGCCCCTACATCAAAGTTAAAATCTTAACCCTTCTTAACATACAATTATACCAAAAGACAGATTTCTAGAAACCATCCTACTCCAATGAATGGGTATCTGATTTCAGCTCTGGTTTAATAATGAAATTTCTGTAAATATTTTAAATAAATTTTTTTTGGAAACAAAAAGAGAAAATAAGTTATGCTTACCACTGGAGTCTCCATGCTCCCCGAGGATCCACCCATGACAGCTTAATGGGTGAACTCCCAGTCTTTCCCCCATTAGGTAACGGAACCGGGCTGAATCAAGATTGCAACCACTTCCAATAACACGGTTTTTGGGAAAGCCACTTATCTTCCAAGCCACATAGGTCAGGATATCCACTATGAAGAAAATATTTAGGCAAAGATACTAGGTAAATTATTAGATAATGTTTAGCTAGTCAAGATACATGGCTCTATAGCAATCTTGATAGTGCTTATGACCCAACATTTTTGTTAAATTTTTAAACCTTTATTCCTAACACAGTAAATTCATTAAGCTCAAGAAGTGTAGTTTAATGAAAATAAATTGTGCATTAACAACATCTTATTCATAATTTACCTAAGCTCCTCTTGGGCAAGTAACTAATTTCTAAGTTCTAACTACATTTAGGGGCACTGTATCCCCCTTACTATTTTAAACTTAATGATTTTAAGCAAATCCGTTCACAAGAAAATGAAAAATATGAGCAATAAATGTGTGTATACAGAACATGACCTATACCATCAGTTTTACTCGAGTTCATCTATTTATGCAATTAAAGGTCTCACCTGGATTGGAAACAACAAGCAACTTGCAGTTTGGGCTGTATTTGACGACATTAGGAATGATGAATTTAAAGATGTTCACGTTACGCTGGACCAAATTAAGACGGCTTTCTCCCTCTTGCTGACGTGCCCCAGCTGTGATAATAACCAGCTTGGAGTTTGCAGTCACATTATAGTCTAGACAAAAGGGAACAAAAACCAGATTACAGCCTTCAAGAGAACTCTAATACCTAGCCAGCAGAAAGTTGTTCCATAAACTTCTTTTATGGACAGTTTGAACAACTGTGTTACCTCCCCTACTTCCTTTCATATATAGGTAAATACAGATAAATGCCTGTACTGCCACCTTCCCAACCCCATCTTCTCCTTTAGTTTTTGGCCACTTAACTTGGGAGGAAGAGTACATGAACACCTTCCTTGTATTTTGGTTTTAGACTGTGACTTCAGTGACAGCTCAGAGGAGCTGGAAACAATCAAATGAGGTTATCATCCCTCAATTTTTTGCCACCTGAGCTCATGCTCCCACTCTCCCACACTATTTCCCTTTTTTTTTTTTTTTTAAAGGTTTACTTATTTGAGAGAGATGGAGGGAGAGAGAGCACAAGTCGGGTGAGGGGTAGAAGGAGAAGCAGGCTCCTGGCTAGGCAGGGAGCCCAACGTGGGACTCAATCCCAGGACCCCAGGATCCTGACCTGAGCTGAAGGCAGATGTCCAACTGACTGAGCCACCCAGGCACCCCGATACTCCTATTTCTAACTTAACTACTTCACTATGATCATACCAGTCCAGAGACATGCTGTTTTGTTTTTTAAGCAAAAGCCACTTCATACTTATCAAGTATGCCACTTCATACTTATCAAGTACCCTATGGTACAGGATGGTCAACCCAGCCCGCAGGTAAGAGGTCACTGATTTTCAAGTGTCAAAAGAAACACCATTTGTACACATGTCCAGGTTTCTTGACTAGGGCTCTTAAGTGTAAAAGGCCCAAGAATATCCGAACAGGCTCATTTATCCTATTCTCAGTCTTGTGTTAGTGTGTGAAAGGAAGTAGGGGAAGTGTATTAAATTTTAAATATTAGAAACAATGTGGTTACATACAAACCTGAGGAGCTTTACTAATTACATGCTAACTCAGATGCTTTCCACATTACGGACATACTGGATTTCCATTTAAAACCATTTACTAGAGGGGCGCCTGGGCGGCTCAGTGGGTTAAGCCTCTGCCTTTGGCTCAGGTCATGATCTCAGGGTCCTGGGATTGAGCCCCACATCGGGCCTACTTCCCCCCACCTCTGCCTGCTGCTCTGCCTACTTGTGATCTGTCAAATGAATAAATAAAATGTTTTTAAGATTTTATTTATTTATTTGATAGACAGAGATTACAAGCAGGCAGAGAGGCAGGCAGAGAGAGAGGAGGAAGCAGGCTCCCCGCTGAGCGGAGAGCCCAATGTGGGGCTTGATCCCAGGACCCTGGAATCATGACCTGAGCTGAAGGGAAAGGCTTTAACCCACTGAGCCACCCAGGCACCACTAAATAAAATGTTTAAAAAAAAAAACAAAACCATTTACTAGAAATTGCAACTTTCATATAAAAGGTTACCAATGCAAAATTGTTCAAAGGCTCTCTGATCCTATATAAAAAGTCAATCTTTGAAGCAGGATTTCAAGCCTGATAGGGAATTAAGTTTAGCATAGACCACAATATAAGCTTATTGAAATTCACCTTTGCCAGAGACAATTTTTGGTGTTCTAAGGAAAAGGCTTCCATGCTGGAGATCCATCATCTCTCCCTTCAGTTTGTCTTCCATGACATCAACAAGAGCAAGTTCATCTGCCAAGTCCTAAGCGATATAACATTTTTAGTCAAATAAAAAACATATATTATTTAGTCAAATAGAAAGGCATGCAAAATTTCTGTATTTCTAGGACTCAAAGAGTTCTGCTACTTTATTAGTATCGGGATATACCTCAAAATAAAGGTAGGCCCCCATTTAAAAACTGACTCTCAGATGACCCAAGCATAGGAAGAAGTATTGATCTTCTCTCCTCACTAGAGCAAGCTTTGCAAGGGCTCCACCACGCCACTATATGGAAGCAGAACCCTGGACTGGCAATGGATGGAATATCACCCAATTACATAAAGCTGCTGTATTTACACTCTCAAATTCAGTTTTTTACATTGATTTTAGATCATTATTCATTACAATAGTGAGTCTGACTAATATTACGACTTGGAAGTTAAAAAAAGTGGTATTCTGGATCATTCTTTGTCTATTTCCCATACATTAACCAATACTAACAGTGTCACATGAAGATAGATTTGTGCATTGCAAAATATTGGTGAAAAACGTCCTTTCAACTGAACCAGCAAATGTTCACAGGTACATCTCCGACCAGGAGCACCAGTAACAGATTTAACAGACATGGGTTGTGAACTGTTATAACTAAGTTAAGTTATACTGGCTGAGCTACAGATCTACCCCGAGTCATCTATGATAACCTTACACTATGCTTATACACACCCAAGTCAGAGAGCATCACAGGAAAAGACCACAGGTGATTCACAGGTGTAAGAAAAACAGATGGCATCAATTTCTGATCCAGCGGAAAAGCAGTAAGAATTGGTACAGGCACCCCCTCATTTTCAGAAGTCTGCATTATGGCAATTCATTTTTACACAAGACCTAACATTGTACCTGTTTTTACTGAAAGAAATCCAAAGAGGATTTGTGCTTTTATGAAAAAGGCAAAAAGCAATAATGGCATTCAGTTGTTTGTTCTGCAGTGAGCCCTTAGAGTAGTAGTAGTACACATCCCAGGTACCAACAAGCTCCTTCCCTAGGGAACTTTACTCAGCATCTCAGTATCAAGCTGTCATAGCTTTGAACTGTGTGAACTTCTGTACTTCACCACTATTTTGTGTATCTGTCAGCAAGATGTGTCCTAAGGTTCAGAAAAGCCTAAGGTTATTTCTCTTGTCTGAGAATGCTCAAAAAAATTTTCTATTAATCAACGGTAACTGTCTTCACTTTATACCATTGTGGCTTTGGAAAGGTTTCACAGCAATGGTCTCCTTTAGGATGGTGGGGGAAACCTTTACACTATGTTACTCCTCCTAAGAACATATATGAAGCAACAGGTTGTAAGCCAACCCTACATAGCTCATTTCTGCCTTCAGTTCCTTATTTCAATCCTTTCCTGTTCAAAAACCAGAATTAATCATTTCACTCCCTTATTTGAACTCCAAATCTAAATTTAAAATATTTTATGGTCAATTATTTTTATATATAAACCAGGCCTGACTACTTAAAATGTGTTTATTCATTCACAAATTCTAACTAAGTGTTAGCTCCATAACTGGTACCAAAATTACTATTCAAGGTGGGATTTTTTGTGGAAGAAAGGCTTAGGATTTCCCACATTTAGCGTGATTTTAATTTTACCAAATGTATGATTTTCAATTCAAAAATTATTTTAAAATAACTTTAGCTTGTTTAAAGGCATGGACTCTTTTTCATTTGTAGGCAATTCATGCATATTAATAGGGCAAAGTGAATTTAAGGAACAGTGTCACCCTGGGGTGCCTGGGTGGCTCAGTCCTTAAGTGTTAGTCTTCGGGTCAGGTCCTGGAATTGAGCCCCTCACCTCCCTGTTCAGCGGGAAGCCCTCCTCTGCCTCTGCCTCTGCCACTCCCCCTGCTTGTGTTCCCTTTCTCGCTGTGTGTCAAATAAATAAAAAATATTTTAAAACCTGTTTAAAAAAAAAAAAAAAAAAGGAACGGTGTCACTTGCCTGACAACTTTTTCTTTTTAGTTCAGATACGCTTTTGCTATGGCACCACATTTCTAAAAAGTTTGTTCCATAAAATGCTCTCTGAGTGCATGAACCTGAATCTTTGTATATACAATGTGATAATGCAATTCTTGGAGGAGTGGGGGGGATGGTGGCTCCCAGAAAGATGGGCTCTCACTTACCTTCATTAAGATACTGATGGCACAAGCCATGCCAACAGCACCAACCCCAACAACTGTAATCTTATTTTGGGGGACATGTTCTTCCTTAAGAAGATTCTGAATCAGCTGATCTTTGAGAGTTGCCATTTTGGACTTAGAACCAAAAGGAATCTAAAGGGGAAAAAACACGCAGTCACTGCATCTTCTTTAAATTAAGGCTATTAACCAAAAGCTGTTCCAAAGGAGTTCATTTTACTTCTTTTGGGGGTACTTGCCACTAAAAAGGGGGAAGGAAAAAACCTAAAGCTGGCCACAGGAATGTTAAAAGACCTAATGCCAGGGTCTGGTCTCTCTAGCATCTTGGTGTAAAGGATCTCACCTTGGCATGGAATAGTATTGACGTTTGAGTGTAAGTATAGCTTCCCGAGGACTCACTCATCTTGACTTATTAACCCCAAGCGGGGCCGCCTTTCCTCACACAAAATCGCTGTGAGCTGCCTGCCCAGCTATACTCCAGTCACCCGGGTTCCCGCCAAACCCTCAAGTAAGGACCGGAGAAACGTGGAAAAATCTCCTGTAACTGCCTCATGGAACTACCCAGTCGTCTTACGGCACGCAAAAAGCTCTGCTCATGCGCACTCTCTCCTCCAGCCCCAGGATGCCAACAGCTCAGCCAGAGCTCGTGGGGTTTACCGCCCCTCCCCCACCCTCGCCCGCGCAACACTCGCGCGCATGCTCATTTCCAAGCAGTGGGCGGGGACAAGAGTAGAGTAGGAACCCCAAGCTTTCCAGAGTTGGGCACTGCCCACGACGGCGGTGGCCGGGGTAGCCCCGCCCACGAGCGGAAATGACTGGAAATTACCGTGCTCTTAGGGTCAGACGGAGAGAGCCCCCCGGCGGACTTTAGACCTAAGTAGTACCCCAGCTGGCTGCCTCCCTGGCCACGCATGCGGCCACGGCCAGACTTTAAATCGCAAATACTTGGTTGCTGTTAACAAACCGGGAGGGAGGCGCCTCGTGTGGCTTCTGCTGCGATCCATGTTGCAAAGGCGTGAGGCCCGGTAGGAGGAAATTGTCAGTACAGGAAGTGCAAAAATAGCTGTAGAGGCCCGGAGCCCTAAAGTTAATAGGATACTTGGTATAATCCTCCATTTCCAGAGCCGGGGAGGAGGCCTTCGCTCTGCTAATGCAACCCTGCACTGCATTCACTGGAAAGATTATCACAGGCTGCATCCCAAAGCCCCACATCTAATCTTGAGTTCCAAAAGGGCAAAAATATCCGAGGACTTCCAGGCAGGCTGCCCAGAGTAACCAAGCTGGAATCGGATCTCTCCTTACAAATCACTGCTATTTCTAGACCTGGCTTCACCGAAAACCTAAGGATCCAGAGCTCCCTTTAATGTGGGGACACGGGTGACGGAGGAGCCCTGCAGAAAGAGGGTCTATTCCCCAAATCTGCCACCCACTTTGTTACCTCAGAGTTGCCCTAACCTTCTCCCAGCTTTAGGTCCCCCCACCCATTTTTCAAAAGGAGTGGATGGTACCAGATATGCTACTCGCAATACCATCTGTGACACAGGAGGGCTGAATTCTCTTCCGGCTTCATCTTTGCATGCATCGTGCCTAGGGCAGCACCTGATACATCTGCAGTCGCTTATTAAGTGTAATTTGCGCAGAGAGCGCCCTGTAACAGCGACAGCAGCCGCTCCATGGAGTCCACCTCTCGCGAGCCCCAGGGTTAAAAAGCGACCCGAGCAGCGCTCCCCGGCTTTCATACCTCCTCCCCCAGCCCCACCGCCCGACTGCTGAGGCTTTTTCGGCTCTGTGGGTTCTGGAAACCGGACCTCGAGTTCTGTGCCATTTGCCTCTTTTAAGCCCGGAGGTATGCCCCACCCTTCATCATCTGTCCTATTCTTGTCCTTCTGCATCACTTGGGCTTTCGACCACAGGATTTCCCAGCCCGACCAGAGATCGCGGTGCCCGCTTAGAGCAAAAGCAGAGTGCGGCTGGCTTCCGAGCCCACGCATGGCGTGGGCCACCGCCCAGGTATGGTCTGCGAACTCTGCCACCACCCCGCCACCCCCGCGCCCCGGAAGCGGAGACCCCTTTGCGGGCAGCGTCGAGTTAGCAAACCAGAGGCTGCGCGCTCTCCTGACCCTCCAGCTCCGTGCACTTGGGGCCAGACCGTACCGGGAGTGCACGTCGGGAGGGCGGGCGTCAGCGGCGCGCGAGACTGGATCCGGACTTGGCGGCAGCAGCTCCGACACTCGGAACTGAGCGCGGGAGGGGCCTTAAATGGAACCGCGAGGCTGACGTCAGGGGGGAGCCGGGCGGACGTGCGGGAACCCACGTGTGGGTCGTACTAGGGGCGGACTCCGAGCCGGGCGGGGCAGTGGAGTAGCTTAGGCGGCGCGCGCAGCGGGACCGCCAACCTACGGACAAACCCATGTGCGTCCGGAGATCTAAGGGGCTGCTAGAGCCACGCTACCTCCCGCCACAAAAGCCCAAGCCAATCAAGCGGACCCTCAGGAAAAGCTTAATCGGAATCTTCACCGCTGTTTCCCATTGCCCAGAACAGCTTCTGGCACGCAGGCGCTCAGCGGTTTGTTGGAAAGAAGGGAATGCCTAGCACAGCATCATTCTGACCCTCCCCAGGTGGTGTGATCGTCAAAACTCGCTGTGTCCTCCACCTGCTGTTAAACCTTCCAAATCCCCCAACTCGTAGTGAGGCCTCAGCTCTAGCCTTCGTTGGTGCTGGTTTCCTTTGCTTGGCCTGCCTTCCTTCCCGATATCTTCTTTAAACCTTACCCATCTAGTAACACACACACACAACACATACACACACACGTGCGCGCAAAGTTGGTGTCTCTCTTGTTTCTGCATCTGCGAAGCTGTGTCTCCTTCAAACCGGTTTGCATTGGTGATGTGTGTCACTCTGCTCTCTTCCCTGTCCGTGCTTCTCTCAAGGCCATGGATCAGTCTACTTCCTCCTTTGTACCGGGGACCAACTTAGAGTCCAGTTGGGAGAAAGATCCATAATTACAGGTTTCTTCGTTTTGAAGGGAACATGCTAATCTCAGTTCCAGAAAAACAGGGCATGCTAGGACCTCTAGCATGTCCTAACAGTTTTCTCTTCACTCTAGGAGGCCCAGCCACCTAGGCGCTCACCTCAAACACGCAGCTGGACCAGCTGAAGGCCAACCACAGATTATGGGTTGTTTCTCAGGGCAGGGCCTATCTATGCAATACTGCCTGTGGTTACTCAGTTTTTGCAACAATGTCCTCATTCAGTCAGGGCTGGGCGCCCGCCTATTTGTCAGATGTGACCACAGCTGCTGGCAGGAGGGCAGAGCTCAGAAAATAGAAGGTAGGCTGGGAAGACAGGTAAGAACTCTCACCAGGACTCTGGAATTACCTCTAAAGGTAATCTAGGCAAAAGTTTTCAGCCCCCTAAATTAAGGCACCTACAGCTCCCTCCAAGCACAGCTTCTTTCTTTGAAGAACAATAGTCTCTACTCAACCTTACAAATATGAATAAAACAAGTACCATAAAACAAGTACCAAATTTACTGAGCACCTCCTATGTGCCAGACAGCAAGCTAGGTAATACCTATACTCATCTTCATGGTAATTCTTTGGAATAGGCATAATTATCCCCATTTTGTGGATAAGAAGCCAAGGCTCAGAGAGATTCGTGACTTTGCCAAGGTCATACAACTAGTAAGTGATTGCAGCTGATTCTTCAGGACTGCCTTCAAAGCCCATGACTTTTCTCCTGTATAGGACGTTGTCCCATCTCCACCCTTCACCCTCAACTCCACAAAAGTGAAATTATGGAGGGGGCCCAGCCAGTCCTAGGCTCAGAAAGTTGCATTTTCAGTGACAGATAGTAGGTGTCGCTGGGGGTCCCCACCTGTCGGTTGAACTGAGACATCAGTCTTCTCCTGCCCTCAGACTGGTACTTATTCCATCCATGCTCCCACTTTTCAAGCCTTTAGACTTGGACCAGAGTTTACACCACCTGCTGTCCTGGGTCTCCAGCTTACAAATGGCTGATCTTGGGATTTCTCAGACTCCATAACTGCCTGAGCCAATTCCTTGTAATAGATCTCATTATAACTCCTATTGGTTCTGTTTCTCTGGAGAACCCTAATACAGTCCAAATAGAAGAATTTCTGTACTCAAGTCCAGGCAGAATGTGGGACCCATGAGATGGGCTAGAAAAGCACTGTTTCAGAGGGCAGACCAGACTTCTCCAGCCTAACCAAGCATTCTTCAAGGATGGCCCCTTTAAAAGGCAACATTTTACAAAGAGGTGGCTTGACCAGGGGACAGGCTGGCCTCAGAGAATGGGTGGTGCTAAGCAACCCATATAAGATTTTCCTAAAATGGGAAAAAAAAAGAAAAATGATTTTTCTAAAAAGGACCTGGCCAAAGGATCATGTCCACCCAAAACACAGGGCTGAGTCACTCCTTCATTCAGTATTTGTTACTCCTCCTCAAGAAAGTTCAATGGCTCCTCACTTGAGGGCCTCAAGAATGAAATCCAGGGGCACCTGGGTGGCTCATTTGGTGGAGCGTCTGCCTTCTGCTTGGTGTGATCCCGGGAGTCCTGGTATCGAGCCCCGCACTGGGCTCCCTGTTCAGCAGGGAGCCTGCTTCTCCCTCTACCTACCCCTACTCTGCTCGTGCTTTCTCTCTCTCTCAAATAAATAAATAAAATCTTCTAAAAAAAAAATCCGAGGAATAAAATCCAAATTCCTTGGCAGTCACTCTAGGCCTTCTATGATGCAGTGCCCACATCCCCTCTCTCACCTTATCGCCTATTTTCCTGCATGCTCCCTACATGCCAGTCCCAAGGCTCCTTCCTACCTTCCCCAGATACGCCATGCACTTCCACCAAGGCAGTTCCTTGAGCCTGCATGTTCTCCACCTTGTCACCATCCCTGCCCTCCCCAAATCCACAGACTCATAGATCAAATGCTGTTGCCTGAGCTTTATATCAAACTAATCCTTATTGCTTCTTTTTAAGATTTTATTTATTTATTTGACACATAGAGATCACAAGTAGGCAGGGGGTGGGGGGAGTGTGGGGCGGGGAGGAGCAGGCTCCCCGCTGAGCAGGGAGCCCGACATGGGGCTCTTATCCCAGGACCCTGAGATCATGACCTGAGCCAAAGGCAGAGACTTAACCCACTGAGCCACCCAGGTGCCCCAAAACTAACCCTTATTGTTGCTCCTCTCTTTTTCTCACTAGCCTGTGAGCTCCTCCTGGGCAGAAACTTTCTCCCTTATCTCCATACTCCCAGCATATATGTTAATTTGTTTTACAAATATATTTTGAATTATATGCTCACTATGCAAAGGGCACTGTGCTAGGTGCTGGGGATATAACAATGAATGAGACAGATGCATAAGTCTTCAAAGACTATACCATTTAATGGGGGAGACCAACAGCCTTCTCCCCTATGGCTAAAATGTAAGAATATAACACTACCTCAAAAGAGGTACAAAAAAAATTGCTCTAGCATTCAGAAGAGAGACAGTTCCTTTGGGTACAGGAGTATCAGAGAAGGCTTCCTGGGAGAGGCAGCATCTGAGCTTAACCTAGAAAAAGACTTCAGTTGCTGAAGATCAGGTGTTGAGAAACAGAAAATGCAGTGTGAGCAAACGCATGGAGGCAGGAAACGCAAAATGTGTCTTGTGAATCTTAAGCTTTAAATGCCAGGCTATGAAATATGGGTGTTTTTGCCTTTTTTTTTTTTTTTTTTTTTTTTGGTGGTCGGTGGGAGTCATAGATGTTTTGGGAGAATGAGAGAGTTAGAGAGAAAGCAAGCAAGGTAGTTGCAAGGTCATGGAAAGCGGGGCAGGGTGGGGCAACACACCTTGTTTTGTAATAATACACAAGAAGCTCAGAACTCATATAGCTCCAACTGCAACTGTACAGAACATTCGCTTCCCTGACACACCCTACACAGCCCCACAGCCCCTCTTTTTTTCACCGTTTCCATGTTTGCAAAGCTGATGGCTTTCCTGAGTTGCAGGGCCCCAGACACAGACGGTCTCATCGGTTTCTGTCCCTGACAGGCCAGGCCCTGCTGAGGACGAGCCAAAGCAGAGGCTCCTCTCTCTGGCAAGAGAGCAGGTGCCTGCCCTTGGAAGACTGCTTCCTGTCGTCCCCAACCCCAGCCACCTCTCACATGGTGGGAGTGGAAGCCAAAGACTCCACCCTGATTACTCCATCCTGGGTGCCTCCCTCCACCCCCCACTTCCAGGCTGCCCTCATTGTCAGGTACTAGAAGCTGCCTCTGTTTCTCTTTTTGACTTGGATGGTTATTCCCTCCAGAGTTCATTCCTCACATGATCACCTAATAAAATTCACCTCAAAAACTCTGGATTCTTTTTTCTGTAGACTGAATGTTTGTGATCACCGCCCCCTGCCCCATGTCTCCCAGTCATATGTTGAAACCTAATTCCTAATGTGATAGTATTGGGAGGTGGAGCCATTAGGAAGAGATTAGATCATGAGGGTGAAGCCTTTATGAACAGGATTAGTGCCCTTAAAAAAGAGGGGCTTCCTTGTCCTTTCTATCATGTGAAGACACAGTGAAAAGACAGCTGTCTATGAACTTGGAAGTGGGCCCTCACCAGACACCTGCTATAGCCTGGGTCTTGGACTTCCTAGACTCCAGAACTGTGAAAACTAAGTTTCTGTTGTTGGGAAGTCACCCAGTCCGTGGTGTTTTGTTACAGCAGCCTGAATGGACTAAAGCACCTTCGAGCCACTTCCCACCCTAGGAAAAGAAATGAGATCTGTGCCCTTTCCTATCTGTCTTACCCTGGCAGGGAGTGAGGGCTCACGCTTTCCATCACGTTGACAGGTTCCAAGGCAAAGGCTGTCACCAGAATATAAGGGCTTCCAAATTGAGGAGCCTCAAAATCAGTGCTACAGAGGGTGTCCTAAGGTCTCTCCAAGCTAGACAATCCCCAGCATACAGAGTGTCCCTTATCTAATCACCACAGGGGAGGACTGTGGGAAGTTGTGACAGCCTTTCCCTCTGACATCTTGGGTGGCAAGGACAGTGATGGGCATGGATTAGCAAAGAAGAGTGGGCAGCCTGGTGGAGAAGTGACACTGACCTGAGGGGTCAGGAGACCTGGGTTCTTGCCTGGCTTGGTCATGGACCTCTGAGTGACATTGTGGCAGTCACATTCCTTCAGTAGCCTCAACATCCTTCAGTAAACCTAAGAGGATCTCTGCCAGTTCTAACACCCAGGTAGGATCTGAGTTCGTGAATCAAGCCTCCATGCACACCTTCATTTTTAGGATTGCTCAGAACTCAGAGGCAAAGCTGTCCTCCATTTTGGGAAGTGATTAGGGCTGCTCCTGGGGTGGAGGCAGACATTTGAGTCGCCTGGCTGCATCCATGGCAACAGGAATCCCACGCTTAGCATTCTCTTATCCCCAATATTAGTTCCAAAACTGGGTCCAAAATTCCCAAGAAACTGGTTGGGTGTCGAATATGTGAATGAAAAATCTCATTGGGCTTTGGAACCAAATTACTGTTAACAGGAACCCATCTCTCTCTGATTCTTCAAGGAATTCTTGAAACCTTACCAAATGAGGAATTACATTCCAAGCTCTAGTGTAAAGAAGAAGTCTGATTTCCTATAAAATTCCAAGAGGATCAAAGCAAGTATAGTTGTGAATAAAGCCCGACTACTCTATTTGTAATCTCCTGGGGCTACAGTGTGGGGAAGGAATGGAGGTCTCCTTATTTGTGCAGCCGCTGACTGGCAGAGCCCCCTCACTGAAATTTGGGCCTGTGGGCCCTGGGATTTTGTTTAAACTGCCATTCACAGCCATTCATCTAGCTGTACCCCATTCATCTGCCTGTACTTTGAGCCTGTTCAGAGGGCCCTGGCCTGAAAAGGCTGTCCCACCTCATATTTTTTGGGTACTAGAAGAGGTTCTGACTCCCTGGGGAGCATGAGAGTCTGTTAAGAGAAGCAAAGGAGAGCTTCCTAGGTACCTCAGGAAGTATCCCAGGCTGTGGCGGGTCTGGTGCAGAGGAGGAGAAAGCTTCCCCTGCCGCTAGATAAAACTCACTGGGTCCCTCACACGTGCATAGCCTAGGGTGGCTGTCATGTTCAGAGCTACTTTCACTTCAGCCAGGAGAAGAAAGCAGAGCAGGAATTTTTTTACCTCCATTTTACTGGTGAGACTGTGGAAACCTCAAAAAATGGAATTGCCCCAGGCCACACAGCTGGAAAACAGCCAGGCAGATTGCACACTCCCAGACTAGCTTTCTTTCCCAGGGCCCACTCTGCCCCTCTGCCTTTTCCCGTGGTGCTTCACGGCCTGGAAAGCGCTTAGCCAGCCCTCTGCTCCCGGGATCTCAAAGGGCAAATGGGACAGGGCTGCAGAAAGGTCCAGGCGGCTCATCTGTCCACAGGGCTGCTCCAGGGCTTTATCTAATCAGCCTCCCTCCCCTTGGCCCTCCATTACCTTGTGTGCAGGGCCAAACTCTGCCCTTTGTACAAACACACTTGCCGTGTCAGGCCCTGTCAAAGGACATTCCAACTTAGCTCATCCTCCAGTTTTAGCCACAGAAGGGAGGAAAGCCTAGGGGAGGCCCTCCCAGCCTTGGCCCTTCTTTAGCCACTGAATCAGAGGGAGACCAGCCCCTCAGGCCTGCCCCTGCGTTGCTGACACTGCGGGGCCTCTCCGCTATCTCTTCTGGCCCACAGGGCAAGCACTCACTGTGGGACACTAGGGCTCAGGGCTGAGGGAAGGGAAGGGAAGTGCTCTTGGCTCCCATAGTGTTTCAGTGGTGGTGACCAAGGTGCTGGAGCCTCCCAACGAGTCTAGTACTTTTTCACTGCACCAGACATGTGGTCTTCTCAGCCAGCCTGGGCTCTAGCCTGGCACTGTGGGTGTGGCTCTCACTCCAGTCTGCGAATCCTGTTTTTTTCCACTGTCCCAGAGCCTCTTCCAATAGCCCCTACTGAGGTTGGCAGCTTGGCAATGAGGCCTCACTGTGCAGGCGGCCACACCCAGCCATTAATGCTACAGTATTGGCACGAGGCCACCGCAGCCTCAGCCTGCTCTCCAGGCCCCTGAGCAGCAGGCTCACGATGTCACAGGCCCTCCCCTGAGTCTCAGCTCCTTCTGAAGCAACCACATTTCTCCTCCTTCTTCATCAGCCACAGATGGGCACAGGCTGTGCCGGCATCTCCATAGTAACCGGGGCCTTCAGTTTCCTGCCTTGGGCCACAATCCAGAGCCAGCACCGTTGGCAGAACTCCTCTGCAGATGCCAGGAAGGCTGATTGTCGCTGCAGGCCCATCACCCCTTAGTGTCAGCCCTGGGAACAACAGCCTAGGGAGGTAGCCGGGCTGGGCATCCTTTTAAACCCATCAGTTTTTTGAGAAAGGTCCTGAAATGAGGGCAGGCTGGGAAGCCCACTCCCTCTCCCCCATGTGGAATTGATTCTTCAAGGCAGGTAGTGGGGCGCTGTGGTTAAACTCTTTTCAGGGCAATGGGTGAAAGTTAAAAATTCCACAACATGTTGGTTGGCTTTAGACTTTGTTCTTCCTGGCAGAGGGGGCAGTGGCAGTACAGGAGACAGAGTGCAATGGATGAGGCAATGATCCCAGTTCCTGGCCATCTCCCACCCCACAAGATGGATCCCGGGGCAGTTGAGGCGCTGGCAGACTCCCAGCCAGGGAAGGGGGTTATGGATGAGAAGTTAAAGACTCCATTTTACTGGTGAGACTGTGGAAACCTCTGTCCTGGTGAGAATGAGAGGATAGGCAGACCTGCCCCCTTGTCAGCTCTCCTGATGGAGAGGAGGAGGGGTGCTCGCGGGGCACCCAGGGGCAGGGACGGCGCTGACCTCACTGCCACGATCCCCAGGACTGGGGAGGTGTCTTCATAGAGGTTCTGTTTCCAGGGGAAAAAGAAATCAGAATGCCAAGTAGAACTGCTTCTGGTTGCCACGCTTCTCTTCTCAGCTCAGAGATACGCACTTCTCTGCTTTCAATGACAGCACTCCTGGTAGGGGAGAGGAGCGGGCCTGAAATTTGGCTGTATGTATACAGCACCAGGCCAGTGTTCACAGCCTTCCCTGCTCCCCGGAGCACCCCACCCCTTTACCTTTTGCCCCCAGTCTCAGAGGGGAGTCCATCTTTGCCTGAGTTCTTCCGGCTTTTGTGATGCCGAATCAAGAACCTCAGTTGACCTAAGACTATATAGGATGGTAGAGGGGAGCTTTGGGTCTACGGCTGTTAATACACATGATAAAGAGGCAGAGAAAACATCTCAAGGGAATTGCGGAGGGGGGTGTGGGGGGATGTTTAAAAAGACATGCCCTAACTCTGAGGCTAGCTGAAGGTGGGCTGCAGAGGAAGGCGGATTCTCACTTGGTGCGGCTGCAGTCCTCACTGTGAGCCGCACTCCCGCTTTGCTGAAGGACCAGCCAAGCATCTGAGCTATTTTGAAATTCCCCGTGACCACGGAAGGCTTCTTAGTGTCAGGAGCCCAAACCCCGTGGGTCCAGACTTGGAGAGAATTGCCAGAATAATCACTCCCATGTTTCCCGAACATTTAATATGTCCCTAGCCCTCCTACCAAGTGCTTTAGGTGCGTTCTCTGATTTAATCCTCACGACTGCCCAGAAGAGTAGGGAACATCATCGAGTTCGTTTTAGAAACAGGAACTGAGGGGCGCCTGGGTGGCTCAGTGGGTTGAGACTCTGCCTTTGGCTCAGGTCATGATCTCAGGGTCCCGGGATCAACCCCCCCCCCCCCCCCCCCCGCATCAGGCTCTCTGCTCAGCGGGGAGCCTGCTTCCTCCTCTCTCTTCTGCCTGCCTCTCTGCCTGCTTGTGATCTCTCTCTCTGTCAAATAAATAAATAAATAAATAATCTTTAAAAAAAAAAATAGAAGGGTGCCTGGATGGCTCAGTGGGTTAAAGCCTCTGCCTTCAGCTCAGGTCATGATTCCAGGGTCCTGGGATTCGAGCCCCACATCAGGCTCTCTGCTCAGCAGGGAGCCTGCTTCCTCCTCTCTCTCTGCCTGCCTCTCTGCCTACTTGTGATCTGTGTCTGTCAAATAAATGAATAAAATCTTAAAAAAAAAAAATAGAAACAGGAACTGAGTCTGAGCCAGGTGAAGGAGCTTGCCCACAGTCCCACGGCCAGATGTGCGGTAGCTGGGCTGCAGAGGCCTGCGATCTGAGAGGCGTGGGGCAGGCTCCAGCGTGGAGATCAGGAGCGCCCTCCCCTAGCAGCAGGAACAATGGAGAGTTCCTCTCAGCAGCCTCCCAAGGACATTGCCAGGCCATCCTGAAGAGGACTCTCTCCAGAGCGGCAGACTCTCACTGAGCTAATGAAGCAGAAGATGGATGGGGTTTCCATGAGGCATTGCTGCCTAGAGGCTGCTCCCTCACTGATGTGAGCAGAAGGAATGTACCGAGGGCCAAAGTGATTTTCTCTGGGGCAGCTCCCGCCAACCTGTTTCCGGGCCATTTTGCTAAGACCTGAGGGTGGAGGGGCTGGGGAACTCATAGCCCAAGTGGGCCCCTCGGAGGAGGAGGCCCTGTGTATCTCTCTGTCCTGACCATTCAGAAGCCAGACGTCTCCCTCCTGCCCCTGCCACACAGAGAGACATTTTCTCCTCTCCAGGAGAGGGATGCACAGCGGGGCCTCCGTCTACGCGGGGCTCCTCTAGGCTGCATCAAACTCCTTACCCTTCAGAAAGACGGTCTCAGCGGGAACCTCCGCTTTGGGCGCCAGACAGGACTTGGGTTCTAGCCCTGACTCTGCATCTACTGCCCGTATGTTTCTGGGCAAGTCACTTTGCCCCTCTGAGCCTTATGCAGATGTGAGAGAGAAAAAATAACAGAACCCATCTGATCGTTTTAATGCAAGAAGGACTTGGCACAGGACAATTGCTCAATAAGCCATTTCCTTATCTCAGGAAATGAGCTGAGGAGAGAGTTGGGTTTGTGGTCTCTGTTCTGACAGTTTGTCATTTATTTTGGACTGTAACTGGTTCACAGACTTATTCTTGGCCCTGCACTGAGACCTGGCCTAACCTCTTCCTCAGGTGAGGGCTGCCCCAGGACCTGCATATAATGCCTCCCTTATTCAAGTTTGTTTTGGTTGGTTTTCTTGGGGGAAGTGGTGTTTTGTTTTGTTTTGTTTTGTTTTAAGATAGACAACTTGGGGTGCCTGGGAGGCTCAGTTGGTTAAGTGTCTGTCTTTGGCTCAAGTCATGATCCTAGAGTCCTGGGATAGAGCCCCACATCGGGCTCCTAGCTCAGCAGGGAGTCTGCTTCTCCCTCTCCCTCTGCCTCTCCCCCTGCTCATGGTCTTGGCATGATTTTATTTATTTATTTTTTTTAAAGATTTTATTTATTTATTTGACAGACAGAGATCACAAGTAGGCAAAGAGGCAGGCAGAGAGAGAGAAGGGGAAACAGGCTCCCTGCTGAGCAGAGAGCCAGATGTGGGGTTTGATCCCAGGACCCTGAGATCATGACCTGAGCCGAAGCCAGAGGCTTAACCCACTGAGCCACCCAGGTGCCCCCCGCAAAATAAAAATAATCTTAAAAAAAGGGGAATGCCTTATTACTTAGGATTATAGTTTTATATATATATATATATATAAACTGGGCCGGGCTGGCCAGGGAGGGGCTACCAGTTCCTAGTTTCTTATAGTGCCTCTAGTCCAGGGTATAAAATACATGGGTGTTCCTCGACACCCTAAGCTGGCCAGGCTGCCTGGCCATTGCCAAACGCAGGCCAGTTTCTGCCTATTGCATACATTCAGAAAGGCAGCCTCTGCCTGGGAGGCCGGCTTTCCTCAGCTTTTTTCTCATGGGTTGGAAAGACAAACAGCCGTGCAATGTCCAGACAGCCACTAAGGGAGGGACACATCTCCAGGAGACAGGTTCTGATCAGTGTCTTTCCCCAACTATGGCTCTTTGCTTTGGCCTCATACTACTCTGGGTTTGACTCCTAGCTCTGCTACTTACTGTGAGAACGTGGGCAGGTTATTTGATCTCGTGGAACCTCCATAGAATGGAGATAATACCATTTTCACAGATTGTTGTGAGGTTTAAATGCAAAGCTCTGGGCATAATAAATGGTGCTCAAGGGACGCCTAGGTGGCTCATTGGTTAAGGGTCTGCCTTGGGCTCAGGTCATGGTCCTGGGGTCCTGGGATCAAGATCCCTCTGCTTGTGTGCTCTTGCTCTCTTTCTCGGACAAATAAATAAAATCTTTAAAAATAAATAAATAAATAAATAAATAAATAAATAAATAAATAAGGGGTGCCTGGGTGGCTCAGTTGGTTGGTTAAGCGACTGCCTTCGGCTCAGGGCATGATCCTGGAGGATCCTTAGGATCCTTAGGATCAAGTCCCGCATGGGCTTCCCAGCTCAGCAGGGAGTCTGCTTGAGTCTCCACCTTCTTGTGTTCTCATTCTCTCAAATAAATAAAATCTTAAAAAAAAAACTAATAAAACAAAATAAATAAAATACAATACAATAAAATAAATGATGCTCAAGAAATATTAGTTCCCTTTTCTCTTCCTTTGGGGAGATCTGGAATGTTGCACTCTGGGACACTTTCTGGGAAGCTCTCAAGAGCTCCATCTAATAAGGGGGACAACCCGCAGGAGCCAGGAAAGACCTTTGATACCACATGCTTCCCAACTGGCACTGCCTTTTTGGGCTGGAGATATCCCAGGGGCAGTTCTAAGACAGGCAAGGAGCCAGTTGCCTTCCCTGAGGCTAAGAACTAAACACACCGGAAAACTGTCAATTACCAATTCCTCCCATATGCTCACCTGGCAGCTCAGGGCAGCAGGCGCAAAGATGCAAAGGAAGGGAGGTCCCTGGCAGCAGAAATACAGCCCTAAGATGGAGGCAGTTTCTAGGAGGTCTACTTTACTATTCCAGCTCTGACCCCCCCGCAGATAGCCTCTTGCCAATCAGAATCAGCCAACTCAAACCAGGGCAGAAGCATTTCTAACACTCATTCCACAGAAACAAACTGATTTCGGTGAGGAAGGCTACCACTGGGCAGTCCTTAGTTTCCATTCCAGTTTGCGGACCAGCAGTAGGAGACGAGCATACATCCAGGGCTATTTTGGAAAGCGATGTGTTAAGTCTCCCTTCTGGATCATGCAGCATTAGTTCGTTGCAACTCAGGATTAGTGTTTACCAAATTTTAGTCATCCTCAAAATGCTTACCATGCCTGAATAGCACCTATACTAAAATTTATTCAACAATTTCCCCCTTCCTCCTTCCCTCCCTCTTTTCTCTTCTTTCTTTCAAGTAGGCTCCATGCCCCATGCTGGGCTCAAACTCAGGACCCTGAGATCAAGACCTGTGCTGAGATCAAGAGTCACATGCTTAACTGACTGAGTCACCCAGGCGCCCCTGAACACTTTCCTTTAAATTGATTCACTGTTTTTTAATTCATTCTTAGCAAAATATGGGCCTGATATACTAGTTATACACACACACAGAGTAAAATACACAGCTATTACAATTATGAAGTGCTCTTTCATCTGATACTTAATCAAGCCCTTGGAGGTGTGCTGACCATGATTTAGAAAACACTGGGCTAGTGAAGAACTTAGTAAGAGAATACTTAGGAACACGTTAAGAACTTTGGCCTAGGGGCGCCTGGGTGGCTCAGTTATTGGGCATCTGCCTTCGGCTCAGGTCATGATCCCAGGGTCCTGGGATCGGGCCCCGCATTGGGCTCCCTGCTCCATGGGGAGCCTGCTTCTCCCTCTCGCACTCCCCCCTGCTTGTGTTCCCTTTCTCGCTGTGTCTCTGTCAGATAAAATCTTTAAAAAAAAAAAAAAAAGAACTTTGGCCTACTGTATCACAAGGAACTGAGGCCAGCTAATATGGGTGTGTGTAATACTGATTCAGAGCAATCACCTTCTGGGGCCTCTAGTCATGAATTGATGACCATTCACCTAGACCTAAATAAAATAAAATAACTCCCAAATTCATCACTAGTGGACCTTTGGTTAAACATGGTGGATTGAAATCATATGTTTATCTTAGCTTAACTAAATTGATAGGAAAAGAACACACAAAGGTATAATCACACAAAGATGGAAGAGATTGGGAGAGGAGACCACCACAGGTGATGTCTGCTGACAAGCTTTTACAAAGTTGAAATCAGCATGACTCACACCAGAGTGAAATCCAAGCATCCCCAGGACATGGTGAAAAGGGGGAAGCTGATTTCCCCTGCAACTAGGAATTGGAGAGGTAGTGGAAGGTAGAAGTAAAGTGTGGGGCTGGAACAAGGGATGCAAGGACTGTTGGGACCCCTAGATGCCTATCACCACCCTGTGAAACGAAACAAGTCTTTCCCGTGTCTACCCTCACTGAAAATGGGAGGTTTAGTCTTTGGGAAGATGAATCAGGACCCAGGCACAGTGAGAGGTGTGGTGAGTGGCCCTAAATACAGGAGTAGAAAAGAATGTCTGTATGCTGAACAGAATTCCTGAGGCAATTCCCAGAAAGCAACTAGGCTAAAACATTCCCAGGTAGATACATGGAAGCACCTTCCCCAGAGAGACTAAATGGCCTCAGAGAGAAGTCCCCCAATACTGACATTTGCAGTCGTGGGTGGAAAGCAGGCTTCCCTCCCCAGTGACCCACAGGAAGCCCTCTACTTGACAGGCCTGCCTCTGCACATTGAGCTTTGAAGCTGCTTTCAAGTATCTCACTCAAATACAAGAGCTAGCTGAGGGGTTTTATAGTTTTTTTCACTGTTTGGAGAAGTAGTCACAGGAGTGTCAGAAGATCAAGCAAGCTGCAGACTATGATGAGGTTTTCCCAGGAAAGACAAAAATGTTGGTCAATGCTAAGCGAAGTCAGTCAGAGAAAGACAAATACCATATGATTTCACTCATATATGGAATTAAAAAAAAAAAAACAACAAGCAAAGGGAAAAAAGAGAGAAAGCGGAAAACCAAGAACAGACTCCTAACTATAGAGAGCAAACGGATGGTCACCAAGGGGAGGAGGGGATGGGGGGGATGGGGAGATGGGGGAAACAGGTCATGGGGATTAAGGAGCGCACTTGTCCTGGTGAGCACAGGGTGACAGAACTGTTGAATCATTATACTGTGCATCTGAAACTAATATAGCACTGTATGTCAACTAATTAAAAACTTTTAAAAAAAGAAAGAAAGAAAACACAAGTTGGTTCTAGCCCCTGCCTGGCTGCAATGTTGGTCTTCTGTTTGCCCTGCTGGGCCACTCTCCTCTTCCCCAAACCTGCTCTGGGCCCTGGGGGACTGACCCGAATGAACCACACAGCAGCGGTGCCCCACGCCCTCTGCCTCTGCCTTCCCTGGAGGAGACTGGGAGAGACAGAGAGAGGCAGACCTTCTCCCCATGGGACCATGGGTGGGCTGTGTCCCTCTACTCCTGTCTTCTCTTCTGGGAACCACTCTTTTCCATCACTGCATCAGGCCTAGGCCTGGTAGGTTGGGGTACTACCCTATTCCTACAGTTTCTCTATACTCTGCCCACACCTTTGTAAATAGTCCCTTCATTAACCTTCTCAAATTCCCCAATTTGAGGGTGCCATTTGTTTCCTGCCAGGACCATGACTGTGGCATGGAGCAATATTTACATAATCAAAATGTAAACCCTGACTATTGATTATCAAAAAGCTGTGAAATAGGGGGAACCTTGGTGGCTCAGTCAGTTAGGTGTCTGCCTTCGGGTCTGGTCATGATCTAAGGGTCCTGGGATCCAGCCCCACGATGGGCTCCCTGCTCAGCCCGGGAGTCTGCTTCTCCCTTTCTCACTCTCCCTGGGCTCTCTCTCTCCCTCTCTCTCTTTTAAATAAATACATAAAGTCTTAAAAAAAAAAAAAAGGCTGTGAAATAATTACATTGGGATGGAGAGAGGGAAATGGGAATAATGATATAAGAACACTAAATCCTCTACTACCAAAATAGAAAGTCAGCAGATAATAACAAAATTGATAAATTAAGAAAAAATTGTATGTAAGTGAAAGGAGTTGAAAGTGATTGATTCTGTGAAGAGAGAATACAGAGCAGGGAGCAGTGGTTTGGTAGATATGTTTTGGTATGTGCCTTGTAGTGCTCCTTTTTTTTTTTTTTTAAAGATTTTATTTATTTATTTGACAGAGATCACAAGTAGGCAGAGGGGCAGGCAGAGAGAGAGGGGGAAGCAGGCTCCCTGCTGAGCAGACCCTGGGATCATGACCTGAGCCGAAGGCAGAGGCTTTAACCCACTGAGCCACCCAGGCGCCCCTACTTCTGACTTTTTAAAATCACAAGCAGGTTGGGGCACCCGGCTGGCTCAATTGGAAGAGTACATGACTCTTGATCTCAGGATTGTGAGTTTGAGCCCCACATGGGGTGTAGAGATTAAATTAAAAAAAAAAAAACACTTATAAAAAAAATAAAATTATGAACAGGTATATCTTTGCTAGAGAACACAATTTTTAAAAGGTCCAATGTCAGGAGAAAACAGGACAGTGAAGGCCCTTTTATTCTTTTGAGGACCTCGCATATAATGGATGCTTAGTGGTACCAACAGAAGAGTTTAAGCCTGTGTGGCTCTCCCTACCAGCTTTATTATTTATTATTATTATTTTTTTAAGATTTTATTTATTTATTTGACACAGAGAGAAAGACAGTGAGAGAGGGACTATAAGCAGGGGGAGTGGGAGAGGGAGAAGCAGGTTTCCTGCTGAGCAGGGAGCCCAATGTGGGGCTCGATCCCAGAACCCTGGGATCATGTCCTGAGCAGAAGGCAGACGCTTAATGACTGAGCCACCCAGGCGCCCCTCCCTTTTAAAAAAATTTTTATTTAATTATTTGAAAGAGAGAGAAAGCGCACAAGCAGGAGGAGCAGCAGGCAGAGGGAGTGAAAAGCAGGCTCTCTGCTGAGCAGGGGGCCCGATGTGGACCTAATGCAGGACTCGATGCCGGACTCGATCCCAGGACCCTGGGATCATGACCCAAGCTGAAGGCAGACACTTAGCACAGTGAGCCACCCAGGCGCCCCTCCCTGGCAGCTTCAGCTCCAAGAATCTGTCCCCTTCATTGCACATCAGGAGAATGAAGCAGTCTCTGGGCTTCAGAGCCATCTGTGCTTGTCAGTGTGTGGCCTGACAGAAATAAAATAGCTCTCCCTCGCTCCATTATTTATAGCAGGTAGAAGAGAAAGTCCCAGCCTGCCTGAGCAGGGTGGGGAGACAGGGCCCAATCGTTTGCAGCTGCACAGATCTTACATTCAAGAGCGGCATTCGGCATTCGAGTCAGCTCTCTGCTCCCAAGTTCTGAGTCAGGGGCTTTAGGAGAGTTGTGTGACCTTCTCGAGCCTCGATTTATTCTTAAGTGAGCCTGCTGAGGGCACAGTCGATTTCACCCATCATCTAGGACAGTGCTTTTTCACACCTGGAGACTTTATAAGGTGGGGACTGCAGACTGACCCATAGTAGGAGCTTGGTAAACCACTGCTGAAAGAATCCTGAGCGTTAAATAAGAATATACTTATGCATGGCGAATATCTGGCAAATAGACCTAACAGATATCAGTATCTTTCTTTCATTCTCTGCCTCAGCTGCCTATCAATCTTGATATTATATACTCGCCGGAGTTAATAAGATTTGAGCTGCAGATGATGATGATGAAGATGCTCATAATAAATGACACGCAGAGAATTTATTGCTTAATTTGTGCCAAGCAGTAGTCTAAGCACTTACATTTATTAGCTCATTTAACTACAATAAATCTACAAATACTATTAGTATGCCCATTTTACAGATGAAAAAACAGGCATGAAGAGACTAAGTACTCACACCACTAATAAGTGGCAGGGCTGAAATTTGAACCCAGGCAGCTAAACTGTAGAGCTTGACTGCTTAATCACGTTAGGTTTTTTACCAGTCTATTCATGTAACACAGAAAATGGACCACTATCATGTTTTTAAAGAAATTCCTTCTTGCGGGGTCCCTGGGTGGCTCAGTTGGTTAAGCATCTGCCTTTGGCTCAGGTCGTGATCCCGGAGTCCTGGAATGGAGGCCCGCATCAGGCTCCCTGCTCAGTGGGCAGTCTGCTTCTCCCTCTGCCCCTCATCCCATTCGTGCTTTCTCTCTTGCTCACTCTCTCAATTAAATAAATCTTTAAAAGAAATTAAAAAAGAAATTCCTTCTTGCCTAAGCTACAATTGTAGATATCAAATCACCACATTGAGGTCTGTGGACGTGTTCACTGAAGCCTGTTAATGACCTTGTTTTGAAAAGAAACCCTTTGTACCTATTGAATCAAGTTTCAGGGTTGCTCTCCAGGTAACTTTCTCTTTTACCTCAAGTTTGGGCCCAACCTCTATCTTTTTTTTTTTTTTTTAAAGATTTTATTTATTTATTCGACAGACAGAGATCACAAGTAGGCAGAGAGAGAGGAGGAAGCAGGCTCCCCGCCGAGCAGGGAGCCCGATGCAGGGCTCGATCCCAGGACCCCGGGACCATGACCTGAGCCGAAGGAAGAGGCTTTAACCCACTGAGCCACCTAGGCGCCCCCAACCTCTATCTTTTTATTTTCATTTTGTGATTGTTAGTATGTATTGTTAAGGAGTCCACTTATATCACTGTCACAAAGCCCAGGCTGGGTCCTAGTGGGTCCTAGAGGCAAGTACACCCTGCTCTGGGCTTTCTGGTTATACCACTGTCTGCTTTCCATCTCAGCTGAAAACCCAGGCTCAGGGGTACCTGGTGGCTCAGCCGTTAAGCATCTGCTTTCGGCTCAGGTCGAGATCCCAGGGTCCTGGGATCAAGCCCTGCATTGGGCTCTCTGCTCAGCAGGAAGCCTGCTTTTCCTTCTCACACTCCCCCATTGTGTTCCCTGTCAAATAAATAAAACCTTAAAAAAAAAAGAAAAAGAAAAGAAAAGAAAAGAAAAGAAAAGAAAAGAAAAGAAAAGAAAAGAAAAGAAAAGAAAACCCAGGCTCACGAGGCCTCAAATCCTGACTCCCTACTCCTGGAAGATGCCCAAATCAACTACGTAGGAGGCTTTTTCAGTGGAGAAGACGACTTTGTCTTCCTAGCAGACAAACCCTCTACTTTAAGAGGCAAATGGTAATCCCAAACCACGGACAGGCTGGGACCTGCACATGCCTCAATCCTACTACATTTTAAAGAAAGTCTCAGCAAGTAGTTAAAAGATAATAGTATGTGCTAGTATGTGCTCTCCTTACACTCATAAATGCAAATCTTTTTTGCTCTAAATATCAAGCAGTATGAAGTGCAACATTAATTTGGAATGCATTTTGGATTCTAGTTTATAGTATCCTTTGGTTTGCAGCTGTTCTTTGACTTGTATTTACATGTTACACCTCAGGCAAGAACACAGAAGCCTCTTGTTCCCCAATGAAAAGAATATTTTATAAATACTGCGACTGAGGTGTGAAATAAGTCATAAGTAATTTATACATAAAAAAGTTCCTGGGGCACCTGGGTGGCTCAGTGGGTTAAGCCTCTGCCTTTGGCTCAGTTCATGATCCCAGAGTTCTGGGATCGAGCCCCACAACAGGCTCTCTGCTCAGCAGGGAGCCTGCATCTCCTTCTCTCTCTCTGCCTGCCTCTGTGCCTACTTCTGCCTACTTGTGATTTCTCTCTCTGTCAAATAAATAAATAAAAAATCTTAAAAAAAAATAAAGTTCCTAATTTGGAGAATGCAGGGTACCACACAAAGTGACTTTGGAAGGTGAGCCATAATAAGACTCAGGCAGTACTTTGGGGGATTAGAGTACAAAAGAAAGCACTTTTACTGTTCTTTGGGACAATTTTCTTCCTTTTAGGTTTTCAACAATGAAGTCAAGCCACTGTGTGGCTCAGTGAAAACCGGTATCAGCTTTAAGGACAGCAAATACTCACACAGCTCTCACATGTGCTGGACTCTGCTCCAAGCGCTTTATCACAATGTTATGATATTCTATCACCACCACCTTATCAATAAAGTACTATTATAATGCCTATTTTTTTTTAAAGATTTTATTTATTTATTTGACAGAGAGAGATCACAAGTAGACGGAGAGGCAGGCAGAGAGAGAGAGAGAGAGAGAGAGAGAGGGAAGCAGGCTCCCTGCGGAGCAGAGAGCCCGATGCGGGACTCGATCCTAGGACCCTGAGATCATGACCTGAGCCGAAGGCAGCGGCTTAACCCACTGAGCCACCCAGGCGCCCCTATAATGCCTATTTTATAGATGAAAAAAATGGAGGCACAGATTAAATTGTCCAAGGTCACACAGCTAGTGAGCTATGGAGTTGCAATTCGAATCCAAACGGCCCTACTAGAACATGTCTCTACTGCTCAGGAGGCTGCAACCACTCCCAGCTGGGCACACTGTTTTTCTCTACTCCCTCTATCTGTGGATGCAAATGTTCTTGGTGATAGGATCTGATTGTACATGTAAGGCCAGGCAATTTTTGTATTCAGGCCAGGAATAGCCTGTTCTAATGGATAACCAGGTGCCAGAACAGTACACTAACGGATAGGACCAAAATTTACAAAAATTTGGCTTGCAGAAGTAGGACCATAAATGGATTCTCTAAAGAGACCCATTATCAAGGTTTATCTTAAAGATCATGAATGTATGCACAGACATCTCTTGCCAGAAAAATCTCAGGTTGTAGACTAGAAAAACAATGTTTTTTTAGATTTATTTATTTGAGAGAGAGTACACACGTGCACACAAGAGGGGAAAGGGCAGAGGAAGGAGAGACAGACTCTCAAGCAGATTCTGCATTGAGTATGGAGCTCGAAAGGGGCTCGATCTCATGACCCTGAGATCATGACCTGAGCTGAAATCACAAGTCAGATGCTTAACCAACTGAGCCACCCAGGTGCCCCAGAAAAAAAAAATTAATTTTGAGTGGAGAGAAAAATATCCATGAGAAAATGCACTGAGGGGCGCCTGGGTGGCTCAGTTGGTTAAGTGTGACTTTAGCTCAGGTCATGATCTCAGGGTTCTGGGATCAAGCCCTGTATCAGGCTCCCTGCTCAGTGTGGAGTCTGTCTTGTTCCTCTGCCACACCCCCCCGCCCCAACCCTGCCCATTCTAATAAAAAAATAAAATCTGAAAATTAAGAAAGAGAGGTGCTGGGTGGTTCAGTTGGTTAAGTGTCTGCCTTCAGCTGAGGTCAAGATCCCAGGGTCTTGGGATCAAGCCCCACATTGGATTCCCTGCTCATTGGGAAGTCTGCTTCTCCCTCTCCCCCTGCTCATGCTGCCAAATAAATAAATAAAATCTGAAAAGAAAAAAAAGAAAAGAAAATGCACTGAAGATTATCTCAGCAGAGTGAGATTTGGTGATATGGGTATAGAACCACCTTCTAGTTTATATACTTCAATACTGTTCGATCCTTAAAAAAATTGTACTTTCATAATAATTTTTAAAATGACACCAATGGTAATGATTGTATAAGTCATTCATTTTCACAGATCTGTTCACTACAGTTAGCTATTAGAATGAGAGAAATAAATCTGAGTAATAAAGAACTTTGAGCTCCAACACCTCGTGAACTTGAATTTGACACCTGATGGGAGGGCAAGTCCAGTGAGGTAAATGTGGACATTTTTGTAATTATAACTAGTGTATAACTGAGGGTTATTTTTTAATCCAACTGACCAAATTTTGTTTTTTGAAGTGTTCAGTCTGTTTACATTTAATGTAATTGTTAACAGGTTGGATTTAAGTACCATCGTGCTATTTATTTCTATGACTACAGAAAAGCATAATTTAAATTTAAGCCAGAATTTATCTTCGACTTCAATCTATTCCTAACATCAGCCATCAAAATACACAGACCAGGCTGCTAGGTGGCCAGAGAGAGTCTGTTTCTCAGGTTGTATTCTCAGTGCATTGTTGGGATGGAAACTGGATTCTGTGGTTCCAAAGCTGGAATTCTAAAGTCTTTTCAGTGACTTGAATACCCTCAAGCAAGAACACAGACTGCAAACTGCGGGCTGACCACCCCTGAACCCAGTTCTAGACAATGCTCTAACTCTGGACAGTTTAAGCACTGAAAATAACTGAGATTCCCTTGGCCTCAGGAACTGGGAGAACAGCTGAGTCTTCAAGAAGCTAAACTGGGAAAGGGCAGAGGTAACACACTGAGGAATCCCATGCAAGTCTTGACACTGGAGACAGCAAATCTAAGTTTAAAACGGGCAGCTTTCCATCCCAGGGCCGCTGTTGGCTCCAGATGGCATATATACCAACTGGACATCAATTTCTGCATTAAACTGCACCCCCCGGAGGAGTGGGTTACCTATCTATTTCTAGGTACAGGTGTAAAAGAATTCTTTAGTTTCCCAGACTGAAGTGGGCATCACAACATGGCTATTCATTTTGTAGTGTAAGTCCAAAGCAAACTAGCACTATGGGCTTTCTTCTTCTTTCCAGGAGAAACTCATCCTCCTAAGGAAGGAAGCGCTTCTTCCATTATATTCTGCAGCCCACCGGGCTAATGGGACCCATTAGGCAGACTAACTCTATACTGTGATTTGATACAAAAGCAATACAGAGGGCAACTGAGTGGCTCAGTGGGTTGAGCTACTGCCTTCGGCTCGGGTCATGATCTCAGGGTCCTGGGATTGAGCCCCGAGTTGGGCTCTCTGCTCAGTGGGGAGCCTGCTTCCCCCTGCCCCTCTCTGCCTGCCTCTCTGCCTACTTGTGATCTCTCTAAAAAAAAAAAAAGCAATACAGAATAGAATCAGAGGTAGTAATAAAAGGGCAGTCAAAAGAAAAACTAGCCAAAGGAGGCATGAGTTGGGGAATAAAAGCTTCCAACTACACAAGGATCTTATTCCTAAGGGACTGCACAGTTTTGAAGTTCGGGGTAAATCCCAGCTCTGGCACTTACTGGGTCTATGAATCTGGGTAAATCACTTAACATCTAAACCATTTCTGGGGTTCCTGGGTGGTTCAGTCGTTAAGCCTCTGCCTTCAGCTCAGGTCACGTTCCCAGGGTCCTGGGATGGAGCCCCGCATCAGGCTCTCTGCTCTGTGGGAAGCCTGCTTCTTCCTCTCCCTCTCCCCCTGCTTGTGTTCCCTCTCTCACTATCTCTCTCTCCCTGTCAAATAAATAAAGTCCTTAGGGGGAAAAAAAATTCTAATTTGTAAAATAATCTGTTTAACCTACCCACTTCACTGTTATTGTGAGAATGAAGTTGATATACAGCCAGAAAAGCGCTTTTTCCACAGTGGAAAGGTAGGAAAAGTAATAGGCCTAAATGGCAGCCAAAGTCCACTTTAAAGAGACACCAAAGATCAAATATTTTAAACACAAGCTAGACATGAAATTGAGAGCTATTTCCAGTGAAATCACCCTTAAATCCTTCATTTCCTGGGAGAGTTGGTCACATACCTTAAGAATGTCTTTACTCATCCCCTCCTAATTTCCAGAACTCCACTTTAATTTGGACCTAATTTCCAGTCTGATCCAAAAGCCTTTTAGGGGTTTGGCCTTCCTGTCAGACTTTTAATCTACAACCAACCAACCCACCCTCATAAAAACAACTTACTCAAAATTTTCTGACATAACCCATGCCTAAAGGATAAGGTCTGAATTTCCTACTTTGGCATGCAAAACCATTCACAACCTGAATTACACTGATTTTCCCAGTCATTTACTTGTCATTCCCAATCCTCCAATCTAACATAGTAGGGTCTTTTTCCAAGCCCTCCTACCTTCATCATGCTTTGCCCTCTTCAACCTGCAAGCCTTAGCTAAAATATTACCTCTTTAGTAAAGAGGTACCCAGTTCCCCAAAATGGTTTCTTTTTTCGGTCTCCATTACATTGATCACTTAATCTTTAACAGAGCACTCAACAGAGCATTTGTTTACAACTGCCTTTCCCAACAAACAAACTCTTGTATTTCGAACATTCTTCTACCTGCCCCATCGCTATTGCTTAGAGTAACTGTCGAGATAAGACATTTGAAAAGCACTCTGTAAAACTGTAAGGTGTAAGAGATTACCACTACTATACAGATCTGAAGGAGAAATGGAAAGACGAAGCCAAAAGGGAGGTTGCCCCTTTTCTTTTACCAGTTCAAAGTTCAGGTTTTCAGCCTGTTGTAGCCATTATATGAAAGATGATCAGGGTTTCCAGTTACAGAATCAGTAACAAGGATGGAAGGTACAGCATACAGAATATAGTCAATGGTACTGCAATAAATGGTGACAGATGGTCGCTACGCTTGTGAACACAGAGCATAACATGGAGAGTTGCTGAATTACTATGTGGTACACATGAAACCCAGATAACATTGTATGTCAACCATACTCCAATAAAACAAAATTTTTTTTTAAAAAGCAAGAAAAAAAGGAAAGACAAGCAGCTTGTACGATGGCTCTAAAAAAGAATGAGTGGGGCGCCTGAGTGGCTCAGTGGGTTAAAGCCTCTGCCTTCGGCTCAGGTCATGATCCCAGGGTTCTCTGCTCCGCGGGTGGCCTGCTTCCTCCTCTCTCTCTGCCTGCCTCTCTGCCTACTTGTGATTTCCGTCAAATAAATAAATAAAATCTTAAAAAAAAAAAAAAAAAAGAATGAGTGGCCCACCCAAGTAAATGTAACACATAAGAAACCACAAGATGTCTTAACAGTTAAAAGAGTATCTATAAAAAGTTTTACTTTTTAAATATAAGACATCTATAAAGTCTTAAACAGGGGTTGATCCTATTAGGAACAAAATATGGCATGATTCCAGAAACAAGAATGTTTTTTTGTTTTGTGTTTTTTGCATTTAGGCTTTTCAGTCACTATGCAATGATTATCGGTTCGCCAAGGACAGTAACAGATACTGGAGAAAAGGAGATATGAGAAACATCTTTTATTTTTTTCTAAAGAGGTGAAAATAAGTAAGATTTCTTATATTTCTCACTCATAAGATTTTTAAACTCTTAAAAATGCAATTTCCTCTTTTCAAAGCACATGCCATCTTAAAAAAAAAAATCTTAGCAATGTACATTTGCACTCAAAGAAAAACATGCAGCGCCATTGTCTTCTGACAAAATTCTGCATAAAAAACCCCCACGCAACTTTCTGCAAGTATGTTCCCTCTTAATCATTTAGGGACTCCAAACCACAAACATTCAGTGCAACATTTATTGTTTCTTATTTCCGTAGGAAACACAGGACCAATGATGTCTTCTGACTATAACTGTTTCCTGATGGTTGAGCAACAGTCTCCTTCTGCTTTACTTGAAAGTACTCTCTTAACCTGCTGATGTAAGGGACAACTAGAATTCAGTACAGCTTGAGGATCCAAGTGGAGGATGGAGGAGAAATACTTAAGGTGTACCCTGTGCCATAAACTTAGGAAAAAAATTTACAAAGGAAAAAAAAACACCTCAGATTTTATCAATGCACCCTTTTAAGAAGTTTTTTTTTTTAAGTTTCTGAAAGCAGCTTAATGTGAATCAAAAGCAGTTCCTGAGTAACTGCAGTAAACAGTGTCTCTTTAAGATATGTGTGTGTGTGTGTGTGTGTGTACACACACACACACACGTATCTGCAACTTAGCTCATTTTGGTTCTGCCTTAATTTACCTCCCCAGCTTTGAGTTTAGTCACAGTTCCTTTCCTTTCAGGTCACAATGTGCAAGTACAACAGCATCAGCTCCAAGAGTTGGCGTGGTGCAGACGTTCGTCACTTCTGTGTGATCACTGGCATGTCTCAGGCCAGGTTTCCAGAGTCACTGCAGGTCAGTTCTCTCAATTTCACAAAAACTTGCGAGAGCCACAGATCCTTCACGTTTTCTTCATGAGACGCCGTGACTGCCACTTGTGGAGCTTGTTGTAGGCGGTCTGCAGCATCTCTTCTATGTGACTTACCAACTGAAAAACACAGCAAGACACTTAAGCAATAACTGGGCAAAGGCAGGGGAGGTGAATGCCTCTGATCCAGATCTGGTACATACTTCGGAGTGTAGTTTCCAAGCTCATTTGTATTACCCCAATGAGGCAACTTGCAAGCCCTCGGTGAGGGTATCTGCAGACAGGTTTTGTATAAAAGGTTAAGAGATGGTGGGATGGAGGCTGGAGTTCGCCTGCTTGGTTTGGACTGCAGCGTCTGGCTTGTCATTAACCGGCTATAAGACAACACGGAAGTTGCAACTGGGCTCTAGGCTCAGTTTCTTCTGTCAAGTGAAGGAGGTGTACTAATATGATGATTTCTAGATTAAACACTAGTCTGTGGGCCAAAACCAGGATGGTGGCATCAACATTATTTTATAGAACAGGTGAAAAAAATGCCTTGCCCTCCTGAAGATTCTGATGTAGCAGGTGTGGGATGAGATCTTTGATGTTCAAAAGCTCCCGTAGCTAATTTTGCTGCACAGCCCATCTTGTGAAGCACTTTTCCAAGTTTTTAATGGTCTTTTCCAGCTCCAATGTTACAGAATTTCAATATAACTCAGTAGATTAAAGAAAATATAAATGGTGTCAATGCTTCACATAGGTACTATTGTCATACCTTAGGTCAGGACTATGTATCTCGAGTAGAAAAGGATTTTACCCTGTCACAGATATAACTAGCAGTCAACAAGACCACACCGATCTAAGCTGCTAAAGACTCCTGAAGGAAAATATCTTTTTTTGAAGGAACATTTCTTTGTGGAGATGGACAATGTTTATGTGGTTGGAAGTTAACAGTCTTATAAAATCTGTAAATCAGTTCTGGCAGTATGTGGATAAGGGACAGGAAGTCCTAAATCCTTGTAGTATGGCAATGAGTTAGATTCAATCTGAGGCAGAATTAAAATAACAAGGGGCACCTGGGTGGCTCAGTGGGTTAAAGCCTCTGCGTTCCACTCAGGTCGTGATCCCAGGGTCCTGGGATCAAGCCCTGCATCAGGCTCTCTACTCAGCAGGGAGCCTGCTTCCTCCTCTCTCTCTCTGCCTGCCTCTCCGTGTACTTGTAATCTCTGTCTAATAAATAAATAAAATCTTTGGTGAAAAAAAAGAATTAACAAATCAAAACACTCTTATTTACCTCATCTGCTATCATTATGGTGGGGGAGGCGACGAGGTATTAGGCTATTTAGTTCTGTCTGGAAAATACATAAAAATAATTTAATTTGCTTGATGGTCACCAGTGGTTCCATAATGCCAATTAGGAGATGAATGCCATACCCTCATGTAAGGCTGTACAGGTATACCTTATTATGCAACATTTTATCATGCTTATGTACTTTTTTTTACAAACTGAAGGTCTGTGACAGAACTGCACTGATTAAGTCTATCAGTACCATCTTCTCAGCAGCATTTGCTCACTCACTGTCACATTTCGGTAGTTCTAGCAACATTTCAAAGTTTTTCATCATTATACTGTTATGGTAATCTGTAGCCAGTGTGACTTTGCTGTTTCTGCAATTGTTTTGGGGCACCGTGGACCATGCCTGTAAGATGGCAAACTTAATAGATAAATGTTCTGTGTTCTGACTTCCACTGAATGGCTGTTCGCTACCCCACTCCAGGACTCCCTATTCACTAACACATAATACTGAAATGAAGCCAATTAATAATCCTATAATGGCCTCCAAGTGTTCAAGTGAAAGGAAGAGTCACACATCGCCCACTTTAAATCAAAAGGTAGAAATGATTTAGGTTAGTGAGGAAGGTGTTGTTGAAAGCTGAGAAAGCCTCACTGTGCCTGTTCGCCAAGTTGTGAATGCAAAGGAAAAGTTCTTGAAAAAAAAATTAAGTGTTATTCCAGTGAACATATGAATGGATGGTAAGAAAGCAAAACAGCTTTACTGCTGATATGAAGTTTTAGTGGTCTGGTAATGAAGAGGAAGGCCCTAATTCTCCTCAGTTCTATGAAGGCTGAGAGAAGTGAAGAAGCTGCAGAAGAAAAGTCCGAAGCCAGCGAAGCTGAGTCATGAATTTAAGGAAAAAAGCAGTCTCTGTAACAGGAAAGTGCAAGGTGAAGTGGCAAGTGCTGATGCAGAAGCTGCAGAGTTCTCCAGAAGATCGAGCTAAGTTACCTAATGAAGGTAGCTACACTAACCAATAGATTTTGAATAGAGACAAAACAGCCTTCTACTGGAAGATGCCATCTAGGACTTTCAAAGCTAGAGAGAAGTCAATGCCAGGCTTCAAAAGTTCCAAGGACACACACTGATCCCCTTATTAGGAACTAATGCAGTTGGTGACTTTGTTTTAGCCAATGCTCACTTACCATTCGATTACCCTAAGGCTGTTAAGAATTATAAATCTCTTCTGCCTGTGCTCTATACACAGAACAAAGCCTGGATGATAGCACATCTATTTATAACACGGTTTAGTGAATATTAAGCCCACTGTCGAGACCTACTCAGAAAAAGATGCCTTTTGAAATATTACTGCTCACTGACAATGCACCTGGTCACCCTGGAGCTCTGATGGAAATGTACAAGATGAATGTTGCTTTCATACCTGCTAACCCAACATAATTCTGTAGCCCATGAATTTGAGTAGTAATTTTGACTTCTAAGTCTTACTATTTAAGAAATATAATTCATAAGGCTTTAGATGCCATACATAGGGATTCCTCTAAGGGATCTACTCAAAGTAAAATGAAAACCTTCTGGAAAGGATTCACATTTCTATTGGCACCTGGGTGGCTCTGGGTGGCTCAGGTGGTTAAGTGACTGCCTTCAGCTCAGGTCATGATCCCGGAGCCTGGAGTTGAGGGGCTCTCTGCTCAGCGGGGAGTCTGCTTCTCTCCCTCCCTCTGCCTCTCCCCCTGCTTTTGTGTACTCTCTTTCCCTCTCGCAAATAAATAAATAAATAATATTAATTAAAAAAAAAAAAAAGAAAAAGAAAGGATTCACCATTCTAGATGCCATTAAGAATAGTCGTGATTCATGGTAACAGGTCAAATATCAACATTAACAGGAATTTGAAAGAAACTGATTCCAAATCTCATGGTTAATTCTGAATGGTTCAAGACTTCAATGGAGGAAGTAACTGCAAGGTGGTGGAAACAGTAAGAGAACTAGAATTAGAAGTGGAGCCTGAACATGTGACTGAATGACGGGCATCTAAGGAGTTGCTTCTCAGGGACCAGCAAAGAAAGTGGTTTCTTGAGATGGAATCTACTCCTGGTGAAGATGCTGTGAAATGACAACAGCGGGTTTAGAATATTACATAAACTTAACTGATAAAGCAGCAGCAGGATTTGCGAGGACTGACTCTGAAGAAGCTCAAATATGGGTGAAATGCTCACACACAGCACCGCATGCTACAGAGAAACTGTTTATGAAAGGAATAGCCCATTGAGGCAGCATATTTCACTGCTGTCTTATTTTAAGAAATTGCCACAGCCACCCCAACCTTCAGCAGCCACCAACACAGAGGTAAGACCCTCCACCAGCAAAAAGATTATGACTCTCTGAAAGTTCAGGTGGATAGAAGTTTTAGCCATTTTTAATTAAGGGATGTACTGCAGTGCCTCAGTTGGTTGTACGTCTGCCTTTGGCTCAGGTTGTGATCTCGAGGTCCTAGGATCAAGCCCCATATGGGGCTCCCTGCTTCTCTCTCTCCTCCCTGCTTGTGCTCTCTCAAGTAAGTAAATAAAATTTTAAGGAAAAAAAAAAAAAGGGATATACAATGTTTTTTAAGATGTAATGTTACTGCACACTTAACAGACTACAGGAAAGTGTAAACCTAACTTTTACATGCACTGGGAAACAGAAAAAATCATTTACATCACTTTACTGCAGTGGTCTGGAACCAAATCTGCAATGTCTTTGAGGTAATGCATGTACATGGCCTGAGTCCTTTTTACCACAGTGTTCCAGGCAGTTACAATCAAGAAGGGCACGTGAACTGAAACTTATGTGTTGTCCTTGCTCTCTTGTAGGAAGGTACTTCAAGCTGCTTTCCTGATTGTAAGTCGTACTATCATTTTGAGAAAAACCACTTAGAACATTTAGGGAATAAACACCAAAAACCTTACTGACGAAGAATTTTCAGCTTTCAATTGTAAAACACCTTTTGATTAACCTACTTACTGAAATACTAAATCCTAAATTTGTATATACTCTTCCCCTTCATCTCAGAGAAGACCGCCCCGCATAACAGATACAAAAAATTGTCTCCTGCAGGTTGCTCTAGCCTTGCATTAAAAACAATGTTAAAATTCCTGGGCACAAAATGACACTTTTCACTTGCTCCCTCACCCACAGCCCCACCCTACTGTAAGCAATCAGGGAAGCAAAAGGCAGACCATAAGGCAGCCACTCTGAGGTCTCCTGTTATAGAGTAGCAATTCTGTCCTTTGCAGGGTTAGATTTGTGCTTGCTCCTCAGGTTTTCAAAATAATAAATTTTTAGGGACATACACATAGGTTCTAATCTACAGAACAAAGTGTAGAGACGATTGGGGCTTTTGGCGGGCTCAGCTGGTAGAGGATGCAACTCTGGATGTGGGGTTGAGTTCAAGCCCCACCATGGAGACAGAGTGTTTTAAGTAAACCAACCAACCAACCAACCTACCTCATGGAGTTATTACAAATGCTGGGGTTAGTGGTGGCCTTGGAAGACTGTGAAGCGGGAGGGGTAGGCAACTGGATAGGGAGTATCTATGGGTATTGGTATTGTTTCATTTCTTATGATGGTTTGTGGGTAAATACTTGTTTTATTGTTTTAAAAGGTGTTAGGTATTTTATACACTCTTCTGAATGTATGATACATTTTGTATTTAAAAACTAGTACTCAGAGGGGCACCTATCTGGCTCAGTTGGAAAAGCATGCCACTCTTGATCTCAGGTCGTGAGTGAGAACTCCACACTGGGTACAAAAATTACAAAAAAAAAAAAAAGAAGCAAAAAACTCCCCAACAACAAAAAAAGCCCAACAACAAAAAAACTACTCTGAGCAACAGGGAAAAAAAAAAAAAGAAACCCCAAATGTATCTACTCATTCACATGAAAACAAAGTTAATTTCACCATTTTGCAACACAGAGAAAGAAAATCAGGCCAAAATCATATTGTTGCCTTACATTTGTGCTTAAATACTGTCTCCGAATTTTTTCTTGGAATGGGCAGAGCTTCGTAACTTGAAATCGTTCCAAATTACTTTTCATTTTTACTACCTACAAGAGATGACAAAAATAATTATACAGAAATCTCAAAGAACCTATAGGGAACAAGAGAAAAACACACATAGGAAGGTTATTAATATTATTTTTTTTCCACTAGATTAACTGGCTTCAGGCAAAGAAACAGTATCTACCACCACTCAGTGGTTCATAAACACTGTGGTTCATAATTCACACCCCTCTCAGTATTTTTTATGTATGTGTATAAACACATTTAATATACTGTTTTAAAATTTTACTTAACACGAACATCTTTCAGTCATTAAATACTCACTTAAGTCATCATTTAAAATGGATGCATTGTATTTCAAAGTATGCATAGCAAATGCTTCTTAATTATACCCCTTCTGGTAGCTAATTAGGCTACTTCCACATTTGCTTTCTGAGACAGTGGTAGAGGAATATCTCTACTGCTAAATATTCTTAATTATTTCCTTAGCTTAAATTCCTAAACACTGAATTTCTGGGTCAAAGCATTTTTTAAAAAGGTAGTATGAGTAATGGAAGAAAGAACTCTTAGCAACCTGGCCATCACTGATAATTTTAAATTTTTTGTTATTTTAAAAACCACAGATTAAAAAAAGCTCTTTCACTGTAGCTTTAAAGATAATTTATTTGACTACTAATGAGTATGAAAATTTCTTTCTTCATCTCATTCTTTAGTGAGATGCCTGTTGAAAGTCTTTTGCCTATTATTTTTAATGGTGTTTAACCTTTTCTCTTAAGAGTTGTTTAAAAGAGAAATCTATATAGTTAAACTATTACTATTAATACTATATTTTCCCATTTGTCAACTGTCCTTTAATTGGTTAAAAGGGTATTAGCGTTAAATAGCTAGTGCTATATTTGTTGTCAATCTCAGTCTGAATTTCATTATTTCTACAAAATATACCAAATAAGTAATTTTATTGATGTGACTTGTTTTGGGTCTCCGTTCTTTATTTGCTCCCAGTGGCTTACAGCTTGACACAAGTTTTAAGATGTACAATCATTAAGTTATAAGCTTGTCTGAATCTCAAGTTTCTTCATCTATAAAATGGGTTTGAATACCTACTCCATTTAGGGTTTGAATACCTACTCCATTTAAGCTGTAGGCTTAAATTAACGTATGCAAGTAGTTATCCGAGTGTCTAGCACATGGTAAACACTCAATACAATTTTTTAATTTCAAAATAACACGTCGCTAAGTGATACTACCACACAGCTGGCTGTGTTTGGAATCAATTCTGACCTTTTCTTCTAGGAATGGTGTATTAACAGGGAAGCAGGACCAGAAGTGCCGTAGAAGTTCCCCAACAGCCACATAAAGGTGTTTCAATTCAGACTGAATATCATTTGGCACCATCTCTGCAGAGAAAAGAATAGGATAAAAGTTATTTCCACATATGGACACTCTCTGAAAGAAGGACCACTCACAGAATAAATCTGCACATGTGCACTTAGCCTATGCCAAGCCAGGATGTGCTAACTTGAGGCAAGGTAATGATTTTGTTGCTATGTTAGAATTCAAATTCCCGAGATTTTGGAGCAATTTTCAGGTTTCCCTTTATTCTAAGAGGTTAGAAAGCAAAAAAGAAAGCTTTTCATATGATATAGGGAGACTAACAATGTACCAATGTTTGTAATATTAAGATAATTATGAAACCAAAGCTCTTTTCTAAATAGATCTCAGGATCTATATGCATAAAAACAGAAGTGTCAGAAATGCCCCAAAGAAAATCCATCTAATTACTTTAGCATTCCTCCCAACTCGCTCTTTAGAGCTTTAATCAGTGAGAAAGTGGCTCCACACGTACGGTTTATGGCTTGCTGGGTCCCTCCCTGCATAAGTGCTCCTCCGGGTGACAGCGTTGTGATCGTACTACTGGCAGCGCTACTTGAAAGAACCTGAAAGAAACGGACACACAAAGTGGGTTTCCTCTTCCTGCCATCTTCCTTACTTCATTATTTCAGTTTTACAGCATACATCTTTATTCCTGTATCACAATACATAATCTATAGCAGCCAGAGTGAAGGACTTTGCTTGAGGCCAGAAACACAGTGTGCACAGAAAGAAAATATCTACCAGTCTTCCAGCAATACTGGGCAAGACTCTAGACCTCAAAACTCACCCTTTTGCTAAGTAAAAGCCCTTTCTTAAGCACCAACTCAAGTTGTGAAGTTAAAACAACACATTAACATATACTTGCTGGCAGCTGGGGAAACAAAAACCTCAACAGAGCAGAAATAGATCATCTGTTATTTTCCAAGGAAGTGAATACAACTAGCCAAAGGGGAAAAGCATACTCCCCACTCTATCAGTATCAACAGTTAGGGAAGTAATTGGCCTATCTATTCAGTGACTGCCTAACAAGTGCCAGGCACTGTGGTTACAGAGGAACAAATCATTCGGTGAATAGCTCAAGTGCAGGGTTAGTATGTCTAACGCTTTTCTTTCTTTCTTTTTTTCTTTTTTTTTTTTTTTTTTTGAGAGAGACAGCAAGAGAAGGAACACAAGCAGGGGGAGTGGGAGAGGGAGAAGCAGGCTCTCTGCGGGGCAGGGAGCCTGATGTGGAGGCTCGATCCTAGGACCCTGGGACCACAACACGAGCCAGATGCAGATGCTTAATGACTGAGCCATCCAGGCGCCCCTGTCTAAGGCTTTTCAATGATGTTTTTGTAAGCAGAAATCCATGAGTATATGGACTGGATGAAAACAAAATTTCAACTTGGAGTAAGCGTACAGAACATGACAACCATGAGTCAAGGGAACATGGGCATTCATGCCATTCCTACTTCCTTTTGTCAGAAATGTTATGACGTGTCAGAACCAGAGGCTTCAGTGATTGATGACTAGCCCTGGGCTGCACTAAGGTATACACATCCAAGGACAGAGAACTTCTTGGGCCTTTCTGTCTCAATCCATGCATCTCAGATACAGCATTATTTCTGGGATGCAGGATAGGTGTGGGGAAGAATTTAAATATCTAAGATGGACCACAGCTTAAAAAAGTTAGGATGGTCTACTTGGGCCCAAGGGCCAGATGTTGGACAATTATATTCCAGAAAGAAAAAGTAGTCAAGTAATGCCAAATTTATTATGTGTTCATATATATACATATATATATTTCTCAGCTCTGCTCATGGAAAGGACAGTAACACCAGCAGCAAATGATACCCCAACAGCAATGAGTACACTGTACCCAGGTCATGGTTTCTTTTCTTTTCTTTTTTTTTTTTTTTTAAGGATTTATTTATTTATTCTACAGAGAGAGAATCTCAAGCAGACTCCATGCTGAGTACAGAGCCTGATGCAGGGTTCAATCTCACGACCCTGATACCATGGCCTCAGCTGAAATCAAGAGTGGGATGCTTGACCAACTGAGCCACCCAAGCGCCCCCAAATCTTGGTATCTAAATCTACCCAGCACTAAAGAAGATTTTGTGGCTGGAGTGGGGAAAGCTTAAGACAAACCTAGAACATCTATCTCATTGTTCCATAAAGTAAGGTACTCAAAAAGGAGGTGCTCAAAAATTGATGAAAACACTGTCAGAATGTTGATGTTTACAAGAAGCATGGGTACATTTCTGGGGTGAAAAAACTGCTTTTTTACTTGATTGTGTAAGTGGTTACACAACTGTTTATGTTTATTAAAATTTCCAGGAGACTGAAAAAAGGTAATTTTACTGTATGTAAATCATACCTTGGTTTAACAAAAAACCAAAAAACAGCAACAGTTCATAACCCAAAGAATAACCTAAGAAACCATGACTCCTCTGTGATATAAATAAATATGCAAGAAGGAAGGGAAGCTCTTTGTCTTAGCAAAGTGTCACCACATGTAGAAGGGATCATGGAATTAGAAAATCACCATTTGGGGCACCTGGGCAGCTTAGTCAGTTGGGCGTGCAACTCTTGACTTCAACTCAGATCATGCTTTCTGGGTCGTGAGACTGAGCCCTGCGTCAGACTCTACGCTCAGTGTGGAGCCTGTTTAAGATGCTCTCCCTCTGGGCGCCTGGGTGGCTCAGTGGGCTGGGCCGCTGCCTTCGGCTCAGGTCATGATCTCAGGGTCCTGGGATCGAGTCCCGCATAGGGCTCTCTGCTCAGCAGGGAGCCTGCTTCTCTCTCTCTCTGCCTGCCTCTCTGTCTGCTTGTGATCTCTCTCTGTCAAATAAATAGTCTTTAAAAAAAAAAGATGCTCTCCCTCTGTCCCTCCCACAGCTTGTGCACTCGCTCACTCTTACCCCATTTAACCACCACTACAGTAGTAACTGTTTCTAGTAAGAATCACTAATGGATTCTACAAAATTCACGGCTAAGAGTTTGATACGAAATACAGTTTTTATATAGTCTCAAAGTATCTCTCAAAATAACTCATTACAAAGGGAAAAAACAGTAACGTTTTGGTTGAGAAACCAGGTAGATACTACCTTACCCCAGTGATTGGAAGTTAGGAAAAATAAATACACGCCTCCTGATATGATACACTAAGGATGACACCTCACTTCTGTGATATTCCTGCCAAAACGCATAATGTGAATCCAATCATGAGGAAACACTAAAGAAACTCAAATTGAGGGAATTCTACAAAAAACTGGCTTTTACTAAAATATCAAGATCATGAAAAAACAAAGAAAGATTGAAAAATGGTTCCATCTGAAAGGACACTAAGAAGACATGAGAACTAAATGCAACTTATGAACCTGACTTGGATGCTGGACCAAAAAGTTTTCTTTGCTGTAACGGAAATTGGTGGTACAACTGGTAAAATTTTCCTAATACCTAAAAGGTTGGATAATAATGATAATAATGCTTTATCAATGTTAAGTCATCATTTCTCTAACTGCATTATTTATGAGAGTATCTTTAGTAAATACAAACTGAAATATTTCAGAGTTTCTACTCTCAAAATGGGCCAGAAAACTTTTTTCCCAACTTTCTATAAATCTGAAATCACTTCAAAATAAAAAGTAAAAAAATAACTTTCAATATGTGACAAGCACTACAAGACATGTATGAACTCTGCCTCAGGGTTTATGAAAACAGACACCCTCCCTGCCCCTGCCCCAAACTTGTTACTGGGCATGTTGAGATTGCTTTACAGAGACAATGAAATCTGACATGAGTTTTGGGTAATTATTAGGTCGCAGAGGCAGAAACAGGTTAAAGGTATTCTAAGAAGAGAGAAAGCTTGAGCTTTCTCTCTTTTCTAGATAGTTTAGTGTATTAGGCTGGAGAGAAGACTCTTGGTTGTATGTGGAAGGGAATGGTAGAGATACAGCTGGAATTGAAACTGGAGACGTGGATTAGGGCCAGACTATAAAAGCTCTGTGTGCCAGACAAAGGCATTCAGACAATTGCTATGCAATGAAAGGAGGCAGTGAAAGTTTTAAGCTGCAGAGTGGTAAGATTAAATAAAATTGATCATGTCTGCCTAAACCAAGGAGTCAAGAAATACTGAAGAATGGACAGGACTTCCAGATCAACTTAAGTATGAATAAGAGGGATGCCTGGGTAGCTCAGTGGGTTAAGCATCTGCCTTTGGCTCAGGTCATAATCCCAGTATCCTGGGATTATGCCATATCAGGCTCCCTGCTCAGGGGGAGTCTGCTTCTCCCTCTGCTTGCTGCTCCCCCTGCTTGTGCGTGATCTCTCTTAGACAAATAAATAAATAAAATCCTTAAAAAAAAGAAAAGTATTAATAAGAGCTATAGATAATAAGCTCAATTTTATGTATTCTAGTTTGAGGTCATGTAGAATATCTAGACAGTGATGTCTAGTTTTTTGGAAATCTGGGAAATTTCCCCAATAACACTGTGTACGTGGGAGGAAAATAATTAGCAATCACAAAACTCATCTATTTTTCATTATCATCTTAACTTTACATACTTCTGGAATGTGCCCCAAATTTTTTTTTTCAATTTATTTGTAGAAATATGTCTTTAAACCCAATTAAAACAGTTTATATAGTTCAATTTGGCTATGCTCATAAACTAAGGAAAGAACTATGGGAATTCTGGTTTTCAAACAGTACAAGTCACCTACCTGAGTTAATTTGGGTGTATAAGCTTCCATTTCTTGCCTAATACTTTGAAAAGAATTAATAATGTCCTGACTTGTTGCATACTGTAGTGACTGGATTGGAGTTGGACCGTGATAATACCTAAAGATTAGCAAAGAAGAAAGAAATTACTAATCACACAGAATAAACATCTGTCCTTCAATTATTTTAGCAGTCTCCATGTCCCCAAAGCAAAAAATAATATATTTAAACAGATTTGAGTAAAATAACTTAATTCCCATAAGGGCAGTAAGAAAATTGCACAGAGAACTACATTTTTATCTTGGCTTTGATCATTTAAGCATCCTTTTCTGAAATGCACAAATTAAGTTTTCAAGGAAAAAAGATAGTTTATTCTTATGGTAACAAAAGAGACTTAAAACTTGAGTGCTATACTTGTGGAATATACTCTGCAGTGATTTGTGTTACATAACTGTTGTGCCCAAGTTAATATTGACCAAACTTACCTATCTGACTTCTTGAGGTTTAGTGCAATCGTTTTTATGGAATTATTTTTCCCCAAGTCTTCATATTCAATAGACTCTTGTAACTTTGCCTGCAATTATCAACATAGCACTTTTTATGGTACTTTTCCTTATAAAAGTAATGAACATGATTGAAAAAGTACAACTATACACAGGGTAAAACATGAAGTTTTACCACCATGAACTTCAATTCCTAGAGAGGACTATGCTAACAACTGGCACAACTCGTTTTCTCACCAACCGCTTACAGTACCTGCTTTCCTACAATCTGGCAGGTGAAAATGGTGTATTTTCCTATTCTTCCACCAAATTTAAGCAGGACTAATTTATTACGTGTTGTAAATACTTTTTCTTCTCATTTGGTGTTGTTTGGTTTTAATTATTCCCTTACTGCTTATTCTTCTGTGGATTAATTTTTTGCTTAAATCTTTGATCCATTTAGTATTTATTTTGGAATAAGGAATCTGAAATTCTTTTTACTCATCAGTTCTCCCAACACCATTTGTAAAATAATGTGTCGTTTCCTGTGGATCCTGAAATACCATGTTTACTATATGTTATTTAATTTCTCCATGTATTTGGGTTTACTTCTGTGCTCTTTATTTTGGTTTTACTAATCTGTTTTCTCCTGTGCTAGTAAAAGACTGCTAAATTTCTATAGCCCATGTTAATTAAAAAAGATATAGGAAAGCAATCTACATGGTCGCTTGTGAAATTAATTCTACAATATTTCATCCCTTATATAGCTATGAAATTCACCTGATAAACCCTCATCTGTAGCTACCAAGAGTAGAATCAAAACATTTGTTATTAAATATCTCTCAAAAAAGGTCAACCTGAAAACTTAATTTTTTTTTTACTACTTTCTCAACTCTCCACCTTTCCACCAACTTCAAGGCATACCAAAATCTGATCTTCATTACTTTTTACAAACATCAAGCTCATTTCTATCCCTGCTGCTCCCTACCTAAGTCATGTCTCTAACCTAACCTCCCATGATAACCCAAATCCTACACTTGTGCTAAGGCCTCATTCGGTGACCTGACTCTTCTACTTAACTGGAAACTCCATTAAAGTAAGGACTCTATTACTACTTCTGAATCTCCCATTCTATAAAACCCTTCTGCAGAACACACATCAGACTATTTCAAACTATTGATTTGAAAGAACATCTAGAGTCAGCATTTATTATTGAACATAGTGAAAATTCACATAAACCATGATTTTTGACAAATCTTTAATGACCAAAAATCAAATGTACTTAGTGCCACAGTATCGCAAAGAAAAGCATCATTTCCTAGATTTCATCTTAAACTCCTCTTTCATTTTAATTTCACTTTCCTTAGTCAGAAAAAAAAAATATTTATTCAACTTTCAAATATTTATTCAATATTTATTCAACTCACAAATATTTTTTAAAGGAGTGCACTTGTGATGATCACCGGGTAATGTAGTATGTAAGCACTGAACCATTAAGTTGTAGGGACGCCCAGGTGGCTCAGTCAGTTAAGTGGCTGCCTCTGGCTCAGGTCATGATCTCAGGGTCCTGGGACTGAGTCCCATGTTGGGCTCCCTGCTCAGCAGGGAGTCTGCTTCTCCTTCCGTTCACCGACCCCTGCTCATGCTCGCTCTCAAATACATAAAACCTTTAAAAAGAATAAACTGTATACCTGAAAACAAATATTACACCATATGCTAACTAACTGGAATTTAAATAAAAACTTAAAAAGAAAAAAATCTTATTGGCTTTGTTAAATATTTATTCATTTGAGAGTGAGAGAGAAAGTGAGAGCATGAGAAAAGGGGAAGGTTCAAAGGGACAGAGAGAAGCAGACACGCCACTGAGTGGGGAGCCCAATGTGGGGCCCAATCCTAGGACCTCAGGATCACACCTGAGCTGATGGAAGATGCTTAACTGCCTGAGCCATCCAGGTGCCTGTGGCTTAGTTTTAAGTGTGTATATGCGAGGGATGCCTGGGTGGCTCAGCGGGTTAAAGCCTCTGCCTTAGGCTTGGGTCATGATCCCAGGGTGCTGGGATTGAGCCCCACATCCAGCTTTCTGCTCAGCAGGGAGCCTGCTTCCTCCTCTCTATCTGCCTGTCTCTCTGCCTACTCATGATCTCTATCTGTCAAATAAATAAATAAAATCTTAAAAAAAAAAAAAGTGTATATGCAGGGTGCCTGGGTGGCTCAGTTGTTGGGTGTCTGCCTTCAGCTCAGGTCATGATCCCAGGATCCTGGGATTGAGCTCCACCTCAGGCTCCCTGCTCGGCGGGAAACCTGCTTCTCCCTCTCTCACTCCTCCTGCTTGTGCTCTCTCTCTCTGTCTCTGTCAAATAAATACATAAATTCTGGTTTAAAAATAAATAAAAGTGTATATGCCTGTAGAAACATTAAGTTACTGAAGCATGAACCAAAGACTCATCTGTAATTCCTTTACAGAAAGATAACCATTTAACGTATTCTTTTGAAGGTGTTTTTAAAAAGTTCATTAAGTTTTTTTTACAAGTGAAATTGTATCACATAGTCTGTTCTGTGAACTTTTCATTTACGAATTTTTATTTTCTTTGATTCCTAGTATAAATAACACAAAAACTACAAGTTTTATTTTGAAAGACTTTTGATTTCCTCTTCCCTATAGACAATAAACTCTCTGAGGATAAGAACTCTTACTCATTTTTGTTTCCCACCCCTTAATACTTGTAGCAACTCAAAAATGGTTTCTTGAATTTATTTTTTTTTCTTAGATTTTTATTTGACAGAAAGAGAGAGCACAAGTTGGCAGAGAAGTAGGCAGAAGGAGAAGGAGAAGCAGGGAGAAGGAGGAGAAGCAGGCTCCCCACCGGGAGGAGAGCACGATGTGGGGCTCAATCCCAGGACCCTGGGAGATCAAGACCAGAGCCTAAGGCAGATGTGCAACCAACTGAGCCACCTAGGTGCCCCTAATTTCTTGGAATTTAATTTTTTATGAATTAAACTTATGTGAACTTTTTAAAATTCAGAATGTCATTAATCCTTTTCAAGTTATTCATGACCGCATCAGTCTCTACTATATGGACAATACCAATGATATTAGTACTGGAATGTTTGCGATTATAATAATTGAAATAAGTATTTGTATCTAAATATATGCACATCTTTTCCTCTTTAAATAACTCTCCAAAATGAAATGCTGTCCCAAAAATGGAATAAGGGCAAGACAAAAATTTTAATACATATTGCCTGATTGCCCTCTAAGAAACCTTTATTGTACTTATTTTTATAATTGGGGAGGAATTTGAAAACACAGAGAGGAAGAGTAGCTTGGCAAAATTGCAAGGAAGGAAATATGGAAGTAGATAATTCTGTCCATATTCCCACACAGCCCCAAATGATTTCTTCAACATTTAGTAAGAACACATTTCTAACTCTGAAATGCTAGGTTTGATATGAGGCCCCAATCCTATCTTTTAAAATCATATATACAAACCTTTAGGTTTTCTTCCTGTTATATTGCCTTTGTTGAATACTCTTGCCCAGAACACAAACTGTATGTCACTATGTGTGTATGTGTCCATGTGAAGGAAAAAAAGAGTACAAAACCAGTAAGAACAGTTTACAGACAGAAGTGCATGGAAAGCTGGTTGGCAAGTTAAAACCGAGGAAGTACTCTTCAAAATGTTCTACAATTTATGCCAAATGCTTAATGTCTTGGTCAGAAGAACGGAGTCATCTGAGGTAATCAAGGATTAACATAAAATTCTAGCAGTTATACAGGCTGTCAGAAGAAACCTGAGCTCTAAACCTGAACTTTTTACCCGTACCCTTTTGACTGCTGGCTGGAAGCAATCTGCATCTCCAGAATTTCCATCGATGCTGCTGGGCTCACCATTTTGTTCATTTTGTGCTTCTCTTAAAACAAAGGAGGAAATGTTAAAAATCACAAGCAGAACAATGAGAAAATTCCATCTGGCTACCTTGAAAATCCCAGTTACTGCACTTTTGCATGTATACTTAACTGTTTCCTGAGACCTGCTGCCAGGACCATGGCACTGTGATGGTTAAACCTCTTGATGATGGCAGCATTACTATTCTCCTTTATGGACTTAGAATTAGAAGTAGATGGCATGGAAGAAATGCCATAGCCCTAAAAGAAACAATTTGGAAGATTAAAAATCAAAATAAAGTTCTGGTTTTCTTCTCCATTATGAGAGACGCACTTAGCTGAAAATATTTTCTGGAGGATGGGACTGTTTTAATTCTGAGCATTACTCAATTTTTACAGATAAGTATTTTTAAAAGTTATGTACACAAAAAATACAATATTCTCTTTCTGGCATCAAAAAAACAATCTTAATCTAAAACGATGCATTTTGGGGCACCTGGGTGGCTCACGTCATGATCCCAGGGTCTTGGAGTTGACCCCACATCGGACTCCCTGCTCAGCAAGGAATTTGCTTCTGAACCCTCTGCCTCTGCCCCCTGCTTGTGCTCTTTCTTCCTCTCTCAAATACATAAAATCTTAAAAATAAAACAAAACAAAACAAATTTAAACTACCTATTTAAAAAAAAAAAAAGAGTTAAGTCATCTCTACACCCAATGTGGGGTTCAAACTTAACAACCCTGAGATTAAGAGTTGCATGTTCTACCGACTGCCCCAAACCGTAAATTTTCTTAAAAGAGTTTTGGATAAAGTTAGCAAAATATTTTTTTAAGATTTTATTTATTTATTTGACAGAGATCACAAGTAGGCAGAGAGGCAGGCAGAGAGAGAGGAAGGGAAGCAGGCTCCCCGCAGAGTAGAGAGCCCGATGCGGGGCTCGATCCCAGGACCCTGGAATCATGACCTGAGCCGAAGGCAGAGGCTTTAACCCACTGAGCCACCCAGGCGCCCCTAAAGTTAGCAAAATATTAAATGAAGAAATAGAATACAGTGAAAAAAAAAAAAAGGCATGGACTCTGGAATCATATAAATAGGGATTCAAATTCTAGCTGTATAATTTTTTAAGTATTATTTAAGCAAGGATAGTCAATTTTTCCAAGCTCTGTAAAATAATTCAAATGTATATATATATTTTTAAATAACTCAAATATTTTCAAATATGTACTGAGTTTGTGCTAGGCCTTACAGACAGCAAGTTAATATTTTGTGCCAAAGGAGCCAGAATACTAGTTAGTAGGGTCCTGGGCTGTAAGCCAGTACACAGTTAAGGCTTCTATGTGCTAAAAGAGAGGAAGTAGCTAATCCCACTGGAGGAGAGCAGAGGTAGGTTCAAAAAAGCTTCAGGGAGCATCATAACTCGATCCAGTTCTTACAAGCCAGACATGAAGACAGTGACATTTCAGGGAGAGGAAACTGCTTAAATATAGGTGTAAAAACAACATAATGCATACTGTGTCACCGGCTTTTTCTGTACTGCAGTCCCATCTGGAATGAAGGGTGGGTCAGGGATTGGTGAAACATAAGGCTACAATGGCTAAATGAAAGATTATGAAAAGACTCACAGCATTCATCCATTAATCACATAATTACTGATGCCTTTTCTACGCCATGTGTAGGGACAGGCCAGTAAATAAGAGGTACCCTCACAAAACGTATACTCTGCTAAGAGAAGATCGCTTTTGAAAATGACAAGTGGCATCAAGAAAATAAAGAAGGGGGGCATGATACAGCGGCTGGACGGAGAGGACGAGCTACTTCACACAGTGGTTAGGCAAAGTCTCTCCTGAACCAGTCTGAACAGCTGTCTTAAAGATGGTAGAAGGTGGTTAGGGAGGGACGCCTGGGAGGCTCAGTTGGTTAAGCCACTGCCTTTGGCTCAGGTCCATCAGGCTCCTTGCTCCGCAGGGAGCGTGCTTCTCTCTCTGCCTCTGCCTGCCACTCTGCCTGCTTGTGCGCGCACGTGTGCGCTCTGACAAAGAAATAAATAAATAAATAAAATTAAAGAGAAAAAAAGAAGCTGGTTAGGGAGAAGAGCAAGAAGGAGGAATAGCATGTGCAGAGACCATGAGGTAGAGAAAACTTGGAACCGACCTGAAAGAAGGTATCTAGAGCATAAAGGAGTGTAAGTGGCCCATACGGAGGTAGAAGCAGGCAGAGGCCAAATCAAGAAGAGCCCTGTAGAAGTTTTAAGTTCAATGAGAGTCCACCAAAGAGTTTTATGCAGAAAACTATTATGATTTGAATTATGATTATGATTTATAACTTTTACTGTTAGGGGAAAGTAACTACAGTGGAAACAGGAGTCTCAATTAGGAAGCTAATGAAAGCAATCAAGATAAAAATAGCGGTAGCCTAGTAATAGTGAGAGGATGTAAGTGTGGAGATGGACAGATGTAGACAAACTGGAGATGTATTACACAGAACTTGCTCACGAACTGAATGCTGGAGGTGAAGGAAGAAGAGGAATCAAGGAGGTTCCCAGGTTTCCGCTTGAGCAACTTAGTCCACGGTAATTTTTTTTAAGATTTTATTTATTTTAGAGAGAGACAAATGTGAGCATGGGCGCATGTGCATACGTGGCAGGGGCTGGGTTCAGGCAGAGGGAGGAGAAGCAGATTCCCCACGGAGCAGGGAGTCCAACATGGGGCTTTAGTCCAGGACCCCAAGATCATGACCTGAGCCGGAGGCAGACACTTAAATGACTGAACCACTAAGGAGTTCTGATGGTAATGTTTTTTTGTGTGTGTGACACAGAGAAGACCCAGGAACAAATAGGTTTAAGAGAGGAATAAAAGGCTCCATTTTACATCTATGCTGAGGTGTCTGTGAAGTACTTAAATGAAGACTGCAAGTAAGCAGGTGGGAGGTATAATTTTGGAATTCTGGGGTCAGAGAGACAGGGTTACCTGGATTCATCATTACATATTAGTATTTAAAGCAATGGAATGAAGACAACGTATTCAGAACATGTACCAAAGTCTTATCAAGGGAGAATTACAACACCTAGAGGATGATAGAGGAAAAAGAGGCACCAAAGGAAAAACTGAATCACCTAACATTTCTATTATGGGGATTGGTTATGTAAATGTTTACATTTCCATAAAACGGAATACCGGGCACTAAAAAACATAAATGACAGTAACACCTATTATTTGCTGAGCACTCACTGTGTACCACACTCTTCTCTTGTAGCAATCCTATAAAGTCAACACCTTCTTTGTATTGGATTTTTTCAATTGAGGTATAGTTGACATATTAACATTTTATAAGTTAAAGGTATTAACTTGGGGTGCCTGGGTGGCTCAGTGGGTTAAGCCTCTGTCTTCGGCTCAGGCCACGATCTCAGGGTCCTGGGATTGAGCCCCCCATCAGGCTCTCTGCTCAGCAGGGAGCCTGTTTCCCCCCACCCTCTGCCTCTCTGCCTACTTGTGATATCTGTCAAATAAATAAATAAAATCTTTAAAAAAAAAAAAAAGGAAAAAAGGTATTAACTTTCTATTTATATATTGCAATAGAACTTACCTAAAGTTGACATCTGTCATGTCATGTAATTATCATTTCATGTTTTGTGGACAGACAACTAAGATGGGGCAACGCTGAAGTTTATAAAACAGCACTGTTGACTATATGCTGTGCATTATATCTCTAGAACTTATCTACCTGCTAATGCTAAGTTGGTACCCATAACAAACATCTCCTCAATTTTCCTACCCCCTGCTAAGGTCAGTGGGGAATTCCGTGGGGAATCTGCTTCTCCTCCCTCTGCCTGACCTCATTTTATAAGAAAACTGGGCTTAAAAATGTTTAAAAAAAAAAAAAATGGGAGCATCTAAGCCAGGTAGTTTGGTTTTATAGTTTATCTACTTAACAACTATGGTTTAGCTGGAACTAATAGTGATAATAGGCAAAGTGAAGAGCAAAATCACACATAAATATGTGTAATATATAACTTTTTTAAAGTTAAAAAATTTGAGTAATCTACACCCAAAGTGGGGCTCGAACTCAAAATCCCGAGATCAAGAGTCGCATGCTCTTCCAACTGAGCCAGTCACCCCAATATACCATCATTTTCATTTTTATTTTTAAAAAGTACTAATGGTGTGCCTGGGTGGCTCAGTCAGTTAAGCGTCTGCCTTGGGCTCAGGTCATGATCCCAGGGTGCTGGGATCAAGTCCTGCAACGGGCTCCCTGCTCAGTGGGTAGTCTGCTTCTCCCTCTCTCTCTGCCTGCTTGTAATCTCTGCTCTCTCTTTTTCAAATAAACAAACAAAATCTTAAAAAAAATTAAAAAAAAAAAAGGCACTAAAATCTTTTCCCCGTATTAAGCTATACCTCTAAGCTTCACAAAGCTTCATTTTTTTTTCAAGATGATTTAGGAGGGCCATGTTTTAATATGTTGAAATTCACCAAGGAAGTGCCTGAATGTGGAGTATTACCAAGAAAACTCAATCTCATTAAGGAAACGACTCATTTTGGCACCAAGGATTATTTTCCGCTAGAGACTGTAGGTCAAAAGTTTAACACTGGCTTCCTTACCTTGTGAGTACCATACACTAAAATAAAGGAAAAAATTTAGAAAAAGAAGACAGGAAGGTTTAAGCATGTGTATATGGCCAGCAGAAGAGGAGCCAAAAGAAAGGTAAGAAAACGAAAATCTGAGTGTTAAGAGAGTAACTGAGGAAGGCAGGCTCCTAGTTTATAAGTAGGCACAGGGATGGAACTTGCCTCAATCAAAAGGGATCCCATCTTTCCCCATGACTGGATACATTTGTAAGTCTACGGTCAAGACGCAGAGGTAGGTGGTACATACTTGGTGGTCTACCTGTTGAAACTTAATGGAACTAGTGTGCAGCCAAGGGTCACAGGTGTGCTCAGTGGGCTACAGAAAAATGGTTATCTTTCCTTGGCCTACTGATATTTATTCACATTTCTTTAGATTAACACCAGAGAATAAAGCTGGACTCATAAATATGTTAAGCCCTCACATTACCTAGAGATATACCAATGGGGGAAAAATTCTTTTAAAAAAGTTTGAGCAATTCATACAGGGATTTCAATTTTTCAAGGCAATTTTAATAGTAAACAGTGCTACTGACAAGCACTTCTAATAAAGACTGTTTTCTCTCATAAGTTCTTTTTAATTAAAATTTGTTTTTTTGTGGGATGCCTGGGTGGCTTGGTCGGTTAAGCATCTGATTTTGGTTCGGGTTGTCATCTCAGGGTCCTCAGATCGAGCCCTGCATCAGGCTCTGTGCTTTAACAGGGAGGCTGCTTGTCCTTCTCCCTCTCCTTCTGCCCCTCCCCCCACTCATGCTCTCTCTGCCTCTCACTCGAATAAATAAAACCTTAAGAAATATATATGTTTTCTGTTTTTAATAGGCTCTATGCCCAGCATGGGGCTCAAACTCACAAACTCTAGATCAACAGTCGCATGCTCTACCAACTGAGCCAGCCAGGCACCCCTCTCAGAAATTCTTTTAATACCACTTACCTCATCTAATGATTTATCTTCCAAAGCTGTCAAATCAAGTAACGGGTTTTTTACTCCTAATGAAACCATTGTTTTTAACCCTAGAAAATGAATGAAATAAAAAGTTGGTCAAGTCTGGCCTTTTTTAGGAATAAAAAATTCACTAACAACATTATGACGAGAGAGCAGCAAATTAAATTTAATGTGGGTCAGGGATGAACAGTTACCTTTTTCATCTATTTTGGCACATTCTGCAAAGAGGTCCTTTGACCCTGTATTCAGCCGGTCCCTGTGAAAATAGTGGGACTGAAAGAAACGTGTCCAAAATTCCTTTTCTGTCATGTTGTGGGGAACATTTTCGGCATATTTCATTTTTACTGTAGAAAAAACCGTAAATAGTTACATACAGAATTTCCATTTCTTAAAATCTCTCAAATTAATTGAAATAAAAACAACAGCAAGAACTAGACTGAACTGCTCAACGTCATATACTGTATATAATAATCCTACTGTAAATAAAATATGTAACTTGAGAGATTAGGTGATATACTACCTTTATGAATCTTAACAAATTACAAACAAAACCTTATCTTGCTCCAAGAGAATTAAAAGTTTCAAAGTTTTAGTAGAAGTACCAAGAATCAATACCCAACAGACTATCAGTTCAGCACATTCCAGAAGCTCACAGTCTAATCAGCAAAGAAGTTAAGAGCATGAGTCTCTTGAGCCAGAGAGCCCAAATTTAAAATTCTAGGCCTGCCACTTATCATCTGTATGATCTTGTGCAAATTACGTAATCTCTCTGTATTTTGATTTCCTCTTTTGTCATGTGAAGGTAATAAGAGCACCCACTTCATAGGGTTATTTGTAATGACTAAATGAGTTAATATAGATAAAGACCTTAAAATGGTGTCTGATATGTAATAAACGCTATATAATTATTACTATCAGAAAAATATGAAAATAATTACAATTTAGTAACTTTTTGAGGCAGACACAAGTTCCTAGAGAAACAAAGGGGAGGCTTGTACCTGCCCAAAGAAGTCAGGATTTTATAGAGGTGGCAGTGGGGCAAATACTTAAGCCCTAAGGGTTCTCGATATATATTTCCAAAAAAGTAACAGAGAGCAGGAGTGAGGAAGTGTGGAGAAAGAACTGTTTAGTCAGCAGAATAACTGAAGTGGTGACTCTCAACCTTGGCTGCACAGCATAAATGAGTAAGGCTGGGATCAAGTCATTTATACTTTTAGGATGGTTTCTGCAAGGGTTAGGATCGGTGTGTTAGAAAGGTCACTCTGGAGGCAGCCTAAAGGATAATCTGAATTACAGCAGGAGAAACTCATTTATTGATGCCTCTGGAGCAGATCATTTTGTGCAGGTATACTAAAGGGTAAATAAAGTTTAAGAGCTGCTGATGGAAGAATGGGAAAGTCATCATACTAATGTAACTGATGACAGCACATCATATACTGACCCATTAGTAACTATCATATGTTTTCATGTATTTTATTGCACTTCATCGGGAATAAAAGGTAAAGCTTTTTGTTTTTCACTGATGTATTACTGAATTCATCCAAAGAAATATTTCTTTCTTTCTTTTTAAAGATTTTATTCATTTATTTGACAGAGAGAGATCACAAGTAGGCGGAGAGGCAGGCAGAGAGAGAAAGAGAGGGGTGGAAGCAGGCTCCCTGCCGAGCAAAGAGCCCGATGCGGAACTCGATCCCAGGACCCTGAGATCATGACCTAAGCCGAAGGTAGAGGCTTAACCCACTGAGCCACCCAGGTGCCTGAAATATTTCAACTATATGGAAAAATGGATTCTTTTTACCTGCTGGATAGGTCCTAAATATGGACTCAATGATATCAGAAGTTAAATTGTATCTCAGACCATTGCATCCATCCGTTTGGGGCCGGACATCAGCCTAAAATAAAGACCACACATATATGTTCATTAGAATATTGAGGGAAGATGTGTAAGCTCATAATAGACACTGGACAAAGGTGGCAAAACAGACTTTCTGAATAAACTAGAAACAGAAATTAAGTTCCTCACTCTTAACTGTTGGCATTGGGAGAGGACTCAAAGAAACCTGGCTTGGTTTCACACAGTATTACTTATGTGTAAAATCTGCTTCCTTGAAAATTCAACATGGTCAAACAGGTATTTTTAAGTGTGGCCAAAGGCAGACAGCTAGTGGAGCTTTACCGTAATACTTGTAGAGTTACCAAAACAACTATAAACCTTGGTTACTAAATCAATATTATCTGACTGGTTTCTTTAGGAAAAGGCTTATTAATTCAATTCACTACTAAGCAACCAGGAAGATACTAAATATATAACTGGTACTCAAGTTTTTGTTAAATGCATAAATACCGCTTTGGTTCCACCAGGGTATAAACTAAATGAATGTCACTTTCTAATTCTACAGGTAAGGTATTCCCAATTTTTCACTAAAATACATCTTACAAATCTTATTTCTTCTGTAATACATTTAACTCTGCATTACAAATACAGCAATCGTAAAGACACTTATCAGAAAGTTCTAAATTTAAAAGAATTAGGGGAAATAAGTATTAGTCCAGTTGCTAAAAGATTCTATTTAATTAAAGTCCATTTAATTTCCAGCATGTTAGGGTGAAGTCCCCAAACCAAAAAAGTACAGCTAGCAAAAAGTATCTATTTAAAAAATACTGCATTTATATATATATTTTTAATTTTTTATTTATTTGAGAGAGAGAGAATGAGAGAGAGCACAAGCAGGGGAACAGCAGAGGGAGAGGGAGAAGCAGACTTCCTGCTGAGCAGTGAGCCCAAGGTGAGACTCCATCCCAGGATCCTGAGATTATGACCTGAGCTGATGGTAGCCACTTAACTGACTAAGCCACCCAAGGGTCCCAATATTGCATGTATTTTTAAAATACTTTAGAAGAATACCATAGATAGCAAAGTAGCCACTGATTTACTTTAAGGAAATGCTAAGTTTTACAAAAGAAATGGCACTGTTAACACATATACCAGGATTTTTTTTTTCTTTTCCCTTCAGAAATCTGGAAGGGTAACATACCAGAAATGCTGCAGAAATGCCAACATCTTGCTTATGATTGGATGTAGAACTCTCTGTTGCATTCACATTTAAACGATTGGCCCAGAATTCCTCAGCACTGATCACTTGACTCACAACAAGGTCTTTATAAAGCTGAAACAAAACAGGATCTTCTTGCAGCATTCTGGTGATAGAATATATTGAATATATTGAACTTCTAGAATAAAACGCTATTTATGTAACACTTTAAAAAGACCTTAAGAACATGAAACCCTGAGACACTCAACCTTTTATGAGGCTAGAGCAGCAGAGGTCATTTAGTTCATTTGTTAGTAATTAAAAGAAAAAACATTTTTGGAGGAACAAATGAAGATAAATGGAAGTCTGAAGAAGCAAAGACTAAACTCTTTGAGGGTACAGATTTGGTGTTATTCATCTATCTAGTGACAGCAAGATCACCATGTATTTGTCTGTACTGTATTCTCTTTCACAAATGAAGGTGAAAGGGGAGAGAGGAGGTATGGTTGAGATTTTCCGGCTACCAATTTCTCACGGATAAGCACTTGGAGACTTAAGCATGGGTGGCCTGCAAGATACTGGCGATGGAAACATTTGTCTGATCAGAAACTCATTATTTTATATGCATTTTCAACTTTTTTTACAATGTGATTTCTCTCAGGTTTCTCATTCACAAACACACTTCTAATGGTTTCATGTCATCTTTGTGACAGAGAACTGGGAGAAGGAATAAAAGGACCTTATCACCTTTGAGTCTCAGTTGTGTTCCCTGTCAGATGTTAGCCTTGAGGCAGTTAAATTACTTAATGCAGCACAAGGGATAAGAAATAACAAGCTGTTACATGTCTTTATTCTTTTCCCCCTTCACCTGTTTTTCTCTTCCAGCTCTTTATTTGCTTTCCTCTTGAATTTGGGCAGCAGCTGCTGAAGAAGGTCTTTTACTGCATCTCGCTCTTTGACGGCTGTGCTTTCATTGGAAAAATGGAAGTTAGTTGTGTCCCCTGCATGCAACACCAGCTGAAGCTGAATTTTAGCTTTTCCTTCTGGACTGATTTTCTGGCCTAAAAAGAAGTATGAGACAAATTAGATGAGGACACCCACACTGGAAACTGTCCTACAATAGGCTACTTCTCCTCCCAAGAAGATTCAGAATTCCTTTGGGCTTTAGCTGCCCTGTTCCAATCTTAACGCTTTTGCAGAAATACCGTCTTCTCAAATAATCCCATATAATCAGAGCACAGTTTAACAACTGCACTGCTAACACTCTGCTTCCTTCTTCAGTATCCTCTTTGTGTGGCACTTCTCACCCACTGCCTCCACCTCAAGATACTAAAGGGCTTTTGTTTCCATTCAACTGGAGCAGATCTCTAAATAGCCAACTAGGAGTCCTGAACCCATCCTGAACATCTGACACCAAAAAACATTATCATTAATAAAAATGATCTGTCATAATTTAAAAAACTCCAAAACACACCCGTCTCCCTCACTGCCAAGAAGAATACATAATTTTACATTTGAGAGATGTGGTGTCACCACTTCAACCAAGTGATGAAACTTAGTCTCATCCAAAGTGGGTGTCACAACCTCACACTATTGGCTTTCTGAGAGGATAGAATAGTAAGTAAACACCACCACCCATGTGTGGTTCTTGCTGTGAGGGTTTAATCTGAGTACAATCAAGCCTGTAGACGTGATTTTCAGTTTCTGAGAAATACAGGCCTACACAAATAAATTAAAGAAAACCTTGAGACAAGCAAACAATCAGAATATATGTGACAAGCCTATAAAGACTGAAGAGACTACAACTCCATCTGTGAAGTTAGACTGGTTAAAAAAAAAAAATCAATGCTACAGAAAACATTGGGACAACTAGGGAAATGTAACAGTGTTCTGGATATTCTATGATTAAAAATTTCTTGGTGTGAAAACATTACCGAGCAAAGTGTATGCACACAGAATCTTAAGTGGGACATATCGTATAGGTATGCACTGTGCCATTCTTAAAATTTTTCTTTAACTTTGAAACTTTTCATAATAAGCTGAGGCTGGGAATGTCAAAATACACCAACATAATGGAGAAATTGTACTTCTGAACTAGTGGGCCTCATGGCAATAGTAGAGCTTGTCTCTGTCAGAGGAAGAGAGAGAGATGGAGGGGCTTGGTCCCATGAAATTGGAGACTCTTGGAAGTGTGAAACAAGCTCCCTAGAGCTCACAACCCAAACCACCTATCTCCTAAACAAACTTTTTCAATAAAGATGCAGCTTCCAGACCCAACAGTTTGGATAAAATATCTTAAAACCAAAACCAGCAATACAGGGCAATTTACACTGTCAGCCAGCCTACTCCAGTGTTCTATTCTGTTTCTCCAAAACTACCACCCCTTTCTAGGCATCTTTTCTCAGTCATTGCTTTATCCTTCCACCATCTTAGACTTTGCCTCTGAAAGGCATACTTCTGAATTGGCTTTGTTTGTTTAAGATCTTATTTATTTGAAAGAGAGAAAGAGAGAACACATGTAGGGGGAGCAGCAGGCAGAGGGAGAGGGAGAAGCAGGCTCCCTGCCGAGCAGGGACCCCAGTGTGGGGCTTGATCCCAGAACCCAGGATCATGATCTGAGCTGAAGGCAGCTTAACTGACTGAGCCACCCGGGTGCCCCCTTAAGTTTTTGAATTAGGTTACTTAACTGCTGATTTTCACCTTAGTAATTTACTACTGGTAACTTTCAGTGGATTCTTTCAGAAATGGGTATTATTTCAAATATTCAACTTAAAACAAAAACTGATCTGGGGCAGATGTAGATTTGGGTCTGTGCTCTCATTCTCAATAACAGAAAAATTGTTGAGAAATAGGAAAAGCATATATTCTTTATTGTATGTTGTGGGTATCACAATGAGTGTGTGTTTTGCAGAGCTATGGGATCAGCTTCCTGTTTAAGAGAAATGCTAATAGAGGCAGTTCCTAATTTACGAGTTTCTTCTGGTACAAATTTTAGTTTGTAAGAATACTAGGAGGAACTTGGTGAGGCACTTTTCCACAGAATTTTGAAAGGAGGTAGTATTACCAGAATATGGACAAAACACCAGCTAGCTTAGGCAGTACCTAACTATGATGAATTTTAAACAGTATTTCCTTTTGAAAGTTAAAAATCTACGTTGTTTCAGTGGAGACAGAGAAAATCTTGGTCATTTCCAGCAGCAAGTGGAGTTAAGTTCTTAGGGCCACTGTTCACACACAAAGAACATTTATAAATTGAGCCCTTGAATGTGTAAGGTTGACTATTTTTTGAGGTGTCATGTTCCTTGAAATCTACACAGGATTTTATCTAAGGGAAGAATTTTATATCCAGGAAAATAAATGAATTTGCATTAATGGTTATAGTTCAGATACCACAATTTGCTAAGGATACTCTCTGTATATCTCCTATCTATGTCCAATAAAAAAGTGAGTCTTAAAAAAAAAAAATAGTGAGTCTATCTTCTCAACAGATGGTGGCCACAAAACCAAAGATTAATTAGACAACTTGCTTAAATGATACAATTTTATTAAAGGGCAATCTGCCATAATCCATCATTTTAACGCATTTAAATGCATGAACCATCTGAACCAGTAAATCTACCTCAGGATGTACCTCACACATACAACTTCACAAAGATATTAGCCCACAGAACTATACTGCAGTACTGTTTGCATTAAAAGAATCGTGGAAACTTCCTAGCTGTCCTTCAACAGAAAATTAATTAAATACATGACTATATCCGTTTAGTGGGCTATTATGCAACTCCTAAAAGAAGGTTCACATGGAGATCATTACATGACGTAGATTTACATACATAAAACTATACAAACTCCATTATTAATCACAGGTTACAAAATAACATATATTCAGGGAACCCACTTTATATTTACTTCAATATGGTTTTTTTGGAAACTATAATGAAAAACCCCACAAAGACGGTATAAGCAATCTTTTTATAAAATGACTACCAAATCTTCCATCAGACCTTAGTATAGCTGACTTACATTTAATATCTGCATACATATGGCTGATTGTAAATCTATCTTTGCCTTCAGGTGCCCAAGCGATTCTTTCTGCCATGAGGTATAAAGCTCCATCCTGCTTCTTCTGACGCACCTTCTTCACAATCAGCAAAACTTCTTCAGATGAAGTTGCCATGATGCCTAGAAAGTGCTAACCGAGACAAAAGACTTCACATCTCAATTAAGATTAGATCTGTTGACTTCAGGAGTCCTTTCCAAATCTAAACCTAAACTAATAATGAGGAGGAAAAAAGCCCCTGATTGAAAGTTGAAGATAAAGTTGTATGGCATTATTCATTAAAATCAAATTTAACCACTGATATCACAGGTGTGAATTTACACAACACAGTTTATGACACTTGGAAGTTCTTAAACCATTTCTACATATTCAGACTATTTTCTATTTTACTTTTAGTTCCCCCATAATATTCCTAAGTTTTAAATGTATGATTTGACTACAGATATGCTGGTCTTTTATCTAATCTATATCTAGAATTAGAACCCTACTGAACTTTAGTTCAATTTTGTTTCAGCTGAAACAACTAAGTGCCACAGGGTTTGTGTGATCTTCCCAGAACCGCTCTCAGAGCTGACAGCACACCCACATTTCCTGATTCCTGGTCTAAGTTTCTTCCTGTGTGCTTTAAAACAAAATTTTTAACCCTTAACATTTCAGATGCTATTTCACCCATCTTTTAACAAGCAAATGTCTTCAACTGTTCTCCAGGCTTGGGCTGAAAATTCACTTGTATATAGCTAATTCATTACCTAGGAAACAGCTTTTAGTCTCCCTACCTCTACCCCTTCCTTCCCAGTCCCGGGAATCTTAAAGATTCAACCCAAATCCTAGCGGCTTGGGTGTAGCTATCTAGAATATGAGGCTGGAAAGGAATGTGAGGCTGTATGGGCTTAACAGGAAAGAAGCCATGATCTATGGCAATGTCTCTTATGGGCTGGGATGGGGAAAGTGATAGCACAAATGCCCCATATATGTCATTTCTGGTGAAGTTATGACTAAGTTTTAATTTCCAAAGAAATGATTTAAAGTTACTTCTTCAGGGATAGCTTAAAATACAATTTTAGAGAAATTAATGTATGTAGGTCTAAAAATTAAATTTGCCATGAGCAAACAAGCGAAACTTTAAAGAAACCCTTTTCCTGGAAGTTAAAACAATTAGGAACAATGAAATACTGAATCTGCCATTAGTTATTCAAATAATTGAGGAACATTTCTATTTGGACATAGTCGGAAAGTAAGCATCAGGAAGAGTAGCAGGCTTTTTAAAAAAAAAGGAAAAAAATAAAAATAATGGAAATCACCGATTCTTCCATTACCTCTTAAGATCAATGAAAAATAGGACTGGATTAAAAACACTTTAATTGTAGTTGACACATGATATTACATTAGTTTCACACATATGTATAATATAGTAATCTGACAAGTTATGCCCACAACTGTAGCTACAATCAAAAAATTCACTCAAGGGACGCCTGGGTGGCTCAGTTGGTTAAGCAGCTGCCTTCGGCTCAGGTCATGATCCCAGTGTCCTGGGATCGAGTCCCGCATCAGGCTCCTTGCTCTGCAGGGAGCCTGCTTCTCCCTCTGCCTCTGCCTGCCATTCTGTCTGCCTGTGCTCGCTCTCTCTCCCTCTCTCTGACAAATAAATAAAATCTTTTAAAAAAAAAAAATTCACTCAAGCAGTAATTTAGAAATAAAAAATACAAGTGAAAAGTGAAATCTTAATTTCTCTGAAGTTAATTTTCTGAATTTTGAGTAGCCAAATATTACCAGGCTACTCTACCGGAGGAATAGGAAGAAAAAAGGATCAATGTGAATACTTATCATTCAATAAATCTGTTCTGATCCAACAAGTTTAGGGTTATCCAAAGATGAATGTGTGACAATAATGATTTCTGCCTTTTTTTTTTTTTTAAGATTTTATTTATTTACTTGACAGAGATCACAAGTAGGCAGAGAGGCAGGCAGAGAGAGAGGAGGAAGCACGCTCTCGAGTAGAGAGCCCGATGCGGGGCTCGATCCCAGGACCCTGAGATCATGACCTGAGCTGAAGGCAGAGGCTTAACCCACTGAGCCACCCAGGTGCCCCATGATTTTTGCTTTGAAAGAGCTTCCAGTTAGTGAGTAAGATATGTATCAGTGTATACAAATTAGAATGTGTGAAGTTCCTAAAGGGAGATAAAAAAAAAAATGTTCTGAATTAGGACTCAGAGGCCATTTCCTCATAGAGGAGGTTTTGCCAAAGGTTTGTCATAGTTTTTTTTAGTGCGATTAAAAAAATTCAGGTATAAAGATACAAATGTAGTGATCCAAAGGGGCACGTGCACCCAAATGTTTATAGCAGCAATGTCCACAATAGCCAAACTATGAAAGAACCTAGATGTCCATCAACAGATGAACGGATAAAGAAGATGTGGTACACACACACACACACACACACACACACACACACACACAATGGAATACTATGCAGCCATCAAAAGAAATGAAATCTTGCCATTTGGAACAACGTGGATGGAACTAGAGGGTATTATGCTGAGCGAAATAAGTCAATCAGAGAAAGACAATTATCATATGATCTAACTGATATGAGGAAGTTGAGAGGCAACATCAGGGGTTTGGGAGGTAGGAAAGGAATAAATGAAACAAGATGGGATCGGGAGGGAGACAAACCATAAGAGACTCATAATCTCACAAAGTAAACAGGGTTGCGGGGGGAGGCGGGTAGGGAGAGGGTGATTGGGTTATGGACATAGGGGAAGGTATGTGCTATGGTGAGTGCTATGAAGTATATAAACCTGGCGATTCATAGACCTGTACCCCTGGGGCAAATAATACATTATATGTTAATAAAAAAATTAAAAATTTATTAAAAACATTTCAGGTATAATTATCAAATCACCAAAATGTGTACATTTTAGGTGGTCTATTTGATGTATTTCAACAATTGTATACATGCATGTACCTTTACTCAAAACAAGAGAGAACATTTCTGCCACCCCCCAAAATTCTCTCATGTTCCCTTCCATTCAATTCTCTTTCTCTCACCCTCCAACAACTATTTTCTGATTTCTATCACCACAGGTTAGTTTCTGTCTCTTGTAAGTTTTCATATAAAACGAACCATGCACCATGTACTGTCTCTCACCTTTCACCTAACCTGTTTTTTGAAATGTACCACATTACTTCACGTATCAGTAGTTTGTTCTTTCTTATACCTATGTTAATCATGAGTTGGGTCTTAAATAAATCATGAGTTCAAGTCCCACGCTGGGTGCAGAGCTTACATTAAAAGAAAAAAAAAGTACTCAATGCTTACTAACATGTGCCAGGCACTGGGCTAAGTTCTTTATAGGTATTATCTCATTCAGTCCCCAGTTAACAATCCTGAGGTAGGTTCTATTATTAGTTCTATTCTGCAGATAAAGGAAACTGGGTCTAAAAAAAATCAAGATGCTTTCCCAATGCATCAAGGAAGTAGCAGGTTTGAATCTGGGTCAGCCTGACCTTGGAGTTCTACCATGCTATTTTGCAAATATATGTAACTGGAGGGATATACACCCAACTTCATAGTGGTTACCTACTGGTGATGGAATTACAGATGACTTGAATGTTCTTTTTGTTTTCTGGATTATCTATAATAATACATTTTTTTTTCTTTTTCAAAGATTTTATTTATTTACTGACAGAGATCACAAGTAGGCGAAGAGGCAGGCAGAGAGAGAGGGGGAAGCAGGCTCCCTGCTGAGCAGAGACCCCAATGTGGGGCTCGATCCCAAGACATGGGATCATGACCCGAGCTGAAGGCAGAGACTTTAACCCACTGAGCCACCCAGGTGCCCCTATAATAAATACATATTTTATAATGAGGAAGATAGTTTTTAAGAAAGTCTTTCCAAGAGTTTATTCCCTATCAAACCAGAGGTTTGTAAGGTAACATGGAAAAGTGTTAGTAGCGTTAGTGTAAGAAAACAATTGTTATGTTGAATATTTCTGTAATACATAACAATTGTTTCTTATTTACTTTAAAAATTTAATGTATAAAGAAAAATTTATAACATTCATGGAACTATTTAATACTTTAATATTAATTTTTATATTACACTACAATTAATAAGTTTAAAAAGTCTGTACGAACAGAAGTTACACTGTATACTATACAAACCACATTTTAAGAAACATGAATCAAAATCTGAAAGATAGGAGGGGAAGCTTTATGGACAGGGGAAAGCAGACAATTGTAAGACAATTTTAAGTATGTCCATATATGGAAAAAAAGCAGTGAGCAAGGACAGCTAGCTGACAGAGCAAGTCTCCAATTAACTGAGCTTATAGGCACAAATAAAAAGTGCTAGCTTTGGAAAAGAACAGAAAAAACTTTTCTGAGACAAGAAGGTAAGAAAGAAAAGATGAATGAAGACAGAGAAACTGTAAAATGGAGAATAAATCAGGGGATGGAGAGAACCATTAGAGTCAGTCACTAGCACGTAAAACCATTCATATTAAAATACATTTGGTGGGGTACCAGGGTGGCTCGGTGGGTTAAAGCCTCTGCCTTCGGCTCAGGTCACGATCTCGGGGTCCTGGGATCGAGCCCCACATTGGGGTCTCTGCTCAGCGGGGAGCCTGCTTCTCCCTCTCTCCCTGCTGCCTCTCTGCCTACTTGTGATCTCTATCAAATAAATAAATAAAATCTTAAAAAAAAATAAATAAAATACATTTAGGAAAACATTCAAAATAAATCAGAGATAAGTAACTGAACATTGGGATGACTAGCCAATTGTCTCACAGCTAACTTGCTTGGCAAATTTCCTTGTTCATTTGTAGCACCTCTGTTAATTGCACAAAACGGGTTTTAGAAAGTTTAATAAAATTGGTGGGGATATCCTACAATGTCTTCTGTGATTTCCAGATTTTTCTTGAAGATGGCTCCTTCTCTTCTACAGAAGAGCAAAAACTTCTTCCCAATAAACCTCTATAAGAGCCACAGAATATATTGTTTATGAAAATATTGGTTAGCTCCATCTCAACAAATCAGCTTGAAGATCTAGCTTTACTTAAGAGATTTTTTTTTAAGATTTTATTTATTTATTTGACAGAGAGAGATCACAAGTAGATGGAGAGGCAGGCAGAGAGAGAGAGAGAGGGAAACAGGCTCCCTGCTGAGCAGAGAGCCCGATGTGGGACTCGATCCCAGGACCCTGAGATCATGACCTGAGCCGAAGGCAGCGGCTTAACCCACTGAGCCACCCAGGCGCCCGAGATTATTTTTTTAGAGACACCTGGGTGGCTCAGTCGGTTAAGCCTCTCCCTTCAGCTCAGGTCATGATCCCAGGACCCTGGGATCAAGTTCTGCATCTGGCTCCTTGCTCAGCGGGTAGCCTGCTTCTTTCTCTGCCTCTACCTGCCACTCTCTGCCTGCTTGTGCTCTCTCCCTTTCTCTTGCTGACTTTAAAGATTTTATCTTTATTTATGAGAGTGAGATCGTGCAGTGGAGGGGAGTTAGGGGGTGTGGCAAAGTGGTAGAGGGGGAAGGACAGGGACGAGCAGACTCTTCACTGAGCACAGAGCGGGTCTCGATCCCAGGATCCAGATGGAGATCATGATCTGGGCTGAAACCAAGACTTGGACATTCAATCAACTGAGCCACCCAGGTGCCCCTGCTTAAAAGATTATTTACTTTATGAAATTATCTGCCACAAGACTACTTTAAATAGCAAGATCCTCCAGTAAAGGGATTAATTCATTTGCAGTTAAATATTTGAAGTTAAATGTACATGCCTTGCTGAGCCTTTGCACATTCTCCTCCTTTCTTATCAACTGGCTTTTAATCATTTTTTTGGTAGTTAGAGTACTAAGTTCAAAATTACTAGACAAGACTTTCTGTTCTCTTGATAACACTTATCCCAACTATAATTAATTTCTTTTTTTTTTAAGATTTTTATTTATTTATTTGACAGAGATCACAAGTAGACAGAGGGGCAGGCAGAGAGAGAGGAGGAAGCAGGCTCCCTGCTGAGCAGAGAGCCCGATGCAGGGCTCAATCCCAGGACCCTAAGATCATGACCTGAGCCAAAGGCAGGGGCTTAACACACTGAGCCATCCAGGTGCCCCTATAATTAATTTCTAAAGTAATTCTTTTAATGCTTGTCTCCCCTGACAGACTACAAGCTTCATAAAGGGAAGAGGATGCATGTTATCACTGCGGCACAGCACCCAGCCACCTATTCGGCCTATATGAAGAGTCCAATAAATATCTCTGATGTCTACTTAAAGTCCTTCTTGTTAAAAGAACACTAGCTTGGGGGTGTCTGGGTGGCTTAAAGTGGGTTAAAGCCTCTGCCTTTGACTCAGGTCATGATCCCGGGGTCCTGGGATCGAACCCCATATCGGGCTCGCTGCTCACTGGGGAGCCTGCTTCCTCCTCTCTTTCTCTCTCTGCCTACTTGAGATCTCTGTCAAATAAGTAAATAAAACCTTAAAAAAAAAAAAAAAAGAACACCAGCTTAGTAAGATACAAAAGACATCTTTACACATATATCCTTGGCTAACCTCCAGGAAGCATTATAGCTCTTTACTCAGAGATCACAGTATCATTCCTCAGAGATCCCAATAACTGGCTTATAAGGAAACAGGGATAGGAAAAACTTGAAACTGATCAACAGAAACCTTTAGATTACATCTCCTTCTAATGTGCAGAGATAAATGGGGCAGAAACAAGGACAACAGGTGAAATATAAACTCCATATCAGCTTCTAAAGGAGAATTATTATTAGAGCTGCTGTATCTGCCAGCATACAAAATGGAGATCTGGAATGCTGCTTGCTATGAGGCAATCCAAAAAAATTTTAACAATTCAGCATTACAGGGAACAAGACCTCGGAAGTATGTAAAAAGCGAACAAAATTTACCATTTTAATGAAAGTTACACACACAATGAAGCTATTAAGGGGAATAACTGATGTAGCAATTTTGAGACCAAGCACTTTTTCATTTTACAGCAGTGCAGGGAGAGGCAGGAGGAGGAAAATGCGACAGAGACCAAGACAGAATGAAATGTATGCTCATATTCACTAATAAATACTGCATGCCGACAAGAGTACTACATCAAAATTGAGAGAGCCATCAGTTGGTAATCAAAGTGGGGAAGGGAGAGATATTACTTATTAGTTGGATGCCTGATACTGCCACACTGAAGACAGGCTAAGAGAGAAAAGAGGAAGGGCACAAGACACCTCTAGTAGCCATATCCAGAAGGTAGAAATAGTGGTCAAAATGCTAGGAAAGCTCAGTCTGGTATTAGGGGGTAAAAACCCCAGCAGCACAGAAAAGCAAGGCTAAAAGGCGGAAAGATAAACCAGCAGGCAGAAGATAAATGCCTCCATGCAGGAAGCCAATCATTTGGTTTATTAAACAGATTCCTCTCTGCACCAATATTCCTAGTATTTTTAAAAAGCTCTCCCTGCATTTCCATGGCTAATTTACATTTGCATGACTCTATGTACATAATATCACCTAAGAGAAACTCACACTTTTAATCTGCTGCACTGCTAAATGTCAGTTGAGTGAGGGCAAAAAAAAAACAGGTTTAATGGCCTCAAATTCTCTCTCCCTCCTTCCCAAATGAGGGATTTAGGTCTGCTAAAAGGTACAAAGTTCTCTCCAGAGCCCAATCCTTCTGTAAGCCATAGCCCTGATATTGGAGATTATCTTCCCTTCTGGTGTGACTTCTCCATCTCATTTGCTGTAGTTTTGACTTTAAAATCCATTTTAGGGTTGGCAATTTTGGCTTATTTACCAAAGCTCAGTTAAGTGGTTTTCAAACTCTTCCAAGAGGGGAAGCCAACGGGGTGGGGCTTAGCCATCCCAAATCCAATTCCACCATGGAATGCTGTTTTGTATACTGGAGTTCACAGTAAGAATTCATGGAGAGAAACTTCCACTCCTTCATGGAATTAATACTTACTTCAAGGTGTAGTTCAAACCACTGAGTTTTTGTATGTTTTTTAAAATTCGGTCTTCTTTTTTTTTTTTTTAAAGATTTTATTTATTTATTAGACAGAGATCACAAGTAGGCAGAGAGGCAGGCAGAGAGAGGAGGAAGCAGGCTCCCCGCTGAACAGAGAGCCCGATGCGGGGCTCGATCCCAGGACTCTGGGATCATGACCCGAGCCGAAGGCAGAGGCTTTAACCCACTGAGCCACCCAGGCGCCCCAAAATTCGGTCTTCTAATAGGCAAAAAGAGTAAGTTTTTATATCTCTCCCCAGCCCCCAACTTACCGCCAAAATGGGCGTTTAAGAGTCAACTGAATATACTCCCTTAGTTAATTTTGTCTCTGAGAACATTGGGGAATTTATAAAAATAATTATACATTTCTATGGGTTGGTGCTCTATTTTTCATCATTACAAGACAATCAGATTGGGAACAGACCAAAACTGGTCGAGTGGACTGGCACACGTGTTAAGAAGGTTTTAAGAAGCGGTAGGATTGACAGGTGAAGCAAAAGGTGTGCGGACACTAAGGTCAAAGCTACAGAAACTGAAAGACTTAACAGCACATTTCCTAACGGAAAGGGATCCTCTGTCAGGAAGAGGCCTCCACGTCCTTCATTATCCGGAGCCAAGTCTGATCCTGGCTTTCAGTAAATCTTCGAGTCCCTTGCTCTTAGTAATGGGGCAGACTTCCTACAAGCCAGCAGATTAGGGGTCGCCTATCCCCCGCTTCAGGACAATAGAGGGCTACCGAGATGCCAGGCTTCGGAGTCGTGGAGACGGCAATAGGGACACAGGGAAAAGGAGCAGAATCCACGCCGTCCTGCGGCCCCCGGGCCTGTCAGCTCCTCACCCACCCACCCACCCCCATTCTTCGGTCTAAACTTACCAGGTGGAAGCTACGGCCTTGGGCAGGGAATAAAGTAACTGGGCTGAGTCGGGTCGAGTTCCGCTGCGTTTCTTACAGACGCTGCCGGAAAGACGCTGAAACCCAGTAGCCACCTCCGTCGCCACCGCCTCTGATACTGGGGGGTCTCGCCTCCATCGCTGGCTGCGAGGGCTCTGAGGGCACGTGACCGGAAGTACCAAGGCGGGCCTGCCGGGCACGTGACCCAGAGCGCGGCCGCCATGACACCTTCCGCTAGTTCCCTCCCTCCCCCGCCGGTTCCCGCCTGTTTCATTTCCTTTCGCGGGTCTCAAGCTGTGAAAAGTCCCGGGATCCTGGCTGGCTCACCCCTTTAGCCTAAACGTCCTCCGGTCCCCGTTGGCGCTGCGTCTTCGGCCGGCAGCAATCCGTGAACTGCAGGCCGCAGAGAGCGTAATTGCGACCGCGGCCGGAGGGGGAGGGACCACGCGCAAGCAGGGGCGTAGCCCGTCACGTGACAAGGAAGTACCGTTAATAGCGTTGTCCCCGCGTCCTCGGCGCTTGTGGATGACGTAAACCGGGGCGGGGAAGTGCGGAAGGGGAGAAAGACTCACAGGTGTCGCTCTTAGTTGCTCGTGGAGTGTCTGTACCGCTTTAAGTTGCTCGGTGAGTGTCACGGCGACCGGCCGTGAGAGAGGGTCTGATTCACTGAGAATTGGGGGCTACCAGCCTGGAGATGAAGCGGGGCTGAGCGGTGCTGCTGGTCTGTCAACCTTGCTTTGGAAAAATTGGTTGCCGATGCTTCTCTCCTGGAGAAATTTGAATATAGTATTAAAGACATCGCTGCCAGAAAGTTATTGGTTCCGCTAGAAAGCTTCTTGTGCGTAGGGTAGGGACCGTGTGCAGCGGTGGGTACAAAGCGCGCCGAATGCATGATGCATTTATGAGTGAGTCTCCATTTCTCTGACGAGTTTCTCTGAGGAATTCTCGGATTATTATTTCTTGGGTAGAACGATCCTGTTGTGGAATGGGGGAATCTCCTGTTACTCTTAGCATAGTATCTGTAATTTTTGCTTGCTTCCTTCTCTTTTCCTCCTCCTTCCACGTAGCTAGTGGGGGAAAAAGAACGCTGTTGTTTGCTTTTGACGTGTGAGCAGCAAACACTGGTCCATTGGTAGAGTAAGTATTAGGGTGATGAGAAAAACCTTTTCTTAATCCTACTACTCGTTTATGTTATCATCAAGTTATGCGTGGACATGGAAACATGATTATTCGATTTGAACTCAGGAGAACTGGATTGTAGTCTCTGCTCTGGCTTAGCAGAGTTCTGTAACCTTGGGCAAGCCAACCCTTAAGATTGTTGCACTGACTTTGGTAAGCACTTATAGCCACCCTCTATTTGTTTAGGTTTTTAAATATTAACAAGTAATATTTAAACTCAGCTTTGCAGAAAGGGTTTTGTTCGATGGATGAAGGATCAAAAAAGAGTATCTATTAAACCATGGAGGCGCCGAAAGTTTATACAGTGAAAGAGAGACAAAAGATAATCTTGGTATAGTTGGAAAACGGTATAAAGTGGAAGATGAGGCTGGAAAAAGAAGTAAGGATGACATGATAGATTATGTAAGAAGGGGAGCCTTTGAAGATTTGTACAGAGATTTCTTTTTAAAAGTACATATTTGGGGCACCTGGGTAGCTCTGATGGTTAAGCGTCTTCCTGTGGCTCAGGACATGATCTTAGGGACTTAAGATCAAGCTCCACATCGGGCTCTCCACTCAGCGGCGAGTCTCTGCTTCTCCCTCTCCCTCTCCAATCGCTCTCTCTTTCCCGCTCTCAAATAAATAAAATCTTGAAAAAAAAAAAAAGTATGTACTTAAAGGGGCTCCTGGGTGGTTCATTTGAGCTTCTGACTGTTAATTCGGGCTCAGGTCATGATCTCAGGGTGGCGGGATCGAGCCCCCTATTGGGTTTAGCGCAAGTCAGCTTGAGATTCTCTCCTCCTTCTAACACCCCCCCACCCCATGCTCTCGCTCGCTCTCTCTCAAGTAAATAAATAAAATCTGTTTAAAAAAAAGTTCTTAAAAAAATCTTGTTATGGAAAATTACAAACAGACAGACAAAAGTAGATAGGATAATAAAATGAACCCCATGTACTCAGAACCGATCTTTAACAATCGTCAACATCGTGCTATTGTTTTTACAGAGAATTTAAATGTGTAAGTACTTTTTATATTCATTGTCACGTTTGATTAATAGCAAATTTCAGGTTGAGTTCAGTTCTATTGTACGTAAATACTAGGTAGGAAGATTATATTCATTTTATGTGAAAATGTCTTTGGGTTTTAGTTGAGTCAAAAGTGTGACATGGCCACTTCAGAAACACATCAGATGGTATTTTAGGTTGTAATATAGAAACTTAGTGTCCAGATCCAGGAGGTTACTGTTTCTATTCTATTCTGTGTTATCCAGCTACTTAAGGAATATTGTGTTCTATTCTAGGTACCATATTTTCAGGCAAACCCTATCACCTGTGTAGAAGATTGACAAGAATAGAGAGGAATTTGGAAATTGTCATGCCAGAAATGATTGAAGAATTGGGAATGTTAAATTTTTAGAAGACCTAAAGAAAAAAAACTTTTTTTAGAAGACCTAATAACACTTTTCAGATACTGAAGGGTTGTTTTGGAAGAAGTAAATTTGCTCCCTTAAACTGTAGAAGACACAATCAGAAATAATTAGTAAAAGCTCTAAGTAATAAGATTTAAATATTAAAAGGAGAAAATTAGCACAAAGAAGTATAAATTTGGAGTTGGCTTACCACCATCACCCTGCAACTTTTCTTGAGAACTGACATTGCTTTTGCTGTTTCTTTTTCATTCTCATTTCCCATTAGATCTTTTTTTTCTTTTAGAAAAACAGGAACTTACTAGGTTCTTTTTTACCTCATTAAATTATAACTTGTAGGACACTGAGATCAAGGCCAAATGGCCTATCCACCTCAGAGCTTAGGATAACAAACAGAAGAGATAGATACTGTGGGCTTGATGTCATTCCTCTCTATCTTCTTTAGGATTTTATACTATGGTTTTGTTTTTTTCTTGAATCTTCAGTACTTCTCATTCTAAAGACTCTAAGCTACTACTTATAAATCGTTTGAGTATTTCCTGCTCAGAAAGTAAAGAGAGGTTGGGGTGTCTGGGTGGCTCCATTGGTTACATGTCAGACTCTTGATTTCAGCTCAGGTCACAACTTCAGGGGTTTGGGCTCGTGCCCCACCTCCACTGGCTCCTCATTCAGCAGGGACTCTGCTTGAAGAGTCCCTTAGCCTCTCTCCACTTTCAAATTAGTCTTAAAAAAAAAAAAGTCAAGAAAAGTTTTCTTTTCCACCAGGTTTCTTGAATAATTGGAAGGCCTTATCTTTACTTCCTTACCACTCAATATTTTTCTGAAATCTTTGTTTTCTAGTGTGTGCCCACAGCACTTCACAGAAGTTGTGATTGCCTAACACCAAATCCTTCAGTTCCTTTCTGTTGCCTCTCAAAATTTCTTCAGGTTCCTTTGTTTGAAAGTCAAAAGCATTTCATACCTTGTGCTGAATTACTCTTCTGTTTTTATCTTTCATTACTCCATTTGTATCCTGTGTTTCAACCAAAGACTAAATGTATCTCCAAATGTATCCTCTATATTTTTGCTTATTGCTGCCATTTTCCTTTTCCTCCTGATAAAATTCTACTCAGCTCCAGTGCTATTCCCTTAGGAAGTTTTCTATGATTCCTTTGTGGTTCTTCTGCCTCTAAATTCCAACATAGCACTTTGCTTCTCTCTCCCTTTTGAGGGGTATGTGCGTGTGTGTGCATTTTCTCCCTATTTATGAAGTGACTGATTTCTGGAATTATTTGTCTTGTTCCCACCATTGTGCCTCGTATTCACTAAGAAGTCAATAAAATGAATGAGTGAAAAGAATGAGAGATTTTTCACAGATCAGGAATTCTCAATTTTGGGGGGAGCATAAAGATTGTATTTATTTATTTTTAAAAAGAGCTTATTGATTTATTTGAGAGAGTGTGCAAAAAATGTACTTATTTATTGAGAGAGGAGGGAGGGGCAGAGGGAGAAGAAGAAGCAGACTCCCTGCTGAGCAGGGAGCCCAACATGGGGTTTGATCCTAGGACCCCAGGATCCTGACCTGAGCTGATAGCACACCCTTAACTGACTGAGCCACCCACGCAGTCCAAAGGATTTATTTCTAGTTAATCTCTACACTCAGAGTGGGGTTCGAACTCACAGCCCTGAGATCAAGAGTCACATACTCCACTGGCTGAGCCAGCCACGCACCCTGGAATTCTCAGATATTTTGCATATGGGACTACTAAAGATTTGTTTTTCGTTTTTTTTTTTTTTTTTGAACTACTATTCGCCTCGCAGAGATCAAGCTGTGTTAAGAACATTATAACAAATAGGAAATAAGACTGTATTATGTCTATATGTCTATACAATAAAAAAAAATCATAAGTGTATGTGTGTTTTGCCACTGGGAAGGATGCTCCCTGAAAGTTAGGATTTTGTTTTGTCTCCTGGACCTAGAACAGTGCACAGGTGGGTGCTATTGTAACCTAACAAACTTTGTGTTCACGCCTGTGAATCACAGGTAGAAACTACACGGGGTAGAGTTGTTGCACAAAGGAAACTTTATTTGCAGCAAATAGGGAGATCATGGGGAATAACTTCCAAAGCTGTGACTCCCCAAGCAAGGATGAATGGGTTTCTTTTACTTAGGGTTAGGATGAATATTTAGATAGGGGAGCCTTGTACTATGTAGAGGCTAGCATAAGGTCGTGCATGCTCCTTAAGGAAACATGCTTATGCATACGTTGTATGTTAAACGTAAAGCAGGCTTGTGCTCCTCCATGGGTTATTTTAGTATTCTACTGAGGTAAAGGTAACTGTGGGTCACTCCCGGGTCTCTGCATGGTTGCTCTGAAAAGGCCTGATTTCCGGGGTTAAGCTCAAACTGGTCCAGGCTGCCTGAGCGGATGGAGCTCCTGTCAGAGCAACGGTTACTGCTTGAGGGGTAGTTTCAGTTTCTTTCCATCACGGGATGTTAGGCCCCTGGGGTTTTTTGCTTGAGTTAAGAGATAAGCTAGAAAGCAGAGCTTAAGGAAAAATGTGGGACAAAGGTCAGTGGGAAAAAGCCAGTGAGAAGTAAAGGTACGGTCCTAGGGTCTAGCTGGTGACGCTCTGTACATATTTGATCAATAAGTGAGTGAGTAAATACATGTGGTTCTGGGAAAAAAAAATTAAAAAGTACAAGTAATTTAAAAACAAAAATAAATGGTTGTTTCTAAATTTTTCTGTACTGTTTGCTTTTCTTAATTTGACAAAAGACTTAGGAAAGTTAAAATTAATGGGTAAGAATTTTCTTGAATTTTACTTCTTTTTTGGAAGTTGGTGCAGTTTAACAAAAAGGTGAATTTCTTGATCCTTATATCAACACTTGAGAGTTGCAGAACAGATAAACTCTTGCGTTAGTTTACAATGTCTTCATTGGGTATTTAGCATTTGCTGTTTTGTATTCTTATTCCTATTCATTTGTATTAGTTCTCTTATTAAAGCTCTTTTCTTTGAGTTTTTAATTCCCTGCACCTTACTTCCCACTATGTAGATGCATTCATTCATTCAGCAGATACTTACTGAGCCCCTGATGGTTTGGAGAAGGAGTTCCAGAAGTCTTTTTCTTTGAAGCACTCTTTCAAGCCAAATTGTTGGCTGGTAACTATTGAGTTTGCTGATAGGGTTTATAGTTTGAAGCCTTTAGAGAACATTGCCTTTTAATGAGAGACTCCGAAAGGCAGAAGAAGACTTACAGCTTGAAGTACAACCGAGGTTGCTATTTTACCAAAGAGGAGCTTGACCAGTTTCCCTCTTAAATCCTACATTGCCTATCCTACCCACTCGCACTGTGAGATAAACAGAGTGGGGTAGGATTAGGGAGGACCTTGACATTCTGGACTTGATCATCTGCGAGTTTCAGAATCAGGCAATGATACAGTAGAAGGTGATGGTTCCATATAATATTATCTATGTGCCTTCTTTCCACTTAGATGCTAAGTACCTCCAGAGTAGGGATCCTTGTCCCTTTCTCCCTTTCTCATAATTCTCTTTGTTCTCCATATATCCATTAAATATATGCTGACTGAGCAAAGAGCTTCTTAAATTTTATTTTTGCAGGTGTTATTCAGGAGTACTTTGCCTGTCACTCAAGGTGGTTTCAACTTTCCAACTCAATGGCTTTTGTGCCAGTGATACCGGAGTCCTACAGCCATGTTCTTGCAGAGTTTGAGTCTCTGGATCCATTACTTTCAGCCCTGAGGCTGGACTCCAGTCGTCTAAAGGTGAATTTCTTGATCCTTATATCAATTTCATGTTCATATTTATATATTTTGTGGGCTCTGTTGTATATGCTCCCTGCCCTCTAGTTCTTTATGTTTACTGGAATCTTGGATATTCTTCCCTATGCTAGTAATATCTTACATACAAGTATCATGTTCTTAGCTCTTTTTTTTTTTAAATACCTATTTTTTTTTAAAGATTTTATTTATTTATTTGACAGACAGAGATCACAGGCAGAGAGGCAGGCAGAGAGAGAGAGGAGGAAAGCAGGCTCCCCTCGGAGCAGAGAGCCCGATGTGGGGCTCGATCACAGGATCCTGGAATCATGACCCAAGCTGAAGGCAGAGGTTTTAACCCACTGAGCCACCCAGGCGCCCTTTTTTTTTTTTTTTTAAAGATTTTATTTATTTGTGAGAGAGCATGTGTGCATGTGCGTGAGCACAAGCTGGGGCTGAGGCAGAGGGAGGGGGTGAAGCAGACTCCCCACTGAGCAGGGAGCCTTCTTCTCTCTCTCCCTCTGCCTGCCTGTGCTCTCACTCTCTCTCTCAAATAAATAAATAAAATCTTAAAAAAAAAAAAAGACAGCTTGGGTAAATGCATATTTAGATTTTCTAGCTTCTGTGGTGGAAAGCAAGGTTGAGAGATTTGGGAGTGTCTGTTCATCAGGCAAGCAGCAAATTTTGTCACAGGGTATTATTGGGTACAGTATGACCACTATTTTCTCTGGTGGATAAGGAAAGGGGATCATTAAGCTGAGGGCTGGGGAAGACATAATTGACCTGCATCTGTGTCCTCCACAGGCCAACTTGTACTAAAAGCTATGGGTAGTTTGAGTGCTAATTATGTAGACTAGAAATGATTCACGTTGAGTAAGTGGTTACAGCATTTGCTTTATCCCCTGGAGACTTACTTGATCTTTCATCTTTGTGGTCAGCATTGGAATGACCTAGCCAAATTAAGCAAAAGATAAATGGTCTAATAACTGGATTTTGCTAAGAGAAAATTACTCGTTTGTACAATTGAGCCTATTCACTCATTTCGAGATTCAGTTAAACATTTAAAACCAAAATGTTCTGTATGTTTCACTATACTAGAATGAAAGGGTAAGTGGCATTATGTGGTGTCAAACTGGGCAGGGAGTAGGGTGGGGGGAGGAACCTGCTACACAGATCCTTCGCATTCGTTTCCTGCAGTTAATTTGGTTATGTGACTTTGATGATCTCTTGCTTGTCTGTTTCCATGTTTTTAGTGCACGAGCATAGCTGTGTCTCGGAAATGGTTGGCTTTGGGCAGTTCAGGAGGAGGACTCAATCTCATTCAGAAGGAAGGCTGGAAGCACAGGCTCTTTCTTTCACACAGGGTAAGATTAAGGGTAGTCCTGTCATACCATTTGGAATATCTTTTGTTAAGTTCCAGTTTCTCTGTTATGAATAATCATTTGGAGTCAAAGAGGAATGTAAATCTTGAGATTTAAAAGTAAAAAATTAATGTTTTTGAGAAGCCTAGTATTCTTCCTTTTATGTTATAGGAAGGTGCAATTTCTCAGGTTGCCTGTTGTTTACACGATGATGATTATGTTGCTGTAGCTACCAGGTGAGAAACTGCTTTAAAATAATGTGATCTTTTCTAAATACATTTAATTTAATTTTACATTGTGTATTTTACATTTTGTATTTTTTTAAAGGTTTTATTTATTTATTTGACAGACAGAGATCGCAAGTAGGCAGAGAGGCAGGCAGAGAGAGAGGAGGAAGCAGGCTCCCTGCTGAGCAGAGAGCCTGATGCGGGACTCGATCCCAGGACCCTGGGATCATGACCTGAGCCGAAGGCAGAGGCTTTAACCCACTGAGCCACCCAGGTTCCCCTACATTTTGTATTTTATATTTTATTGAGAGTGAGCACTCAAGCCAACAGAGAGAGAGAAAGAACCCTAAGCGGGCTCTGTGCTGAGTTTGGAGCTCAATGCCATGCGGGGGGGCTCCATCTATGATCCTGAGACCATGACCTGAGCCAAAATCAAGAGTCAGACACTTAACTGATTGAGCCACCCAGAAGACCCTCTAAATACAGTTTAAATTGACAGATGTAGTTGTGTGTTTGTTAGTGTGGCCAACCATCCTGGTTTGCCTATGACTGTCCCAGTTTTAGCACTGAAAGTCTTGTGTCCTCAGTAAATCTTTCAGTTTCCAGCAAACCAAGACAGACAGTTGGTCACTGTGGGTTATGGAAAATGTCAGTATGCGGCAACAACATTTCACTGGCCTTAAAAGAGTAAGGTAACTGAGAACATCTAAGTTCTCTCGTACTGGATTGGTGGACTAAAGCTAGGAAATTAGTACCTTGACTTTCTACTTCCTCTTTTTTGAAGAGCAGGAGTTTGCATGTATATTTTATATAATTGATACTGTGATACAAAGAAATTGCACCTTTTTCACCATTGCCAAATGTCTGCTTCTGTGACTCATTTTCTTGCAGTCAAGGTCTCGTAGTTGTTTGGGAGTTAAATCAGGAGCGTCGTGGGAAACCAGAACGAATTTATGTGTCTTCAGAGCACAAAGGCCGAAAAGTTACAGCTCTCTGTTGGGACACAGCTATTCTTAGAGTTTTTGTAGGTGATCATATGGGGAAAGTTTCTGCCATCAAACTTAACACTTCCAAACAAGCAAAGGTAAGAAGCAGTCCAGTTCCTTGTGTATGTGGGTGAGATATAAGATACTGTCTTATAGAATTTCAATTGAAGAACACAATTTTATCTACTATATTTCTTGGGGGGCTGATCTAGAGCCCAAGCTATTAATTTTGAGGAGACTTGTTTGTGTGTAGGAAATATAGTAGCCTGATTCAACTTGATACGTTATTAAGGGTGGCTTTTGTGAGCTGACTTCAGTAATTTGCACATTGTCTATTGCAGTACTTTGTAATTCACCTGTATGATGCACTTAAATTAAGCATTAATACTAGGCTATTAATAAAGATAAGATTCTTCTCTTTTTTTGTTTTTCCTTTTGAGAGAGAGAGAAAGAGATAATGAAAGGGGGCAAGGACAGAGGGAGTGAATCTTTCAAACAGATTCCTTGCTGAGCACAGAGCCTGATGCAGGGCTTGATCCCAGGATCCATGAGGTCATGACCTGAGATGAAACCAAGAGTTGGACGCTTAACTGACTGAGCCACCCAGGCACCCCAATGAGATACCTCTTTATTAGTTGTGTGAACAAAATGGGAAACATAGAAATGGTATCAGTTGTCCAGGCTTCTGTTCTCCAGGTCCCTATTTAGAAGAAACTCATGAGTCTAGGTAGATTTTTTCTCAAAATGGATGTAACTTACCGTAAATTGAATCTTAAGAGGTACTTCCTGGATTGTGCTCAGCTGCATGGGTCCCAGGCTTCCTGCTACAGTTGTTGGAGCAGAAGGGTTAAGTTTCAGGTTATCCTAACAGAATGCTCCAGTCTCTCATTAAGGCAGAGCAGACCGAATTCTTACTGTCCCTCTTCTCCAAAATTGTTATAATGGGGAGCTTGGCTTATTTCCACATAGGATCTTTGAAGGAAAAGAAGAAATCTAACTACCATTGGCTAAATTATTTTATTTTAATTAACACATCAGAATATTCTTCTGATTTGGTCATGGTAACCCATCAAAGTTACCGCTTGATGCCTAACTTTTTTTTTTTTTTTTTTTTTTTTAGATTTTATTTATTTGACAGACAGAGATCACAAGTAGGCAGAGAGGCAGGCAGAGAGAGAGGAGGAAGCAGGCTCCCTGCTGAGCAGAAAGCCAGATGCGGGGCTCGATCCCAGGACCCTGGGATCATGAACCAAGCCGAATGCAGAGGCTTAACCCACTGAGCCACCCAGGCGCCCCCCCCCCTTTTTTTAAAGATTTTATTTATTTGACAGAGATCACAAGTAGGCAGAGAGGCAGGCAGAGAGAGAGATTCCTAACATATTTTTAATCCCCAAAGCATTTGGAACCTTACAGGTGCTATAGCCCTAATTTGTCTTTTTTTCCAAAGGAAGAAGTACTGTTTTTTGTGTGACAGTTCTGTCACATGTTCCAAAACTTGCTTTATCTTTGTCATTCCAGTTTCTAAGATTAGATAACCAGAAACAGAGGCTTAAGAGTTGTCTTCTACAGTTATGTAACCAAGTATGTCACAGCTTTTAAATGAGTGGAACTTCGATATCCTAATAGGCAAATTAAATTTTGGCCCATTTGAAATTTGTTTTTCTGCTATCCAGTTATTTTCACTTAAAAGGTAAAGAGAAGGAGATTATACAGGTATGTAAAGATGAGTCTTCTTTCCTTGTCATGTCTCTTTTAGGCAGCTGCTGCCTTTGTGATGTTTCCTGTCCAGACAATAACAACGGTTGACTCCTGTGTTGTGCAATTAGATTATTTGGACGGAAGACTCCTTATATCTTCACTTACTCGGTCATTCTTGTGTGACACTGAGAGGTATATTGGCCAACCATGAGTCATAGGTGATGCGGAGTTCTGGAACTCTCAGAGACTCAGATGTCATCTAGCCCAAACCCCTCTGTTCAGTAATACAGATGTTGATGAGGAACCAGCTGTGTGCAAGCTGATGTTAGAGAACAGGAGAGACAGGAGACAGAGACAGTCCAGTGGGCGACTGAGACAGATGTTCAGTTAACTCCGTGAAGGGTGGTCACAGTGCCATGAAGGGAGGCCCAGCAAAGGCCTGTTTCAGTATGGGGGCTCAGGAAGTCTTCCTTGATTGAATTTGTTGTTGTTTAGAGTTGTGTGTTTAATAGCATTGTACTGATTGGGTGAAGAATAATTAAGAACTTTGTGATACTGATAGATATTTTATCAAAATCTCCAGGGTGGAGGCAAAGATTCAGTGAATGGCAAAGGAGGAGTGTGTTAGAGGTAGCTGTGAAACACCAGAGCCAAACAGGAAACAGCTTGGAATAAATATTATGTACCCCTGTGCTGAAGTTCCTCAGCCATTCTCCCTGCAGGGAAATTTTCACTCCTGATTCTATTTTCCCAGTACCATATTCTCCAGGGCCAGCCACCCTTTTGAATATTTATTAAGGAAAATTTTGAGCCTACATGAAAGAGAATTTTATATTGAACCCTGTGAACCCACCAGGCAGCTTCACTAATTTTGATGATGGTTTTTGGTAGGCTGAATTTGGAGTAAGAGGGGAAGGAAGGGACGTTCTAGCAGGGAGGAACAGCCTCTTGGGGAAAAGTGAGAAAGAATTAGGCATATTTTAAAACCTGCCAGCCTGGCTTAAGTAGGGCAGTTGGGGAAGATCGGGTTAGTAAATTGGCACCATAGTGAGAGTAGCAGCCTTAAATGTCACATAATTAAGTGGATTCTCAGGTCATTTTAAGAAGTTGTGCATATAGAATGTCAGGGTTTGAAAATTGATTTCCTTAGAACTATTCAGGCTTGGAAAGTCTTTATGTATTTCTAGGAGTTCATATGTCTCAATTAGAAGGCAGCTATTCTAGAAAGCAGGAGATTATTACAAAAGGTTTGAAGGAAGGTCTGCAGAGTCAGGGATGGTAGAGGGAAGGTTGGGGAGAAGGTATACTTTGTATTTATTTTCTTGGATGGGAAAGGCACATGGAAAGGAGGCCAGTTACAACAGGTGGCAGGTGTCTGAGATCAGAGAACCTAGCTGGACAGCACAGAGGCAAGGCCTTGAGATGCACATGGTCAGTTTACATGAGTTTGTGGGAAGGAGGATGTACTTGGTTCTGACTTGTCTTATACTATAGCTCAGTGATGAAGTTAGACTTGGAGAATTGGAGATCATCTAGTTGTCACCCTTTCATTCTTACAGATCAGAAAGCCTAGGCGTCCGAAGTGATAGAGCATGCCTGATATTACCGTGCTGGGAAGAGGCAGGCAAGACTAGAACCTTTCTGTCTCGATTCTCTGCCTCTGCTCTTACCTCACAGTTCCCCCAAAACAACCTTGACATTGGACCTTTGGCCATTAACTCCACACTTGAGATTTTGGTAAAGTATTTATTAGCTTCACCAAGTTCCTAACTATTCTGTAGATTTTCAAGTTTACCAAGGGACCCAATATAGAAAGATATATGATAAGCTTTTTAAAATAAAGAGCTAAATAAGTAGAGGCTTATTTTTCCTTCTGTGCAGTAGAGTTGCTCATCATCATTTTCCCATTCACAGGGGCGTGGCTAGAGTTGGTTATGAGAATAGCATAGATTCTGCTGTTAGAATAACATGTTAAAGAAATGCCCAGTTCCTGTTAAGTGGAATTCAGTTTGGGAGGACATGGATAGTACAATAATTTTAAAAATACATTTATATTTAAAATTTTTTGTTTCAATCTATATTCCCTCCCAACAAACAGCATTTTTTTTTTTTTAAATAGGCTACACACCCAGCATGGAGCCCAATGCAGGGCTTGAACTCTTGACCCTGAGATCAAGACCTGAGCTGACTGAGATCAAGAGTCGGATGCTTAACCGACTGAGACATCCAGGCACCCCAACATTTTTTTAAAATGGGGGCCCTTAATAACTAATTGAAGTGATAGATACAAATTTTCTTCTCCTGCCAGCCACTCGCTATTTTCTGTTACTATTGTTGATGAGCGAGGTGGATCCCAGGAAGGAATAAAAAAAATAGAAACAAAGAACTATAGGGTATAGGGGAGAGAACATTGACTAATGGAGCCTGACAGTATGATTTCAAATTCTGGCCCTACCACTTTTTAAGCCTTGCTAAATACTGGTTTCCCCATCCAGAACATAGAGATAGTTCTAAGGATTAACTAAGGTAATGTATATGAATTACTTAGCCTTGTGCCTGTTACATATTGTTTGAAAACGTAGAAAGCAAGGTTAATGAGCATGTGAGTAAGAATGAGTTGCCTTTATTTGTTCACTCAGCAAACATTCATTGCCCTCTTCTGGACCCTTAGTACTGTATTAAGCCACAGAGGTTATAACGTAAGCAAGAAATAGATTTTATTTCCCAAATAACGTAAGTAATAAATCCCTAGCTTCTTAGATTGCTCTGTATGCATTTCGAGGCACTTTTACATCATGATCTCATGGTATGTACCGTTCTTACAGTTTTTCATAGTACGCAGGTTACACTATGAGGTTATGTTTGATTCACGAAACAAAGAAGTACAGGGATATTTATTGAATTATATCTAAAATCAGCTTGTAAATTCACACTACAGAGCATATTAGATCATTCTCTTATAGAGGAGTTTGAGTATATGGAACACTGCAGTGCGTGATCAGTGCTTTCTGTAGGCCAGATGCTGTGCCTTGAAATTCAACTAAAGAAGAGTAAGAAATGGCTTTTGTCCTAAAGAAAATCATAATCTGTTGTTCTGATATACACAATTGCCATATATAACGTGGTAAGCACCCAGGGAAGCATGGAATTCAGCTTATGGCATCAAGGAAGTCTCTCAGAGGAAGAATGGTGTAATGAAGTCCTGGAGAATAAGTAAAGCAGATTTTAGGAAGAGACCTCTTTATGTTGTCACCTTCCGTGTTCTCAGGCAGTATACTGAGCTCTTCTATTTAGTTCATGTACTCATCAGGAAATAGTGTTCAAGGTTGCCATGTTTCAGAAGGACTTGGCCTTTTGAAGAACGAGTGAGGAGTTTCCTGGGTGTCAGCAGTGGGGACGGCTTCGAGACAGGGTGGGAGAGGTAGCTTAGCAACTCCCATGGAGAGTCCACCTTTTACAAGGTGATTAGGGATGGAATTTTTTAAAATAACTTTTCAGTAAGATTTAAGGATGTATGAAATGGTTGGCTGGCACTCATTTTGTAGATTTGAAAGGGGACTTCAGATAGAATTGTGAGCCCCTATTCTGTGGGTAATAAACTGAGTACTAATGTGACTTTGCTTCCTGTTGTAGAAATAGTCAATGGCAGGTCAAAGCTAGAGCCCTGTTTTGACCTTTCCAAGGTGCTGCTCTTTCCAGTATACTGCTACTATGAATATAGAGGGGACATTATGGCCATGCTGCTTTGTAGTACCATTGTTTTTATTTATTTATTTTTTTTTATGAGTAAACTTGCTTTCTTTTCCTTTTTGGGAATCAGAGAAAAATTTTGGAGAATTGGAAGCAAGGACAGAGATGGAGAATACGGAGCTTGTTTCTTCCCTGGAAGGTGTTCTGCGGGCCAGCAACCCCTAATATATTGTGCTCGCCCTGGCTCCAGGATGTGGGAAGTGAACTTCGATGGGGAAGTTATAAGTACACATCAGTTTAAGAAACTCCTCTCTTCACCACCTCTCCCTGTGATTACCCTAAGGTAATGATTTGTGTGGCTGGTAGGGACTATTTGAGGAATTTACGTGTAGGAGTTGGGTTGAAATCTCTGATGTTCTAGATTAATCTAGAATAAAATCTAGTTAAAGATTTTATTATGCCTTCTAAGAGTGAAGTAGAATTATTATTATTTTTTTTTTTTGGAAAGAGATCACAAGTAGGCAGAGAGGAAGGGAAGCAGGCTCCCCACTGAGCAGAGAGCCTGATCCAGGGCTCAATCCCAGGACCCTGGGATCATGACCTGAGCCGAAGGCAGAGGCTTTAACCCACTGAGCCACCCAGGTGCCCCTGAAGTAGAATTTTTATTAACGATTTAGAGAAACCAAAAAGTCCTAACCAGTTATCTTTGGTATAATTGAAGTAGATTGAATAAAGGTAGATGAATTAGATGCAGCAAAACTTTTCCTATGTAGGGAACAGGATACTTTTATGTTGTGATTCAATCATTAACAGACTGTTTACTTCCTAGATCAGATCCTCAGTATGATCATACAGTTGGGTCCTCCCAATCTTTGTCTTTCCCCAGACTCTTGCACATTAGGTAAGTTTCTCCTTTTGAGCTTTCAAAAAAAAAAACAATAATAATAATGAACACTTTTTCTCTTTGCTGCATGTTCACAGGCTGTTAGCTTTTTTTTTTTTTTTTAAAGATTTTATTTATTTGAGAGTTTAAGAGAGAGTGAGGGAGAGAGAGAGCACCAACCAGGGGGAGAGACAGAGGGAGAAGCAGACTCCCCACTGAGCAGGGAGCTGACGCATGGCTCCATCCCAGGACCCCAGGATTGTGACCTGAGCCAAAGGCAGACAGTTTGACTCAGCCATCCAGGCGCCCTGGCAGTTAGCTTTCCTTCTTTCTTTTTTTTTTTTTAAAGATTTTATTTATTTATTGACATACAGAGATCACAAGTAGACAGAGAGGCAGGCAAAGAGAGAGAGGGAAGCAGGCTTCCTGCTGAGCAGAGAGACCGACGAGGGGCTCAATCCCAGGACCCCGGGATCATGACCTGAGTCAAAGGCAGAGGCTTAATCCATTGAGCCACCCAGGCGCCCCGGCAGTTAGCTTTTTAAAAGGTTTTTGGATTTAACTGTTGTTGAGAATTTAGGAAATGCCTATGTTACATGAAGTGTTATAAGAGGAATATAAAGATCATGGATGTATGTTGCTTTTTTGTGTTGCAAATTGATCTCAACCAGTTGGACAGTCTGTAATTATCAGGGAACTTCTGATAATTAGAGCTATGAACTGTTGATACTCTTTCTTTCATAATCTCTCCTTTCTGCTGGGAGGTTACAATGAAAGCAAGTCTCAGACTGAAGTCAGCCACACATAGATATGTTTTTTAGCAGGTAGGCACAAACCTAATTATAGAACTTTTTCTTCTAAGCTTGGTAAACTTTCAGCTCTGTGTCCTTTAGGTGCTCTGACAAGTACCTTGCATGAAAGATCTGCTTGAAGCACATTCAGCCATATTCTAACTTTTTTTTTAAGAGTTTATTTATCTATTTGGGGGGTAGAGCACAGAGGGAGAGTGCAAGGGAGAAGCAGAGCCCCTGCTGAGCAGAGCCGGATGTGGGCCTCAATCCCAGGACCCTGAGATCATGACCCAAACTCAAGGCAGATGCTTAACTGATTGAGCCACCTGTGTGCCCCACATTCAGCCATATTCTAACATTGGGGTTCACCTAGCCTTCCAGTTGGATTAGGTGCAAAAGTCCACTAAGTGGCAGCACAGAGTGCCACTAAAGGCTGGGTTTGCTGAGTCTTACACCTTGTTCTGCCAGTGTTATAATTTCCACCCAGTCTATGTGTCTTGAACTCATTTCATCGATGGATATTATTTCTAGTATCCCTTAGGTTAATGCATAAGATCTCTAATGCAGATTCAGAGAATGTTATTTAGAGGTTTTATAGAATAGTCTGATTGGGTTCTTTCATCAAAGGCTAACTAACTGCTCTTATAATGTGATAAAAAAAAATACTCTTGAAATGTTAACTAATTGCCCCTGATGTATGTATATGTCATACTTCCTATACTGGTATATTTTAAAATTAAATTGTAAACACTTTAACATATTCCTAATTCACCCTGAAAATTACTGAGAAAAGATGACTGTTTGTTCATGATTGGATAAAGCATATTAAAAACTCTTCCTGGGGCTCCTGGGTGGCTCAGTTGGTTGGGCGTCTGCCTTCTGCTCGGGTCATGATCCCAGGGTCCTGGGCTCCCTGCTCAGCAGGGATCTTACTTCTCCCTGTCCCTCTGCCTGCCACTCTGCCTACTTGTGCTCTCTCTCTGTCAGATAAATAAATAAAATCTTTTAAAAAGACCAAAAGGGGTGCCTAGGTGGCTCAGTGGTTAAAGCCTCTGCCTTTGGCTCAGGTCATGATCTCAGGGTCCTGGGATTGAGTCCCGCATTGGGCTCTCTGCTCAGGGAGTCTGCCTCCTCCTCCTGTCTCTCTCTGCCTGCCTCTTCTGCCTACTTGTGATCTGTCTGTCAAATAAATTAAAAATATATATATATATTTAATAAATAAATAAATAAAAATTAAAAGACCAAAAAATCCCTCTTCCTTTATGGCACTTATTATGACTTATGATTACATATTCATACAACATTTATGCTTGTTTTACTCTTAGTAAGTGCTGTGTGTCTGTTTTGTTCATTATATTCTCAGCGCTTGGCCTAGCCTCTGGCACATGACAGACGTGGACTGACTGTGGTGTGATTGGTGAGGAAGCCCTTTTCCCAAGAGTATGTTTTCTAACGGCAAGGCCACAGTCACTCGGTTCTCCTGGTAGAGTTGTTCTTTGAGTTAAGCTATTTAAAGCTCCTGTTATAGTCTCTGCCGTAGCATACAAAGCCCTTGATGATCTGGCTCTGCCTACTGCTCAGTTTAAGTAGTAATTAATGCCGGTTTGAAGCCTCTGCTGACTCTTCCAGCAGGATGAGATTAGACACTTATTCCCAGGCACTATTGTCACACCTTGTTGATTCCTCTGTCACCACCTGTTTCACTGTACCGTGAATATCAATCCCAGCACCAGATTGTCAACTCCTTTGCTCTGGGCTTGGTCTTAGGCACACAGAAGTCTCTCAAATAACAGCTCAGTTAAAGAATTCAGTGAAGATTTTTTAAAAAAACATGAGTAGAAAGGCTTTTTGTTTCTGTTTCTTTTTTTCCCCCTACCTATACACTTGTGTCCAGTGGTAACCTTTACTATTACACCCACAAATCCCAAAGGAAGCAAATTTATATACTTTGTTTTCTTTGGGGTAAACAGTATTACTTTCCCTTCCTTGGCCTTGCAGTGCTCTTAGGCTGTGTCCTAGTCTGTTTATTATCAGTGAAAGGACAAGAGGATAAGTGATGTGTAAATTGCAAAGTATCAGCTCTTACCTAAGCTCCCCTCCTAAGATTTCCTAAGAAAGCTGAGTATCAAAGTTTAGTGTCAAAATCATTTTGTTTATCTACTCAGGGATCCTTTGGCTTATTTTTTTTTCTTCTTTGGCTCCTGAAGGTAACTTTCTGGTTTTTCTTCCTTTAGATTAGCATTCTGACCATTTCTTCCATCTTTGTGTCAAATATTATTTTCTCATAGGGACAGTGACCTGGTCTTATATTGACAAAATGTTTAATATTTGTGTGAGGACCCAGTTCCTATTAAATATCACTCCTGGTGTTTCATAGCCACATAGTACCATTTTTATTACTCTTGGGAGTATACATTTTAAAAAGGTCCCTGTTTTTTTGTTTTTTTTTTCTAATTTATTTATTTATTAGTGTGCATGTGCAAGCACAAGTTGGGAGGAGGGGCAGAGCGGGAGAGAGAATCTCAAGCAGGACACTCCCCAACCTCCCCCATCCCCCTTGCTGAGCATGGTGCGTGACATGGCTCAGTTTCATGACCCGATATCACAATCTGAGCCAAAATCAAGAGTCGGATGCTTAACCAACTGAGCCACCCAGGCGCCTCAGTGTTCTTGTTCTTAAGATTATAATTTGTTGGAGATGTGGTATTTTGACACAAAGTGAGGGTTGCAGCAGTACAGTACATGACTAAGTACTGTATGGACACGGGTGACAGGAAGTAGGGTGAGCACAGGAGGAAGAGCGGTTGCCGTGGGCTCTTGAAGGATCCCAGAGGGGAGTAGCACTTCTGTGATCCTTGGGAGGCGGCTGGAGTGAGCATTATAAGCTGGGACGCCCTGACTGAGGGGAAGAAGCAGAGATGACCCATTGGTATCTGAGAAACAGTAGCAGCCTTGAGAAAGAGTATACAAGTAAATACAAGCAAAGGGGTATGCGAAGAGATGAGCAGAGATGGAGAGTACCAGAGGACTGGAAAAGCTGGCCCAGGAAAGTGCAGTGTCCTAGAGTCCGGGGAGGTGAGATTCAGGAAGGAAGGAACAATCAGCAGGGCTGGCCCCTGCTTGAGCATCAAGAAGAAAGGAAATAAGGAAGGGTCATTTGGTTTGGCACTTAGGAAATTTATGACTTTATGAAAATGCAGTTATGTGAAGTAGTCCAGATTCTGGGTAATAGTTGGTGGGTGGGTCACTGAGGGTAAGTGAGGGAAGAAGTAGGATTCTGTGAGGTGTAGAGAAAAAAGTCCAGCTCTTGTAGCCAGACTGTGCTTGGGTGTATTATTTCATCTCTCCAAATTTCAGGTTTTTTGTTTTTATAAAATAGGGAAAAGCACATCTGTCTTGGTGAGTGTCTACTAGCTAAGATAGAGACTTTGGTAAAGCTTCTGGCAGATGGTTGATGAGGAGTTTTTAAACTTTTATTGCCTGCATACAACTAAGGGCATCAAACTATTACCATCCCCATATGTGGCTCACTAGAGCAGTGATTTGTGGTGGTGTGTTGTCTGTTTTAAATGTGCCCTTTTCATACCAGTGATGGGAAATGTAGATGCTTTAACAAACATTAGGTAAAATACCAACCTTTTCTTTTTTTAGAAGGTTTTTATTTTTTTTTATTTTTTTTTAAAGATTTTATTTATTTATTTGACAGACGGAGATCACAAGTAGACAGAGAGGCAGGCAGAGAGAGAGAGAGGGAAGCAGGCTCCCTGCTGAGCAGAGAGCCCGATGCGGGACTCGATCCCAGGACCCTGAGATCATGACCTGAGCCAAAGGCAGCGGCTTAACCCACTGAGCCACCCAGGCGCCCTTTTTTTAGAAGGTTTTTAGTGTATGTATCTAAATTTTTCCCAGTTTGGTGCCATATTATGCTATTTTTTAAAGGACTCTTGTTAGGTGTTATGACTTGACTAACTGGATCACTGTTGTATTTTCTTTTCTTTCTTTCTTTTTTTTTTTTTTTAGATGTTTTATTTATTTATTTGACAGAGAGATTGACAGCCAGAGAGGGAACACAAGGAGGGGGAGTGGGAGAGGGAGAAGCAGGCTTCCCGCAGAGCAGGGAGCCCGATGTGGGACTCGATCTCAGGACCCTGGGATCAGGACCTGAGCCAAAGGCAGACACCTAATGACTGAGCCACCCAGGCACCCCTGTTGTGTCTTCTTTCTACAGTCTTCCTTTAATAGCTGATGTGAGGATCTGAATTCAGGGAATTAGATCATAAATTTCTGTATCCAAGCAAACTAGAATTCTCTTAACTTCTTCCCTTTTCTTTTGTAGTGAGCACTGTGTGCTGACTTGGACAGAAAGAGGAATTTATGTTTTCCTTCCTCAGAATGTTCAGGTTCTTCTCTGGAGTGAAGTCAAAGGTAATTACATTTTTCTTCCTTATGTAATTTATTTTATTTTATTTTTAAAGATTTTATTTACTTATTTGAGAGAGAGAAAGACTATGAGTGGGGTGAGGGGCAGGGGGAGAAGGCTCTCCACTGAGCAGGAAGCCAGACTGAAACACCCAGGTGTCCCTTTCCTTATGTAAATTTTAATCTCTTGCTTGTGAAAGATTCAGTGATCTTAAGAGAATTCTCTTGGAGTGTGAAAAGTAGAAAAATAGACTGAGGTGGTGTTTCTCTTAAAGATTAATGTCAGGGGGTGGCTCAGTGGGTTAAAGCCTCTGCCTTTGGCTCAGGTCCTAATCCCAGGGCTCCTTGCTCAGCAGGGAGTCTGCTTCCTTTCCTCTCTCTCTGCCTGCCTCTCTGCGCACTTGTGATCTCTGTCTGTCAAATCAATAAATAAAAATCTTTAAAAAAAGAAAAAGATTAATGTCAGGGGTGCCTGGATGGCTCAGTCAGTTAAGCATCTGCCTTAGGCTTAGTTCATGATCCCAGAGTCCCAAGATCAAGCCCCATGTCAGGCTCTCTACATAGTGGGGAGTCTACTTCTCCCTCTACCCCTCACCCTGCTCGTGCTCTCTCTCTCTTACTTGCTCTCTCTCAAATAAATAAAAGTCTTTAAAAAATAAAGATTAATGTCATAGATGTTTTCTGTTGTTTTTTTTTTTTTAAAGATTTTATTTATTCATTTGACAGACAGAGATCACAAGTAGGCAGAGAGAGGCAGGCAGAGAGAGAGAGGAGGAAGCAGCCTCCCCGCAGAGCAGAGAGCCCGATGTGGGGCTCGATCCCAGGACACTGGGATCATGACCTGAGCCGAAGGCAGAGGCTTTAACCCACTGAGCCACCCAGGCGCCCCGATGTTTTCCATTGTAATGTATTTCCCAAGCATATACTTGGGAATTTATGTTCAGTTATTCAGTTTTTCATGGATAATTTTATTTTTTATTTATTTATTTTTTTAAGTAGGCTCCATGGACAGAGCCCAACATGGGACTTGAACTCAGAACCCTGCTGAGATCAAGACCTGAGCTGAAGACTCAGCTGCTAAGCGACTGAGCCTCCCCCAGGCACCCCTTCATGGATAATTTAAAATATAATTTTCACTTATTCTTAAATATTAGTAACCACTGCTAAAGATTGAGTGGGTTAATTTTTTCCTTCTAATTACCCCGTATCTTTATCCGCATTAGAAGTCTTGCTTTTGCTTCCATTTTGTGTCTTAATAGTTTGGGGTTCAGAATCCTTGTGGAGGGGGGCACCTGGGTGGTTCAGTCAGTTAAGTGTCTGCTTTCTGCTCAGGTCCTGATCCCAGGGTTCTGGGATCGAGCTCTGCATCGGGCTTCCCTCTCCCTCTTCTTGCAGCTCCCCCTGCTTGTGCAAGTAAATAAAATGTTAAAAAAAAAAAAAGAATTCCTTGTGGGACTAACATTTGTTGTTGTTTTTTTTAGTTTAAACCAAAAATGGAAGAAATCTTGCATCATTAGCATTGCTACTCAGTATATCTTTCTGGAATCATTTTCTATTGCAGAAATATAAGAAAGAGGAACCCTTACTTCCTGATCTGATTAATACTGATTTCTTGTAGTTTAAGTTGCTAAGGTTGTCCCTCAAAAACAAGATTGTTTTTTAAAAATGGACATACACACTGTGTGAGTTTAAGGTGTATACAAAGTTTTGATTTGATACAGTTATATAGTTAACCCTTGAACAATGTGGGACTTAAGGGGCACAGACCCGGGTCCTGCGCAGTCGAAAACCTGCATGTAACTTTTGACTCCCCCAAAACCTAACTACTAATAACCTGGTGTTGACCCAAAGCCTTGCTGGTAACATCAACAGTTGAGTAACATTCTTTATATATTATATGTATTATTTGCTATATTCTTACAAGAAAGAAAGCTAGAGAAGAGAACATTATTAAGAAAATCATAAGAAAGAGCAAATACATTGACTATACCATATTAATTGAAAAAATTCGTATATCCATGGACCCGTGCAGTTCAAACCCATGTTGTTCAAGGATCAGCTTTATATTGCAATATGATTACTGTCTTTTGTGATGAGAACTTTTAAGATCTAGTCGCTTAGCAATTTTGCAATATATGGTACAGTATTATGAACTGTAATCACAATGCTGTGCGTTAGATCTCTAGAACTTGTCAGCTAATTGCAAGTTTGTACCCCTTAACCAATATCCCCCACCCCTCCAGTCCCTGGTTTTCACCATTCTTCTCTGCTTCTACTTGTCCTACTTTTTCAGGTTGCACCTATAAGTGAGATCAAAAACTAGTTTTTTAACTCCTTTCATGATGTTCTGCCAAGATAGGTATTTTCTCATGAACTGTTGATTTATGTACTGTGTTAAAATCTGTTTCCATCAGATTGTAACTCAGAAATGTTGTCATCTGGTCTCTGATGTCGAATGCTCTCTTAAAGCCCCAATTTCTTTTCACAGAAAGTAGCATTTTATTTTACTTATTTTATTTTACCATTACTATTTTTTTTCCATTTATTTTATTTTATTTCTTTTCAGTGTTCCAGCATTCATTGTTTATGCACCACACCCAGTGCTCCATGCAATACATGCCTTCCTTAATACCCTCCACCAGGCTCACCCAGCCCCCAACCCCCTACCCCTCCAAAACCCTCAGTTTGTTTCTTAGAGTCCACAGTCTCTCATGGTTTGTCTCTCCCTCTGATTTCCCCCAACTCGCTTCTCCTCTCCTTCTCCCAATACCCTCCGTGTTATTCCTTATGCTCCACAAGTAAGCAAAATCATACCATTACTATTTTTAATTCCGGTAGAGTTAACAAGCAGTTTAATCTTAGTTTCAGCTGTACAATATAGTGGTTCAGCAGTTCTGTACATCACCCTGTGCTCACCACGACAATTGCCCTCCTCAATCCCCACCACCCATTTCTCCCATCCCCCCACCACCCTCCCTTCTGGTGACCATCAGTTTGTTCTCTGTAGTTAAGAGTCTGTTTCTTGGTTTCTTTCTCTTTTTCCTTTGCTCATTTGTTTTGTTTAGAAAGTAGCATCTTTCACATAGAATTTTAGAGAAGAGAGATGTGTTTTTGTTTTTGATCTTTCTAGAAGTGTCTAAAATATTTCTTCATTGAATTGCAAGTATAATAGCAATGAAATTCAGGCAAGCCAAACTCAATATAAAAAATGAATTTATTAGAATAATTTCCGTCCTTACCAACATGGAGAAGGAGTATGTGGTTAACCTGTGTGTTCACCCCTGTGGGTTTTGTAGATATTCAGGATATAGCTGTCTGCAAGAATGAGCTCTTCTGTCTGCACCTCAATGGGAAAGTCTCACATCTTTCTCTGTTGTCTGTGGAACGCTGTGTGGAACGCCTGCTGAGGAGAGGCCTGTGGAACCTGGCTGCTCGCACTTGCTGTCTTTTCCAAAATTCTCTTATTGCCGGCAGAGTGAGTCAGAGTGCTTACCTGTTCACCTGGGTTGTTGGAACCGCACTAGTTTGCAGGAGTGGGCTGCAAAGTTGCCTGTCTTCATTAGCCCTGTCTGTATGACCTACAGATGAAGCAGCAATAAATCCCTAATGGAGTCTTGCCAGACAAATCTAGAGGTGGGTGGTGGGTAAGAAAAAGGGTATACTTCCCACTGAAGAAAAAAAAATTGCATTTTCTCAGAAACTTAGTTGAATTTCAGGCCTTGTTTTAAGGGGGTTGATTGTGTTAATTCTTAATTCCTAAGATAATTCCCATTAAGTCTTTCTTGAGCTTATTAAACCTTTTTAAAGCACCTTTGAGGTTTTATGGTCTCTGTTAGACATTTTTCAGTATATTGGCCATTGAATTTAGATTTAGTTATAAGTAGTAAGCTGTTCTATTTGGTTTCTGCTTACCCTTTCACTAGGGAAGAAAATCTTTGACTGTAGATAAATTGGAGCATTTGAAGTCTCAGCTGGACGTCGCAACCTACAGTGATCTTATTTCTCAGCTGGAAGAATTGATCTTAAAATTCGAGCCTTTGGATTCAGCTTGCAGCAGTAGAAGAAGCTCCATTTCGTCACATGTAGGTATTTTTACTTTTTAGAAGGTCTATCTGCGGGGCACCTGGGTGGCTCAGTGGGTTAAGCCTCTGCCTTCGGCCAGGGTTATGATCTCAGGGTCCTGGGATCAAGCCCTGCATTGGGCTCTCTGCTCAGCAAGAAGCCTGCTTCCCCCTCTCTCTCTGTCTGCCTCTCTGCCTACTTGTGATCTCTCTCTCTGTCAAATGGATAAATAAAATATTAAAAAAAAAAAAAAAGGTCTATCTGCACAGTAAGGTTTCTCTTCCTTAAGTTGTACACACATATCTCTTCAGATCCCAGAGCTTATCTTCCTTTCCATATAGTAGATTTGGGGTGGGGGGAGGGGTGCCAAGACGAGGCTTTCTTTCAGTTGTTGGGTGGCCCTCATGAAGCGCCCATTTAGGTGTGTGTTGGAGCCACATTTTGTTTCATCATCATTTATTTATTATATTCTGTTTCCCGACGTACCTCCTATAGCCTCCAGTACAAGTTCAGTTGCTCCTAATCTGTGATGATTTATAGTAATTGGAGTCATAGTGCAGTTCAGGGTTATGTCCCTGCAGCCCCGTTCTCACTGCTGGGATTCATGGAGGCAAGCTAGGGAAACATGGCAGTGTGTGAGTGTGACCCAGCGGCCAGGGACCTAAACCTTGCTCGCCAGCTGGTTCTTTTAAACCAAAATTGTTGGGGTGCCTGGGTGCCTCAGTCGTTGGGCATCTGCCTTTAGCTCAGGTCATGATCTCAGGGTCCTGGGTCTGAGCCCCGCATCGGGCTCTCTGCTCAGCGGGGAGCCTGCTTCCCCCTCCCTCTCTGCCTGCCTCTCTGCCTACTTGTGATCTCTCTCTGTCTGTGTCAAATAAATAAAATCTTAAAAAAAACAACCTATCATTGTTACTGACTTGCTACCTATTTGTGTTGGTTGTTCTCTTAAAAAACCATTTTTGTGTTAAAAAGTAAAGTTTCACTTTGATTTTTTGGGGGTTCTTCTTATTTTTAGGAAAGTTTCAGCATCTTGGACTCTGGTATTTATCGTATCATTAGCAGTAGAAGAGGCAGTCAGTCAGATGAAGATTCTTGTTCGCTTCATAGCCAAACCCTCTCAGAAGATGAGAGACTCAAAGAATTTGCCTCACATCAAGAAGAGGACCCACCAGATCAGTGTTGGGGCTCACACGGAAATGAAGGTAATGATGACGTGTTCTGTTGGTTGCCAACAGGAAGCAGTTATTTTCTGTGACTTCTATTTGCCAGGATTAACTTGTGCATCAAGTTTTCTGTGTGGAGTTAATAATTTTTATTATGTTGATAGACTTTCCATGTAAATCTACTTGCCACTGGAAGAATGGGTTTATGTTTAGTTGTGTTTTCCCCCCCTCCTGTTTAGGTTAATGTTGATACAGTCCCTAATTTTGATCATGAGTCAGAGTCCTGGAAAAGTTAAGAAAGAAGGTCATTAACCAATGGAGTAGAACAGTTTTATCTTGACTAACCAAATTATTTTCCATCAGGAATGAAAAATTACTACAGTTTTGGGGGCCATTGCCTTCACTTTTCGATGTTCGAATATTCCTGTGACTGAACTGTTGAGAAGAGATAATAGAGACTGTAAACCTTCCTTTTTGACTTATGGGGATTCAGGGTTAGTAGGAAAATGAAGGTACCTGCCTAAGTGTTTTATATGTGGACCATCCCATGCATCTTGTAAACTTGTGTTCTGCTCATTTGTATCTGGGTCAGTTGTGATTTGGTATGGAAACTTTCATTTCCTTTGGTTTATTCATTTCAGAAATTTTTTTAAAGATTAAAATGATTAAGTGATTAAATTTTGTTTCCTTGTCCCCCCCATTTCATTATCAGACAGTGTTTCCCATGTTCCTGGGACATCTGAGACAGATAAGAATGAAACTTTTCTCCCCTTCAGCATTCCGCTTTCATTTCGTTCTCCATCTCCTCTTGTGTCTCTTCAGGCTGTCAAGGAAAGGTACGTTAGTCCTGTCACAGAATCCCGTTTCTTCCCTTCAGTTGTTATGTTAGGTGCTTTTGTGCTGAGAATGAAAAGACATTTTTTAAATTAATTAATTTATTTTTAAAAAGGGTTTTATTTATTTGAGAGAGAGAATGCACGTGAGTGAGAGAGAGCTGGGAGTGGGAGTGGTATGGGGTGGGGGGTACAAGTGGAGGGGCAGAGGTAGATGGAGAAGCAGACTCCCTGCTGAGCAGGGAGCCTGATACCTATGCAAAGACTAGGAGCTTGGTCCCAGGACCCTGGGATTTTGAACCAAGAAGAAGGCTGATGGTTAACCGACTGAACCACCCAGGTGCACCTGGAAAGACATTTTCAATGAGAAAAAAAAACAAAGTCTCTAGATTATTTCTCATATAAACTCTTATCGAGGCTATTAACTTCTCATTTCCATCTTGGGCAATGTAGCTTTCCTCTTTGAGTAGTTGGATGTTTGAGTTGTTTTAAAATGTGCTCTCCACCCAAGAGACAGAGCAAAAGTTTGAAAAATCTGTTTTCCTTTTCCCTGATAGGAACAGTTTCCATATATCGTTTTTCATCTCTTGATCCTTTCTCGGTTTAGGCTCAGAATTGGAGACTCTTTGGAAGTCTTTCTCACTACACTATGGGCCAAGAATTGGCACTTGAGTTTGAGAGAAAAGATTTTGTAAAGCTTCTTTTTTTTTTTTTTTTTTTTTAAGATTTTATTTATTTATTTGAAACAGAGAGGGAGAGATCACAAGTAGGCAGAGAGGCAGGCATAGAGAGAGAGGAGAAAGCAGGCTCCCTGCTGAGCAGAGAGCCCGACGCGGGCCTTGATCCCAGGACCCTGAGATCATGACCTGAGCCTAAGGCAGAGGCTTTAACCCACTGAGCCACCCAGGCGCCCAATTTTTTAAAGCTTCTTAACTGCTTATCTGAGTCTCCCTGGATACAATTTTATGTTTTTTTGTTTTTTAATTTTAACTTTAATTCTAGTATAATTAACATACAGTGTCCTATTAGTTTCAGATGTATAATGTAGTGATTCAGTTACCAGCTGCAGTTTTGCTTATCCTTGGAGGATATGTTGTGACTAGTTAGCCACTGAGTCTCATGGAGAAATTCTATTAGTTCTCTGGCCAGAATGGGGCAGGTGATCACATGGCCTCCTTTGCCTAAGTTGACAGAAACCGTGTAGACATAGCTGGAGTTAAAGACGTTTCCTTTAGCACCAAATCAAAGCAGTTTAGTAAATGAAGTGACTCCTTACTATACTGTAAATTTTATGTGGGCCTTATATGAAATTTGTGGTTGATTAGGGAAGTTACTATAAGCATAGTCTTTCTTTTTATTAAGTCCAGATTGCCTTTCTAGGACTAACAGGAACAGAGCACTCAGGTACTGAATTTTTTGTTTTGGGGAGTAAAGAGGTTTTTTTCATATTAGTTTTTTGGTATTTGACTTCCAGTGTTTCTAGTTTTGTACGTAAAACTACCGAGAAGATTGGCACCCTTCATACAAGCCCTGATCTGAAAATAAGACCAGAACCCAGAGGTGAGGAACAGTTATGTGAAGAGGAGATGAGTCCAGTCACCTGCCCAAAGGAAGACGACACTGAGTAAGCTCTTGCATATATATCTGGGTAAATTCTAGAGGACTCAGCTGTCATTTTCAAGAAAGGCTTAGACTCTGTACTATTGGAGAAGGTACACATATAACCCTGTTCATTATAGATTGTGTAGCTCATAAAAAATGTGAATACCATTAAGTAAGTGTTAGAAAATGACATGTATCCGTAGCAAAACTTTTTTTTGTTTTTTAAAGGTTTTATTTATTTATTTGACATGGGGTGGGGGGTGCACAAGAAGGGAGAGAGACAGGCAGAGTGAGAGGGAGAAGCAGGCTCCCTGTAGAACAAGGAGGCTGATGCGGGGCTCCATCCCAGGACCCTGGGAACATGACCCAAGCTGAAGGCAGGTGCTCAGCTGACTCAGCCACCTAGGCACCCTCTCCATAGCACATCTTTTGAGAGAGTTTTAATTTAGCCCCTCTTTCATCTTTGCCCTGCATAAACTCCCTCCCTCCAAATCTCTTCAAACTTCTGGGATGTTAGAGTATTAGATTAAGAGGATGACCAATGATTAAGACCCTGTGCTTCTGACTGGTATGTGACCTTGGGTAAGTCACTAATGCTCTCTGGCCTGTACTGCATTTTGGTCTTGTCATGAACCTTCTTAGGGTATGCTGGTGGCGTCTTCCTTATGAATGGAGTTGTAGCAGAGCCCTTGCTCTGGCACAGTGTGAAGTGTGTCCATCTGGTCTCTGCCTTAACACATAATTCAGGGGATCTGAGCATTAGAAGCGTGCAGGCTCAGCACTTACCCAGGGATTGAGAGCCCACAGGCCCAGTGTATGTAGACAGTCAGATGAAACAGAAGAGTTTGGCGAATCCATGTATATATCGGAAAAACACTACAAGTATAGCTGTGGCCTTGAAAGGAGCCCTCAGTGTGACCTTAGCCCCCCCTTTCCAGCCTCATTTCCAGCCACATCCTTCCAAGTGCTGTAAATTCCAGTCCTGTCAGAGCGCTGGGTGGGGATACTTCACTGCCTTTCTTTCTTTCGCCTGCACTATCCTCCCTCCCCACCCCCATTATTCTTCTGAACTCACACACTGCCTCCAGGGGAAGGCATCCTTTGATTGCCTCCTCAGAATAATAATTGCTTTCATTGTGCGTTAATAGCACAATGTTTGTGTTGCTCTTTCGGATTTGCTTTATTCTCATTTGTAGTTAGTTGTTTGCATACCTTTCTCACTAAACCTTACTCATCTTGAAGCCATAGACCATTTTTTAATACTTCTCTGTTTGTGTCCTGTAATATTAATATTAAGTACAATACTTGCCACTTAGTAAGCACTTAGAAACATTTGTTTAAGGATGCGCTAATCCCCTCCTCTTTTCATACTTTTCTAGGGACAAAAAAGAAGTAATTAGTCAACCTCTGGAAGAAGACAAGCTCCAAGAGCTCAAAGTAGCAACAGCAGAAGCAATGTGAGTATTTACGAATGAGAGAGTTTTCTAATGAATGGGAATGACTTCCAGGTCATCAGTAGTGGTCCTGAGACAGTGTGGGGCAGAGGTAGTCTCATTTGCAATTGAAATTCAACAATTAGTATTAAAGTTAGCACTCTCTGTATTGTCATCTTGCTGAGATAATTGTTGAAGAGTTGAAAAGTAACATTTATTCCCAAGAAATGTTTCATCCAGTAGGTTTGTTTAGCATGAAATAATGTGTTTTAAAAAAAACACATGGAGCGTGGGATGCCTGGGTGGCTCAGCTGGGCATCTGCCTTCAGGTTGGGTCATGATTTCAGGGTCCTGGGAACAAGCCCACGTCAGGCTCTCTGCTCAGTGGGGAACCTGCTTCTCCCTCTCCCTGCCTCTCTGCCTACTTGTGATCTCTCTGTGTCAAATAAATAAATAAAATCTTTAAAAATATATAAAAAACACATGGAGCATAAATTTCATATTTGTCTGTCTCGCACAGGACCAAGCTAGAGGACCCACTGGTTTTGTTTGAACCCACGTCTCTGAGGATGATCTTACAGGAGTGGCTCTCGCAGTTAGAAAAAATGTTTGCCACGAAGGACTTCACAGTTATTTCAGATACTGGCAACTCATCCATGACATCAAACCAGGATATGCTGTCATTTGAAGAGTCAGAAAAGGAAATGTTAGATGAAGACCGTGAAAAAGAAAAGGGGGACTCTTTAGGCAGTGAAGAAACTGTTGATCCCACAGCGTGTGAATCTACAAATAGTCCGAGGGAGCCCTTGGATGACCTTATCCAAGTATGTTCTCCGTGCAGCATAGCCAGCTGTCTTCAGAAGGACCTGGCTGAATTGACAACGTTGTGTTTGGAATTGAATGTATTGAATCCTGAGACCAAAAGCACAAGTGGACATGTGGACCACACTTCGCAACAGTACTGTCCTCACAGTCTGGCTTGCCAGTTCATAAAGAAGTATTTTTTTCTCCTGGACTTGAAAAGAGCAAAGGAGAGTATCAAGCTTAGTTACGCTAACAGTCCTTGTGTTTGGGATACTTTTATTGAAGGACTGAAAGGTAATAATCAGATTGCCTTATCAAATAGAAATTAGTACAGAGCACAATAGCATCTTTGCATGTTCACATTTTTTTTTTTTAAGATTTTATTTATTTATTTGACAGAGAGATCACAAGTAGGCAGAGAGGCAGGCAGAGAGAGAGGGGGAAGCAGGCTCCCTGCTGAGCAGAGAGCCCGATGCGGGGCTCGATCCCAGGACCCTGAGATCATGACCTGAGCCACCCAGGTGCCCCAGCATGTTCACATTTAAAGAAAAAGAGTGAAGTACAAAATCACTTCTATTCTGGCCAACCCCTCTGTTTCCCACTCAATTTAATTTTTTTTTAAAGATTTTTTTTTTTATTTATTTGACAGACAGATCACAAGTAGGCAGAGAGGCAGGCAGAGAGAGAGAGGAGGAGGAGGCAGGCTCCCCACTGAGCCGAGAGCCCGATGTAGGACTCGATCCCAGGACCCTGAGATCACGACCTGAGCCGAAGGCAGAGGCTTTAACCACTGAGCCACCCAGGCACCCCTCAATTTAATTTTTAATAGTTCTTCAAACATTGACTTCATTTGCAATGGTATTATAAGAAATTCATTTTATTTCACGCTCAGTCATACTCAAAAAATGTACATAGCAGTGTTGAAGAAGTTGGGTTTACCGTAAAATGTTTTATAAATGTGTAAATAGAAAAACAAAATCCTTTATGTAACTTACTAATGCAGAGATAATCTATGTCATTTATTGAGTACTTACTGTGTGTCAGGTATAAATATTTCAATAGGCATCATCTCATTTCTTCCTTACAAATGTCTTCAGAGTAGATGGTGTTATTCCATTTAACGGGGGAAGAAACGGAGGTAGAGAGAGATTGTAATAGTTGAGTAGGCTGAATTGCTGAGGAAATATCTCCTAATAACTCAGATACAGTAGAAGTTTATTTCTTGCTCCTGTCACTCCAGGACAGGTTCCAGGCGAGTGGGAAGCTCTCTTCCATGTGGGTAGTCCAGGGTTCAAAGTTTCTTCCATTTCTTTGAACTCTGTCTTCCTTTGGGCTTGTGATTGAGGATGGATTGCCATGTCCCAGGGAATGCATGTGGAAGGGGCAGACATGCTGTGCCCTCTTAGAGGCCTGATCTTGTAGTGCCTGACATCTTGTGTTTTATGTCCCACTGGTGAGAATTCTATCACATGGTTTCCCTACCCGCGAAGGAGAGTGGGAAATGTAAGCTGTCCAGGTGTCTAGAAAGAAAGGAATGGTAGGGGCTAATAGCTTGTCTTTCTGCTTCAGGGATTTTGGTGGACAGGTAGCAGTCTCCATTTCACACTTGACAAAGTGTGTGTCATCCTCCTGTGGAAACCAGCTTTCGTATCTCAGACCATGTATGCTCTTTCCACTGTACGGTCCCATGTTTTGGAATAATTGATTTAGACTGGAAACACACCTTTCATTCATTACCAAAAGCTGACAATCACAAGTACCTATAGATTTTTATATTGTCTTTATAAACTTAAAGACCTTCTGGTTTTCCAGAAACATGATCTGTGGTTATTGTTCTGCTTCAGTTCACATTTAAGAGTTAACAGCATACAAAATGATTTCAGTTTCTTTCTCTGAGTTGAGGTAGACTTTTATGTTAAATAAGAAAATTTATTTCTCTTCCAGTAGGTTCAAATGTTTCGTGTTATTACTTAGCGGAACTTTGCAATATCTGTCTCTTATGTGATCATACTCAACCCTGAAGAGAGTCTCATCAGCCTGAGTGGTGGTTAACTTATTACCAGAGCTGGAGAGAGCCAGTGGGTTGGGTGCTTTGAGGTGATGCAGCTGCTTGCTTGACTTCAGGGGGAGACGTTTGGCTTAGCCCCCACCCAGTTATAAAGCTTGCCCTCTCATCTCCAGCTCTAAATGCTGGCTGCCTTCTTTGAATTTGTCCAAGTACTTACTGCCTGACACAGTCATATAGACAATAATGAAACTGTGGAAAAAATGATTTTAAAAAACCCATGTATCAGAAATGGAAGGTCTGGTTTTCAGAGAGGATGTGAACAGGTTCCACCCTTTTGCTAGTGATATAATTAAGGAAAGCAGCTTTTGGAGCTGTTCTTGGGGATTTGTTTTCAGAGCCAGGTGAAAACTACTTCGAAAAACTCATTTCAGAGGCTCCTGGCTGGCTCAGTCAGTGGAACATGAAACTCAAAACTCTTGATCTCTGGATTCTAAGTTTGAGCCGCACGTTGGGTGTAGAGATTACACCCAACTTTAAAATCTTTTTAAAATCTTTTTTTAAAAGTCCTCACCTTAGATTCGTGTGTGCGTGTGTTTGTGTGTGTGTGTGTGTGTGTGTGTGTGTGTGTGTATTTTTAAACTACAAGTAGTTTAGCTAGGTCATAACTCACGCTTTTCTTTAAATGACCTGGCTATAATGGATGGTTATTAAAAATAGGTGAAATTTTAAGTTAATTTATTTTGTCCAAAAAGTTCGAGCGCGGGCACTGGTTCTAGGAAAAATGAGAAATTTGGCCTTGATGGTAGATATATAACATATATATGTTAGACACACACACACTGTTGATTTAGTATATAACATATATACACTAATATATGTTATCCTTATTTGAGGGTGATAGTGGCTGATATTATTGCTTATATGTTCTTATTTAAAAATTGCAATGTGCTTTGCCTCCCAGTTTGATTTTAAGGTCTTTATTTTTTTTTTTTAATTTTATTTACTTATTAGAGATCACAAGTAGGCAAGAGAGGCAGGCTGTGGAGGGCGGGGAAATAGGCTCCTGGCTGAGCAGAGAGCCCGATGTGGGGCTCGATGTGGGGCTCGATCCCAGGACCCTGAGATTATGACCAAGCCGAAGGCAGAGGCTTAACCCACTGAGCCACCCACGTGCCCCTGATCTTAAGGTCTTTAAAAGTAGGCTTTGTGTCTTATTCTTTTTTGTCAGTCCTTCAGTGCTTAAGCATTGTGCCATGCACCCAGTAGGTCCATGACTAATGATTGTTGAATGAGTGAGTTTATTGTGTTGAACTGAATACTCAACAGCTATGAGATGAAAGGAAAAGGGTGTGCTTTATCTTTCAGAAATGGCAAGTTCTAATCCTACATATATACAGATGGAAGAAGGAGACCTACCAACAAGAATAAAGTTATTGAATGACTCAGTCCCCTTTGACAGTCCTTTGTTGATTGCTCATGCTACCCGGTAAGTTGTCATGTATGTTGTTTATATGAATAAAGCACATATTTTTTTGTTTGTGTCTTAATCTCTAAAGTTTTACTCAGTTGCCTGGTGGGCAATTTCTTGTTATTTTTATTTCTCATAAGTGCTTAGATGATGTAACCAAGTTACATCATCCGGTTGAAGTTGGAGACTTAACTTGTTTTGTTTTTAAATGCAGATTGTATGAGAGGTTTGGAGAATCTGCCCTTCGGTCCTTAATCAGATTTTACCCATCTATTTTGCCTTCGGATGTCATGCAACTTTGTCATCATCATCCTGGTCAGTTTTTGGCCTACTTAGACGGTCTGGTGAAATCAAGGCCTGAAGATCAATGGTGAGAAGGCGAGAACATTTGCAGATTCCCCTTTGCATTGATGGGATATTGTTTCCCTTGTAGAAGCCATTGTAATGTTTTTACTGCCAACTGCCACAGAGCTGAGGCCCCTACCATGAAAGAGGGTGATTGTAGTCATTACCTTTCTGTCACAGTCCATCGCACACACCATAAATGTGCGCAGACTACGCTTCTCTTCCTCCCTGCTCAGGGATTCTCAGGTGACCAATAAGGTGATTTTATTCTTAGTATAAAATTAAAGCCCTGCTTCTGGTCCTCTGCTAGGGCAGATAAGCTTCTTTGTTGTCAGGGCTGGTGAGTGCATTTGTTGCCACCTCTTTACTGATAATATCCCAGCTTTTGTGGGATCTCATCTTTTTGTGGATCTCAGTTCCAGTTCTTTATCCCTTTTTTTAGATCGAGGTCTCATTTCCTATTTCCACATGGCCCTTGGTTGTTGAAACTAGCAACAGCCCCCCCCCATCACCCTCTTTTATCCTCTGATTAATTTACATGTGCCATACTAGCCTTATTTCTCTTTTTTTTTTTTTTTTTTTTGGGCCCTTGGACATTTTCTTTATTATCTTGAACCCACCTGTTCATTTAAAAGGCTGTCATATTTTCACCTGCATTTCTAGACATTTTGTAGCAGAGCATTTTCATCTACTATTTTTATCCCCTAATAACATTTTCTTCACATTCCCACATTTTATGTCTCCTTTCTCAGTGTGAAGATTGGTGATTTTGTCCCCAACTTTCTTTTAGGCCATCCTTCCTTGAGTCCCTTCTACAACCAGAGTCTTTGAGATTGGATTGGCTGCTTTTGGCCATGTCCCACGATGCTCCCCCAAGCACAAGCATGATGGACGATGAAGGAAACCCTAGGTACAAAAGTTATCTTTCTAAGCTCTGATTTTCTTCTGGAATGGAATGACTAGTCACATACAGCATTCTGGGCTTTCGTCAGGGAGAGCTATGGAAGAGACTGACTCAAGTCATGATAGTAATGAGATTGTATTTCTTAGTGGTTCTGAACATTTTTTGAGTTATAGATCTTACAAGGATCTGATGATTCCTTTCAGAAAAATGCACATCTCTGCAAAATTTTGCACATGATTTCAGGTTAAACTGACCATCTGAACTGAAGCCCTTTTATGGATCTATATTAAGAGTCTTTGAGGATTCAGTCTATATTAGAGGGGAAAAAATTGCATGTTTTCATACTGGAAATTTCTAGACATAGCTTGATTTGGGACTAAGAAAAAATAACTATTCATAAAAAAATATGCATTGGTACATGTAATATATTAGAAATGTTCCTTGTGTTTTCCTCTAGCAGAAGCTTTTTTTTTTTTTTTAAGATTTTTATTTATTTATTTGACAGAGAGAGATCACAAGTAGACAGAGAGGCAGGCAAGCAGGCTCCCTGCTGAGCAAAGAGCCCAATGTAGGGCTTGATCCCAAGACCCTGGGATCATGACCTGAGCCAAAGGCAGAGGCTTTAACCCACTGAGCCACCCAGGAGCCCCTAGCAGAAGCTTTTAAAAAGCCCCCTAAGTGCCTATCTTATATGCCTAGACAAAAGGTCTAGAATGACATACAGTGGCTGTCTGTGAGTGATGAATTATAGCCTTCTTTCTTTTGCTTTTGAATAATTAAAAATGTCTAATTTTTAAAAATAGGTAATTGATTTTACTGGAGAAACAGAGTTGGCATAAATTAAAATTACATATTTGAATATTATGATTAGTAACCTCAATCAACCAGCAGACTATCCCCAAAACTTTAAAGACATCTAACCAAGCAAGCACCAAATATTTGCAGAACCACAGCAAAATTTTAAGTACCACAGTAGACTAGTGATAAAGCCTTTGTCCTATAAAAGTGTTTAGTGCCTTCCATGTCATAGAAATATAGTTAGCTGCCTTTAGCTTTTTTACAGAGCTGATCCTATCCAGGATTTATGACCAGAAACTAAAGAGGAATTGTTACCCAAAATTCGGATGAGTGGAATACAGTGAGAGAAAAAGTATAACGAGATTTATATATAATTAGATGAATGTAGTTACAGAACAATTAGGAAATAAAACCTGTCAGTGACCGATATACATACAAAAATTTTTTAAAAAGAATAAAACTTAGGAAAAAATAAATAGGTATTTGTACAGAAAAAAATAGCTATTTTTAATTTTTCAAAAGCCAAGTAGAAATGTTTGAAAAATACAATAGTAATGGAACAAGTAAAATTAAACTCTGTTCTTATCTATTAGATAATGAATAAACATTTTGTAGAATGTATTTCCTATTCCATTTACTGAGAGCTTTTTACTTCACAGGCCTCATTCACACTTGTCTTCGTGGGGCTACAGTCAGCTGATGCTACATCTCATTAAACTACCTGCAGATTTTACAACCAAAGAGAAAATGACTGACATCTGTAAGTCTCATGGGTAAGTGAGAATTTTTTTTAGAAGCTGAAGTTAAAGATTGGAATCATCTCCGTTAATAGCTTTGCAGTGAAAGGCTTGAATTGGTATGCTTTATCATTTGGGAATTCTCTTTACTATGGAAAAGTATCTTTTGTTTTAAGTGCTAGTAGAGTAAACATCTTTTGCCTTTTAAATTTTGTGTGTATTTTTTCTTTGTGTAGAAGACACTGGCCCTTGCGAATTTCTCTTTCCCCCTGGTCCTTAGCTAGCCCCAGTTCTCAGGCACTTAGATCGTATTTAATTAAGCACCAGACCGTGTGATAAGACTTATAATTGGTGCAGGGTTCTCGAGAAGCCAGAGATCAGAATGTGCCCAGTAGAAGTGCTGGTGAAGAACTTAAGGAGGAGGTGAGACTTTGGAGGTAAAAGCCCTGAAGACTGGACAAGATTTTTATTGATAGAGGAGCCCAAGACGAGGAGGGCAGGGGCATGAGAAACTGACATCGCTTTTTGACTGCACCACATATCAGTTCTTTATTGCCTGGCAGTGTTATCTTATGGCTCCACCTGGATTATAATCTTTTGGAGATAGGGACCTGTGTCTTCTTTTTTTCCTCATAATGCCTTAATTCAGACAGTGGTAGGTACTTGATACATATTTGTTCTGTGATAATAAGGGATGAGACTAGCCAGGTGTGGTGGGTGATGAGATGATATAGGACCTTGACAGTTCGTCAGAAGAATTTAGTTATCAGTAGAGACCTTTTAGACTTTGGGGTAAAATGGCATGATAAAAATGGAGCTTTCTGGAGATCATTTGTGGTGTCATACATGAGAAGGGTTGGAGACTGGAGGGCCAGCTAGGAAGTTGTTGCAGTAATTCAGGTACGACTGAATTGGTGATTAGTAAGTAGGGCAGCAGAAGGAGCACATTCTGAAGGAAAATGCAGTGGGACTTAGACACAATGGGTATAGCAAATGAAGGAGGGGGAAGAGTTAAGGAAAACTTCCATAGTTTGCATATTTGGGGAAGAAATCTGAAAGTTTATGAAGTATATAAGATTATACATTTCATAATTGGTGCTTGGCCTAAAATGTCAGTATTTATCTCTAGCTTTTATTCTTTTTTTTTCTTTCTTAAATACTCCAGATCAGGGCTAATAGAGCTGTCTGTAATAACGGAATTATTCTACTGTGTTGTCCAATATGGTAGCTACTGGCCACTGTGGCTATTGAAAACTTAAAATATGGATTGGTCAGCTGACTTTTTATTTTATTTAAATTTAAAAACTGACTTTTTATTTTATTTAAATTTAAGCAGCCACATGTGGCTAGCATCTACTATATTGGGCAGCATAGCTCCAGATAAATTCACTGTTTTGATTCCTTTCTTCAACTTTATTCTCTTTAAAGTTTCTGGCCTGGATATCTTTCTCTTTGTTTGGAGCTGGAGAGAAGAAGAGAGGCCTTCACCAATATTGTGTGCCTGAATGATATGAGCCTGATGGAAGGGAACAATGGTATGTAAATCCCAACTGGTTACTCTTGGTTATAGTATTTTAGAAGTCACTGCAGATTTTTCAGTAAGAAATTTGGTGAACATTTTGATGATCCCATATGTAATTCTGTAATTCTAGCTAGCCATCAAATTTGTGGATGTTTGTTTTTGTTTTGTTTTGTTTTGTGGGGTTTTTTGGTTGGTTTTCTTTTTTTCTAAAGATTTTATTTATTTGAGAGAGAGAAAGTGAGCAAGAGTGAGCAGGAGCGAGGGGAGGGGCAGAGGTAGAGGGAGAAGTGGGCTCCCTGCTTACAGGACTCAATCCCAGGACCCTGGGACCATGACTCAAGCCGAAGGCAAACACTTAACTGACTGAACCACGAAAGCATCCCGCAGGTTTGTTCTTTTTCATTTATTTTGTTTGTTTTTATCTATATCACTTAGGGTATCACAAAATCATAATTAGGAATAAACTATAGGCATCTTTTTTATTAATGAGTGTCTGCTTTGTGTTAGGCACTATACTAGGTCTTTTTTCACTGCTGGTTAAGTGAGATAACAAGCTGTTGGAATAGTTCCTGTTATTTCTGTTTTACAGAAGTTACAACTGAGACCTAGAGGAAGGACAGTTAGTTTCCCCAGAGCCATACCACTGGTGGAGCAGGTGTTCAGACCCAGGTCTGATTATCTCTAAAGTTTGTGTTCAGATTCTTTTCTCAGAACTGTATTGCCTTTTCCACAGCCAAATGTTAGATCATCAGAATGAACTTAAAGTAGAGTGCAGTCAGCTTTTCCTAAGCCTTCATAGGTATTTAGATAATTTAAAAAATTTTTTTAAATTTTCATCAGTCCAGCCTAGATACAATGGCAATCAGAAGGCCAGGCTTAGATAATGGTATCTGAGGCCTGAGAGTCTGTCGTGAGTGTTCTGTTGTGTTGCTTTATTCGCCTCCGTGCAAAGATGCCAACCGTGTGACATCAGGGTCCTTCATTCAGCAGTGTGACCTACAGCCTGGTTCAGCCCTGTTGGTGTGGGAGAGGGAAAGTTCCATCCGGGCAGAGAAGCCAGTGACTGGCAAGTGTTAGCTTCAGTTGTCCCAACTGTCACAACAATTACTTAGATCATCCCTGTTTCAGAAATGAAGAGGAGGGCTGGGTGGTTCTGCAGGACTAGAGCTGTAGACATGGATACACTCCTGAAAAATAACCAGAACAGTTATGATAGGCGTGGTTTATATTTTTCAAGTTCTGTCAGGATGTTTATTATATATAAAAACTGAAAATTCAGGGGAGCCTGGGTGACTCAGTGGGTTAAAGCCTCTGCCTTCAGCTCGGGTCATAATCCCAGGGTCCTGGGATCGAGCCCCGCATCGGGCTCTCAGCTCCACAGGGAGCCTGCTTCCTCCTCTCTCTCTCTGCCTGCCTCTCTGCCTACTTGTGATCTCTGTCAAATAAATAAAATATTTAAAAAAACAAAAACAAAACAAAAAAAACCCTGAAAATTCAGGAAGCATAAAGAAGATAAATATCACTTAAAATCCTTTCTGCCCGGGGCGCCTGGGTGACTCAGTGGGTTAAAGCCTCTGCCTTCGGCACAGGTCATGATCCCGGGGTCCTGGGATCGAGCCCCGCATCGGGCTCTCTGCTCAGCAGGGAGCCTGCTTCCTCCTCTCTCTCTGCCTGCCTCTCTGCCTACTTGTGATCTCTGTCTGTCAAATAAATAAATAAAATTTTTAAAAAAATTCCTTTCTGCCCAGATAAAAGGATTCTGAATATTTTGTTAAAGTAATAATAGCAGCTGTTCTTACCCTTGGTGTAATAAATGGGGGTCTTTTCTTGACACTTCTGTTTCCCTGTAACTCATATTAATCACGCTTCAAGGCATGTTGGTTTTACTGCCAGATGTAGATCTCCTGTCTGTGTACCTCCTTTGGCTCTACCACCAGCTCTCTGGTCCTAGCTACTTGCCCAGATGGCTGCGGTAACCTCAGAATTAGTCATCTGGTTTCTGTTCTCTCCCACATTTAATCCATTTTCCCTATAGCAGCCAGAAGCATTCTTTTTTTTTTTTTTTTTTAAAAACCCTGGGATCATGACCTGAGCTGAAGGCAGAGGCCCCTGGGAACCCACTGAGCCACCCAGGTGCCCCCAGAAGCATTCTTTTACAAAAATTGGATGATGTGGCTCTCCTTGAAGCCGCTTATGTAGAATTCAGAATAAAATTCAGGCCTTTGTGCACTGTAGGCCTTTCTTTGAGTTCTTGAATTCAAGTTCTGTCCTGTGACAAGTTGCCTTGCATGTTTCCTTTGTCAGAAAGGCAGGCTCCTTCATCTTCTAGTCCTAATGCCCTGCGACCTCAAGCTGTCCATATATGAGCCCCAGGCATGTGCTGTCTAAGCTTGCCAGGTCTTTCAGCTGTCTGCTTACCTGTCCCATCCTCATGGAGCCCTTCTCAGATCCTTCCCCAAATCTGTCATTCTCTCTAATGGTTTCCTGATCTTTTTTCTTTTCTTTTTTTTTTTTAAAGATTTTATTTATTTGACAGACAGAGATAACAAGTAGGCAGAGAGGCAGGCAGAGAGAAGAGGGAAGCAGGCTCCCTGCTGAGCAGAGAGCCCAATGTGGGGCTTGATCCCAGGACCCTGGGATCATGACCTGAGCCGAAGGCAGAGGCCTAACCCACTGAGCCACCCAGGTGCCCCTTTTCTTTTTTTAAAGTAAAGATTTCATTTATTTATCTGGGAGAGAGTGCACGCGGGAGAAGCAGGCTTCCCCTGAGCAGGGAGGGGTCCCAATGTGGGACTCGATCCCAGGACTCGGGGATCATGACCTGAGCCAAAGGCAGATGCTTAATGAACGAGCCACACAGGCACCGTGGTTCTCTGGTCTTTATCACACTTGGCCCAGTTTATAAGTACAGATTTATTTCTGTGTTTATCTGGGTTCTGCCCCCTTTACTGGACTGTGAGCTCCACAAGAGTTAGTGCTCATCATGTCTGGCTGGTCCCGCACAGCCCCTTGGGTGCCTAGCCTAGGCTATACCTGGGAAATTCCTGAGTAAGTGGGTGAATGAAGAATTTTGGAGCTAATTTTGTGACTTCTCCTTATCGTACATTACTCAACAAATGTTCAGAAGCAACTTCGTGTTAGGGTGGTTTTGACCGTGTCCTGTATGCAGGCGGAGTGCTAAGAGCCATTAGAGCCAACATTTGTGCTTCTGTGTGTGTAGGTTGGATCCCAGAGACTGTGGAGGAATGGAAGCTTCTCCTGCATCTGGTGCAGACCAAGAGCACAAAGCCAAGCCCCCAGAAGTCACCACATGGGAACTTCAATGATGGGCCTTCCCCCATCAACGTGGAGAATGTGGCACTCCTGTTAGCCAAGGCTATGGGCCCAGATCGGGCCTGGTCCCTCCTACAGGAGTGTGGTTTAACCGTGGAGCTGTCAGAGAGGTTTACCAGAACCTGCGATATCCTAAGGATTGCTGAGAAAAGGCAGAGGTAATAACTTGTCACGCCTTGTCACGCCCTTTCCGCAGGTACTTGGGGAATGTGGAAGCTCACAGATTTTCAGAAGGGGGTGGGGCTCTAGAGATGACTCAGCCCAGCCTTTCCCTAGTAGCTGAGGGGGCTGAGACTTCTCTGCTGCTGAAGGACGAGCCTAAGGTGATGCTGTGTTCCACAGTCATGACCGAGACCCTTGCGGACCAGTGTGAACGCCCAGAGCTGACGTATACTAGTTTGCAAAGACAGCACCAAATGTCACATTGTCTCAGGGCTTTTTTTGTTTTTGTTTTCATCGTGGTAAAATACAGATAACGTAAAATTTACCATCTTAACCATTTTTAAAGTGTCTGATTCAGTAGTGTTAAGTATATCCATATCATCTTGCAAAACTTAAACTTTACCTATTAAGCAACTCCTCATAACCGCCTCTGTGTGGCTTCTGGCAACCACCAGTCTGCTTTTGTCTCTGTAATTTTGACTTATCCAAGGGAGGTATTCCCCAAGACCCCCAGTGGATGATACCTAAAACCATGGATATATTGAACCTCTATATGTACTGGGTTGTTTCCTATATAGGCATACCTGTGATAAAGTTTAATTTATAAGTTAGTGAGAGATTAATAATAACTGATAAAATAGAACAGTTATAACAGCATACCGGAATAAAGGCTATATGAATGTGGTCTTTCTCTCTCTCTCTCTCTCTCCCTCTCTCCATTTCTTGCTCTCTTTGTCTCTCAAAATATCTCATTGTATCGTTCTCACCTCTCTTCCTGTGATAATGGGAGTTGATAAAATGCCCACGTGATGAGATGGACTGAGGGGAGTGACTTAGGCATTGTGACGTAGTGTTCGGCTACTCTTGACCTTCTGATGGGGTGTCAGAAGGAGGATCGTTTGCTTCTGGACCATGGTTGACTGTGGGTATCTGAAACCATAGAAAACAAAACTGTGGGTAAGGGAGGAGGACTACTGTATTATAAGTATCTTATATCAGTGAATTTATATGGTGCTTTCCTTTTTAATGACTGGCTTATTTCACTTACCATAGTGTTTTCAAGGTTCGTTCATATTAGAGCATGTGCCAGGATTTCCTTCCTTTTTAGGGTTGAATAGTAGTCCACTGTGTGGACATACCACATTTTGTGGATCCATTCAACGTGGGATGCTTCCCCTTATGTCTCTTATGAGTAAAGCTGCTGTGAACACAGACGTACAAATGTCTCTTTGAGACCCTGCTTCCAATTCTTTTGGGTGTGTACCCAGAAGTGGAATTGCTAGATTATATGGAATTCTATTTTTAATTTTTTGAGGAACTGTCATACTGTTTTCCATAGGGGTTACCATTTTACATCCCCACCAGTAGTGCAGAAGGGTTCCATTTTCTCCGTATTCTCAGTTAACACTAGTTTTCTTTTTGACAGTACCCATCCTAATGGGGGTGAGGTGAGAGGATACTGTGGCTTTTATTTGCATTTCCCTAATGATTAATGGTGCTGTGCATCTTTTCATACACTTGTTGGCTATTTGTATATTATCTTTGGAGACCTCTGTTCATGTCCTTTTTCCTATTTTTAAATCGTATTGTTTTTCTTTTTTGAATTTTTTGTATATTCTGGATATTAACCCTTTACCAGATACATGATGTACAGATATTTTCTCCTATAGGACAGAATGCCTTTTCACTCTATTGATCCTGTCTTTTGATGCACAGATCAGTCAACTTTTTGAATCCTTTAATTTTCTGTGTGTTTTAAAAAGTGTCTTGTAAAGAAAGGACAACAAAAACTAAATGTGCTTGTTTCTTTTCTTTGGGATTTCAGAGCCTTGATACAAAGCATGCTTGAAAAATGTGATCGGTTTCTCTGGTCTCAGCAGGCCTAGTGGAAGAAGATTGAGCAAATGTCACAACGTTTTGTGAAAAACTGAATCATACTCCCAAACGTCCTGAGTGCATTTGCTGTTGAAGGAAATGTACCACCTGAAAACCCTGCCACCTTCCAGGGTGTACTTTTGTCAGTGTCCCTCATTTCTGCGTTTGTGGCTCTGTGTCCTCAGTGTTTCTCACCCAGGATTGAACTTTGAAAGGAATCAGTCTTTGTTTAGTGAAATGAAGTGCCCTGGAATCAGAATATGAAAGTTCACAGCCATGCCGACCTTATTCTGAACGACAGTATTACCTTCTCCTTGCTGGTGGATTGGGATAATTAGTTTCCTGTTGTGACTATCATGGAGGGAGCAGAAGTTTCTCCTCCCAGTTCCATGAAGACGGATAAAGTAACTGGCAGGAGTTGAATTCTTTTTACATCTTAGCTGGAATAGTTGAGAAATTACTGAAAAGACCTGGCAGAATGGAATTAGCACATCAAAGAAGTGAAACATTGAGCATTCAAGTTAGATATTTACATTAAATGACCCCATATTTAAATTGAGCTAATTTAAAATATATTTTTCCTAGTATTTGATGTTTTCTAATCTGAACCTATATACAAATGACTAATTTATTACTGGAAATGTTTTATCTCTAATCTTTACTAAACGGTGGCCCAAAGGAATCATGCACTTTTAAAAATTATTTTTTAAAAGCCATAATAAAGGAAAGCTAAGTACTAACAAAGACGGTAGTAGGCGCTTGTGTCATTTAAGCCATGTACTAGAATGCCTTCCTCAGGCTCCTGTACCTTTGTAGCACATTAACGTTAATAATAAATGTAAATTCTGTTTTTATTTCAGTAGATACAAGGTTTATTGTGAGCAATTTGCCGGAAGTGTGGGTAACCTCAATGTGGAGTAAGAAAAGTTGGATATGTTGAATGACTCAGTCATAACACTGAGAGCTACAGACAGAAATGGTTGTCAGACTTCCATCTGATATTCGGATACTATGTAACCAGATGGGTTGAAGAGATTGTCAGGGAGAGGAGGCTTACAGAGTTTCATAGAGTTTTGGGAAGCATAAAAAACCTAACGATTCTGCTCAACAGTGGGGGTAGGGTTGGTGGGTGGGTGGGTGTGTTTGTGTGTGGTTTCCTCTTACCAAGCAATTCTCTGACACCAGTTGGATGGCTACAGTTCAACCCATTTCTGACACTACTGACCCAGAGGTAGCGTCAGATCCCACAGGTAAAGGGCTCAGTCCTAAGAGTGCCCTCCATTTTATTTTTTTAAATTTAAATTCAGTTAATTAACATATAATGTGTTATTCAGAGGTAGAGATCAGTGACTCATCAGTCTTATGAACACCCAATACTCATTACATCACGTGCCCCCCTTAATGTCCATCACCCAGTCACCCCATCCCCCCACCTCCCCACCCCCGCCCTCCGCTTTGCACACTAATTGCATGTCCAGGTTGTTACCTGTACTTCTGACCAACTGGCTATAAATCAGAGGTCCTCATGATCCCTTCCTTGGGTTTGATGATTTGATTAAATTGCTAGAGCAGCTCCCAGAACTCAGAGAAACAGTTTGTTTACTAGATTGCCAGTCTATTATATAAGGACAGCTTGGGAACAGCCAGATAGAATAGATGCATAGGGCAAAATTTGGGGAAAAGTATGAGGAGCTTCTGTGCCTGCTCCAAGCTCCACCTTCTCTGAATATGACATGGTCACCAGTCCGGAAATTCTCTGAATCAAGTTCTTGGGGTTTTTATGCCTTCGTTACAAGGGCGTGGTTGGTTAAATCACTGGTCACTGGCCATGGAACTTAATGTCCAGTCCCTCTCTCCCTCCTGAGGTCGGGGTGTGGTGGTGGTTTGGAGGGTGGGACTGAAGGTTCCAGTTCTCTAAATCACGTGGTTGGCTTTACTGGCAACCAGCCCCCATCCTTAGGAGCAGTCCAAATATCACCTCATTAGTACTACAAGACACCTCTGTGGCGCTCATCTCTTAGGAAATTCCAAGGGTTTTTAGGAGCTGTATGCCAAAAATGGGAGGAAGGCCAAGTACATACTTCTGTCGGTCACAATATCTTACCTTCCCACTAGAATCAGCTGGGTTTTGTCCGTATCAGATTATGTCAAATGTTCGTCTGTACTGAGGTAAAGGGCAAGATGCCTCCCTTCACTGGCCTTCGGCTTCTGTCTGTCCAAAAGAGAACCCAGAAGAAATCTCAGAAGGAGATGGCTTGAACTGCCCCGATGGTGCAATCATTTCCCGACAGATTGCTCTAAGGGATCATACAGCAGTCCTCATTTGCCAAGTGGGTACAGAGAAATTTCTGGCATTAAAAAAATAATAATAAATAAATAATTTTTTTAAAAAATCACATCCTCTGAATTTATTTTCCAAAGTAAACCAAGCAACAGCAAAAAAGCCCCTTCAGTTAAGCAATAAAGTTTCAACAGTCAAGTGGGTATTAGGCAGTATTTCCTAATACAACTTGTATCTTTCACTGGCCTAAAAATTCTAGAGAGTGACGCAGGGTGGCCTCACTTTCAACAGGGCTACAGGGTAGCATAGTGGATAAGCGCTTGGGTGCGGAGGCGGGCTGTCTAGCTTTGAATGTTGTTCTGCCTCCTCCTAAATGACCTTGGAGAAGTTACTTTGTTTCTCTCAGTGTCAGTTTTCTCATATATACGATGGGGACAGTAGTAGCACTCAGGATGGTTTGAGAAGTGACGGAGGTCATGAACGTGATGAAAGTGAAGCATGGAGCAGGTGCCCGGCGCAGAGAGTGTAGGGAGAGCCATCTCTGGGTGACACATGAGACTGAAGTGCGGGGCAGTAGAGCTTGTGACAGTGCGCAGGGAACACGGGTTAGCTTTGGTGCGAAAGGGCTGGAATATCCTTATGCCCAGTAGTGATCAGACACGAGTAAGCTGGTTTGTATGACTCCGAGAGAGTGGGAGGACCAAAGTTGAAGTTAAGAATGTCCTTGCATGTGTTAAATTTGTCCCTGTCCTGCCCAAGGCTCGGAACCTTGTGTCCGTCCTTGCCTCTCCCCCTCCTCAACTCTCATGCACCATCCCTAGGGAAATGCTCTCCATTCTGTGTTGGTGGTGTTTTTCCATCGGTCATTTTTTTCCCCGACTTGCTGTTGCCGCTGGTCCACGTTCTCATTCCTTCTTGCCTGCCTGGACAGTCAGAGCAGTTTTAATGACCTTTGTTTCTTCACTTCCAAACTCTACCTTCCCCTCTGCTACCACTCAGTGTCAGCTCCTTAAAATAGAAGCACCTAGGTATCCCCCAAGTCAGGTGACTCACAAACTTGCTACACACTGGAGTCACCGCAGGAGCTAGTGAAAAATACTGATGTTGGGGATCCTGCCCCAGGCCTGGGATCTGCAGATCAAGGGTCTGATTTAATTCTCCTACTCCTACATTGTTCCTAGATTTAGCTGAGGAGTGATCTTGAATTCTAGAGAAAGCCCTGTCTTGGTCTCATGGGAGGTTAATGAGAGATCCACCGCCAGATTTCTTTTCCTCTTGAGGCACAGCCTTAATTGGGCCTCTTCCCCATCTGTAACTTTTGGTGGCTCCCCTCTGCTTTCCGAATAAAGCCCGAATCCTTGAGCTTGTTGTTGAGGCCCATTGGTGACTTGTTTCCAAGTTCAGTTTCTCGGTTCCAGAGTTTATCTCTCATCTTGGGTTCTCTGCTTCTGGACACGCTCTGCATGTGGGCCCCTGCTTAATTAACCTCTGAATGGCAAGTGTGGGTTATCTTACATTGTGATAAAATACGCATAACACAGACTTCATCATCTTAACCATTCTGTGGCCAAACAAGGGGCTGACCTCTCTCCTAGTGCCCGGAAACAGAAACTTTAGAGTGGGGTCAGAGCTTTTCCTACCCCTTCGTTTAGAAGACTCTGCATACCACTAAACTTCATGAACAACACTGCAGAGTTGCAACACAGAGCTGCTGTGTGGTGTCTGGAGTTTTCAGGCAGCCCTGGCCTTCTGGATCAAATACAGATCACAGAAGCAGCCCGGAAAAAAAATCCTTCATGGTAATTCTTTCCAGAGGGCTCAGAAAAATACTGACTGGCACCACTGTGGCCTAAATACAGAGAATGTTTTCCCAGATTGTGTTTTTCCCATCTTGCCTAAGTAATACATTTTTCTAGATGGGCAACTCTGAATCATAGTGAATATTCAAATTGATGTTTCCCTCTAGTGATGTGGGCAATATTTATACCTGTTATCAGTAGGTAAAACCTGGGTTTAGTGACTTAGTGTCAGTGTTTTGGGTTTTTTTTTTTAAGTATTTTTTTAGATTTTATTTCTTTATTTGTCAGAGAGACCGAGAGAAGAGAGAGAGAGAGAGCACGTGCGCACAAGCAGGGGGAGCACCAGAGGGAGAGGGAGAAGCAGGCGCCCAGCTGAGCAAGGAGCCCAATACAGGACTCGATCCCAGGACTTGGATCATGACCTGAGCCAGAGGCAGGTGCTGACCTGACTGAGCCACCCAGGCATCCCCACCATCTTGGAATTTTAAATGATTTCTGAATAAGGTTCTCCGCATTCTTCTTTTGCTTTGGGAACCCCTTATTAAGTAACTGGCTCTGGCTGCCACAGTAGATCTAAGGTGGAGTCTGAGATTTTACGTTTCCAGCAGATTTCCAGGCCGTGCTTCCTTGGATTGCCCGTTGGGTAGCAAGGCTCAGGCTAAAATCTGGCAAAGCAGCAATTTGGAAGGAGCCAAGGCCCCGGCAGGTGGATTACTTGCCACGTTGAGCGGAACATAAATCTTTGCATTCCTTAAGCTTCTGAGTCTCTGTTACAGCAAGTTAGCTTTGGTCTAATTGAAGGAAGGGAAGTAGAGCCGGTCTCACAGCCTGTTCTGTTCTCAGTTTATTTTGGCTTAAATAATTATGGAGAAAGAGCCTTCTGTGAAGTGTGCCTGGAAACTGGCCTCCGTCCATGTCAGACTCAAGCTCAGGTTCTCTGGTCCCCCTCCTCCAGTGCTGGTGGGTGCCAACTGGAATGGCCTTTATGACCTGGGGGACTGGAGAGAATATGGAGCTGAGGCCGTGCCACTCGGGCTGACCAGAGTTCAGTCTTGATGTTTGGAGGCAGGCCCTAGCTAACAAAAACTTGCTTCTTATTGCCCTTGAAACTTACCCTCCACTGGGGACTCCTATATTGTGAGTGGCTCATATATTCCTCGGATCCTCTAACTGAAACGGTCATCACATCACCCTGATTCTACCCCAACTTCTAAAAAACAACTTCTGTTGTAAGAAAACAAAAGCAAGTTATATTAAGCAAAATACTGCATGGTGTGCAGCAGCTCCAGTCTTGTTGCTAAGAATGTCACCAACCCCTGTAGCATTCCCAGTCTGTCAAAGAGCGCTGTGCTCCAGATCCTGTCCCCCTGGGGTGGCTTCTGTCTGTGTGGCATCGCTAGGTTCATGGCTCCCCATTTCATAAGTTCTTTAGTTTACATTTCTCTGCCCTTCCTGCTTCCCTCCCCCTCCCCTTGGCTAACCAGTGTGCCTTTTCCTCTTCTCTCTCTCATCTTCAATCCTAAGATCCCATCAGTGCCTACATTCAGAAATGAATTTACTCTCCATTCCTTGGAGATCCCTGTGATTTTCCATGAGCTTTAGGAAAGCACAAGGTTGTGGTGTATCAGGTCTGGTTTATGCGCTACCTCAGATCCTCTGGCCCCCTTGTCTTCCTGCAGCCCCTTCTCTGACGACTCCGTATGGGCTTGGGTCCCTTTCCTGCAGGAGCAGCTGGGTAGTACCTTGCTTTGGGTCTGCTCCATAGGGCTTCTGTTTCCCAAACTAGGGAAACCCTCGGGTACTCACATGTGCACAACCACGAAATTCAGGAACGCTAATATTCTAGGGTTCACATTTGACCAGTAGAGATGGAACCAGTTGATAGGTGCTTTTCTTTTTTGAATCCTGGTAGATAGCACTCAGACATCTGGTACTGCATCTTCAGGATGTCCCAGTGGGATTGAGCTCCAGCTCTAAGGCTCCTACTTGTGGCCTGCCCTGTAATACATCCTTCTCTTGGCCATGCTCCTCCCCTGCTCTACACCCCTCTCTCTCACGTCTGCTCCATGGGGTTGTTTCCCAGTAAAGTACCTGAGAACCTAGGGGAGGCGGTGGGAGTGAGGAAGGCAGGAGGTGGGAAGATTCTTCTATTTGAGGCTTTATCACTTAAACTTAATCTGCTATTCAAATCAGGGGTCCATTAGGTAAGAAAAAGTAGATAGATTGTTTCTCCCCTGATATGACCCACTTTCTATCCTTCCTCCTACCCTGATGCCCTCAGCTCCCCAGAACTAAGCCCCCTGACCTACCTCCCTACCTGCGGATGCAGCTCAGCTCATAGCTTGCTATAGAAAGTGCTGGATGCTCCTCCCTGTCTAACCTCCAGGCAGCCGTCCACCTATAACCTGGGGGACAGGGGAGCATGGCACGTCCATATTTCTCCAATAGTGAGATCCAGAGGGTCCAGGGCCCGTTCAGATGGTGGCCCAAATGCCAAGCAGAGTCCAAGCTGTTCTATTAACTGTAAGTCCCTATCAGAGAACTGGGGAGTCTTATTTATTAATACTGTCCAAGGAAGTAGTGGTGTAGGTTAGGGGAGGAGCCTCAAGCCAGACTTCCTGTGTTCAAATCCTGGCTTTACCACGCATTAGCTCTGTGATCTTGAGCAGGTCACTCAGCCTCTTTGCCCCTTAGTGTCCTCCTCTGAAAAGTAATCTGTCCCAAAGAGCTGTGGCCAACTGGGGCTAGAATGAACTCAGTAAATATTGGCCGTTCACTAGAATGAACTCAGTAAATATTGGCCGTTATGACTAGTATTATTATTAAAATACTCTCCTGGCTAATCCCAGTAATCCTGGTTTTCATTTTTTAACCAAAACATAGTTAATATTTCACACTAAACATAGCTTTTCTTTTTTCATATGGAGATGGTAATAATATTTTTTACAAAATTCACTATGCATAAGATAAACAACAGATTCTTTTGTTGTCTTATCAAGATAATACTACACAGAATTTTTTAAAAACTCCCCTGGGTAAAATGGGTATTACCTGAAATGACTGCATAGTATTCCATTTTATGGTCATATTAAATCATTCATATTATTTGATGAAAGTTCTCTCCTTCCCCCACCCCCCACCCCCGCCCCAGGCCCTAGTCTGTTATTTACATTTTTTTCCTCATACAGTTTTTTAGTTGAGATGTAATTCACATGCCATAAAATTCACCCTCTCTGAGTGTTCAGTTCAGAGATTTCTAGTATATTCACAATATTGTGCATTCTTCACCTCTGTGTAATTCCAGAATATTTCCATCATGCCAAAAGGAAACTTCATACTCTAACAGTCACTCCCTACTCCCCCTCCTTCCAGGCCATAGCAACCACTAATCTTTCTTCTCTGGATTTGTCGTTTCTAGAAATTTCATACAAATAAAATCATATATAACCTTTTATGTCTGGCTTGTGTTATTTAGCTTAATGTTTTCAAGGTTCATTCACGTAGCATGTATTAGTACTTTATTCCTATTATGGGTGAGTACCATGCCATTGTGTGAATATACGACATTTTGTTTAAACACTCATTAATTGATAAATACTTGAGTTGCATCTATTTCTTGGGTATTTTGAATAATGCTGCTACTTCTGTCATGGAAGGGACAATGCTTTTCCTTAATGGAATAGACACAATGAGTATAGATTGGTCTTCCTTGCATCCAGTGCTTCTTCCAAAGTCTGTGGACTTACTGAATGTCTTATGCACTACCATGGTATTTGTTTTATACAGTATTACTCTGATTAAAGAACCCATCTGCAACAAATAAAACGTGGCGGTGGGACTGTGCTCCTGGAATTCACTGGTTTAACCATGTTCCCTATTATCCTGAAGTAGCCAGCTGGGTAGAGTGGTGGGATAATGTTTTGAAAACTCAGCCACAGTTCTAGCTAGAGAGCAACACCTTGCAGGGATGAGGCAATGCCCCCCGCCGCCACCCTTATGGTATGTGCTTTAAATCAGTTTCTAATATATGGTACTGTTTCTCCCATAGCCACAATTCATGAGTCCAGGAATGAAGGCAAGGAAGTATCATGTTAGTGGCTTCTCTCACTATTACCCCTACTGATCCACTAGCAAAATTCTTTGTTTTCTGTCCTTGTGACTTGAAGTTCTGGTGGTCTAAAAGACTAGATCCAAAGAGAGGAACCACCCAAAGGAGAGAATATTCCACCTGTAGACAAGAGCTTGAGCCCACACCTGTGGAGTTCCAGCCTGCTCGTGATCTGCCCTGCTTGGTTGCACGGAAAACGGTCTTCGCTGTAGACTTTGGGCCTCCTTAGCCAGCCCCTGCCATTGCATAAGCCGATTCCTTGTGAGAGATCTAAATCTAGACCTATCTCTATGATCCTGTTCCTCTAAAACAACTTACAGTACTAAATTCTGAATCAGAGTTTGACCAGAGAAGTGGAACCAATAGGCCATAGATGTATATATTAATGGCCTTATTACAAGGAGCTGGCTTGCACAGTTGTAGGGGCTGGCCAAGCAGTCAGGAGAGGCAGGCAGGATAGCGTGATCCAAGGAAAAGGAGAGCAATTGTAGGCCCAGTGCCTATTTGGAGAGCAGATTAAGGAAGAGTTAAGCCTTTTTCTAAAGGCCTTCCGACTGATGAAGCGAGTTCCACCTAGGATAATCACCCATTTGATTAAAGATAATTAATTAAGGACTTCAACCTTGTCTGCAAAATACAGCAGCATGTAAATTAGTGTTTGAATAACCGAAGGAAGATGTGCGTATACAGCAAAGTGGCTCCGGCTCCCCTTCATCCTTTAACCCTGGGCAGGGAGTATCTCCTATGGGCCATCCAGTTGGCCTCACGGAGAAGTGTGAGGGGGGTCGTTCAGCCCAGCCAAGTGGACACATTCAAAAGCCATGACTGGGAGTCACAGTTCTCATTTTTAATGAGAAAGCTTGCAAAGCATTGCTAGAGGAAAGGACTTTTTCTATGATAAAGTGAGATTATGTCAGTTTAGATGGAACTTCAGTGAAGATTTTGGTATAGATTTGGATACTGATCTTTAACATGACCACATTCTGCAGACCAAAACCCGTATCAAATACCAAATACCCTCCACACGTCCCAAACGCTGCTCCCAGGCCTGCCATCCTGTGCAGAATACTTTTCTTCCTGCTTCATTCATTCACTCAGTAAGTGTTTATTGAGCATCTACCATGTGCCAGGAGCTCTGGTAGGTACTCTGGGTAACGAGGAGGACATACAACAAGATAGACATGCTTTTTTTTTTTTTTAATGGAGCCTTTTTTTAAAGATTTTTATTCACTTATTTGACAGAGAAAGATCACAAGAAGACAGAGCAGCAGACAGAGAGAGCAGGGGAAGCAGGCTCCTTGCTGAGCAGAGAGCCCAATGCAGGGCTCGATCCCAGGACCCTGAGACCATGACCTGAGCTGAAGGCAGAGGCTTTAACCCACTGAGCCACCAGGCGCTCCGATACACATGTTTTTGCCCTTTGTGATGGGTCCTGGGGACAATAATGTGTAATAATAGCAGCTACAATTGAATTCCCTCAGGTTCCTCACCCCCCCCCAAAATGTTCCGCATCTCCTCACTGTCCTCTCTTTACCTTCCTCCCTTTCTCAGGAGTACCTCCTTGCTCCTTTTCAGGTTAACCCATCATCAGTGAGCTTGACCTCATCCCCTCCTTCTGACTAATCAGTTAAAAAGTAAATTATTTCAACCATTCGTTCATTCATTCAGTGTTGAGGTTCTGTTATGCACCAGATACTTGGCTTAGTGCCAGATACTTAAAGCTAAATAAGACAGAAATTGTTACAACCTAGTAAGGAAGCTGGACCAAGAAAGCCATCAAAACAAAAAACAATAACAGAAGAACGTAAAGCAAGAAATGAAAAAAGTCACTACATATTAATAATAGGAAGGAAAGAATAGCTACAGTAGGTGACTCAGAGCAGTCAGAGAAGGACTCTCTGAAGGGAGGGTTCGCATGAGAGACACAGGCTATGAAGGGAGCAGCCATGAAGAGCAGATGGATCGAGTGTACGAGGCGCCGTGGCAAATAAGAGCTTGACCTTTTGGTGGAACTGAGGGAAGACCATGGGCCAGGAGGGTGTGACAAAGGAGCGTGCGAAACCATGAAGGCAGTTGAGGGCATCTTTTAAGGAGGCGGGAGAAGGCAGGTGGTGCCGAACACCCAGGCAGCCACTCCAGCCTGTGGGCCTGGCTCTGCACCCATGCTGAGTGCAACCCCGGACACCGTCCTAATTATGTACCTCCCCACTGGGGTTTCTCCAGCTAACCGCAAAGACTCCGTGTGGCTTACATCAAACAAGGCACGTACAGTATAGAGGATGGTTTGGCATCTGCAAACAAAGAAAATGGCAGCTACTCTGTGTAATTAGTATTCACCAGCCTCCCCCACCCCGGCAGAGCTGGGGTTGCCTCCCGTGTGCTTCCGCGGAGGCTCTTTATTAAAGCGTGTTGTAAGTGTCTATGTACATACCTGGCTTCCTTTCTAGAACATCGGACCTTGTCAGAAGAAAAGTCATATAGAAAATAGGATGGAGGGCGCCTGGGTGGCTCAGTGGGTTAAAGCCGCTGCCTTTGGCTCAGGTCATGATCTCAGGGTCCTGGGATCGAGCCCCAGATTGGGCTCTCTGCTCAGCAGGGAGGCTGCTTCCCTTCCTCTCTCTCTGCCTGCCTCTCTGCCTGCTTGTGATCGCTCTCTCTGTCTCTGTCTCTCTCTCTGTTAAATAAATAAATAAAATATTTTTTAAAAAAGAAAATAGGATGGAAGTGTATTATGAACTGTAAACTACTGTTCGGTTGGGAGTTACGTTAAAGAGGCTTGGAATCTATCCGGGGGAGCTGACACATGAAAGGAACGGAGGGGATGAGGTAAAGACGAGCCCGCAGGTATGAATGAAGCTCTGTGAGAGCCCATGTGCTGCCCGGGCTACTGGGAAGGTTCTTCAAGGAAGTAGAATTTTTATTGGGATCTGAGTTCAAAAACAGTAGGAATAAAGATGAGAGAAACTAATGTGAGAGGCATTCCTTAGGTAGGACCAAAAAGAACTGGTTAAAAATGTCATCAGAGGGGCACCTGGGTGGCTCAGTTGGTTAAGCATCTGCCTTTGTCTTGGGTCATGGTCCCGGAGGCCAGGAAGGAGCCCCAGGCCAGGATCCCTGCTCCGCAGGGAGTCTGCTTCTCCCTCTCCCTCTGCATTCCCCCTACTCTTTCTCTGTCTCTTAAGTTAAAAAAAAATATCTTTAGAAACAATGTCATCAGAGACAGGGGCTGCTGTTGGGGAGGCCAAGACATCACTTGCCAGAACCCCTGGGATTAGGCTTCCCAAAAACCTGATGGAGAGAGGATGCTGAGGGACAAGGTGCAGAGGCAGAGCAGCGGACAGGACACAGGTGACTGGGCAATGAAGAGATGGGGACACAGAGAGGTCTGGGAATAGCAACAAAACACCTGGAGAAGCCTCAGCACGGTAAGAGTAAGAGGCGGAGAAAGGTGAGAGAGGTCTTGTCCTCCGTGCTGTGGGTATCAAAGAGGCGATCCCATGCAAACCCCCTCCCACCCCCCAGATTGGAGACCCTGTTATTAGTCAGCCAGTCAGGAGACAGAAACTGAGCAGTGATTTGAAGAGGGAGGCTTTAACATAAAGAATTAGTATATAGTTGCAAAAGATTGGCTATTAAGGGATAAAAAATAAAGGAAGGATGAATTCAGGACAGGCCCTCCTCACAAGGCTGACGTTAAGGTCTTGTTAGAAAGTGTGTGGCCTTGGTACTTTGCTTGGCAGCAAAAGTTTGCTGGGTGCCACAGTCAAAGTTGATGAGCAAGAAAGTCCCCAGATGAGTTGACAACAAAACTTGCCAGATGTTGATGATGTCACTGTGCCACCATTTCCTGGCATGTTTTGTTCCTGGGAGCTTTTGTGTGAAATAAGGTGGAGAAAAACTGCTCTGGACGTGTTTCTTAGAAGGCAGGGACAGAAACTGGTTTTCACTAGATTTGAAGGCCCAACTGAGAAAACAACAGAGGATCAAAGTGACAGTGGCCAGATCAGGATGCCACCATCCCGTCCTCCCACGGCTGAGTCCCCTGACCCCAGGGACAGCGAACACTAAGGCGCAAGACAAAAGGAACTAGACACTGAGGACAGAGAAAGTGACAGGACACCACGGACAGCAGTGAGGGGTCTGGACATGGAAGGACCTGGAAATAGCACAAGTACAACTAGAGGGGCCCGGACAGGGGAGCGGGTCTGATCCAAGAGGAAGGGTGTGGGGTGTCTGTCCTGTGTCGTGCTCAGGTGTCCCCCCCTACACCAAACCCAGGCTCTGCCTGCTCGGGGTGGGGGTGTCCATCCTTCACTCCTGGGGAGCAAACAAGCAGTCCTTATACCCAAGAGTAACACACACTTTTCAAGTCAGTCTCATTAAGCATTTATTAGACATATTGAGGCCCTCCCCTAGCCTCTGAGGACAGAGAACTCAATGACTGGGTGTTCCTGCCCTCAGGGTCCTCACAGCCCATCTCCCCAGGGCAGAGCCAAGGGGAAGCTCAGTACTTGCTAGGCAGGCCAGGGGGTCGGAAGTGGTTGGGGTCTTTGCCACTCCGGCCCCATTCGTTGGCAGCCTGGTCAGCCTTCGAGTCCTCCACTCCATGGCCGCTGTCTCCATACTTGAAAAGGTCTGTGACTCTCTGAGAACGCTCTCTGGCGTCACTGGAATGGAGGAAGGCAGGTAGAGATTCATTAGGGGCTGCTGAGCAACAGGCCCCCGCCCCCACCAATCTCTTCTCTTTCTGAGGGATGGCTGAGAGGAGCCCAGGCCAGAGGGGCTGAAACACGGACCGTGCTCCACGCACAGCCCAGGTCAGCCCAGGCTGGTCCCCGTGCCCACAGCAGGAGGGTGGGAGTCCCCCATTCCCACTGGCCTTGCTCTGGCTCTGCCAGCCACTCAGACCCCACACTGGGCACAGAGGGGACGGTGGGCAAGAGGACCAGGAGCCGCCGTCTCTGCAGGAAGCTTCTCTAGGGTTGGCCCCTCCTGGCTCTCTAAGGCCGCCATGCTCAGCCAGGCCATCCCTGCATCCCCGGGGCCCTTGTTACCTGATGACTTTAGCGGCCCAGGCGCCCCCAGGGCCCCTTTGCGCAGCATCATAGTTCCCGCGGGCATGGAAGTATTTGTCCGAATTTTTGTAATTGGCTTCTCTCATGTCAGAGTAGGCTCTTAACATGTCTCTAGTCCCTGGAAAGGAAAGAAAATGGAAGTGATCCTCTTTTGGCAAAATAGAGAAAAAGTTTTTCTCCCAGTGATTCTAAGACTTCAGCCTTTTTTTTTTTTTAAGATTTTATTTATTTATTTGAGAGACAGAGATTACAAGTAGGCAGAGAGGCAGGCAGAGAGAGGAGGAAGCAGGCTCCCCGTGGAGCAGAGAGCACGATGTGGGGCTCGATCCCAGGACCCTGGGATCATGACCTGAGCCAAAGGCATAGGCTTTAACCCACTGAGCCACCCAGGTGCCCCAAAGACTTCAGCCTTTGACAAAATCCTCAGACATTATATTGGCTGAGATAAATATTCCTTTACTTTTCACTCCCCTGGGTGAATGTTAGGAGAATCACACTTGGTGCAAGTTTTATTCTCTGTGAGTCCATTCTGAAAAGTACGTTGCTACTTGTTTTTTTAGTGTGTGTGATGTGTGTGAACGGGAGGTGGGGTGGTCTTTAAGGGATGCTTCTTGTATTTAAGGGAACCTCTCTACCTGGGAAGGACAGGGACCCCTTGGACTGGGGCATGAGGACAAAGGCAAGTCTGAGGGAGGCTGCCGACCCAGAGGGCTCCCAACCTAGTCGACGGGAGAAATTCCTCCCTGTGGGCAGCGTGAAGACAACTCAGGCCTGTGTACGTCAGAATATCTGGGGCTTAGGTGGCACCAGGAAACTGACCAAACTCAATCATAAATATAACTGATAAAGATGAGTTCCCCCAAGGGAACTTTATAGAAATGGGGTCACCATCAAGGCAGAAAAAGGGCAACTGACCCACCAGCTCTAAAGTCCAGTGTTCTCCCCAGTAAATGGAAGAGTATTGACTTCCATAGAGTGCTTATGCAGACAAACTGAGAAAATTCGCCTAGAACTTCTGGAAGGCTGTAGTTGCCCAGGATGCTATCAACGCTCTGGGCCTTAGGAAGTCTGGGACAAGCCCAGGAAAGGGACTAAGGAAGAGGAAGAGCAGCAAGTTACAGACTGAAGGAATCTGATCAGGCTACAGCTGTGCCTGTGAGAATTTAAAAGGATCGACAGCAAACCCTCAAAGCAGTAATCAGTGACTCTCACCAAAAAACAAAAATAAAGATAAATGATGTTGTGTAATACACAAATCGTGGCGCTGAGTCTGACTGCTAAGTTGTGTTCCTCTTGCTCCCCTGCCCAGCCAGGCCCCAGGCCCTCAGAACCACCATCACCTAATTCCTTGTGCCTGTTGATTGTGGGGAGCGGAGCTCTGCAGCGTGGCCCTCTGCCTCTCCCAGGGCCTGTCTGCCATTTGCTCAGATACACAAGAGGCTGTGTGATCCCAAACCCCGCCATGGGCTGTGCACTCTCTGGTCTGGGAGGCAGGACAGCGCTGTTCTAGCAAGGTCTGGGGAGCTCTACCACGGGACATCCAGTTCTGCTTGAGGACTTTGTCAGACTCTTCATTATTTTGTGCCTCAAATCCTCTGTCAAGGGATGATGGCCCCTAAACTGCAGGGCTACAGATTAAAACCTGAGGATGAAAACAAATTCATTCATCCACGCAAAACTCTTAGAACAGTGCCTAGCACAGGCCCAGCTCAGTGACTCCTGGATGGAACGAGGCCCCCCTTTTCCTGGCTGCCTGAGACCCAGCCACAGCGGTCCATGACTTCCCTCTAGGTGGCGCTCGCGTCCCAATTGGAAGGAGGGCGCCGGCACCCTGGACCCCAGCTCTCTTCCTGCTCCTGCTCCTGCTCCAAGTTGAAGCCCTCAACTTAGTGGCCTCCAGCCTGGGGATCCCCTGGAAGAGTGCAATGCTGCCTAGAAAAGCCAGGGGTGGAGGGATAGGACAGATGTGGTTTAAGGAGAATGGCCATGTGTAGTAAGTAAGCCCTAGAGACCTAATGCACAGTATAATGAACACCAAACAATATTGTATTATAATTATGAAATATGCTATAGTCTAATTAATTACTTCAACTGCTAAAAAGAAAGGATAATTATGTAACATGATAGAGGTGCTAATTATAGCTACAGTGGCAATCAGATTGAATATATAAATGCATCAAATTAACATGACATTCACCTTAAACATACACAATGTTACATGTCAGGTATAGTTCAATTTAAAAAAAAAAAAAAGCCTGGGAAACTGCTATCTTGAAAACCATGCTTCTTCTTTTCCCACTTGCGGCCTTTGGCCTGTGTAGACATGACCTCCGCTCTGGGCAATCCTGGAGGGAATCCAGGGGCAGCCTCCCCCTGCTCCCATGCTTTTGACCTTACCTTGACCAGCTTCCTTGAGGAAGCCTAACCATCTTTGGCTGCTGACGCCCAGGACCAGGGAGCACAAGAGGATGCCCAGGAAAAGCTTCATCCTGCTGCAGACTCAAACACACACAAAGATGACAGGTGTTTGGTTTTTGTTTGGTCTGATTTGGGGGGAGGGGTGATGTTGACCTATTGTATTCCAAAACTGAGCCACACTCAGGATTATCTCTATCTATATATCCACACACAGAGACACACATGCATATGTGTACACATACATCCGTGTATATACATATATGTATGTAAGTATGTGTAGAAAGAAGTAGACAGTACGTATACATATATTAGGCAGGTGATACATAGATACATAGAGAATTCCAAAGGGTCCACTTGTCCATTTCCACTTGCCTCTATTGGAATCCCAGCATGAGAGACTGCACTGCGCTTCTTTTTTTTTTTTTTTTTAAGAATTTATTTATTTGACAGAGAGAGATTACAAGTAGGCAGAGAGGCAGGCAGAAAGAGAGAGGAGGAAGCAGGCTTCCTGCCAAGTAGAGAGCCCAATACGGGACTCCATCCCAGGACCCTGGGATCATGACCTAAGCCGAAGGCAGAGGCTTAACCCACTTCTGATAGAAACCACTTTGCGGGGAGCTTGGGTGGCTCTGTGGGTTAAAGCCTCTGCCTTTGGCTCAGGTCATGATCTCAGGGTCCTGGTGATGAAGTTCTAGAACCTAGGTGAGGTTCAGTGGGCTGAGGTCCGGAGCCGATGACCAAGAAAGAATTCTTGAGACATCTCTGGTGCAAAATGGTGGTTTATTAAAGCACGGGGACAGGACCCGTGGGCAGGAAGAGCTGCTGTGCCGTTATCCTGAGGAGTGGCTGACTATATACACAGGAGTTGGGTAGGTGAGAACAAAAGGGGTGATGTTAGTCTCTAAGGAATTTTAGAAGCAAGGTCTCCAGGATCTTGCGGGGCTAGCTATTGTTGGGAGAAAGGTTATTTATTACTAGTAGTAAAAATCTTCTTGTGAGACCCTTTAGATGTATATCAATGGGCCATATGCTTGGGAATGATTCTCGAAACTATCTTGGAGATCTAGAGATAAAGTTTCACATTTCTCCTATCAAGTGTCCTTGTTAGTGAGATTTGGGTATAGAAGAAATTTAACTTTATTTAGGGCTTGAGGAACTGAGTTATTTGCCTCTGGAAATTGTGCTATTGTTAAGATAGCTTCTTTGTTGTAAATCTCTAGGACACTGGTAAACCAAGGGAGACGCCTGTCTTGCAGGATTGTGATCTCTGCAAGTTAACTATTTGTTTTTCTTTTAGGGCAGTCAGGGGTGCCTGAGGAATGTCACCCATATTACCCGAGGGGAGCGGGTAGGAGAGGGGGTGCAAGGTGCTAGCTTTTGCTTTGTCCTCAGCCAGCGTCCTGCTCCCTCATCACTGGGATGAGTCCCGTATCTGGCTCTCTGCTCGGCAAGGAGCCTGCTTCCCCCTCTCTCTCTGCCTGCCTCTCTGCCTACCTGTGATCTCTGTCTGTCAAATAAGTAATAAAAAAACACCAAATCTTAAAAAAAAAAAAAAAAAAAGAAAAAGAAAAAAAGAAAAAAGAAAAAAAAAAGAAACCACTTTGCATTTCAATCCTCACCTATGAGCCCTGACCCCAATGTATAAAAAGCTTCCAAAGAAGCGTCTGGGCATTGCGTGACCATATACCAGTCTGTCGAATGAGATGAGTGAAACAGTGCACAAATATGGTGTGGAACGCCTGCTCTACCCATCCCAGAGCTCCCCATGTGGAAGTACACGACTAAATCCCAGTCCCAGAAAGCATTCACAGATGCTGACTCCTAATTGTCAGGCTACGAGATGCAGGGAGGAAGCAGAGAGCTGGGACACAGCCCAGGAATGCTGTGGGGAAAGGGAATCTGCAGAGAGAACAAGTGTTGGAAAATTCTAGCACCTTACCTTGGGCTGTCGCTTCCTGCAGATCTCCCGGTGAAGCTGAGCTTCCTGTGAGAAACGCCCGCACTTTATATGCTGGGGCTGTGCTGGGGAAACAAGGGGGAAGACAGATTTGAAGCCAAACCCTGAGATTTGGGAAATTCTCCTTGGCCAGAACCCAGCAGCCAGCACAACAGGCTCCTTCCTTGTCCCAGTAAGGGCCTATTCAGCCAGAGCGGCCGCACCCCAGTTGAACTGCCATTTTGCTGTAAAACTTAAATTGACTTTGCCCCCCCACCCAGGGGAACTTACTTAAAAACAAGTCTGGGAAACCAGTCCCAGGTAACAAAATCCAAGTACAAGGGTGGGTCAGGCCAGGTGGAGACATCCGATGGGAGGGGGGGCGGGGGGCGGATGCATACTGTCTCCCTAGCTACCAAGGAGTATGGGCCCCTCCCTTTGGGCACATTTTGGGTGCCAATTCTGACCAAGGTGATAGGCTGGTTCAAATGTCTACTAGGGTAAATTGTAATTCAGTTAGTCACCTAGCATGACTGTGCAGCTTTCTCTGTGTGTTACAATCTCATTGGCCACCTGTGTGTGGCCAGGCCCAACCACATGGCCTTTGCTCTATAAAAGTTAGTCTGGAAAGCAGGGAGGGGTCGTCCTCTCTATAAGGGGCCGCCCTGACCGGTCTGTTTGATGGTCGGTTTGATTCTTGATGCTTGGCGCGAAATAAAGCTTTGCTTGACTTCTCGCTTTGTATCAGTCTCACTCCTTTAATCACAGACCCATTATTGGGGTACCCATTTTGGGGGGGACCCAACATTCCCATCTAATTTCCCAGGTTGTGCAACCTGGCAGTTTCCAGAGTGCAGCAAACTTGGGGTTTTCTGCCTGTTTTCAGTCTCCTTCCTGGTGAGGAAAGATTTCCTTCCCAACACAATGAGGTATTGACAATGGGTGTGAAGGGTAGTCAATATTAGACAAGAGATTTGATTGTCTAAAGAATGAACATAGAAGGCGAATGGAAGAGCAAACAGGCTCCATTGAAGGGAGAGATGAGAAGCTGGGACCCCGGGGAGCAGGGGTAGGACAGGAAGGACCAGGAACATAAAGCTTCCAGCACCAGAGTGGTGGCCTGGACGCTGGAAAAGGGAGTCCTTCAGACTTGAGTGTGTTCATGACCAGTGGCTGTGGGAGCTCCTAATGGCAGGCTCTAATGGGGGACACCGTGGGTCAGTAACATTGAACTTGTCACGGAGAAATGACATATCCTAGAAGTGATCAGGAAATAGCCTATTGGCTGCTAAATTATGAGACTAGAAGATTCAGGAAGGATGCAGAGAAAGTTGGATGCAGAGCAAGAAAGCTGGGAGGTTGTGAACATGTAGAACAGCTCTTTCAGCTGGAAAAACAGGCCTGGGCTTTCCTGTGGGAGTTTAGGAAAATGATAGTGGGAAGAAATTGCGTGCAGGCCTTATCAGAGGGATGGGGGCCCTGGTCCCCTCATCTACCCCCACCCTGCCCCTGTTTGTGCAAGGGAAGTTTTAGAGGTCATGGGATTTTCCTGGAGAGGAGAGGATGGTGCATGTGTGATGTGACAGTGACGATGGGGGGTGGAGAGGAAAGACCTGGTTCTTGTTACAGTGGGATCTGGGGCTGGAAGGCTAGGGCAGTAGGGCCAGGGAGGCCCAGCCCAGAGAGTGCTGGCTCAGGGGTGTTGCCTGGGGTGCGTCTGGGACACAAGGAATATGAACAGACATGGCAGATACAACACAAGTGCCTCCAGGGCCCATGAAAGCAAAAGTTGGAGCCTGGACAGCCTGGAGGTTGGAAGATAGGAAGCAGTAGCCAGGAAGGAGGTGGGACTCGGGCTCCATTAGGAACCCAGAGAGGAAGCAGGAGGCAGAATTCTGATTTGTTACAAGACTAGAGGAGTTATGGGTAGGACATTGCAAAGGGGACTCTGACACAGGATGAAGCCGATCAGGCAAGGATTCCACTACTGGGAGGGAGTCAGGGTCTTGGGTTGGAGCCTGCCAGCATGAGGAGTGATGCCTCTTTCTGGGTCTGGGTCTTATTTGAATTCCTATAGGTACAGTGAGAAGAGAGGTGTAGGGCAGATAGCTGTCAAAGGATCCCTCTGTCCCTGTGGTTCTTCTTCTTCTTTTTTTTTTTTTTTTAAGATTTTATTTATTTATTTTACAGACAAAGATCACAAGGAGGCAGAGAGGCAGGCAGAGAGAGAGGAAGGGAAGCAGGCTCCCCGCCAAGCAGAGAGCCCGATGCGGAGCTCGATCCCAGGACCCTGGGATCATAACCTGAGCTGAAGGCAGAGGCTTTAACCCACTGAGCCACCCAGGTGCCCCAAGTCCCTGTGGTTCTTATCCAAGGAAATGGTAAGCAAAATCTGGATATTCCCCACCCAAACCATGCCCTGGGAAATGTGGGGTCACTGAGGTCTCCCTGGTCCGGGCCCCCTGAGCTGCTTTGGCTCCCTTAGTCCCAGGAGTAGATAAGTGGGGAGAGGGGCAGATGTCAGCCCTCCAGAGCCAGTGGTGACAGGGAGCTTGGGGGCTGCTCCCCAGAGGAGGCGGTGTGGTGCCCACACCCCTCCTCCCAGGCTCCCCAGCGCAGAAATACAGGGCCAGTGATCCCATCCTGTGGCATTCTTTTACTCCCTTGGGGCCGCTCCTTGCTGGAAAGCCCTCCCCACTTTCAGACAGCATTCAAGCCATTCCCTTCTTTGACAGAAACATTACAGACACAGTGAGTACACTTTCCAGAACCAAGAGGTGCTCCTCATGGGGACTTGGGCCAGCAAGGCTTGTCTCTTCCTTTGTTCCATCATGTATTCTGTGTTCCTGGAAGGGACGTGCAACTCCCTGCAGGGCCAAGCTTAGAACAATAGACAGTGGGGACAGGCAGCCATCCCCTTTGTGTCTCCAGCCGAGGAAAGACGCTGGGGGGCGGTACCAGATCTCCAGGCCGCTGAGGCCTCCGGAGTCTTGCATGAGTCGCTGTGTCCCGTGTGCAGAGACTGTGTCTGTGAGGGCCATTGTGCCAGCTTCATTAGTAGCGGCAAGCCCTTTTGCTCCCAGAAGTGACCTGGTTTACAGAGGACAAGAGATGGTCCCCCTCCCCAAGAGCCCCGGGTGACCAGGCTGTGGAGAGGCCACAGAGACCTGCCTTTTCTCGGTTACAGTGGATTTCAGTGGATGAGAAGAACAGCAAGCCTGTAAGAGCCAGAAGCCAAAGCTAGACAAGACGCCACACAGGATAATGTGACCAAGCGAGGGTAGAAGGCCTGGGGCCCAGACTTGGAGGGACAGCAAAAGGAAGGTTGAGCAATTTCCTGAATTTCAAATGAGAAGAATAATGATACCCGCCTGTGAGATTTGCACATAAAAGAAATAAAAATTTGGGGGCACCTGGGTGGCTCACTGAATTAAACCTCTGCCTTTGGCTTAGGTCATGATCTCAGGGTCCTGGGATCGAGCCCCACATCGGGCTCTCTGCTCAGCGGGGAGCCTGCTTCCTCCTCTCTCTGCCTGCCTCTCTGCCTACCTGTGATCTCTGTCAAATAAATAAATAAAATCTTAAAAAAAAAAAAAGAAATAAAAATGTGGTCATTCAGAAGATGACAATGTGTCTCATATATATTTGGTCTTTCACAGGGGCTGCCTCCCAAACCCTGGGAATTCCCTAAGTGTTGACAGTGACAAACATGTCTTTAGTTACATTCATAGGTGACTCTGGGACCTCACATAAGGATGGGGGTTGATTGCCAGAAGGCCCAGTCATGTGATTAGAGGGACCTTTCATTCCCTCCTCCTGACCTCCACGGAGAGGTCAGGGATTGGAGGGTTTAATCAATCACCCGTGGCCAGCGATTTAAGTAATCCCTTATGCAATGAAGCCTCCTTAAAACCCAAAAGAACTGGGCTCAGAGAGCTTCCAGGCTGGTAAACATGTGGAGACTCAGGAGAGTGGCGAAACAGGACTTGCGGCCTGTGACCTTTCTCCTTGCCCTCCATGTCTCTTCTTCTGGCTCTGATTTGTATCCTCTTTTATAACCTCTATTGAACGGGTCAATATAAGTAAGTGTTTCCCCGAGTTCTGTGAGTGGTTCTAGCACATTAATCGAACCCAAGGAGGAGGTGGGATCGACACTGTCTGGGATCGGTCAGAAGCACACAGAAGAGTGGGGTTTAGGATGGATATCTGACTGGCGGGGGATGGAGAGGTTGAATCCTTAACAGGCGGGATCTGTGGTACCTCGAGTAGAGGGTGTCAGAACTGAGTGAAAGTCTCACACACCCTGCTTGGTGATGTGTGAGGGGAACCCCTCAGACACTGCAACTGGGTCTGGGACCCTAAAACCCTGCCTCATAGGGCTGCTGTCGAGATGGGGTCATTAAGGCTGAAAGTGGCCTGGGTCCGTTCTGAGCACTTGCAAACCATTTTAATACACTGAACTCTCCTGGCTTAGCCAAGACAACTCATAATACTTTATACATTGCAGGAGACAGGAAAATTAATTAGTATGTTATTATGGAGGCCACACATCATGAAGACTTTAATAAGTAAGATTACCAAGCAGAGTTCTATTTTTAAAGATCCCGGTTTAGAGGTGCCTGGGTGGCTCAGTCGCTTGAACATCTATCTGCCTTCGGCTCAGGTCATGGTCCTGGGGTCCGGGGTCCTGTATGGAGATCCTGCTTCTCCCTCTTCCTCTGCCTACAGCTCTGCCTACTTGTGCTCTCTCTTTGAGGAACAAATAAATAAAATCATAAAAAAAAACAAAGATCCTGGTTTAATTTTTCAGGACATAGCAACATTCTTTCAAGTCTGGGTGTCTCTGAAGATCCCTTTGTCAGAAAGAACTGTGGGCAGGACAGTGTTTTGGTGCAGAAAGCAAGCTGGAGTGCTGGGAGCTGTGAAAGAGAGGACCGACATTCTCTCCTTACTTGGGCAGGACTCTGCCCCCAGCAGGTGGGAGGTCCCTCAGCTGTCCGCAGCCTCAGCCCTGCAATTCTACTGCATAGCCCTAGGAGAAAGAGAGCCTTGAGGAGCTCAAACCATACCACGGGGAACAGAGAGGACCAACGTGGTTTGGGAACAGACGGAATATTGACTGTGTCATCATTGGCATGTAAAGGCCCCCCATTTAGTGAAACAAAACTTCACCTGGGTTTCCACCTGCCTGCGTTCCTCTTCCTCTTCCTCTTCACACTTCTCTTTTCAATCTGAACTACTTCTTTCGTATCCAGGTGAGAACATTTGTGGGCATCCTTTGAGACTACGATTCAGGTACGATTTAAAGTATTGCTGGTTTTAAAAAGTAATTACTATATCCAGTACAAGAATACCTTTTTAAAAAAAAAATACCTTTTCTAAAAAAACTGAAGTCGAGAAACTCTTAACAGAGTATATCAGTGTAAGAGTATATCAGAGTATATCAGTATAAGAGACAAAAGAATGTTCCCCACCAAAGATGTTCATGTCTTGCTTTTTTAAATTTTTTTTAAGTTTTAGGTGATATCCTTTGATGAACACTAATTTTTTAAAATTTTATTTATTTATTTATTTATTTATGTAAGTAATCTCTACACCCCACATAGGGCTCGAACTCACAATCTGAGATCAAGAGTCCCATGCTTTAAGGGGCGCCTGGGTGGCTCAGTGGGTTAAGCCGCTGCCTTCGGCTCAGGCCATGATCTCAGGGTCCTGGAATCGAGTCCCGCGTCGGGCTCTCTGCTCAGCAGGGAGCCTGCTTCCCTCTCTCTCTCTCTCTCTCTCTGCCTGCCTCTCTGTCTCCTTGTGATCTCTCTCTGTCAAATAAATAAATAAAATCTTAAAAAAAAAAAAAAAAGAGTCCCATGCTTTAGTGAACCAGGAACCCCTGATGAACACTAATTCTTTTTTGTAGTTTCTTTTTCAATATCAAGTTGTATTGTAAGGGGATCATTATCTCGTTCATTCCTCTGATGATCAATTTCCATAACCTATTTTGTGTCTTTGCTCAAAGTACAGAGACATCATTTACGGTTTAGCTATCTTTGCAAACACTATGGGATATATTTCACTTTTCTCTCAAGCTGGAGAATTTTCTTTAACAGCTACCACTTCTGTAAAGGGAAGTTTTGCTTTGCTTCCTTTTTTTTTTTTTTTTCCTTTCCTCCTGGGGAATCCTTGAAGCGCTCAGCTTAGACTCAGAGGTGTAGCTGTAGTCTCTTCCCCATCCTTCAATGCATGCAGGGGGATAAAAAGAAAATATCACATTCAAACAACGGAGGAAAGTATTACGTTCCTGTGTCCGATGTTGATCACATGCTGCATGTTCTTCCCGAGGAAACAAACAGGGCAGGGGTCGGGGCGGGTGCAGAAAGCATCCATCAGAAAAGGACATGTTGGGACAGCCCCTTTCAGCTTCCTGCGATCAGGATCTTCACCTCCACGGTTAACCTGTAGGGGGCAGCAGCTCCCCCAACTCCGGGGCAAGGCAACCTGCTGAGGCAGGGGGTGTGGTTCCTGCTCTAGGCTCCTCACTCTGCCTCTAGCCCAACAGTAGTAACTATCAGACCTAGAAACCACCACTGAAGACAACAGATCTACCAAGTTTCTCCTCTCAGCCGATCGCTGGGGGCTCACAGGTCAGAGGACACCTGCATCCCTGCATGTCCACCCAGTGACATCTGACAAAGCCCCAAGACAGCCATCAGCCACACTAAGGACAACACAACACAAAACCCCATAGTTACCCGACCTTCCGAAGGCTGTAACATTTCTCAGCTTGAAGGCTCTTCAGCAGGTTGTTCTGAGCTGGTGAGAGCCAGTTCTGAGGCAGACAGACTCTCTGTGCAGACCCAAAAGGTTCATCGAGGGCCTCTTTTCTAGTTCAAGTTTGGGCGTAATACAGAGTCACTGCTCTCCGATCTCAATTCAATCCACTTACAGTGACACACCATGTGTTCATTTAGATTAGATAACACCCAAAGGTATTTATGTTAAGTTAGATACTTTTTTTTTGTTGCAAGGAGACATAGTCATCTTTAGGAAGCCCAAAAATATTAGATAATTTGAAATGATAGATAACATCTCTCCTCCCAGCCTCGGAGGCCACATGTTCTTCAGGAAAGTGATATGATCTTAGGGGACACTTAATTCTATGTTATACAAGCTGTTGTAAAAAAACAGAAAATGAAGTTGTACAGCTCATTTTAAAGAAGCTAGAATAATCTTGATCCGAAAACCAGAGCTGGGCAGTACAAGAAAATAAAACAATAAACCCTTTTTGTTTTCAAAGACACAAAAATTCAAAATGAAATACAGTGTTAACAAATCAGATCTGAGTGTGAAAAATGCGTCACCATTGACTGTATTTTTTTCTTGGATTGCACAATCATTGTAAAAAAGGTAGTAATATTATGTCAATTGATAGCCTAAAGAAGATAAATAATATCATCTCAATAGATAAAAAAATAATTTGAGGAACTGAAGACATAGTCATGGTTCCAAAAAAAATCCTTTAGGACACTAAACATCAAAGGTAACTTTCTTTTTTTTTTTTAATATTTTATTTATTTATTTGACAGAGATCACAAGTAGGCAGAGAGGCAGGCAGAGAGAGAGAGAAGGAAGCAGGCTCCTTGCTGAGCAGAGAGCCCGATGCGGGGCTCGATCCCAGGACCCTGAGATCATGACCTAAGCCAAAGGCAGAGACTTAACCCACTGAGCCACCCAGGCGCCCCCGAAGGTAACTTTCTTAAATGTATCCAATGAAGTTATAGTAAAACATATTGCTTAATGGAAAACTTGTCATCCATTTCTCTGAGGATGTAGAATGAGCAAAGATTGCCAACTATCACTGTTTTCTATCATAGTTCTGGAAGCTGTGGAAAATACCTTGGAATAGAAAAAGAAAGAAGAGAGAACAGGGATTGAAAGGTAGACATAAAATTGCCATTCCTTGCAGATAGTATAACCATTAACCCCACAAACCCACAAATCAACAAACTGCTAGAATTAATAAGGGGATGCAATAATGGAACCCAACACTTGATCCAAAAATCATCCACATTTCTCTATACTGGAAATAACCAAATAGGGGCGCCTGGGTGGCTCAGTGGGTTAAAGCCTCTGCCTTCGGCTCAGGTCATGATCCCAGGGTCCTGGGATCGAGCCCCACATCAGGCTCTCTGCTTGGCAGCGAGCCTGCTTCCTCCTCTCTCTCTCTCTGCCTGCCTCTCTGCCTACTTGTGATCTCTGTCTGGCAAATAAATAAATAAAATCTTAAAAAAAAAAAAGAAATAACCAAATAGAAAAAAATGATTAAAAATAAGAAACCAGGGGCACCTGGGTGACTCAGTCGGTTAAGTATCTGCCTTCAACTCAGGTCCTAATCCTGGGATCCTGGGATAGAGCTCAGGAGACGTATTCTGTTATTATCCTGCACCGTATGCACAAAAGTTACTTTTGACAAAGGAGTGCTTGTATGTGTTGTATATATTGTTTGCATATGTTTACATATATTGTTTGTATATATTACGTGCACATATGTGTATGTCATATACAACATAGCATGTATATATGTATATATATGTATACATCTACATCAACATGGAACATATGCTATATACAGAGACATATAACATGTGTACATATTTATATAACAATAGGATAATAACTTTATCCTATCTTTTTTTTTAATAAAGATTTTATTTATTTATTTATTTATTTATTTATTTAGTAGGCAGAGAGGCAGGCAGGGGGAGGGGAAGCAGGCTCCCCGCTGAGCAGAGAGCCCAGTGCGGGGCTCAGTCCCAGGGCCCTGAGATCATGACCTGAGCTGAAGGCAGAGGCTTTAACCCACTGAGCCACCCAGGCGCCCCTATTCTATCCTATTCTTGCACCGACAGGAGAAGAGGGCAACTTTTCTTTCTTGGAGTGAGCAATTTTCTTTCACAGGAGATTAGTAGGGCCTGTCCTTTTCAAGGCCAAGTTCTGAAATAATACTGGTTCGCAAGCCTAGGAGAAAACCGAATCATATGGGAGAGAAGAGATCAGAATAGGATTGTTAACAGATGGAATGTGGAATATGGACATCATCCTTCTCCTCTCATCATCCATTCTAGACTTTCATGGGGGACCCTGACACATTTACCAATGTGTATCTCATTCTAATCTTTATTAATCACTATTGATATGTATGGATGCATTTGCACATTATGTTGTTGGGGGGTGTGATGAGCGAGAAAGGCACATACATGTACATTATATGACATTCGCAGCTTCTCCTCATCTCAACACTGGAATCCCAGTCAGGGCAGGAACTGGGTTGTTGGTTTTCTTACCTTTAACAACAAGCACCTAGGAAAATGCCTAGAATATATTCAAGATAACGAGCCTTACTTGAATGGGCATGTTTACTGAAGAAAATGTGCCAAATATAAAATAAGTATAAGGAGAAAAAGAATAAGCAGCGCTAATTTCATCAGCCTGGATTGGGGGAAGGGCGGGAAGAAACTCCTAGAACCTTCCTGTCTGGCTTCTGGTCTATTGTCTAAATGTATGTACATATATGAATCCATAAGCAAATACAGGGATATGATAATTGTCATTTGATATTCCACTTTTTCCCTGAACAACTTCTCATGAGCATTTGTCCTTGTTTCTACTCTTCTCCACCCCAAAGGCAGTGACAAAGCTGAAATTCAAGTGTGGTTTGCTGGGAGGGGGCACCTGGATTCTTCCCCATCTGCCATGCACCTGCCACCTGAATTTGGCGGCAGGATAGCACATTGACTGGTAAACGTATACTATCATTTAATTCAGTTATAGAAAATATGCATAGCTTAATGAGGGCTCTCTCGGGAGAGTGCTACCTGGACAGGAGCACCAATCTCTTCTGTGCCATGTCCTGCTCTGTTCCCGGGGCCCGGCTCAGTTCCTGCCACATTCTGGGAGCTCATTCAGTAGGCGGTCAACGAGTGAATGAATGGATGGATTGATGAGTTTTGCAAGCATCTTTCCTGATGGGGCAAATAGGAGGAGGTTTTGAAAGGCCGGTTGTTAGATTACTCAGACCTTCCTAAATGGGTGCCTTTGGGGGATTAAGGGAATTTCCCTGAGCAGGGCGGCTCCCTCCCAGGTCAGGTCATTCCAGGAACACGGCCCTCTGGCCAGCCTGGAGCTCTTGGCGCTTTCCCAGGCTCTTTCAGCAAAGGCACAAGTGGGTCATTGACGGGAGGCTTTGTGAACATGTTTTAAACAGCATGGCTTGACGGCACTCCATAAATCATGAAGTGCGCACACCACACACGATTTTCTCAGAAAAGACCTGAGCTGTCTTTCCCCTAGTTAGAGCCCTAGTTAGAGATTTCAAAAAACCAAACTCGGGAAATCAGAGAATTGGGAAAGGGCTCCCTTTGGACCCAAGTTTGAAGAGCAGAGTGTACGGTGAAGTTCTTCCCTGTCCCAAACCTGAGGACCAAGAGGCTCCACGTACCCCACATTCTGGGAGAGCATCCAAGAAGCAGCCAGATCTCGTGAGCCCCAGGGCCAATGATGAGGTAAAGGGCAGCCCTGTGAGATCACCACCTCCTCGGCCCACTCTCCCTCTGGGCCCCCAGAAGAGACCAGGGCAGGAAGAGAAGGGGCCCTCAGGCACTCTGGGGTCTGCTGGAGAGACCACTGAGGATAGAGGAAAGGCAGTGTCTGGGCCAGGAGGGCCGGGTACAGAGAGTACAAGGCACTCCTAGAGAAAATTAAATGTATATTCTATGACAAGGTAAAATTTTGTCCATTTTCCCAGTATCTCACTGCAGATTTTGGTGTAGATTTTGACAGTCGCCCAAAGTACCTCATTAGCATGTTCTCCAGATGAAACCCTGCACCACACATCTGTACTCTGTGCAATCCCAAGACACCCCCGGGTCTGTCAGCTTTCGAACAATACTTCTACTTCATTCGCCCATTTCTTTTCTTTCTTTTTTTTTTAATTTATTTGACAGACAGATCACAAGTAGGCAGAGAGGCAGGCAGAGAGAGAGAGGAGGAGGAGGCAGGCTCCCTGCTGAGCAGAGAGCCCGACGCGGGACTAGATCCCAGGACCCTGAGATCATGACCCGAGCCGAAGGCAGAGGCCTTAACCACTGAGCCACCAAGGCGCCCCTCATTTGCCCATTTCAACAAATATTTAGTAAACAAGTATTAGCTGTGCCCTGCCGCGTGACAGGTACAGAGGATAGAGGCTGACACATACAGTAAGAGAGACAAGCTTTTTGCCGGTGGGTTTCCTGCCTACTTGCCCTAAAGACAGACTGGTAAAGGGATAACGCAACGGAGGGTGGGCCGTCCCGGGGTTCGGGGCACAACAGTCAGTACAACTGGATTCTTGCTGGTCCCTGTCCTCCATCTCAGGTGCTGTCCCTCCTCTCCTGAAATTTCTTCCTTCAGAGCAGATGCTTCTGCTCCCTCTGAGTTTCACCCCCGCCTCCCACTGGCTCCATCCCACTCCCACTTGCTCCCCTTTGACTTTGGTGCAGCTGCTGTTTGATCTACTTTACCTTCGGTGTCTACAAACAAGACGGTGGAGTGAAATATTTAAAGGGCTTGGTGAGAACACCCCCCGTCAGCAATTCTGGACCCTGTGTAGTTATCCTACAAAAATGTGAATGAGAAACAAAGACTTTCTCAGAAAACAAGGTGAGGGACTCTGTTGGCATACACCTGCCTGGCACAAAATAATGTGTGGGAAGGGAAATGATCGGGGTGGAAAGTCAGATCTGCATAAAGAGATGGAGATCTGTGAGGAGGGATTAAGGCAGGGCCAAAGAGTACTAATGACGGCCCATACGTTCACGTTAGGTCAGTTCAGACGGTACCACACTGGGCGGTCATTTCTCCCAGTGCCTGGAGCCTGCTCTCAGCAGCGACGGCCACAGGGCGCCCTGCCCCTGTTTCTCCTGCCCCCACCTTCTTTGGCAGAGCCTCGCCCCTCTCAGACCAAGTCTCAGGCAGGGCAAAGCCCGCACCTGCCCTGCTGTCCGTGCTGTCCATCTAAGGGCTCCCGTGGCTAACCATTGTATAGGCATGTCCTCAACACGCAAATGCAGCTTGTCTTTCTGCTATAGAATTGTATCATTAATCTTCTTCCCTTAGGCGTTCTCATCAATTTCTCTTTCAGAGAGGAGGCACAGGCAGTCATCAATTTATATACTTGAGCTCCATATCCACCTTTCTTTGTCCTGATTCGGATGCTGGAGCCAGACCCTGCCCACGTTTCCCTTGTGCCCCAGAGCGAGGTGCTAAACTCTGTCAGTAGAGGGCGCTGGAGGGACAAGCAGGAAGAAAGACCTGCCCCCCAAGGTCCTGGGAGCTTGGTCTCCAAGCTTTAGTGGTGCTCTTTTCGACGCAGGGCCCTGAAGGCCACTCACCAGAGGGAGTTTCCTAGGTGTCCCACTGAGGTTTCCTGACAGTATCTGTGATTCTCCATTGGATTGCCAGGGTGTTCTGCAGTGCTCTGCCTGTGTTAAGTGGGAGCCTAACTGTATACTGCATTCTGAGTGACTTAAACCACAGAAATGTATTTCACCTCTTTCTGGAGCTGGAAAGTCCAAGATCAAGGTCAAACTAATTTGGTAGTTGGTGGGAGCTGTCTTCTTGGCCTGCAGATGGACACCTTCTAGCTGTGTCCTCACGGGGCAGAGAGGAGGGAGCAAGATCTCTGGTACTGGGTATTTAAAGACACTGATCCTATCAGACCAGGTTCCACACTTAGGACTTGTCTTAACCTCAGTTACATCCCTAATCCAGTAGATGGCCACGCTGGGAGGTGGCACCTCAGCATATGAATGAGAGGTGGGGACACAGTTCAGCCCAGAGCCCTGCCCCTGGCACCCTGGCCTCAGGCTTCTGGACAGCTTCTCCCTTGACCCTCTGTGGGCCGCCCCCCCCCCCCCCCCCCCGGAGCTTGCAGCAGCCCAGCTACATTCCCAACTCAACTGCCTGCCTTCAGAGTTTCCTGCCAAGTGTCCTCCTGGCACCTCAGTGGGGGAATCCTTGTTTGTGGGTGGTGGCCTGTGACGCCCAACAATCTTCATGGGCCATCCCATGGGCTACAGTTTCCAACAAGATCCACAGCTCAGCTTTGTGTATCCTGTACCCCTTAGTGTTTACTCATGTCCCAGTTAATCACTCCTTCTGTTATTTCCCATCTCAGACGGCTACCTGATGTCTGTCTCCTGCCTGGACCCCAGCTGATACAGGGGGCTTCTCCACCCTGCTACCTCCTCACTACCACTTTCCCAGTTTTAACTGGTTAAGGAGCAGAAGTGGTGAGGAAAGAATCACCAGGGAGGTGGCATCATGTCTCCATGGAGGCCTGAAGTAAGGCAGTGAAATAAGGCAGAAGAAAATGGCTCTGGACACATTTCTTAGAAGGCAGGGACAGAAACTGGTTTTCAATGGATTTGAAGGTGATGCCAAGAAACCAACAGAAGATCAAGGTGACAGTGGCCAGATCAGGATGCCACCGTCCCATCCTCCCATTGCTAAGTCCTCTACCCCCAGGGATAGAGACCACTGGGGAGCAAGACAAAGGGAACTAGAAACTGAGAAACTAGGAACTAGAAAGTGACAGGACACCATGGACAGCAGTGAGGGACCTGGACACCGAAGGACCTGAAATAGCACAAGTGTAACCAGAGGGGCCTGGACAGGGGAGCAGGTCTGATTGGGGAGGGGTGGGTGCAGGGCGTCTGTCCTGTGTGACACTGAGATTTCCTCCCCACCACATCAAACACAGGGGCCCAGGCTCTGCCTGCTCGGGGTGGAGATGTCCATCCTTCACTCCTGCGGAGCAAACAAGCAGTCCTTACACCCAACAGTCAGTCTCATTAAGTATTTATTAGACACCTATTAGGTGCCCTCTACCGGACTCTGGGGACAGAGAACTCAGTGACTGGGGGTCCCTGTCCCCAGGGTCCTCACAACGCATCCCCCAGGGCAGAGCCAAGGGGAAGCTCAGTACTTGCTAGGCAGGCCAGGGGGTCGGAAGTGGTTGGGGTCTTTGCCACTCCGGCCCCATTCGTTGGCAGCCTGGTCAGCCTTCGAGTCCTCCACTCCATGGCCGCTGTCTCCATACTTGAAAACGTCTGTGACTCTCTGAGAACGCTCTCTGGCGTCACTGGAATGGAGGAAGGCAGGTAGAGATTCATTAGGGGCTGCTGAGCAACAGGCCCCTGCCCCCACCAATCCCTTCTCTTTCTGAGGGATGGCTGAGAGGAGCCCAGGCCAGAGGGGCTGAAACACGGACCATGCTCCACGCACAGCCCAGGTCAGCCCAGGCTGGTCCCCGTGCCCACAGCAGGAGGGTGGGAGTCCCCCATTCCCACTGGCCTTGCTCTGGCTCTGCCAGCCACTCAGACCCCACACTGGGCACAGAGGGGACGGTGGGCAAGAGGACCAGGAGCCGCCGTCTCTGCAGGAAGCTTCTCTAGGGTTGGCCCCTCCTGGCTCTCTAAGGCCGCCATGCTCAGCCAGGCCATCCCTGCATCCCCCGGGCCCTTGTTACCTGATGACTTTAGCGGCCCAGGCCCCCCCAGGACCCCTTTGTGCAGCATCATAGTTCCCGCGGGCATGGAAGTATTTGTCCGAATTTTTGTAATTGGCTTCTTTCATGTCAGAGTAGGCTCTGTACATGTCCCAAGCCCCTGCGAGAGAAGGACAAGGCAACAGGGATATCAGGTGGACAGAGAGCCTGTGGCAAACCATAGGGAAGAATCAAGGAAGGGCCGATCTCCCACCGACTCGAGATTTCTGCCTGTGCTCTAAGCACCCTTGGGCACCTGAGGCTGAGAACTTCTCCAGGCATCCCTAGTGAGGGTGCTGGGGGCGGGACACAGCCAGGCTGCACCTGTGTGTCTGTCCCTATGCTATCTCCGTGCTCCATCCACCGAGGGCATTATGTGAGCTGCTCAAGAGGAGGAAGGAGGTGTTATCAAACAGCCTTTCTCAACCACAGCACCACTGAGATTTGGGGCCAGATAATTCTCTGTTGCTCAAGCCTGTTCTGAGACTGTAGGATGCGTAACAGCCTCCCTGACCTCTCCCGCTAGATGTGGGCAATGTATGCCCTGAGGCTCACAACCAGAAATGTTTCCAGGCATTGCCACGAGTCCCCAGGCACAAGATTGCCCTTGGCCGGGAAGCACTGGTGGAGAATGAAGCACAGATGGTGAGGTCCGGGGGACAGGGAAGTCCGATTCTGAGAAAGGCCCAGGAGCACAGCGCCTCTGCCCCGAGGCCTAGCAAATCCGTTCTTGCAGAGCGAAGGCACATGACTGTGACCCGAGTCCCTCTGAGTGTTAGGGCATAAACGGCATCCTGACATCTCTGAATAGACCGTTCAAATGACGGGGACAGCTTGAGGAAGCACGCGCTAGAGCCCCGGCCCTCAGCCATCCTTGGCTGCTCAATTCTAATCACTGGGGGCCTCTGAACGTCCTGGTGGCCAGGTCACACCCCCCCCCCCGGATTCCTGAGCCTCTCAGGGGTGGATCTCAGGCATCAGGGGACTGAGATGCTCCCCCGGTGAGTCCAACACCATTGCAGATTGAGAGCCCCCCAGCTTTGGGAAGTGACACTCAGACACATCTACCTGGCCAGAGCTCTGACCTCCTGTGCAGCTGGGTTCTAGCCTCTTTGCCACCTGCTGCCTGGATGGCAGTCCCTGACCTGGGACTCAGCTGCTCTAAGCCTCAGCTCCCTCCCTTTCCTGTGGGGAAGATGACTTCCTCACCAAGGGGTCCTGAAGTCAGAGTCAGAGAGCACCTGTCCCAGCTCAAGCAGAAGTGTCCCTGTTGGCCCAGAAGCCTCCCAGTTCGCACTGACGGGGTCAGGCCAAACCCTCAGCCCCAGGCAGACCTGCATAGCTGGTCACTGCCCATTGCATGAAGGTGCTGAGTGCCTAGTGCAGGCTTGATACATGGTTGTTAGTCTCCCCTCCCCTTTCTTTTTTTGTTCCCGTTGAGGGCCAGGAAAGGGGAGGAAACAGATCTCCCAGGGACAGCATCACTGACAAGAGGAAGCACCAGGGAGAGCCACGCTGGAGGTGTCTGTAAATTAGTCAATCAGGAAATGGCAGGAAGGGTGGAAGGGAGAGAGGGAGGAAGAACGGGAGGAAGGGCTGACTGAAGGGAGGGAGGGAAAGGAGAAGAAGGAGGGACAGCTTTAATCAGACACTGTGCCTTTTGTCTACAGGAAATTCGGTGCCATTTCAAGACTCATTTTGTGTCTTCTAGTCAAACTGACCCTTCAGCTGGGAATGATGATGGCTCCTTCTCTAGTAATGGATGGACACAAACCCTGTGCCTTTCGATCTGTTTCATGAAGAGCTCCCCAAACACCGGGCACATTCTACCACATAGGGCAACACACCTAACGCAGTAGCTGAACCCTTGCAAGTGCTCAGGGCAAATCCAAGTGGCCCGTGGATGCCGCCCCCGTCCAGGACCTTACCTTGAGCAGCCTCACCGATGAATGAATACCATTGGCTGCTGCCCCCCTGACCCTCTCCTTCCTTCATTTCAGCACCATGAAGCTTTTCACGGGCCTCATCTTCTGCTCCTTGGTCCTGGGGGTCAGCAGCCAATGGTATTCATTCATCAGTGAGGCTGCTCAAGGTAAGGTCCTGGACGGGGGCGGCATCCACGGGCCACTTGGATTTGCCCTGAGCACTTGCAAGGGTTCAGCTACTGCGTTAGGTGTGTTGCCCTATGTGGTAGAATGTGCCCGGTGTTTGGGGAGCTCTTCATGAAACAGATCGAAAGGCACAGGGTTTGTGTCCATCCATTACTAGAGAAGGAGCCATCATCATTCCCAGCTGAAGGGTCAGTTTGACTAGAAGACACAAAATGAGTCTTGAAATGGCACCGAATTTCCTGTAGACAAAAGGCACAGTGTCTGATTAAAGCTGTCCCTCCTTCTTCTCCTTTCCCTCCCTCCCTTCAGTCAGCCCTTCCTCCCGTTCTTCCTCCCTCTCTCCCTTCCACCCTTCCTGCCATTTCCTGATTGACTAATTTACAGACACCTCCAGCGTGGCTCTCCCTGGTGCTTCCTCTTGTCAGTGATGCTGTCCCTGGGAGATCTGTTTCCTCCCCTTTCCTGGCCCTCAACGGGAACAAAAAAAGAAAGGGGAGGGGAGACTAACAACCATGTATCAAGCCTGCACTAGGCACTCAGCACCTTCATGCAATGGGCAGTGACCAGCTATGCAGGTCTGCCTGGGGCTGAGGGTTTGGCCTGACCCCGTCAGTGCGAACTGGGAGGCTTCTGGGCCAACAGGGACACTTCTGCTTGAGCTGGGACAGGTGCTCTCTGACTCTGACTTCAGGACCCCTTGGTGAGGCAGGCCTCTTCCCCACATGAAGGGGAGGGAGCGGAGACTTGGAGCAGAAATCTCGAGTCAGTGGGAGATCGGCTGTTCCTTGATTCTTCCCTATGGTTTGCCACAGGCTCTCTGTCCACCTGATATCCCTGTTGCCTTGTCCTTCTCTCGCAGGGGCTTGGGACATGTACAGAGCCTACTCTGACATGATAGAAGCCAATTACAAAAATTCGGACAAATACTTCCATGCCCGCGGGAACTATGATGCTGCGCAAAGGGGCCCTGGGGGCGCCTGGGCCGCTAAAGTCATCAGGTAACAAGGGCCCCGGGGATGCAGGGATGGCCTGGCTGAGCATGGCGGCCTTAGAGAGCCAGGAGGGGCCAACCCTAGAGAAGCTTCCTGCAGAGACGGCGGCTCCTGGTCCTCTTGCCCACCGTCCCCTCTGTGCCCAGTGTGGGGTCTGAGTGGCTGGCAGAGCCAGAGCAAGGCCAGTGGGAATGGGGGACTCCCACCCTCCTGCTGTGGGCACGGGGACCAGCCTGGGCTGACCTGGGCTGTGCGTGGAGCACGGTCCGTGTTTCAGCCCCTCTGGCCTGGGCTCCTCAGCCATCCCTCAGAAAGAGAAGAGATTGGTGGGGGCGGGGGCCTGTTGCTCAGCAGCCCCTAATGAATCTCTACCTGCCTTCCTCCATTCCAGTGACGCCAGAGAGCGTTCTCAGAGAGTCACAGACGTTTTCAAGTATGGAGACAGCGGCCATGGAGTGGAGGACTCGAAGGCTGACCAGGCTGCCAACGAATGGGGCCGGAGTGGCAAAGACCCCAACCACTTCCGACCCCCTGGCCTGCCTAGCAAATACTGAGCTTCCCCTTGGCTCTGCCCTGGGGGGACGGGCTATGAGGCCCCTGAGGGCAGGAACAGTTGCTGAGTTAAGAGTTCCTGAATTGTATACCCTTCCTACTGAATACTTTAAAGAGCACATTAAAATGTTTAGTAAAGGGGCGCCTGGGTGGCTCAGTGGGTTAAAGCCTCTGCCTTCGGCTCAGGTCATGATCCCAGGGTCCTGGGATAGAGCCCTGCATCGGGCTCTCTGCTTGGCCAGGAGCCAGCTTCCCTTCCTCTCTCTCTGCCTCTCTCTCTGCCTGTCTCTCTGCCTACTTGTAATCTCTGACTGTCAAATAAATAAATACAATTTTAAAAAAAAGTTTAGTAAATGCTTGTGATCGGATGCCTGGGTGGCCCAGTTGGTTAAGCTGCTGCTTTTGGCTCAGGTCATGGTCCTAGGGTCCTGGGATCGAGTTCCCCATGGGGCTCTTTGCTGGGCAGAGAGTCTGCTTCTCTGCCTGCCTTTCTGCCTCTGCCTGCCACTCTTCCTGCTTGTGTAATCTCTCTCTCTTTCTCTGACAAATAAATAAATAAATAAAATCTTTAAAATAATGCTTGTGAAATTCAATTTGTCATTGTCCTCTGCATACAGCAAATGACAATCTTCCTGGGTATTTTTAATATGAGGGACATGATCAACTTACTTTATCTTTTTTTTTTTTCCCAAAGGAGATAAGGCATTAATAAAGAACAATACTAATTTGGGGTAACGGTATATGTCCATGATAGGGGCCATACTGTATAGACTATATTCGGATCATACCTGTCAGTTCCATGTACAGAGCGACACCTAAACTCTAGTTCTCAACACAAGCAGCCACATCCATCCCCATCGCAGCTTTTGGACACATCTGGGATTGTTTTTGGTTGACACAGTGATTGCAGGGCATTTGGTGGTTAGACCAGAGGTACACACAGCTTCTAATTTAGGAGACAGTCCTGCAAAGGGGCATCCTGAATCTTGCTTGACTTTCGCATTGTCCTATCAGATGTGAATTTAGGCAGAATCAGATTTACTGCGAAACTGAATGAAGCTTAAGTTTCAAGGACTCCTGACTTACATGGGACCATTCCAAGATCCTCGGAGAGGCCCTGGGAAAGGATTCACATGGTCCCTTATCTTTGTAAAATCTGCAGAAGTAAAATGTTTTAACTAAGACAGTTAATGCTTCCGTTCATACCAAGATTCTGCTATCAGTTTTCTGCTTGTGCTGAGTGGCACTGGGGTGGGCATAGGCATTTTGGGAACCTGACTAAGGAGCAGTTGAATTTGGGTTATAATTGGTTTGCACGTAGTAGGACATATTTGTGTGGTTTTTCAGTCACTTCCAAGTATGATTAAGTTATTGATCACTGTCCTAAGTAGGAATAGTTTCTAGGTATGTATCTTACCATCTTCTGTGGTTACTCCGGGTTCAGGAGTGACAGTCATACGGCAAAATGAACTTGTCTTGTACAGGCCAGCACAGAGTATGTGGGTAGTTGGGAAGAAACAACTTTGAAAGTCAAGCATGAGTCAATGGAGAATTGTAAGATCATAAGTGGAAGATTTTTATCTTGATGGAATCCTAGTCAAAATGGAAGTTCTCCCCTGGAGAGACGTTTTCCAAATTTGACAGTGCTCAAACTTTATAGAATATTACCAATAACAAGTTGTGAAGTTGAAAGAAAATTCCTAAACTACCAATAATTTTTTAAAAATCAAACAACCATGCTAAAATAAAGACAGAATTATCTTTTTATTTTTCATGATAGAAAATGATCTTACTAGGTCATTGTCATAAAATGAAGATCAAAGTAAACTCAGAAAAAAAATTATATTAAAATTAAAATTATATTAAAAAGATTATATTAAAACAGAGGATTTTTAGGGCAGTGAAATTCTCCACATGATGCAAAAATGGTGGTTATGTGTCATAAGTTTGCCCAGACCCACAGAATGTACAGTAAGAGAGAACCCTAATGAACACTGTGGGTGATAATGATGTGTCAGTGTAGGCTCATCAATTGTATCAAATATTCCACTCTAGTGGGGAATGCTACTAATGGGGGAGGCTACGCATGAGGGCAGGTATAAGTTATATGGGAAATTTCTGTACTTTCTGCTCAATATTGCTGTGAACCTAGAATCGCTTTAAAAATAAATTCTATTAAAAGAAAGAAAATGATTGTTGAAGTATGTCAGGCTGTTTATTAATAAAAATATTTGTACATTTTTCTGCGTTTTGCGATGTTTTACATACTTGTCAGCTACCTAAAATTTGTAATTTATCCCCATTCTAAATAAATATTTCATATTGTAGCTAATATAATATTTGTAATTTCATGTTGTTTTTCCTAAAGGGGGCTCCCCAAATTGCATAATTCAGGCCTTATAAAACCTGGGTCTGCCTCTTCACTTACAATGAAAAAATGTTCATAATTATTTGAGCCTGGAATCCAACTGTATTTTACATATTTAACAGAGTCCAGTTGTAATATAACTTAACATTTCTTGGAAATGCAATTGCTTTGTAAATTGGAACTGTGTTTTGGGAGAAATTTTACCATCCTCTGTTTATGATTTTGAGAAGCACAGACCCTGATGGAATCACACCTCTATTACTCTGCATTGTAGCTGTTAGGTTCACGGTGATCTGATGTATATGTGCTAACATTGGAGACCTCTATTATGTCTTTTAATGCTTAAAATATTAGAATACATATCATTTTATTTTAAATTAATTCTATTTCTTCTTTGTTAGGGAACCATATTAATTTTTGAAATTAATGCTAAGGTAGGTAATATCACCTATAAACTCTTTATTTATCTATTTTAAAGATTTTACTTATTTATTTGTCAGAGAGAGAGAGCGCACAAACAGGCAGAGTGGCATGCAGAGGCGGAGAGAGAAGCAGGCTTCCTGCGGAGCAAGGAGCCGGATTCGGGACTTGATCCCAGGACCCTGAGCCAAAGGCAGCGACTTAACCCACTGAGCCACTCAGGCGTCCCTAAATCTCTTTCATCAACCTAAAGTAGGTGTGGTATAATATTTGTTGCTGAGTGGGGGGGAGCACTGGGTCTGAGGTTGAGTACCACTGAACTAAATAAGAAGCAGGAACTGAAAATACAAGGAGTTGTAATATTGACGGTATTGATGTTCTTCCTGGTGACTTATATCTCTCTGAGGATTCTAAACACACCTGGGAGAAGAATGAGCACCTACTGATGTCTTCAAGGATGCCAAAGGCCCAGAGATCAGGGTCAGCTTCGAAATTCACGTCTGCCCCAGAGACACTGTCCCCGACTCCCTGCCCCTTCCAATCAGGCTAAGAGCCCCCGAGGAGATGGACTATCTGGTCCTAGGAGTGTGACAAATAACAAATATGAGTATGGCCGTGCTTGGGTCCTAGGTAGGGGGTAGGGGGAGATCAAGTCTTCTGGGATCCTAAGTCTGTGGGCGGGCGCACAGAACGGAGCATTCCGGGCAGTAGGGGGCGCTGTGGTGGGAGCCGCGCCGGGCGCGCCGGCCCCTCTGGCGCCAGAACACTTATCGCCTCCTCCGGCGGCTTCCGGCGCGTTTTTTTTGAGCGGTGGAGGCAAAATTATGGACCGCAATCCTTCGCCGCCTCTACCGAGTCCAGACCAGGACGAGGAGGAGGGGGCCGGAGGAGACTGCATAGGAAGCACCGTCTACAGCAAACACTGGCTCTTCGGCGTCCTCAGCGGGCTCATCCAGGTGGGGAATGTCGCGCCCCGCGTGGGCTCCCCCACATTGCTCCAGCCCCCTGGTTCCGCCTCTGGGAGCCCCTTACAGCACCCCTCCGCGACGACCCTTCTCAAGGCGTCGCACTTAGCGTCCTGGTCGCCTCCACGGACTCCCTAAACTGCGGGGAGCCACTTCCCGGTACCCCTCAACACAAAGGGAGAGGAGATAGAGTGGCAGGGATGCGGGAATGCTTACAGTTAAAATATTTTACTTTTGCATATTCTCCGAAAATGTCTGACCGTGACATTGTTCGGCTTTTTGCTCCCCATTCCCACTGTCGTTTCCGAAGCTCAGGGCCTAATATATTTCGTGGACTTTTGTTGTAGTGAAGTAAATGGTGATTTAGAGCCCTGCAGCTCTGATAGCCGAAAGCGTGGCTTCATCACCTGCTTTGGGCAAGTCACCTAACCTCACAGAGTCTCGATTTCTTTCTCAGTTTAAAAAAAACTGCGACGAAAATACCTGTATTATTGTATCTAGGTTTATTGTGTAGGTTAGATAAGATTACAAGGGGCATAGAGTGCTTACCATGGTGTTTGGCTTACAGAAGCTCTCAATAAATGTGAACTTTCTTCTCCCTCGTTTCACGGACTGCCTGACTTTTTAGATCTGTTCTCTCCAGTGCATCTACTGCATAGCTGCCGGAATAATCGTCCTTAAGAAACAAACCCGCCAAAAAAAGCAAACTGTCCGTGGGAACTCATTTTGGTCCTCTTTGTCTGCAGGAGAAAAGTGCTTATTTCTTAGCTTGGAATCCAGGGCTCCCTACAACCTCCCCAGCCTCATCTGCTCAGGACACACGCAACTACGCACCATTCCCCAGTCATTACTAGGCCGTTTGTTAACTCTGAACTCTTGCACTTTCTTAGGTATGTTCTTCTCCCCTTCTTCACATGACAAACTCCTATTCTCCCTCAAAGATTTAGCTTGAAGATTCCCTCCTAGGAGAAGTTTGCCCACCTTCTCCACGCATAGGCCATTGGCCCATGGCTTTTGCTTTCAGGACTCTGTCCACAATTCATTTGAATCACTTAGCCTTTTCTGTTGTGATAATTAGCTTACATATCTTTTCCTCTCTAGATCCTAAACTGCTTGAAAGCAAGGGGTTAAATTTATTTGCCTCTGTATTTCAACCTCAGTGCCTAGTAACAGTGTTTACTCCATGATTTGGGATAATATTACGTGATGAGTACTGTGGACTGCTTTTTTTTTTTTTTTTAAGATTTTATTTATTTATTTGACAGAGATCACAAGTAGGCAGAGAGGCAGGCAGAGAGAGAGGGGAAGGGAAGCAGGCTCCCGATGTGGGACTCGATCCCAGGACCCTGAGATCATGACCTGAGCCAAAGGCAGCGGCTTAACCCACTGAGCCACCCAGGCGCCCCTGTAGACTGCTTTTATCATCACTTTTCTTCCTTTCTGTTGAAGATCGTTAACCCTGAAAACACCAAATCCAGCTCAGATGATGAGGAACAGCAGATGGAGCTCGATGAAGAAATGGAGAATGAAATTTGCAGAGTATGGGATATGTCAATGGATGAGGTATGGGGTTGGAAACGAAACTGAGAAGACTTTTGGGTAAAGAGGTGGTGAATGGATTTTTTTTTTTTTTTTTCAGTTTCAGTCCTTAAGTCTCTGGGAAAAACTTTAGTGTTTGTAATCACTCATAGGGATATAGGGAGTGAGCTTAAATGCTAAACTTTTGTTTCTGAAGCTAGCGGATCTGAGCTGTCATTAGATTTGGTCTAAATATATAGTTCTCATGAATGCAAGAATGCTCGTAGCCCACGAAAGTTCTGATGCCTAAACAGAATACTGACCTTGTGTTTGAGAGCAGGGTAGAAGTTAGGAGACCATTGATGACCACGATTAAATTAGAAGAGGACAAGAAGGACCCGTGTGTCTATAATTACAAAATACTATTTTAACATTTGTATTGTATTTTGTAGCTCAACATCATTTTCATGTGTATATTATTCTATTTGCTTTTCACAATAACCTTGTGATATAGGTAGTACCTTTATTTTACAGATAAGAAAAGACATGAAAAGAAATTCACATACATAATCTCTCACTTAATTACTTGGACTGTTGGCGGTAGTTTCCTGATTAAAATCCTTATTTTAGTCTTTCACTTCCCTTCTGTGCTCCACATTGCCACAAAATTTCTCTTTTTCCTAATACACAGAATAAATTGTGTTCTTTTCTTCTGTCTTACAAATTGTCTATGGCTATTGATTGGCTTCGGCTGTTTTTTTGAGACGGCTTTATTGAGGTAGAATTGGCACCAAAAAAGCTGGGTATTCTTGAGATGTAATTGATGTGCAGAAACGACGCCTATTTAAAGTGCACAATTTGAAAAACTTTATGTATGTATATGCACACGAAGCCATCACTGTAATCAAGAAAGAGAACATCTCTCTCACCCTCAAAAGTTTCCTTATGACCCTTCATAATGCCTTCCTCTTGCCCCTCCCGGCCTCCACCTCTCTAGGCAGCCACTGGGTTGTCCTTCTTCCACTTCGGAGTAGTTTGCACAGTCTAGTTTTGTATAAATGAGATCATATTCTTTTTTGGAGAGGTCTGCCTGTTTGACTCAGCATCATTGTTTTAAGATTCATGCCAGTTGTGTCTGTCAGTAGTTTATTTTTTTTTATTGCTGAGTGATACTTCATTACATGTGTGTGTCATAATTTATTCAATTATTCCTCTGTTGATGGATATTTGAGTTGTTCATGGTTTATTAAAGTTAACACTGAATTTTTGTGTGTAATTATATACAGACTTATGTGTTTCTTTTTCTCCAGTAAATACCTAGAGTATTATGGGTCGTATGGTGGGTGTATGTTTAACTTTTTAAGAAATAGTCTAAATTGTGTTTCTTATAGGTTGTGTAAAAAATTGTGTATTTTCCAAAGTGATTTTTGCTTTTTACGTTACCATCAGCTTTGTATGAGATAGAGGTCTAGTTTCTCCTCATCCTTGCCAACACTTGGTATGGTTAGACCTTTCATTTTATTTATACTAATAAGTGTGTAGTGATTCTCATTGAAATTGTAATTCGAATTTCCCTAATTACTAACATTGTTGACCATATTTTTATGTGTTTATTTGCAATCTATATATCTTTTGTGTGTGTGTGTGCCTGTTCAGATTTTTGTCCACTTTTTAATTGTGTGTGTGTGTGTGTGTGTGTGTGTGTGTGTTTTTCTGTAAGTTTTATAATTTTAAGTTTTACTGGTAGGTCTGTGACCCATTTTGAGTTAATATTTGTGTGTGATACAAGGTATGAATTGAAGTTCACTTCTTCTGCATATGGATGCCCAGTTCTTCAACCTCATTTTTTAAAAAGACCGCCCTTTCTTCACTGAATTGCCTTTGTACCTTTGTCAGAAATCACTTATCTGTACATGTGAGTCTATTTCTGGATTCTGTTTTGTTCCATTGACCTATTTGTGCATCTTTATGATTGTATTAATTACCGTACATTTATAAGAAATCTTGAAATAGGGCTGTGTTAATCTTCCAACTTTGTTATTTCTCAGAGTTGTTTTGGTTGTCCTGGATTCTTTGTATTTCCGTATTAATTTTAAAATTGATTTGACACTTTCTTCAAAATGCCTACTAGGATGTTATCTGAGATTGAGTTGAATTTATAGATCATTTGGGGAAAGAATTGATAAATTGAACAAGATATATCTTTCCATTTATTAAAGTCCTCTCTAATTTGTTTCAGCAAAGTTTTGTAGTTTTTAGTGTATAGGTATTTCACATTTTTTGTCAGATTTATTCCTAAGTATTTCATATTTTTCCATGGTATTAGAAATGGCATTTTTAACAAGATTTATTTATTTATTTGAGAGAGAGAGAGAGAGAGCGCGCGCATGAGAAGGGAGAGGGTCAGATGAGAAGCAGATACCCCGCTGAGCCGGGACCCTGATGTGGGACTTGATCCAGGGACTCCAGGATCATGACTTGAGCTGAAGGCAGTTGCTTAACCAACTATGCCACCCAGGAGCCCATAAACGGCGTTTTTAAAAACTTCAATATCTGTTCATTGCTAGTATGTAGAAATACAGTTGGTTTTTGTATATTTTATATCCTGTAGCTGTATTTGATTTATGAAGAAAAAGTTTTACTACTTTTTCAATTGAATTGCTTTTATTTCTTTTTCTTGCACATTTGCTCTCTCTAGTATGATGATGTTTAGAAAAGCAGTAAGGGGGGGCATCCTCTTGTTCTTAATTGAGGGCAGAACATCTGGTCTTCTACCATTAATATGATGTAGTTGTAGATTGAGAAAGTCCCCTCTGTCTCTAGTATGCCTAGAGTCTTTATCAGGAATGGACTTTGTATTTTGTCATGCTTTTGCTAAGTCATTTGAGATGATCATGTGGTTTCCTTTTTATTTTGTTAATATGATCAACTAAGTTGATTGATTTTCAAGGTGCTAAAATCTTGTTTAGAAATTTTATCTAATTCCAAGAGAGATAATTCATTTTCTTGTCATTGTCTGGTTTGATCCAGGGTAATGCTGTCCTTATTGATTGGGAAATTGTCCCTCTTCGTTTTTCAGGAAGAGTTTGTGCAGAATTAATAGTATTTCTTCCTTAACTATTTGGTGGAATTCACCAGTGAAGCCATCTGAGCTTGGAGTTTTCTTTTTGGGAAGATTTTTTTGTTTTTTACTTGTTTACTTTTAGTTTTACATATATATATATATATATATTTTTTTTTTAAGATTTTATTTATTTATTTGACAGACAGAGATCACAAGCACACAGAGAGGCATGCAGAGAGAGGGAGGGAAGCAGGCTCCCCGCCGAGCAGAGAGCACGATGTGGGGCTCGATCTCAGGACCCCGAGATCATGACCTGAGCCGAAGGCAGAGGCTTTAACCCACTGAGCCACCCAGGCGCCCCTAGTTTTATATATTTATTAGTTTTAAGAAATAATAGTTTTATTGAGGTATAACTTCCTACCATAAAAATCACCCTTTAATGGTTTTTAGTATATTGTGCAAAAGATAATAAATTCAATTCCTTTGATAGGTATAAGGTATTAAAGGATGAATTCCTTTAATAGGTATAAGGCCGTTCAGGTTACTTTGGTAGTTTATGTTCTTCAGGGAATTTACCTATTTTGTCTAAGTTGTTAAATTTATTGGCATAAAGTTCTTCATAATATTATATTATTATCCTTTCATATCTGTAGAGTCTATAGTAATAGCACCTCTCTCATTCCTGATATTAGTAATTTGTGTCTTCTTTTTTCCTCATCATTCTGGCTAGAAGTTTAGTTTATTGATCTTCATAAAGAACCAGCCTTTGTTTTATTGATTTTCTCTGTTGCTTTACTGTTTTCTATTTCATTGATTTTTGTTTTGATCTCTTATTATTTTCCTCCTATTCACTCTGGTTTAATTTGCTGTTTTTTAATATAGGCATATAACACTATAAATTTTCCTCTATTGCTTTAGCAGTGTATTTTGGGTTTCCTTTGATATGTTGGGTTTCCTCTTATTTAGTTTAGTTCTAATTTTCCTTTCATTCTTCTTTGGCTGTTGAGTTATTTAGCAGTGCATTGTTTAGATGTCATGTATTTGGGAGTTTTCAGTTACCTTTCTGTTACTGGAGTCTGTGAACACTCTGAATCCTTTAAAAAATATATATTTAAACTTGTTTTGTAGCCCAGAAGGTGATTTATCTTGAAATTTTCCATGTTAACTGAAAGAGAATGTGTATTTTGCTGTTGCTGGGTGGAATGTCCTATATATATACATATATAAATGTCAGATCAAGTTGGTTGATCTTTTTTTTTAAATTTTTTTTAGTTGGTTGATCTTTCACATTTTTTTCTACTTGTTTTACAATTATTGAAAAGCTGTGATTTAAAAAAAAAAAAATTGGTTTTAAAGAACCAGAACTCATTTTTAAAATGAAATCTTAATGTGAAATCCTCAAATATGAAATAGGTAAAACAGAGCTGCTATTTGAATAAGATTGTTGGTGGAAGGCAGGGTCATGTTTTTGGCCTCCTTTTCACCTTCTTAGGGTAGGTCTTGAAGCACTTCTAGAGAACTGAGCTATCCACTTATCACTGTCATAAAGTCCTTCCAGTATCACAGCCTTATCTTCTCCCACTAGTGTTTGAGCAGGACCAGAGACTTCAGGTGCTTTCTGTATTTTCATGTGTTCATGCTCTTGTTCATGTCCCTGTCTGCCTGGAATGGCCTCCAGCCAGCAAAATCTTTCTCCTCTTTTATGGCCCAGCCTAAATGTCCTTTTCGGTGTGATGCCTCCCCAGACACTCCAGGCAGAATTCGTATCTTCTGTGCTCTCATGAAACCTGTTCACTCTGTTGCATAACACTTATTCAGCCTTTGTGTCCTCTGATAGATTTAAGTTCCTTTTCTTCAAAGCTTAATGTCAACTCTTCTGAGGTACCTTCTTTGACATATCTGAAGTAGCCTCCCCACATCTTGGCTTCTAGCACACATTATCTTGTTTCTCTTCTTTGTAGCACTCAGTTCTTTATGGATTTATTGTTTGTTCATCCGTCTAGAATAAACATTCCATGAGACTGGGACCTTGTCTAGCTTGTTCACTGATGCGACTCCCAGAGACTCAAACAGTGCCTGTCACTTGGGTTTTGCAGTAAATAGTTGGTGAAGAGTGAATGAATGAATGAATGCATGAGTGACTGAACAAATACGGAGAGGCAGCACGGTGTGCTGATGAAGAGCCTGGCCAAGAGTCAGAATTATCTGGTTTTGTGTTCCTGGCTTTGTTCTACTGATTGTGTAATCTTGGGCAGGTTGCTTAGCCTTTTAAGACTTCTGTTTATTGGGGCGCCTGGGCGGCTCAGTGGGTTAAAGCCTCTGCCTTCGGCTCAGGTCGTGATCCCAGGGTCCTGGGATCGAGCCCCGCATCGGGCTCTCTGCTCGGTGAGGAGCCTGCTTCCTCCTCTCTCTCTCTCTCTCTCTCTGCCTACCTCTCTGCCTACTTGTGATCTCTGTCTGTCAAATAAATAAATAAAAATCTTAAAAAAAAAAAAGACTTCTGTTTATTAGTGGAATGGGGCTAATTATAATAACTACTTTATAGGGATGTTTTGAGAATTGAATAAGATAGTATCCAAACCACTTCCCTGTTATTTACCACTTCCTCAGTAAATGTTAATTGCCATTATTTCTGTTATTGGTGTTGATATTGTTAGACTGTGTAATCCTGTGCTACCTTAGGAATTACTGTCGTTTAAATAAATCAGTCTCTGCATGCCCTAAGAGTTGCCCAGATGATGTCACTTTCAGTTTGGAGTGTATCTTTGAAAATACTCTTTTCTCTGATTATGCTCTCTTAATAATTACAGGATGTCTCTTCTAGTCAGCAGTCATGCAGGTTACCTTGGTTTCAGCTGCTATGAAGGATTACTGTGTCTCTTCTTGGGGTGCCTCCAGGGCCCTTTGAAGAGCATTTTAACTTAAGCCAAGTAGCTTCTAGTTTTAAGTTAAGCTATAGCAAATATACACTTCAAGTTTGGTGAAAATCTGAGGCAGTAGACCGTCAAAAACTTCATTTTATTTAAATACTGTACAACACAGATCTCCGCAGCGAAGTGATTTGGTCTTGGAGTGTGCGAGATTGGGTCACATGACCACTCCAGGTTCATCCACCTGTATGGTGTGACCCCGGGCCCTGTGGCCTGGGCAAACTCTAGGAAGGAGATATGAAGCTGTCGCAGTTAACACTGTGATCAGAATTTTCTGTTGAGAATTTTGAAAGCACAAGTTCTGATTTGGGGCATGACCCAGTAGGGGTTTTAACTTGTTCCTGCATTGTGTTTTAAGGTCTTAGAAGACAGGAATTATGAGTTCAATATTTTTCCCCATCCCAGTGTCTGGCAGGCTACCAGGCAACTAGCAGTTGTGTAGGAATGAGTTAACATTCCTGGTGGCTAGAAAGATCATTAAGGTAAAAGCATTCAAGGCAGAAAAAAGAAGATATTCCTGAAATATCACAGTTAGTTTACATTTGTTTATGGATTTGTTCCTTTGTCTGGGGACCAGATAGCACAAAGACTCTCTAACATTATTTTTGTGTAATAATACAATTCCGAACCTCTGGCTTTTTTTTTTCTTGAGCCTGAAAGGAGATATATATAGAAAAAAAAAATTTTTTTAAGATTTTATTTATTTATTTAACAGAGATCACAAGTAGGCAGAGAGGCAGGCTGGGGGTGGGGTGGGAAGCAGGCTCCCCGCTGAGCAGAGAGTCCGATGTGGGGCTTGATCCCAGGACCCTAGGACCATGACCTGAGCCGAAGGCAGAGGCTTTAACCCACTGAGCCACCCAGGCGCCCCTAGAATAATTTTTTTTTAATGGTTGTCTGAACTGGGGGGTTTAAAAAGGACTATTCTGCATCCAAGATAATAATCGTTTTTTATTTTCAGGACGTGGCTCTATTTCTCCAAGAATTTAATGCTCCTGACATATTTATGGGAGTATTGGCCAAATCCAAATGTCCTCGATTAAGAGTAAGTATGTACACTTTTAAAGCTTCCTCTTTGAAGCAGTAACAGCAGATAGTACTTGATAGTCTTTCATTTTTCTCACTTTCATTTTCTTGCTGGCCACAAATCAGTCTGCAGATTTTTATTGAACATTGCCTGGCACTTGATAATGTGCTGTTTAAAATTATTAGAGTGGGTTGGACCAGGGAGATCAATACTTTCATTTAACCGCTGTGGAAACAGGCGTAACCAAAGTTATGTTCCTAGTATGTGGCAGAACAGGGAACGTTGCCTGGACTTCCTGTTTCTGTTGATTGCTCTTTTTTATTCATAAAATTCTCCATTGCTTAAAAACCTTCATTCTCGGGGCACCTCGGTGGCTCAGTGGGTTAAAGCCTCTGCCTTTGGCTCAGGTCATGATCCCGGGGTTCTGGGATCGAGCCCCGCATCAGGCTCTCTGCTCAGCAGGGAGCCTGTTTCCTCCCCTCTCTCTGCCTGCCTCTCTGCCTACTTGTGATCTCTGTCTGTCAAATAAATAAATAAATAAAATCTCTAAAACAAAACAAAATAAAACAAAACCTTCATTCTAAACTCAGCCTGACACTCGGGACTTTCCATAATCTGAATCTAATTCATCTTTCCAGAGTAAAATCTATCATGCAGATGGTGCTTCTGATTTAGCAAGGCCTGTCCACTCCTTGTCTCAGTAGCTTACTGTGATCATTGCCATCGCCATGCCTCCTTTCGTATGCCCTCCATCCCTTTCAGAAGTCACATCTGTTATCCAAGGTGCTACTCTTCTTCTAAGCCTTCCCAGATAAGTAAGCTCTCAGTGGTCATTGCTGATCGTAAACTCCTGAGAAGAATTATCTGTGCTTCTCATTTCGTCTTTATCTATGCTGTGTGTGGTGGATTGTGTTTCTGTGTCATTTAGTTTGGGATGTGCTATGCATATCGTGGGTGATTAGTAAATATTAATTATACTTAGGAGCAACTGCTATTTACTGAGTATTTGATTTTACTACTCTATGAGATAGGAATTTATCTTCCACTTTATAAATAAGTGAGCTAAGTCTCTGGTTAATGCGTCCCGGGTCATACAACTGGGAAAGGGTGGATCTGGGATTTGAGCCTAGCTGGCCTGACTTCTGTATGACCACTGTAGTGTATTACCTCTCTTTCTTTGAAATATGAAGTGGAGCATTCTGTAGTGTATTTTTACATATTGAAGGCTGAGTCCAAATTTCATTTGGGACAGTGTTTTACCTAAACTGGGACCGATCAACTGACGAACTGCTCTTTCCTGGGGTCATTGTGTTGATAGAAAAATTTGGCAGTTGCATATGATTTTTCTCCTTATTTTTCTAACTTAAATACATTGACTCATGATTAACACTTAAAGAAAATAAACTTATGTCAGTAATGGCACCTTTCAGGAATTAGTCATATCATTATATATGCCTGTGAACCACAGCCTGTCTATAGCTGTGATCCTCTGCCGTGGCCACATGTTAGAAGGGAACACGGACTCTCAAACTTTGGCATGTCCCAGGCCCACCCCCGAGTTTCTGATCTGTTGCTTTTGTGGTAGGATTGAGGGTTTCTAACAAGTTCCCCAGTGATATGAGTGCTCTGCACCAGGGCACACATTTTGAGAAGTTTTACCCTTGGGACCTTTTAAAAAAATCCCTAGTTGGGCTCTACCCAGATCAGCTGAAACAGAATCTCTAAGTGTGAGACTCCACACGACTTTTAAAAAGTTCACTCAGCTGATTCTGGCTAGCAGCCAAAACGAGAAACGTCTTTGACCGAGAGTTCAGTCACTCTCCCTTTAATTTGTAAGCAAATGGACGTGTCTCTCTGCTGCTTCTGTTCTTTAATCCTTCCCCAGCATTTGACAACCCTCATTTTATTGAAACTCCCTTTCTGTAGCTTTGGTGCCACCTCCCTCCCTCTGTCTCTGACCTCTTCAGTCACTTCTCTGTCAACTTTCATTGGCTTTAATCTTTCTTCCTACACAGAGTGTGGACTTCTTCTAAGCTGTAGACCCAGATCCCTTGTCCTCTTTAAACTCATTTCCTTAGTGGGCTCATCCACTCTTTACACCTTTAAGTTACAAGTCTATGCCCATGGGATCAAAGCTGCGCCCTGCCTTCTGATTTCTGGTGCCGCATCATCAACTTTACCTAGACATTCTGTACTTGCTGAATTTTTCAGTCCAGAATCCCGTATGTCCTGATTCCGTGATGAACACACTTAACGTGGTCATAAAAATGACGTGCTGTGTTTGGTAAACAGTAACCTCCCAGGCCCTACCCTGGAGATTCTGATTCTGTAGCTCTGAGATGGTACTCAGAAATGTGTATTTTTTTTTTTTTAAAGATTTTATTTATTTGACAGAGACCACAAGTAGGTAGACAGGCAGGCAGAGAGAGAGAGAGGGAAGCAGGCTCCCCGCCGAGCAGGGAGCCCGATGCAGGGCTTGATCCCAGTACCCTGAGATCGTGACCTGAGCCAAAGGCAGAGGCTTAACCCACTGAGCCACCCAGGTGCCCCCAGAAATGTGTTTTTTTTTTTTTTATTTTTTTTTTATATATATATATTTTTAAAGATTTTATTTATTTATTTATTTGACAGACAGAGATCACAAGCAGGCAGAGAGGCAGGCAGAGAGAGAGGAGGAAGCAGGCTCCCCGCTGAGCAGAGAGCCCGATGCGGGGCTCGATCCCAGGACCCCGAGATCATGACCTGAGCCGAAGGCAGTGGCTTAACCCACTGAGCCACCCAGGCGCCCCCAGAAATGTGTATTTTTAACACATACCCTGTCCAAATGAGTCTTACATTCCAGCAAGTTTGGAAACTAACTGCCTACCTGAGCTCACTGTGTCCTTTCCTACACTTTATTTTCCCATTTTCCTGTCAGTGGGACCAGTAACTCTGACTGGAAAGATGAAGAAACTTGAAACCTAGGAGTGAGAACTCCTGTTGCCTGCCATCACATTCTTTTGCTTTCACCTCGAGTCTTCCCTCAGCTTCCTCCCTTCCCCTGCCTGCTGTCAGCACCCTCATCTCTGTGTACCTTGACTCCTGAGATGCCTTGTGGCATAGTGTTCGATGCTGGGCTCTGGAGCTCTGCTCTTGCCTCGTTGGAATTCCTGGAAGGTTGTTTAACTGCTCTGTGCTTTAGTTCCCCCTCATCTGAAAAATGGGGATGATAATAGTACCTGCCTCATAAATTATTACATGAATAATAATATGTGGAAAGTGCTTGGAGTAGTGCCTGGGCCTACTACGTGCTAAGTAAACATCAGCTGTTACTACTGAGGTTATTAACTTCCTTTAACATTTCCACTATCATGCACTATTCATTTTGCTGCTGACAAAATCTTCCTAAAATAACATTGCAGTGTAAAGATCTTTATAAATGCACATAGCCTCCTAGATTAAATGTAATCTTTTCAATATGGCATTCAGGGCCCTTAGTCCTGATCCTTTTTACCTGCTGTGTTTATCTTATGCTGTTCTCCCAATTTTGTGCAATAGCCAGGCTGCTCTCTTCAGGGTTCAGTGCATTAGCCGTGTGCATTATTCCCTTCCTGCCTTTGCTGATATTTTTCCACTTACCCAGATGTCTTTCTTCTTTGCATGTCTGAATCCTACTAACCATTTAACCATTTAAGACTGAGTTCATCCATAAGATTTCTTCTTCCATACTTTCTTCTCTTCTCTTCTCTTCTTCCCCCATACTGATCCAGTGAAAGTTTTTTTCAAGTTGTTATTTTTGTATTTGTCTTTTATCTTTAAGACACTGTGACCTATGACCTGTGACATTTGATTTCGCAGGAAATCTGTGTGGGAATATTAGGTAATATGGCCTGTTTCCAGGAGATATGTATGTCCATCAGCAGTGATAAAAATCTTGGGTAAGTTTTACCACATAAGAATTATGTTTTTACAAAATAAATTAATATTTCATATCCCTAAGGAAATCCTAATACATAGGAGATACACGAACATTTTACAAAATGCAGTACTCCCTTTCTCCTGATGAATAGTCTCCAGGAACTTCATTGCTTATTAATGGTAGCTAGGGGCTTTCATGGTTTTATGGGCGTGATTGAGGATTAAGGCCTGTTTCTTTATTGGTAGCAAAAGGACAATCAGTAGGTGGTAAGCCCGACAAGATGAGACCCAGAGGGGCAAAGCTTGGTGATGGGGCCCCTGACGAGAGTCCCAAATAATTAAGGTCAGGGAATCCAAGGGCTCAGAGAACTAGAGCCTGGAAAAACTAGACTTAGTGACCAGGGTTACCCTGAAAATTCTTGACTTAACATCAGGGGATAGGGCATATTGATAGACTAGGAGATAGAAGGTTGCCTCCGTGATTCAGAGGCTTTCATCTTTTCACTTGGAACATTTTAGGCAGAGGGTTTTTTAGTGGTGGAAACCCAAGTAGTTACTTTAAGAGATCTGAGAACACCTTGGAATTAATATGCTAAATTTTGTGAAGGTATTCATTTTCTCTAGGCAGAGAGAATTCATGGCTGTTAATCAGAATTTCAAAGACATTTATGCCCACAATAGATGAAGAAAAGTGTTCTGGGTGGTTATTATCAGCTAGGGTTATGGGGGTTTAATCGTAGGATTTATGTCCCTGGGTCTTTAAAATAGAGGTAATTATCTCTTCTGTGTGTGGAGTGACTTTAAGATCCTAGTTTAAGGTCTTTATTCCTCAGAATCAAAAATCTAATGAGTCATGTTAAGATAAATATGGAACAGTTTACATCGGTGATGGGATATAAATTTGTTTAGCTGCTTTAGAGAAGTTGGGCATTATTTTGTTAAACTGGAAGACAGGCAATGCAGATGCTGTGATCAAACTGTCCCACTCATACGTATATGGTAAGATAAACCATGCATATGTCTATCAGCCAAAATGTATTAGAGGAGCATTGCTTGTTATGGCTCCAGTTAGAATCAACCCACAGATCCATCAACAGTAGGCTGGAAAAATAGTCTTATATTCATATGGTGGAATGTCTGTAGCAATGAATCAAAGAATGATCACTTTGGGAAAACATGGGTAGATCTTAAAGACATGGTGTTGAGCAAAAGAACTAAGACTACAAAGAGCACATACAGTGTAATTTTTTCACATAAAATTCAAAGCCAAAATATATGGAATAATAAAACTATGGAGTAAAGCAAAGAAATAATTGCTGGAAAATTCCAGGTAGTAGTCATTTCTAGGTGGGAAAAAGAATTGTGATTTGGAAGGGACACACAAAGGCTATGGAGATACAGTACTGTTCTGTTTTTTGTAAATATGTGTTGGCTTGATAATTAGTCATTAAGTATAAATTTATATCTATAGGCTTTCTTATATATATACTTTAATTCAAAATGAAAATGTTGAAAGAATTAAATTACCTAGATATTTGAAACGAGAGAAGAGATACATATTGCGTTAACTTCTTTTGTTTTTATAGACAGGTGTTACTGCACTGTTTGTTTGATTCAGACCCTCCTACTCTTCTGGAAACAAGTCGGTATGCTTTCTTTCTATGGATTCTGTATAGTCACTCATACAGGAATCTAGGACAATAGAGTTAATTCTTCATTTTTGAATTTCCTTTACTGTTTTTCAAACATAGATACTAAGCTCATGTTTATCTTGTAGGTTGTTACTTACTTGTCTTTCCCAGACAGAAGTGGCCAGTGTCTGGGTTGAAAGAATCCGGGAATATCCTGCTGTTTATGATAGCATTTGTTTCATTATGTCAAGTTCAACAAATGGTAAGTCACCATGTAATCTAGGAACAATTTTTGGTTATATTTAATTGTTAGGAAATCAGGGACGCCTGGGTGGCTCTGTTGGTTAAGCCGCTGCCTTCGGCTCAGGTCATGATCCCAGGGTCCTGGGATCGAGTCCCTCATCGGGCTCCTTGCTCAGTGGGGAGCCTGCTTCTCTCTCTGCCTCTGCCTGCTTGTGTTCTCCCGTGCTCACTCTCTCTCTCTCTCTCTCTCTGACAAATAAATAAATAAAATCTTTAATTGTTAGGAAATCATGTAACTGTTTCTGGAGGTTGTGTAAAAGAAGTGTTAAGTCTAAGGTGAGAAAGTATTTCGATTCAAGACATAAAATTGCTTCTTAAGCTGCCAGGATACTGACAAGTCCTCATTTATTTATTTATTTTATTAAAAAAATTTTTTTTTTAATTATTTTATTTTATTTATTTATTTGATAGAGATCAGTAGGCAGAGAGGCAGGCAGAGAGAGATGGAGAAGCAGGCTCCTTGCTTGTGGAGCAGACAGCCCGATGTGGGACTCGATCCCAAGACCCTGAGATCATGACCTGAGCCGAAGGCAAAGGCTTTAACCCACTGAGCCACCCAGGTGCCCCGACAAGTCCTCATTTAAAAATGAAGGAAGACAAGCAAATTTAAACAAAGGAGGTGAATAAATTGCCCTCTGAATAAGTAATGCTTTGGCAAGACTTGGTTTTCTTGGAATAGCTTTAGGAATTTTGACTAAACTTACTGCTTTTAAAATTTTGTTTCTCATTTCAATATCGATTTTATTGTCTGCAGTTGACTTGCTGGTCAAAGTTGGGGAGGTTGTAGACAAGCTTTTTGATTTGGATGAGAAGCTAATGTTAGAATGGATTAGAAATGGGGCTGTTCAGCCTCTGGACCCACCCCAGGAAGATTCTGAAGAGCAGCCAGTGTTTAAGATTGTGCCGTGCGTACTTGAAGCTGCGAAACAAGTACGGTAAGTGGGTACTTCTGTGCAAAATAGCCGGGGAAGATCCAGTTGCTAGAAATACCCTTAGATGTAAGTTTTAGTTTCTTTTCAGCAGGATGAATAACATCCTGTTAGTCTTTGTCAGGGTGCATTTACTACTAACATTTGTGATTACAGTGTGTCTGCTCTTTTAAAAAATCCTAATGGTGGGCGCCTGGGTGGCTCAGTGGGTTAAGCCGCTGCCTTCGGCTCAGGTCATGATCTCAGGGTCCTGGGATCGAGTCCCGCATCGGGCTCTCTGCTCAACAGGGAGCCTGCTTCCCTTCCTCTCTCTCTGCCTGCCTCTCTGCCTACTTGTGATCTCTGTCTGTCAAATAAATAAATAAAATCTTAAAAAAAAAAAAAAAATCCTAATGGTTATAAAGTACCTGTTCTAACACTACTTGGCTACAGGCTATTTTCCAGTATTAATTATAGTTACAGTCTTAAAATTTTCTGCAGTTTTGTGTAATTTAAGTCAAAGAGAAAAGATTTTCTTACGTTTTGTTTTCCATCAGACATTAAGCTTTTTCAGTTATTGTCAGACATCGTTTGTTTTCTTGTTTTATGTATGTATGTCAGTCTTGGGTAAGTGACTGAGTTTTGGGCTCTGATGTCTTGCCAAGAGTGATTACTAGGTGTTATATGTAGATCATTGAAACTTTCTTGCTAGTCACTAGAAAATTAACTTGTGAATTGAACTGCTTAATGGTCAGTTGTTTATTTTTTGTGCTTAATAATGCATAGGAAAGTCTGTGAATTTTATGTCCTTTATTCAAGTCAGGATTAAACTTACCATCTTTCCTCCAAACCTTTTTCACTGTTCTCATTCTCAATAAATGATGCAATCATTATCCCATTCAGATGATGTGGAAGTCATTACTGACTTTTCCTCCCTATCCTGTTCTTTTTCCTGGCCAGTCAACCTCCCAAAACTTGTTCCTGACTTTTATAGGATCCTCTCCATGCCATCAACCCGCCACTGTCTCTCACCTAGACACCTGCGGCATTTTCTCACCTGAATTCCCTACATCAAGGCTGCTCCTTCCAAGCCCGGACTGTAGAGCCATCTTTCCAAAGCACATGGTCATCATTTCACTTTTCATGCTTCAGACATGGCCTTCCTTAGGATGAGGTCCAGATTTTTTTTTTTAAAGCATGGCTCACAAGGATTAAGTGTTCTCCATCCTTATTGTGTTATGTGTTTTAATCATGTGAAATTTCTTTCATCAATGAAATGGAGCTCTTTCGCCTCCAGGCCTTTGCATATCATGTCTCATTTACCTCAGACACTTATACTGTAGCTCTGTGCCTAAACGTCATTTGTCTTAGGATACCCTTCCTGACTCTCCAGACTAAATTAAGTCTGCTTGCTCTGTGGTCCTCTAGCACCTTGGACTTCTCTTAGTATTATATTCATATCACTTTATCATAATTGTCCATTAATTCTCTTTATTTTTTTTAATTACTATTTTTGAAAGAAGCTCTCTCTTTTTTTTTGTTTTTTAAAGATTGTATTTATTTATTTGACACAGAGAGACCACAAGTAGGCAGAGAGGCAGGCAGAGAGAGAGAGGGGAGGAAGTGGGCTCCCTGCCGAGCAGAGAGCCCGATGCGGAACTCGATCCTAGGACCCTGAGAGTATGACCTGAACCGAAGGCAGAGGCTTAACCCACTGAGCCACCCAGGCGCCCCTCTCTACTTTAGATTATAAACTTTATGAAGATAGAAACAGTGTTTTACATATCTGTTTTCCCAGCTGCTAACATAGTGCCTGAAAATAGTAGTTTATGAAGTGTTTGCTGAACCATCTTTTTTATCGTTCGCTGTTTTTTACTTAACATTTTGAGGAACCAAGATTGTGAATTTCTAGTAATCCAAGCTGTTAATCACAAAAATTATGCCTAACATCGTTTTAGTATTCTCAGCGAGGGAGCTAGGGGAGTTGTGGAGTTTTGAGAATGTCATTACTGTCGGTGCTTGCAGCAGTGGGCTTTTCATTCATCATATAAGTGTTTTAGTTGTTTTTCATCCTGATTATTCCAGTATGCCAGAATGAGGAAGTATCACCTAGAAGGTTTCTGCATAGTTGCTTTTGTGGGATGGGGCCAAAAAAACGTTACTCCTCATTCTTGTGTGTTGATTATATTCCAAAATATTTCCTTGTATTTTGACTGTTCCCCACTCCCCGCCTCCCCACCCTGCCATGGAAATGTAAGCTGAGGTGAGCACTGAAACTTTGTCCTGTTCCCTGATTTATCCTCAGCACCTGGGGCAGTGACTAGTACAGAGTGGTAAGTATTTGTTGAATCAGTGAATGATTGCAGTCCCATAGAGTTGTTGATTCAGTGCTTTTGCTTTTTGTATGTAGTTCTGAAAATCCAGAAGGGCTCGATGTTTACATGCATATCTTACAGTTGCTTACCACAGTGGACGATGGAATTCAAGCAATTGGTAAGGTGTTTTATGGGGAACCGCTGGAGTTACTCTTTGAATTGTCTGCTCTTGTTAGATTACTATTTGCTTTATTGTTTTTATTAAGTACAGTGTCCTGATACTGGAAAAGACACTTGGAATTTACTTTTTGACCTGGTCTGCCATGAATTTTGCCAGTCCGACGATCCACCCATCATACTTCAAGAACAGAAAACAGTGCTAGCTTCTGTTTATTCAGTGTTGTCTGCTATCTACGCATCACGGGCTGAACAAGAGTATCTAAAGATAGAAGAAGGCAAGTACCATTTTAGTTCACTAAAGTAAATTCTGTTCTTACTCTGTCAGATTTTAAAGCCCAGGCTTATGATTATTGTTCATGTGGTTGGTTGGTTGGTTGGTTGGTTTCTTTCTTAGTGCTTTTATTCCCCTGATTACAAAAATATTACATGCTTAATACAAAAAAATTGCAAAGTTTATAAAAGGACCCATAGCACTTGTAATCCCACTATCCGGAGATCATTACTGTGTACTCATATGCATATATATCTTTAAGTCCTGCTTTTTAGGCAACTTTTCTCATTTAGAAGTATAACATGAATATTTTCCTATGTAAACAATGTCTTTCACCGAATGATTTTTTTTAAATGACTACAATTAAATATAGAATCTATCTAGAATTCTGTGTCTTTCACAGATTGATTTTTTTTTAAATGACTACAATTAAATATAGAATCCATCTAGAATTTATTCAGGTGTGACATGTGGTTTCAACCTTTTTTCCAGATGGGTACTCAGTTGTCTTATTAGCATCAGTTAGTGAATAAACCAGTTTATCTATACTGATTTGAAGTTTATTATGTTCTGAGTTTCCTATGTCCTGAGTTTCCCTATATATTTTATTGCCTTCTATTGCTCTACTCATGTATCATAGCCATAGTTTTTAAATGTTTTAATGTTGAGTAATGGTAGTCCCCTTTCATCCTAATTTTTCAGAATGTTTTTGACCATTATTTTTATTTTAACACTGAATTTGATTAACGGGTTATGAAAACAAAAATCTTCCTGATATTTTTATTATGATCATGTTAAACTTATAGTGCCTAAGAACATGTTTTTCCATTTGTTCAAGTCTTATTTTATGTTCTTAGTAACATTTTATAATTTTCTTCATAAAGACCTTGCATATCTCTATTAGGCTTATTCCTACTTATTATAACTTTTGGGTTGCTATTGTTTGTGACATCTTTTTTTCCATTAATTATTGTTGTTGGAATATATGAAGGTTATTGATTTCTGTATATTAATTTTTCATCCCCCATAGTAACCTTACTGAGTTCTCTTAATATTTTTAATAGTTGTTTCTGTGATAATTGTGGATTTTCTCTGATACTGCTTTGGATTTAAGTTAGACATCTTTTTGTCTTTTATCTTAAGTTAGATATCATTTTTCTGCCTCTGATTTTTTCTCTTACTTAGTGGGTAGCCTTGTGCCTCTGGTAGTAGAAAACATCCTTACCTTTTCCCTGACTTTACTGGAAATGATTCTAGTGTTTCACCGTTAGTCATGATACTACTATTTACATTTTACCATTTAAGGAGAAATTAATCTATTCCTATTTTATTAAGTTTTTAATAAAAAATGAATGTTAAGGAGCACCATTATGTATATTTACATTTAAATAAACCAATATATGGTTTGTGTATGTAGATCTAACATTTAGGAAGGTGAATATTTTTGGTCTACTGGTTACCTTTATAATTATGACTGCTCCAAAAATAGAATTATAACTACTCTCCAATCTTTAAAAAATCATTAAAATCTAATAACAGAAAATGTATCTCACTGTTAACAATTCCTTATCAGTTTTTTTCTGGTACTTTCAAATAACAAATCCAAGTCTCAGGGATGGCATTCCTGAATTATATTTTAAAATATCTTTTTAAGTTTTTCCTTCGAGAGCAGGATGTGTAGGATCTCTTTTCTAGTCTTTCATCATTTTAATTTTCTTCACCAAAAAAACAAAACATAGCCCTCTTTATTCTCATTCCCTTTGTTTTGCCCCTCTGTCTTTCTGACCTCCTTGTGCCTTTCTGTGTTTTGAGCAGTGTCTTTCCTCCTTTGTGCTCCCCTGCCAGCTTTGTCTTCATTTCAGTGGTGGCTTGAATTTTTCTGTTAACATCTTCCTTGAGTTCTGCCAGCTGAGGTTTCCTCTCCTTTTGTTCATTTCTTAGTCTGAGCTCTTCTATGTCTGCTTGGTGCTTGATTACATGTTGTTTTAAAACTTACGGCCAAATATTATCTTAATATGTGTAAGCTTCCATGACAGCTTCTTTTGGTATTCTTCACCTTTTTTTTTTCTTGTTCCTTTTCTTTTTTCTTTTAAGTGTCTTTGCGTTGCTCCTATATTGGTTTCCTTTTGCCGACTCATCTTTGAATGACTTGTTTTTCCTGGACTAGCCATTTGCAGGGAGTTCACATAGGAGAGCAGCTGAAGCTGTCGTCTAGGCTAATAGGAATTGGGTCTGTTAGTTTTCCTGCTCTTTTTACCAGGTGACAGATGGCTATGGTTAAGTCTTAACTTTCCCCTTGCCATTTACCTCCTGTAAATATGGCTTGTCTCTGGGATTACTCATTTACCCCTTCTTCCTCTGTTTCTTAGAACCCCCAGGGGTAGAACCCCCAGGGGAGCTCCGGCTGCTATCTTGCACATTCCATTCCTGATCTTGCAAACAGGGGATTCTGGATTTGCACCTCAGAATATGTGCTTTACCTTAAAAAATGGACTTTTTTGGCCGTTTCTCAGACGTACAGCCTTGGGCAACCTTTCGTCACTTCCTCCTGCACCTTCTGCTTGATTGACACTACTTTGACACGATTTCCCCTTACCTTGTCTTTGAGGTGTCTGCTGTCTCCTGATTTGATCTAAGCTGGCATTTGTTTTTTGTCGCTTATATTCTCTCCCCCCCGCCCCCGTGGTGGATGCTCTTTCTTATCTCCTTGTATATATATATGCTTTCTGTTGAAAATCACGAGTTTTTATTTGCAATATTAGGAACATATCTTTCTTGATGTTATGGGACTAGGTGTATTTTATCTCCCCCACCCCTCAACTGCCTGAAACTTTATGTATGATTTTTATGATTGGGGAGAGAGTGAAAAGATGCTCTTTGAACTCGAAGCCACTAAATAGCTGTCACCCGTCATCCTGCCCTAAGCCTTGGATAAGGGCTTTGCAGAGTTCGGGCTGGGGGTGAGAAAGAAGAATGGTGTAGTGTAGATTGATGTGACCTACAAGGACATCAGGGAGTAAAGAACTGAGAGTTAGAGTCAAGAGTTAGTGACAACACAAGGAAGAGAGTGGGAATAAATCCTAGGGGACTGTAGTAAAGCAGCCCCACAGGCTGGGTGCTTTGAAGAGGTGACGTTGAGTTGAGAAATAAGGGGCAAGATTTCCCTAGTTTTTTTATTTCTTTAATTTAAAAAAAAATGGCACTTTCATGTACTATAAATGATGTAAATCTGGAAGTGAAGTTAGATTGTTTAAAATCAATGTACTGAGTTCAGTGCTACAGAAAATTTTGTTTCCTGGATTTGTAATTGTGATGCACAAATGGTTGGGTTAGAATCAGTGGTTGGATCAAAGTGAGATATCCTTCAACATGTTCATGCTATAACATATATTTTGAGGTTGAGCTTTAGTTTTATTTTTTATGTTCAGTTTTTATTAGAAGCTAATAAAAATGATTATTCAGTCTTTTAAGAAATCATACTGTTTTTGAAATTTAACTTTAACTTAAAGAAATACACAACTTAAAAGCTTTAAGATGTTGATGATAAAAAGTTTAAAATTCAAATCCTTTCCCACTGTGACTTCCAAGGCACTGCATGATAGGACTCTTGCTCAGCTGTCTAAACTTCTCTGGTGCCCTCCTTCCCCCTTGCTTCCCTTGGCTTGAGCCACAGTGGCCTTTTTTGTTCCTCAGGCCATTTCCTTTTTTGGGATTTTTGCATTTAACTTCTCTTTGCCTAAAACGTTTTCCTGGGCTCTTGGCATTGATGCCTCTCCTGTAGTTCGCACCTCAGAGAGCTTCCCCTACTGGCGGTTTTATTATATTCCCTTTTAATTTCCTTCATAGGTAGAACTCAGTCAAAACTGAGATGATCTGTTCTATTCATTAGTTTATTTGAGAGTATGAAAATGGGAGCCTCTTGAAGGCTGAGGCCTCAGGTCTTGTTTGCCATCATCTCTGGTACCTAAAGTAAACTGTCTAGCCACCAATAAGTTGTTCAGTACTTTTGAATGAATCAGTCAGTCAACAAAAGGAGGAAAGACCAAATTTAACTGGTTAATTCTGTGCTTTTTTTTTTCCTGTTTAAATTTTTTATTTTTTTATTAACATATAATGTATTATTAGCCCCAGGGGTACAGGTTTGTGAATCACCAGGTTTACACACTTCACGGCACTCACCATAGCACATACCTTCCCCAATGTCCATAATCCCGCCTCCCTCTACATACCACCTTCCCCCCCGGCAGCCCTCAGTTTGTTTTGTGAGATTAAGAGTCTCTTATGGTTTGTCTCCCTAATTCTGTGCTTCTTGATCTGTGTGTACACTAGATCTTCCTCTCATCGACAGTCTGATTCGTGTCTTAAAAAACATGGAACATTGTCAGAAGAAACCAGAGAACTCAGTAGATTCTAACACTGAAGAAACAAAAAAGTCTGATTTAACCCAAGATGATTTCCACTTGAAAATCTTAAAGGATATTTCATGTGAATTTCTTTCTAATATTTTTCAGGTTTTAACAAAGGTAAGAAAGAAGTATTGATGGTTTCTTCAGCAAAAGAAAGTATGGATTGCTTAATGCTCCAAACTTTACTATCACTGTATAATTTTTTTAACATAAAAGTAGTATAATGGGGCAGCTGAGTGGCTCAGTCGGTTAAGTGTCTGCCTTCAGCTCAGGTCATGATCTCCAGGTCCTGGTGGAGCCCCGCATCAGGATCCCTGCTCAGCAGGAGTCTGCTCCCCCTCTCCTCTGCAGCTCCCCCTGCTTATGCTTTCTTTCTCGAATATTACATAAATTTGGGGAAATAGAGAAAGAAAAAAGTCATCACTCAAACTTTATAATCTTAATGTGGCAGCTGATATGGTTTGGTATGTTTGTATATGTGTTTTTCACATACTTAAAATCCAGTATATAGAATTTTATAGGCTGCTCTTTTCACTAAACATTATGTTATAAGCCCTTTTCCAGACTCTAAATTTATTGAAAGACCTTTCATTGAAAGTCAGTTTGTTTAATACCCAATTTGCCAAACAAAAAAATTGGTTTTCATAACTTACTGCAGACTTGTTTTAAGGGCTGTTCTTCCTCAGTTTGCTCAGGATTATTAGCATATTCTTCCTTTGAGCGAGCTTTCCATCCATATATTTTAGAAAAAAATTTCAATAGGACTTCGAAGAATATATGCACATTCATTGCATTTTTTTAAGAAGAATATTTCCTGAAAGAAGTTTCTGTTACTCTGGTAATTTGGTTTTTTGGTCAACTATTCTGCTTTTTCTAGAGAGAGGTTATTACTTGAGCGTATATTTTTGGCAGTTAGATTCCTGGGCTTGGCATTGTACAAGTGAAGATGGCTGAGGCTTGGGAGGTGCATATTGCCCAAATGTATTTATGTGAAAATGTTGGCTTTACAAGATTCTTACTATCAGGTATTACAATTTTTATATCACGTAAAGTTCAGTAGGTGAGAAATTGTGCCTTATTTTGATTTGTATTTTTTATTAGTGAGGTTGAACATCTTTCCATATATTTTTTTTTTCTTTTAGATTTTATTTATTTATTTGAGAGAGAGAGAGCTTGAGCCGGGGTCGAGGGGTGGGTGGAAGGGCAGAGTGAGAGGGAGAAGCAGACTCCCCGCTGAGCAGGAAGCCCAGCATAGGGCTCAATCCTAGGACCCTGGGATCATGACCTGGCCTGAAGGTAGTCACTTAATCCACTGAGCCATCTGGGCACCCCCCCCCCCATATAGTTGTATATTATCTGTGTTTCCTAGTTTATAAATTTGTCTATTTTGATTATTTACATGAACTCTTCGGGCAATAATATCTTTTGCATATTCATTGCAAGTATTTTTCACATTTTTTGCAGTGACCTTTGTTCATGCTTTTTGGTTTTGGAGGGATGTTTATTTTTAAGTGACAGGAATATAGAAAGAAGGTGGACTGAGAATAAACCAGGGATATGTTGTGAAAGTCGTATGTACCATACTAATGGAATATGGATTTAATCCTGAGGACTGAGGAGCTACTGAAGGTTTTTGTTTTAAGGATCAAGTGAGATGATCTGTTTAGCAAGATTACTCCAAAAGCAAGAGAGAGGATTAAAGTTGAGGCTGGAGGTCTGCAGACCAACCAACAGGCTCTCATGAGTGGTAATCTTCAAGAGTGATCTGAAAAATAATAAGACCCCAAACAGCAGAAGGGTTGGTGGAAAGAAGAGGTGGGATGAGAGTGATTTAATAGAGTAGAATTAAACTCTTAGGAGGAGGGGTCAGCAGCAGCAGAGGAGGAGGAAAAATCTTGGCTGCATCTTAGGTTATTGCTTTGTGTAGCCGGGTGGGTGGGTGGGTGGCAGTGGCTTTTCCTAAAATAAGGACTACAGTGGAACAGTGTTTGGGTTACATAATGAGGAATGATGTTGGGCTCAGCTTGAGACATTTGAAATGCCCGTAGGATCATAGGGAGTTACATACACTGATTTGTATTTATTATTCAGATAAAGCTTCAGAAATTTTCCTTTTTTAACATTAAATCTTTGCTTGTTTCAGGAGACGGTGGCTCAGGGACTAAAGGAGGGCCAGTTAAGCAAAGAAAAGTGTTCCTGTGCATTTCAAAACCTTCTTCCTTTTTATAGTCCAGTGGTGAGTATGAGTAAATGTATAGGTGGCTGAGTTTTAGAGGATTACTGTGTTGTTTTTATGTAAGTGCTTGCTCTCTGAGGCCATTGTCAAGAAAGATCGTGCATACAATTCACATGACTTAGTGCCTTCCTCAGATAGATGACTGCGGGGTAATTCATGGGACTAGCCTGAGTAGTGATTCTAATTTTAAGAGAAAGGAGTCAACACTGAATTTATTGGACCTCTTACTGTTATAAAGTAAATCGCATATACATTAAGCAAAGATAAGATTCTTGGGTAAGAATGAACAGTAGGTTTTTGTGGTTCAGCAAATTCCATTACATTTGCTACCATTAGAGACAGTTTTAAAATAGGAACTTTTTTAGGAAAATGAAGTATGGAATGTGGGAGTGAGAAGCCATGTCAGCAAGGAGTAGGGTAATAAAATTCAGTAATGGACGCTAAAGGGGAAGCAGTGGGAGTATAAATCGTAGTTCAAGATAAAACTAAATGGTAAGGGCTAGTCACTTTGATGTTTCAGGGGACTACCTGGGAATCAGTATTATTGTCATCTGGGGATCTGTCAACATTTCTTTTCCTCTGGATTCTTTAGAGACCATAGGTAGAACATTTTTATAGTCAACAGCTGGTATTTTAAAACCACATTTTCTTCTACTTGTATTTATTTGGCTCTTTTGTTTGACTCACAGATAGAAGACTTTCTCAAAATTCTACATGAAGTTGATAAAACTCTTGCTGATGACCTGGAGAAAAGCTTCCCAAGTTTGAAGGCTCAGACTTAAAACACTGAATTGGAGTTTCCTCTGCCCAATAAATGAACTTTACTTTTGGCACTGACAGTTGAAATTGACATGTAGGAGATGTTAGGTAAAGCCTATTGGACCCTCATTGTCTGGTATTACACCCATACCCTTCTCTCTGCCCCAGTCTTCTCTCACTTCATTTGGCATTAGAATCTGGAGTTTCCTCTGCTGTCAAATACACCACCCCACATGCATTTTTTGGTGGGGCGGGGTAGGGGGTGGTATGGTTTTGTGTTAGTTGTCTTCTTTAGGTAAAGAAAACAAAAATTCAAGCTTATCATTGAGGTTCTTTTTAGGTTGAGGACTTGGTAAGGATTTTCTTCATACCTCTTAATTTGATTTTTATGTGAGAATTTTCTATTTGTCTCCCCTGCAAGTACATTCAGCTGCACTAATAGAAAACCCTACTCTAAGAGCTTAATCTGATAGCTTTTATGTATCTGATGCAATAAGAAATCCAGTGGTGGGCAGTCTAAACCAAATTTGTTGACTCAAACCAAATTTGTTGACTCAGGGATCCTGATTCCTTTTATCTCCCCATGTAGTCTGCTTGTAGACCTTTGTGTTCATATTTATTGTCTTGTGGTTAAGGGGACTTTAACATCTCTGGATCTTCCATCCACATTCAGGCAGGAAAAAGGAGAAAGAGGTAAAGGGGCTTTGTCCTTCAAAGTCCCTACCTTCATATTTGTAAAGGACATTCCTCCCTGCCCAGAATCGTGTTGATGGCCGTCCCTAACTGCAGCTATTTGAAATAAAGTCTTTTTTTTTTTTCCCTAGGGTCTTTAAGAGAGAAAGGCGTGAAGAGTTCTGAAAGGCTTTTTGATAGTCAGTCTGTGATGTTTGCTACAGTATACAAGCACATCTTAGCCTTTTGCGATTCTTAATTGTGTTGATTGTGTGCTAGATTGTCATTAACAGCTAACTCAGAAGCAGTTTTTAGTTTATACGGTTCATTTTTTTTTAACGTTGTAACTATGAAGATAGAAATGTAACATTTTGATGAAAGTGTATTAGCAAAAATCTCTATTTTCAGCATAATTCCAGTGGTTGGATTTCAGAAAATGATTTGATTGAGTTCGGAGTTGTTTAAATTAAGATGGAGGGAGTTTAAGAACTTTGGACTGTATGCAAACTGGGCTCCATGTGATTTCCCTCACATACACTTTTATCCTTCTGTATAGTGCTTCAGAATAAGATCTGTGCAGAAAGACAGCCAGGGAAGCTATTTCCTATTCTTAGGGAAGCAGTTTGCATTATTTAGTTACTGAAAGTAGAGTTTTTAATAGGTTTTTAAGAAAATAAGAGTTATGAATAACAAAGCTAGCTTTTTACCAGTCTCCAGGTAGTTTTCTGGATTATTTACGCAGATGTGACTGTTAATCTAGTTTTATTTATGAGATGAGGTGAGCTTTGGATCCTCTTACTGTGCTAGCTTCCCAGCCTCCTCCTTTGCATAAAAAGCAAAGCCATCTTTTTAAACCCCTCTTCTCAGTATATACCCCCTTCTCAGTTTATTGCAGAATCTTTCTAGCTTTAAAGCATTGGTCGTGTTCTCACATTTTGTCTTTTTTCCTTAAGTGACTTTTGCTGATAAAACATTAGGACATAGCATTACTGAGAAGAAATACACAATTTCCAGTTTGGAGGTAGTTTTATTGTTGAAAATATTCCTGCTGAAAAGAATTAAATACAAAGTTAAAATCTTACTGTTAACTGCGATTAGTAGGTTTATGCTATAGGTTTTCATGTCTTCTGTGCTGACCTTATCCTAGGCTGAATGTGACTGTATTTAACATGAAATCTCAAGGGCACTGGTGAAGTCACTGCCTGGGTACGTGAGCTAACGTGAGTTTGCTCCTTGGTGCTGTACAGATAGAGGCTACACCAGGTGGAGCTATATCACACAAAGTAATCTTTCTTTGCAGCAGATCATGAGGAATGACTTCCAAAGCTGTGATCCTTGAGGCGGGGTAAGGGAGCTCTTTTTATTTAGGATTTGAGATGAATATTCAGAGGCAGACCTTTATCATTGCAAGCAGAGGCAGGTAGAAGGTCACACATACATACTTAGAAAATATGCCTATACATGCATTGTATATTGTGTTAGGAAGCTTGTCTTCCTTCTGGAGCAGAGATCTTAACATGATGAGGCAGAGGTAACTCTCGGACACTTTATGGCCCATCTGCACAAGTGTTGGCTTAGTGGTTGAGCCCAAACTGGTCAAGGCTAGCTGGAGCTCAATTCTCCTGTTGTTAGTTTCTGAAAGATAAAATTACCAGTTCCTGTAGGGTGAGCTCTGTGGATCTGCCATGATACCTGCTAGCTAGTACTAAGAATTCCATTTTATCTTGAAGTTTAAGGTGAAAGGTACAAATAACCCTGTAAGAGTAATATTCCCAAGTTATTAGTCATGTTTACTTGAGTGCATATGAATTTCGCCTTTTGTTTTAGAAAGAGCACATTTTAAAAGGGAAGCAGAAAGCCCCTACCTGTCTGAGGGAAAGAGTGCCACTCCAAGTGGGTAAGTCACCAAGGGAGAAAAAGGATATATCTGGGAAGGCTAGGTATGTCCAGGTTATTTTCTGTTTCCCATTTCTTCTTTGGACCTGTCCTGTTACTTGTTACTAATTACTCTTGTAACATTATAAAGTAGTGTATATTTTCATATTTTGATATGTTTGCAAACTTCCTAAATCTACAAATTATAATAGTTTTTTAAAGAAATAAAAGATGAGCAATGCTGAATCTTTTTAATACTATACAGTCTGATGAATTCACCCCCAAAATTTAGGACTTGCATTAATTATAGGTGATATTTTGAAATGGTGCTTCCTCCAGGAGCTTAAATATGAAATTTGGAATTACATGTACAAATGAAATGGAAGCTTTTACTATACTTCGTTGCAGAGAAGGGGAAATGTACAAAATGAACTTGGGTTAATATTTGTTAAATGTGTTTTTCTATTCCTAATTAAATTTGAGTTTGATTTTTGAAGTATCTAAACCACTTAAGACCAAACACGTATGACATATTTTCCTTTTGCCCCTCCCCACCAGTCTACATAGAGGGACAGATAGAAAAAGTCATGCAACCTGTAGCAGATTTGATCATTGTTCTCAAGTTTTCACCTCTGTGTACTCATTCTCATTCCATGGCTTTTCAGTGGGTAGAGTATACTTCTGTGTTCCGTCACTTTGCTTTGGCCAATAGAATTATTTTCTTCATTTGTTCAAATATATATTTAATATATTTATGCTAAATATCAAGAAAAGGACTTCCTTAGAGGATTGAGATACATATATATATGTATTTGTATACATAGATATATAAAATATGTATATTATATATATAATAGAAAGATACAGATATATATACCTATGATACATATTAGGGAAAAAACCCTACCCTAAACATAATTCAATCAAAAGCAGTCAATTTGAATTTTTCATTCTTCACTCATTTTGGTTAATGAAGGTTTTACTTTAATATAATGAGTATGCAAACGTGCATGAGTCTCTGTCTGATGTTTTGATACAGTACTCTGTTAAGGGTCTGCAGCTATGCTGTTACCAAGTGCAGTATCCTCTGGACACATATGGCTACTGAACACTTGAAATATGACTAGTCCAAATTGAGATAAATGTAAAATACATATCGGACTTTAGGAAAAGTAATAAGAAAAAATTAATACAATATTTTTCATCAATGTTTTATATGGATTACATATTAAAAGATAATATTTTGGATATATTCAGTTATAAATACATTATTAAATTTCATCTTTTCTTTCTAGCTTTTTAAATGTGACTACTAGAAAATTTAAATTGTAGTGATCTAAACTTTATTTTTTTTTTAAAGATTTTGTTTACTTATTTGACAGACAGAGATCACAAGTAGGCAGAGAGGCAGGCAGAAAGAGAGGGGGAAGCAGGCTCCCCACTGAGCAGAGAGCCCGATGCAGGGCTCAATCCCAGGACCCTGGGATCATGACCTGAGCGGAAGGCAGAGGCTTTAATCCACTGAACCATCCAGGCGCCCCTAAACTTTATTTTTTACTGTATTTTTTTAAGTTATTCTTCTGAATTATTTATTTACTTGTTTGCTGACAGATTTTTTTTTTTTTTATTAACACTAGTAATATGTGAACACCATTTTTCAAAATCCTAACAATACAGGAAGGGCCAAAGTCCTTTTTCTCTACACTCTCTAAAATCCCTAGCCCCGCTTTTATGTATTTACGTAATGGCCAATAGAAGGTTAATGGAGCTGATGTAAGCTGAGTACTTAATATACTATTCTTTTTTAAGGCTTAATAATATTCCTTTGTGTGTAGATACCTCCTTTTCTTCATCTGTTTGTCAGTGGACACTTAGGTTTGACCCCTGTCTTGGCTTAGTGAATAATGCTTCCATGAACTTGGGAGTGCAGATAACCTCTTTGAGATCATGATTTCAATTCCTTTGGATATACACTCAGAAGTAAGATTGCTGGGTCAATGGTAGTTTTTGTTTTGTTTTGTTTTTTTGTTTTGTTTTGTTTTAAAGATTTATTTATTTTAGAGAAAGAGCACGCACTAGGTGGAGGGACATAGGGGAGGGGAAAGAGAATCCTGACACAGGGCTCAGTCTCACAATCCTGAGATCACGATCTCAGCCAAAACCCAAGTTGGACACTTAACTGACTGTGCCACCCAGGCACCCCTATTTTTTATGTTTTTGAGGAAACTCCATAATATTTTCATAGTGGCTGTACCAGTTTATGTTCACAGTAACTGCACGCAAGTGTTCCTTTTTCTACACATCTTCATTAATACTTGTTATCTTTGTTTTAATGATAGCCATGCTGTGTCTGGTGTGAAGCAATATCTCATTTTGGTTTTGATTTGCATTTCCCTGGTGAATAGGGATGTTGAGTGTCTTTTCATATACGTCTTGGCCATATGTAATCTCTGATGAAATGTCTATTCAGTTCCTTGCCTAAATTTTTTTATTCAAGTTATTTGGTTTTTTGCTACTGAGTTGAAGGAGTTCCTGTATATTTGATTATTAACTCATTATCAGGTACATGGTTCGGAAATATTTTCTTACATTCCATAGGTTGCCTTTTCATTTTGTTGATTGTTTTCTTTGTTATGCAGAAGCTTTTAGTTTGCTGTAGTCCCACTTAACTAGTTTTGCTTCTGTTGCCTGTTCCCTTGGTGTCTTTCCAAGAAGTGATTGTTAAGACCAATGTCAAGAGGCTTTTCCCGTTTTCTTTGTGAAGTTTTACCATTTCAGTCTTACATTTACATTTTTATCCATTTTGAGTTCATTTTTATGTATGTTGTAAGATAAAGGTCCAGTTTCCCTCCTTTTTATGGATATCGTTTTCCTTAACACCATTTATTGAAGAGACTCTCCTTTCTCCATGGTGTATTCTTTTTTTTTTTTTTAAAGATTTTGTTTTTATTTATTTGACAGAGATCACAAGTAGGCAGAGAGGCAGGCAGAGAGAGAGAGAGAGGGAAGCAGGCTCCCTGCTGAGCAGAGAGCCTGATGCGATGCGGGGCTAGATCCCAGGACCCCGGGATCACGACCCAAGCCGAAGGCAGAGGCTTTAACCCACTGAGCCACCCAGGTGCCCCATCCATGGTGTATTCTTGGCACCACTGTTGACATCAGTTGTCTGTGTATGTGTGGGTATATTTCTGGGCTCTCTGTTCCGTTCCATTAGTCCATATGTCTGTTTTAAAACAATCCCATTTTTAATAGCATCAAAAAAATAAAACATTTAGGAATAACCTTAATCAGGAATCAAGGAGATGAAATACTTATACACTGAAAACTATGAAACACACAAAAAAATCAGGCAGACACAAATAAGTGGAAGGACATCCCATGATCATGAAGTGGAAGAAAGAACATTGTTAAAATGTTCATGCTACCCAAAGTAATCTATAGATTCAGTGCAATCCCTATTAAAATCCTAGTGGGCATTTTTTTTTTTTTCTCACAGAAGTAGGGGGAAAAAAAGTCCTAAAATTCAGGTGGAACCGTAAGACTCCAAATAGCCAAAGCAATTAGCTAAAGGAGCAAAGCTGGAAGCACCACTCTTCATGATTTCAAAATATAGAGCTTTTTAGGGTTTCATGAATGAGATCTGAAAAGCTTCAAGAATCTGGAAATTCTACAACTGCATTTATTTTTCACGAGCAATAAATTAGGTGAAGATGTACCAGACTTGATAGCTCATTGCAAATATGACTTGTACTGGAACATCAAGAGCTCTTTAGCTACAGCCTACTACGCACCTTTTGCTGCCCCTAAATACCTTTCCTTGTGAAATGGTTTAAATTTGCCTTGGAAACACCAGCTTCCTGTGTTCTACTGCTAAGGCTACAGCATATATTTGTAAAAACTTTTCTGCTCACTAGGACACCTTGTTAATTACATATTGGGCTTATATCAATATTGGGCTTGTTGACTGCAGGCTATTTAGGAGTTGAAGCCTTACTCAGACCATCTGCCAGACCCTGCCCATTGGAAATGCTCTTCCCTATTACTGTAATGAAATCACTAAAATCATTTCCTGTTCCTGGTCCTTGTTCAGATCTTCTATCTATTGTCAATAAGAGGATATTAAAATGCTCAGGAAAGTCCACATATCCTTTTCATCTTGGTCTAGTGTAGCACATGGCTTTGTGTTGTAGTGCTGGAAATAATAAATAATGACGTCAAGCCTATTGTAATAAAAAAAAAACCAAACGGCTGCTTATTAAACTCTTTCCCCAGCTGGTTTTCCTTTGACATCATGGAATCTGTTTATAATGACTTTTATGGGTTTTCCCTCTTACTGTTCAGGGTTTTTGTGATTACATAAGAAATTGAAACATTTTGGGAACAGACCCTTTGTAGAACTGAGTTTCCTGCTCAGTTAGTCAGATTACGACAATGGGACAGTGGGAAGGGAGGATAAAGAGACTTTATTCTCCTGGAGGAGTTCTGACTTCCTGAAGTATGGACTTGCTTCCAGGAAGGAGTGTACATTGAAATCATGGTGGGTGGGTGGATGAAGACTGTATTATAGTCTACAAGTCAAGAAAATGCATGTACATGGCTTTAGCATAAGTCACTGAGTCGGTAGTTTTGTTTTGAGTGCTGTTGACCCCATACCATTTGAGGAATTTGGCAGCTCTACAAATTCACTCTTCCTTCGGGACTGTATTCGGAAGGCTGGTGGCATTTGTAAATCCATGAATTTGCTTTCTTCAAAGTACGATTGGCATTGGACTTGTCTTTCCTGTGCTCAGGAGCAAGCATTCATTTGGCCAGTCAGCAAGTACTCCTGGAGGAAACAAATCCTTTAATTCCCCCATCTCGGAGAAGTCTGTACTGTCTCACCATTGGGCGAAAAAAAATCTGCTAATGTTGTGGACCCAGGAACAAAGTCCCCAAAATGCCCTATTTTTTTTTTTTTTTAATGTTTGTTTTAGGTTTGGACGAACCAGATAATGTCCTGTTTGTCATAATCAGTTCTAGAAATAATTTCAGTTTTTGTGATTGTAGTAGTCAATATTGAAAGCGATTTGAAGACTTCTTGCTCCAGATGTACTGTTTGCTTGTTGCCCACAGCAAGTGATATCTAAATGGCCTTCAAAGATCCAGATTTCATATTTTCAGATGAACCTTGAGTAATCTGAAAATCTTAGAAGATTTTTTTTTTCTTTCATTCTATTTGGACATGTTTTAATGTGGGTTTGCTCTCTCTTTAGAGCACGTGGATGAAGACACACAATTTTTCACAACAATTCATGAAGCACTCAAGGATTATTTTATGTTCTAGGAAGTTGTACCCTGAATCTTGTGGCCCCAAAGGAAACCAGGGGGATCGTGCTGCAGAAGCCCTTTGGAGGAACGTGCCAATTACTCCGTAACCATGAGTTGGCTCTCCTTTGATGGAGAGATTAATAGTTTCCATAATCATATCATCCTGGTTGCTCTGTGCCCAGAGTTTACTTAGACTTGAAAGAAATGGAAATTAATTGGAAAAGAAAAAAAAAATGTTCCTCTCTTGCCTCGCTTCCAAAGCCTCTCATCTGGAGAAGGGATGAGAAGGAGATTCAAGGGTGTGTTGTCAGTGGAAGCCAAGAAGTTTATTTTCTTTTGCAGTTCTTGATGTAAAGATCCAGAAGAAAGTAGCTGGATAGTGGGGAGGATATAGGCATGGGAATTGGGGCACAGCTCTGCACATATAATTCCAAACAGAAGAGAAACATTTGGTAGCGAACCCGGTATATACCTATGAAGCCGTGAGTACCTGCTGCTGGAAGTAAGTGCAGAAGAAGCAAAAAAGGGGTTTTGTAGCTCACGTAATTGCCATCAGACAAATTAGATTGCTCTACTTCCACTATAGAAAAGGTGCTGTGAGCTTATTTGTCACATCCTTGGAGTTTGGGAAATATTTTCTTTGGTTAGAATCTATTCTTTTCTGGCTCTGAAATTGGAGCTTAATTCTTTTTTTAGCCCCGACTGTCACTCTGACCAGTTCTCTTGCCCTTTGTGCCAGTGCTGGTAGTTGTAATGTTGCTGTTGAGCCTCAGAGGATTTCAGTGGACAGAATTTGGTTCTTCTTGGGAGCATTGGGATATTAATAAAATGTTCTGTATCTTCAATCAGAGATGAACTTCCAACAGGTGATCAATAAGTGTTTTGTTGAAGTTTATTGAACCAGTAAGAGAAACTGAATTGTAGAACACTTCTCATTTATTCATTCATGCCACAATATATTGTGATTTTTTTGGAGTTGACACGTGTTAAGCACTGTTTGGTTTGTGGGACTAAGAAGGTGACAATTCAAAATAGGAAGAAAACAGGGAGCTAGTTAATAGGTGTTCATTCTATCAGTTCCTGAAAGTCAAGGACCATGTCACTTCCCTTGAAGTGATGTACTTTTGTTACCAGACGGAGAACCAGTTCCAAATTCAGATTCAGCTGCTCGCCACTTGAAAATCATTACTCAAGAGACAAGTGATGGTGGGAAAGGAATGGTTGCTTTATTCAGGAAGTTTGCAACTTGGGAACGTGGTGGACGAAGGTCTCAAAGACCATCTTCCCCATCCAGAGGAAGGCATGGGAAAAGGGAGGGGGTTCTATGTGCCAGAGAAGCAGGTGCCCAGGTGGTTAGTCGTTTGTCAACCTGACCCTGAGTAGATTTGCTGGCATTAGCAGCAGCTGTTTTTGGATGTAGTCAGGCTTTATCTTCGGGAAAGTTTGGTCCTTCGATGCTTAAGGCCAGGGGTCTGCACATCTCAAGGAAAGTAGGTTAGTTCTGCTACAGATCAAGAGATTGATGTTAGCAAGCAAGGAGTGCACAAGCTTGAAGCAAGTCATTAACCCTTAAGACCAATTGGGGTGCTGTTACACTTTCACTCCTGCAAGTTATCTGCCAGTAGGAGATTTGTTTTTGTTTTTTTTTTTTTTTTACTCTTAACGTGATTATAAAAGATAGATTGGCCCTTTCTTCGGTGGATATCTCCCTGCAGTTTATATGTAGGCCCAACAACAAGCACCCTTCCACCACTGGCCACCTTCAATGACAAGGACAGGAGATAAATGTTTGCCTCACCCCTCTTTGGGACCTTACAAAGATACCATCTCACAGGCTGCTCATTCCATTCCAGGGATTGACCATATCCCACCTTAAGAGGGAGGCTCTGAGTTTTAGCTTTCCTAAGCTCTCTGAATTCTCCATACAGGTATCTGCTGAATTGAGAGCTAGCCATCATGTCAACAAGCCTGCCATACCACAGCATGATGATGCCACTGCAGAGGCTGGAAGCAGGGGGTAGAGGGAGGGTTGGTCCAGGAGGCTGGAAGAATGATGTATATATAAGAGACTCCAGGGTTTGGTGCTACTGGGAGCTGAGATGAAGCCCCATCACCTAGGGAGAATTTTAGAACCTGACCCAAGCCAAAAGAGCCCAAATCCTGAATCTGCATTAGCTGTAGAACATAGATGCAAGCAATGGTGAAACAGCCAGCACTCTGGAAGCTGAGAGTTCACAGTTGGAAAGAACACAATCCTTTTCACATCTACCATGAAGTCTGATGGTTACACCCCTATGGACACCGTCTTAGGAGGAAGCTCTTTAAGACAGTAAACTTTTTTTTTGTTTTTTGTTTTTTGTTTTTTTTTTTGAGACTGACAATTCTTGAAGAATTCTTGAAGATTGGATTCTGACAATATTGATAATATCAATTTCAGTTGTTGAACCAGAGTAAATTAAAATAGATTGGATCCAAAACGAATTGATCTTTGGCTTATTAATTTTCCTATTACTAACAGATGTGGGCTCCAGAGAAATAGCAGATTTGATAAAAGCAAAATGAAGCTGTACCTTTTCACATCTGAGTAACACTATGAGTTAAATTTTGAGACGCTATAACATAGGGGAAAGAGTCAGAGGGGATGGACTTACCAAAGTTTTAATAGATAAGAGAATCTTTAGAGACGTCTTTTGGTATTTCTACAGTCAGATATATTCTGTATTCCTCTACGTAGGTTTATTTCCAAGAAAAGGGGCAGGTGATGATAGATGATAAATATATTTTTTAAAGATTTTATTTATTTGTCAGAGAGAGAGCACAAGCAGGCAGAATGGCAGGCAGAGGCAGAGAGAGAAGCAGGCTCCCTGCTGAGCAAGGAGCCCTATGTGGGACTTGATTTCATTACATTTTAGGAGGCTGGAGGTTTGCTGACTGACTTTGTATCCAGAATCCATAGGGACCACCTAATATATATGTTACGAAGCATCGTTATCTTGGAGTAAACCCAGAGTGTTCCTTTAAAAGCTGGCAAATCTAAAGGAAAAGAAATTGGAGAATTCCAAATCTGGTTTACAACCAACCTCCAATGTAAAACAGCCTAACTAGTTCGTTCGTATATTAAGCAAGCATCAGCTGATTCCCAGATACATGTCAGTGTCAAGGACTGGGAATACAGTGCTTGGAATATGGCAGTTGTTCCATAAGTGTTAATTGCCTAAATAAATGAAAGCTGTACTCCCTATCCAGAGACAGAATTACCTAAAGCTAATAAAGCTTAACCTTTAAGCAGTGGTCCCCAAAGTTTGATGCACATAATAATCACCTAAAGGTATTTTAAAAATGCTGATACCTGGCTCTCCCCACCCCACACGCCCCCTCCCCCTACATTCTGATTTACTTGGTATGCGGTGCAAACTGGGTATCAGGATTTTTAAAGCTCCCCACATGGGTCTAATGTACAACAAAGTTTGAGAGCTACTATGTTAAGGGCCTCAAACTTGCTCAAGCCCCTTCCAGAATGCCTGGGAGGTGCCTAACAATTTCAGCTGTGAAATTTTTAGTCATTTTCTTGAACGGTCTCCCAAATTGAATAAGCTTCAGGTGCTACAAAACCTGGATCCGACCTCTGTATGCTTGAGGCGTTCTTTGTCCAGTCAGCAGGTTACTCAGCCAGCACAAGCCTTTCAGAGGTATAATGTGGCTGAAAGATGCAGATTACCAGTCCTCTTATGGCTGTCACCACATGAAAACGCAACTATTATAAGCAACACCTGCCGCTTCTTGTGGGCTCATCCTTCTTGTTTTTCTGGTCCATGACTGTGACATTGGATTTTTGCAGTGCTTTCAGAAGGAGCTCCACTTTGGCGTAGAATTGGTTGCTACCAATGTCAGGGCTCCATGGGTTTTGGGGTTTTGCATTATGATTGGATTTTCATGGTTAGCACAAAGTTTCTAGCATTTCTAGCACTAGTCCTTTGCAAGAGACACACGCTCGTACACTGGTCCTTTTCTGTGTCCCTGGAGTTCTGTACCTCACCATTCTCCTTGTCTTTCCTGGGGGAGTTGCCTGGTGACGCTTATGAGGCTGATTTAAAGCTCTACAAAATTTATTCAGTGATTTTATTACAGAGACAAACAATAACCATTTCTGCTGTACATGTGGGCCAGTTGGCAAACAAAACGGCCACATGTGGAATTTCCGCTTCTTTGCCTTTGGCCACGTGAGCATCTGGGACCGTGTGTCCCTGCCTCAATGGGATGAGCATGCACACAGTCTGGAGAGGAAAGAATGGAGCAACTCACTGTGCAGGAGCGTTCTGAAGCAGCTCTGAGTTTGCTAAGTTGCCGTGTGAGCTGATTTGCTGGTATCATCTACTAAGTAAAAAGGCTACTCCTGGCTTCTTTGAGGCTTCGTTTTCCTGGTCGTGTTTTGTTGTGAGTCCTCTTGGCCCCTTAGGTGTCTCAAACGCCTACTTAGCAGGTCATATCCAGGTTATTTACACATCTGATTATCAATGGCTTGTTACCTTTCAAGGAAAAGTTACATAATACATACGCCAGAGTCCTCAGTGATGACTCAATGCAGATTAAGGGCATGGCTGCTTCTCTTTGTAAGAAAAGACTGAGGCTTTTTAAAATTGATTTCTGTCACAGTGGAGCCTGTAAAGTTTTCTGATATCTGGCACCTAAGAAAAGGTGGCTCCAACTAACCTCTTCCAGTGTGGGGTCCTGGGGTATTAATGCCATGCAGGTAGGATTTCCCCAAAGATGAAGGGATGATCTCTCCTTTGTGTCTATTTGGAACTCCTGGAGTGGCATTCCTTTTTTTTCTCCGTATGGTGTTTTTTTTCCTTCACTCTTCTAGATGGTCACATTTAGATTCTTTCAGAATATTCCTGATCATTGTAAAAGCTTGGCCACACTTCGATGAACTCAGAAATACAAAGGAGAAAGAGGTTAATCAAGTTTGCTCATTTTCCCTGATGTAGACTTAGTGATACCCTTTCATAAGAGCTTCAGAGATCATTAATTAGACAAATGGTACCAGCTTTGCTTTCTGCAGCCCCAACAAATGCTGTTTGGCTTATAGGAGAAATGACTAGTTGCACTGAACAAGGGGGGTGATAATGCCTCTTTGAATGGTACAAAGCAAACATTAAGACAGCAGACATTGGGGAAACCAAGTGCTCCTGAGCAGCAGGGCCCATTTCTCCATGCACAGTTATTTTCAAATGCTGTAAGATAATCTTCCTCCTCGAAAATCTGAACAACCAGCACGTCCTAGTGATTTGGAATGTTCTGTATTTCCATAGTTAATGGGATTTTCTCACAGTTTGCTTTATTAACGTGAGCAGGAATGCTGTCTTGCACAACTCCAGGGGGCAGCATTCACACTGTCTCTTATGAAGGTCATGCCTTCTGGACTTAGAATGCCGTGGCTCTTCCGGATAGTATTGGGCACTTCATAATTAGCTCGTAATAATAGACAAGGAAGCTTCCTATGACTTAGAACCCAAAGTTAACGAGCGCTAAAAACCTGAAGAAACAAAAAAATCCTTTGGTTTCCATAGTCCGTTATTTGAAATTTTTTGGTACATTGAGGTGAAAATTACCTGGGATAAGTGAGTTCTGGGACTCTGGTCCTCCTCTGCCAATCTCTGTGACTTTAGGTAAGCTATAATACATAGCAAATAGAAGGCTTTGTTGTGACCAGTACTAATTGGGCCGTTTTGCTCAATGTGTTTGACCATAAGCCAACATTTCTTGGAGTAATAATGGTGGTGTTCAAATAAAAAATAGGGTTTCCAATTGTAATTTTTAAAAGTGTAATTGACAATTGAAGTAGATTTGCATAAAGCTGCGTGTAACCAGACGTGTGCACAGCTCTTCCCGGAAAGCCATTCGGGTGTTCAGAGATGAGTGCTCACTGAAGATGTCATGTTGTGAAGATTACGTGCTTTTTGGAAGATTTAGTAGATTTGGATTTTGAGGACTCAAGAGATTATGTCCTGGCCTGATCTCTCTCCCTCATCCCTTTGCCTCATCAAATTTCCATTTGAACATGAGTAGAATCCCATATGGCCTGTAACATCTGAGGTCTTGTATAAACACCTCTGATTCATACTCAGATACATGGGTCTTTGACCTTTCTGATAAAGGATTACAGAGAGCATTTTGTTTTATCATCACATTTTCATTTCTCTCACATAGTCTTGCTTATTTTTGTATTCATTCATTCTTTCTCAATAAACATACGTTGAACATCTTCTCTGTCACAGGTGCTGTGTTGGATCCTGGGCTGTAGGGATGAAAAGCACAGTCCTTGCTCTGGAGGAGTTTATGGTAAAGGAGAGAAACAAGGAAACAAATAATTATAATCCATAGACAAGAGTAAGCTCAGGGAGCATTCCCGCTGTGACTGTGGCTTCTGGAGTATGGTTGCAGTTTGTTTCCAAGATCCCCTTTAATTAAATTGCAAAATGTAAACTAAACATATACTCATTCATGGGCATTCAAGCCAACTCTCATCTTAGTAAGACAGCACAGCGCTGTCGGAACAGCTAGTTTCGGGTTCTTTTTCTGCCCTTTATAAGCTGTGTAAGTCTGGGCAAGTCACTGAACTGTTCTGTCTCCATTACTTTAAAGACCAAAATAAGCAATATAAATAAAAGTACTTTGTGAAATGGAAAACACTATATACATTTAAGAATTTTTTTAGGGAAAAAAAAGCAGTTCGCCACATGCACATACACATACTGAAGAATAATAAGCACAACTTTTTTTTTTTTAAGATTTTATTTATTTATTTGACAGAGAGAGATCACAAGTAGGCAGAGAGGCAGGCAGAGAGAGAAAGGGAAACAGGCTGCCCGTTGAGCAGAGAGCCCGATGTGTGGGGCTCGATCCCAAGACCCTGGGATCATGACCTGAGCCGAAGGCAGAGGCTTAACCCACTGAGCTACCCAGGCGCCCCAATAAGCACAACTTTTACTTTGGGCTCCATTTTTTTTTTTTTTTAACCTGAAAAGACATTCTTTTTTCCTCTGAAAGGATTTTTTTAAATCATACATAGAAACTGGATTGCGATTCTCAAAACCATTCTTCCTTTTACCGGTCTTCAGTCACAAGGCAATTAGAAATTATGCATTTTATTTTATTTTTTTAAAGATTTTATTTATTTACTTGGCAGACAGAGATCACCAGTAGGTAGAGAGGCAGGCAGAGAGAGAGGAGGAAGCAGGCTCCCCTCGGAGCAGAGAGCCTGATGCAGGGCTTGATCCTAGGACCCTGGGATCATCACCTGAGCTGAAGGCAGAGGCTTTAACCCATTGAGCCACCCAGGTGTCCCAAAAGTATGCATTTTAGACCCTCAGTTTGTGTATAGGATGGTACTAAAATAAAATCCCTATAGATGATCCTCAGAATAACTTTGCAGAGAATGATTTTCTCTGAAGGGTGCATACTGTATGCACTTCAGTCTGACTGGACAAAAAAGAAAAGTTCTCCATGCATTCCATACAGTATACACCTGCATTTAATGTATTACTCAACAACTCACCACTAAAAATTCACCATGTCTTTTCCCATCTTTAGAAGTATAACACCTCGGGACTACAACTTTTAAAAGATAATTGTGTAGATGATGAATACTATCATGGCTTTTCAAACTTTGATGAGTATTTGTATAAGGATTTGGAGTTAAAACATATATTAAAATAAATGTTCTTGTCTGTGGTGATACTCTTCTGCATTGAAGAGCCACAGGGAAAGGGAAGATGAAGGAAACTTGCAATTACTGAGTGCTTCCTATATGCTAAGACCAAATCTAGAGGATTTACATACATAAGCATATATATAAAACAAAAACACCTGGCTAAGTTAAAATCTTTTATTCTTCATAAGAATAAGAAAAAATTAAAATGTATATAGGGTTAAACATTTTACATCAATTTTCATGTACACTACCTAAAAATAGGATGGGGGGAAACAGGAGTTGCCCACATGTGGGTCAACTGTTAAGTCCAGAAACATCATTTTAAGCAAAACTGTGTATTTGCACAACATTAAAACTATACATTTCAACTTTACCCTCTCTCCTGAACTGCCATGCATGTAGCATAGTTGTAGGGGTGAAAATAAAATGATGCTACAGGCTACTCTCAAACGCTTCCCTAGAATGATCCACGTACAGCTCAGAAACACAATCAGCATGTTCATACTGATTTCATCTTCCTCTTAAAAATCTTTTGCTTTTATTTTCACTTCTTAATTAATAGATCTCTGTCCATTGAGATGCTTAATTTAAAATTTAGGATCAGGGGCGCCTGGGAGGCTCTGTGGGTTAAAGCATCTGCCTTTGGCTCGGGTCGTGATCCCAGAGTCCTGGGATCAAGCCCCGCATCAGGCTTTTTGCTCTGCGGGGATCCTGCTTCCTCCTCTCTCTCTGCCTGCCTCTCTGCCTACTTGTGATCTCTGTCTGTCAAATGGATAAATAAAATCTTAAAAAATAAAATAAAATTTAGGATCATACTTTAAACTCTCCCTACCCAACTCTCCAATTAGACCTAGTTGGTAGATTTTATATATTATTTCCTCTCTGTCTTCTGGGTTACATTCTGTGTAACCTACCACCACCCTGGACATCATCTTTTCCTGCAATCCTTCCTTCCTTTATGTGTCATTACTTTTCTCCAGGATTATTGGGATGGCCCAACTTGACAAACATCTTGCCTTTCCACCACTGTTTATCCTTCATTTGCTAATTAATTTGCCCATGTCTCAGATTGGCCACAGCCTTTCTTTGCTTTAAAGCAAACTACTGTTTACAGAGAGAAATTTGCCCAATCGACCCAAGTATTTTGAGGCTAGCACAGTACATCTCTTATTTGCCATTCCAGGTACTTACTTACATAATCTGAATATAAGAATCTCATGAGGGAGATAATAACATTTCTTTTCTGGATACAGAAAGGTTCAGACAGATTAAGAAATTTGATCACATAGTAAGTGGAAGAGTTGGGATTTGAATTGAATAAAATAAATAAAATAAAATAAAATAAATAAATAAAATAAACCTATTTCCTTACCTAAATATGCTTCTTTTCCTTTATTACATGAACATTGAACTGCCCCCATACAAAATGCTGTTATTAGTTTTACTTGTTATTTTCTCAAGGAGACACACGAAAGGACAAAGCAAGTTTCCAGCACTGGAACACTTTTGGTCATATGGGTAATCTGAAGGTATAACACCCATGCAATCTTTCTGAAAATCGTTTTTCAAGGATTTACTTCAAGAAAATAAAAAATTAGCTCACAGGATAGAAGAAACAGTAATTTATGGGTCAGAACCCTTTTGTTTGATGAAAAAGGGATCAAGTCAGCTGCGGCTGGTTCCAGATATTCAAACAATGTCATTAGGTCCTGCTTTCTCTTTCTCTTTCAGTAGTGCTCTTCTCCATGTTGGTATCACTCTCAATAAGTCTCCTCTGGGTGACTTTCATTAGCTATCATCCTTCAAGGTTAAAGATAAAAGAGTTTCTCTTCTTCTAAATTGTAAACAAGTTCTTGGGCCTGATTCTTATCGGTCCAGATTGGGTCATGTGACCATCACTGGCCCTTCCTCCTTTAAACTGGCTAAAGGCTAGCAATCCTCTGCCAGGCGATGTTGAGTCATGTGACTGTCCTAATAGTGGGTAGGCAGAGACAGAATCAGGTTCATCCAAAGCAAGTGTACTGAGTGTGGGAGTCAAGAGGGAGTCCCCAGAGGAAAGAGGTTCTGTTAACAGAGGAAGAGGGAATAGATCCAGAAGTCAGAAACAGTAATGTCCTCTACCAGCAATGAACCAATAAACAAGGAAAATTGTTAGTTGAGATCAAATCATCACTGATAATGTAGTATTTGATGCAATCACTAAACGTTAATGTACTAATAATTTGCAAGTAAAATTTCAACACACATTTGAGGCTCAGTAAAGATTTGTTGAATGAATGAGTGAGGCATTAGGAGGTTTGAGATAGAGTGGACTGGGGAAAGAGAAGAGCATTCTAAATTCTTTGTCTTGTTAAGGAGAAAGGTTATAGTTACTGATTAATCTTGGTGTTGACCGGATTATATACATTGAAGTGTGTTTACTAAGCATTCAAGAATAATCACTATTGAGAAAGGAAAAAAGATAACGGAATTTCTAAGCTACTGGATTACGAAGGGAGAGGGGGCCACAAAGAAAATTTGGTCGATCCAGCAAAAATCTGGTTGTGAAAGGAAAAAAAATAATGCATTTAATACTCATGATTTGAATGTGTTAAATCCTATTATTAAAAGTAAAGATTTTTCTGTTGAGATGAAAATCAAATTTTATGTTGTTTAAAGGAGACTGCAGTGACAACACACAATAAAGGGATGGGTAAAGAAAACCTAGGTAAGTGATAAAATAGAGGGCAAGAATCAAAAAACTAAATAGGATTCAAAGCAAAAAAATTTAAAGGGACGCCTGGGCTGTCTTACAAGTGGTACAACTAATAAAATAGCATGCCTGTCTCAAGGGCTAACAATGAGGATTCCAATCCTTTGAGACAAGGATGCTATTACATCTTCATTTTACAGACAGAGAAACCAAGGCATGAAAGAGTTAAGTAAGTTGCCTGAGGTCACCCAGCTAAATAAATGGCAGAACTGCTTTTGGCCTCACAGCCCATGTTCTTAACTCCTATGCTCTAAATGCACACACATGTATAGATTTTTGTACCTTATAGTAAAAAAGAGCTGGGCTCTTTGTATTTGGTTCCCATCTTCTTCCTGGGCTTCTAGGAAGACTGGACTTGACAGCTGTCTTGCGCCTGGCATGCCACCTCACAACTCTCTTTCCTCTCTGGTGACAGCCGTAGACAGATGGTGGAGGCACAAGATGGAAGTTACCCGAATCCCTGACTAACCGCCCACCCAGAGAAGCACATGGAGGGGAGCTGCTCTGCAGAATCTCCCAGTGGGTGTTGGACTTAGAGTGAGAGAGAAATAAACCTTTATTGTCTCAACATAATAAAGGGATAACTTGTTCCTGCAGGATCGCTTACTCTGATTAGTATGTGCCCCCAAACAAAGAATTCATATTCTTTTCAGATGTAATAGAGTATCCATAATATTAGATAATGTAATGAGCCACAAAGAACATCCTTACAAATTTCCCTAAGCAGAAATCACACAGGCACATTCTCTGACTCTAGTGCTCTAGTGTAATAAAGGGAAAAAAAATTAAGGGAGAAACTAAAAGAACATAACTGCATGGAAACCTTTCAATAATGGATAATTTTCTAGGAAAATGTTCAATACTAAAATTACCTCATAAGGAAGTAGAGAACAGTAAAAGGCTAAGAATATTCACATTGGAAAGGTAGTAAAAAAAACCTTGTTTTTTTTACCCTTGTCTCTGTCTCAAGGCAACAGAAAATGGTGGGAAATTTCTAAATAATTCTACAGAGATTACAAAACCCTGTTAACAGAGCTGGTTAAGAACAGTCATACAAAAAGAAAACTACAGGCCAGTTTTTCTATTAATATGGATGCAAAAATTATAGACAAAATGTCAGCAAATAAAATTTAGCACCATATTAAAAGATACATAAATATATATATATATAAACATGATCAAAGTGAGTTTATCTTACAAATATTTAACATTAGGAAATCTTTTAATAGATTAATAGATTTTTAAAAAGATGAGCTATGTCATCATTTCAGTGAGTGCCAATAATTCACTTGATAAAATTTAACATCTATTTCTGAGAAAAATCCCTCTGTAGTCTGAAATAAAAGAAAACATGATACCTATAGCAAATATGATTCTTAATTAAAACATTAGAAATATTGCCATTAAAGCCTGGAACAAAACATTAAGCATTATTATTAAGCATTGTTCTGACAATCGTACCTAATACAGTAGGATGAAAAACAGATACAAGGTACAAATATTAAAAAGAAAAGATTAAAAATACTATTATTTTTATGCAGTTTGTTTTTCATTAATCTTTATTTTTTTACAAATAAAGCACAGAAACAGAAAACTGCATAAAACCAATGTGCATCTTATTGAATTATTAAAAAGCAAATACTCCCATATCCATCACCTAGTGCATGAAATAGAACTTTGCCAGTCAGCCAGAAGTCTGTCTGTATGCCTTCCCCCAAAATAAACCACCATGCTGACTTTTATGATGATCACTTATTTGAAAAGTGCTGTTTTTTTCAGGTGCCTTTTCAGAGGATATGATTGTGTACCCGTGACCTATTAGAATGGGTGAGCCTTGTGATGGGTATCAGAGCACGATTGCATGGGGGACTGGGTTTTATATGCAAACAATGAATCATGGAACACCACTACATCAAAAGCTAGTGATATACTGTGTGCTGACTAACATAACACATAAAAAAGTAGAACCAATGAAACCAGTAGAATGGACTTCGCTCCTATAATTATTCTCCCACTTTCTGAATCATCTATTTCTTCTGCCCTACGAGATCCTTTTTTCTTTAGTATTTCCTATCTTTTTTTTTCTTTTTTTTTTTTTTAGTATTTCCTATCTTGACAATAACCAAAAATTGCCCCCGTTACCCCACGTCCCCCTCCGGCTGCAAGCACATTGTTTCTGCTCCTCTACAACAAAACTCTTCTGAAAGAGTTGGCTCTGGCCTGATCCCACCTTTGCTCATGTCAACTGGATTCCCTCTGTCCCACACCACTGACAACTGCCCTTTTCGGGGATCCCAGTGACTTCCCTGTTGCTGAGTCCAGGTTATAGTTTTGTCGTTCACTTGAAGTAGCATTAAAGGCAACAGACAGTTCTTTCCTTCCTTTCCTTTCCTTCCTTTCTTTCTTTCTTTCTTTCTTTCTTTCTTTCTTTCTTTCTTTCTTTCTTTCTAAGTTCTTTTCTTTTTTAAAACGCTTTCTCCTCTTGGTTCTCGAATACCATGTTCACCTGCGTTTTCTCCCTCCTTGGTGTCATCCCTTCAGCCTCCTTGTCCTTCTCTTCTTAGCTTCTGAACATTGGCATGCCCCAGGGCCCAGTTTTGGGCCTTTTTCTTATCTCCTTTTTTTTTTTTTTAAAGGTTTTATTTATTTATTTGGCAGATCACAAGTAGGCAGAGAGGCAGGCAGAGAGAGAGGGGGAAGCAGGCTCCCCACTTGAGCAGGGAGCCCGAAGCGGGGCTCGATCCCAGGATCCTGGGATCATGACCTGAGCAGAAGGCAGAGGCTGTAACCCACTGAGTCACCCAGGCGCCCCTCTTTCTTATCTCTTGATACATTTTCTCCCTAGGAAATGTCACCTAGCCCTGTGATTTTATGCACTGTCTTTATGTATGATCATTATACCCATGCCTTCTACATTTATTTCTCTGTCCATGATCTCTTTGGGAATTTCAGACTCCCATCGCTTATGCCTACATGACATTTTCATCTGGATATCAGGAGGGCATATCAAACCTAGAACACCCAAAACAAGGCTTCATTTTCTCCACCTTACCAAACCCGCTCCCCCTCCACCATCTGCACCTCAGTAAGTGCAATAGTAATCTACCCAGCTGCCGAGCAAAGAGCCTGTAAATTATCCTTGAAACTCAGTTTCCCTAACCAGGCCCCCACCCCCACCGTCAGCTGATCCTGTTCACTCCACCTGTGAAGGACATCCTCAGCTGTAGGTTCTTCATTCTCTTCAGCTGCACTCTGCTCATACGCAGCATCTTATCTCAGCTGGACCCCTTCAGTAGCCTTTCAGCCAGTCTCCCTGCTTCCACTCCTGACTTCTTTTTTTTTTTTTAAATATTTTATTTATTTGACAGACAGATCACAAGTAGGCAGAGAGGTAGGCAGAGGGGTTGGGGGGTGGGACGCAGCTCCCTGCTGAGCAGAGAGCCCAATGCAGGGCTCCATCCCAGAAAACTGGGATCATGACCTGAGCCAAAGGCAGAGGCTTTAACCCACTGAGTGACCCAGGCACCCCATTCCAGTCCTAACTTCTTGTGCCCTGCACCCACAACTAATCTCCCCCTGTCCACCTAAGAACTGGAACAAGGGAGAAGGCAGTGACTGGGTCTCCTTTAAATTCCAGCATAAAAGATTGATTTGACTATAAAAACAAAACCATTGTAAGGTATAAGATATCTGAAATGACTTCAAAGACATATGAAAGGCTTGGGTGATGGTGATGCATAAATAGTTACCATCCATAATATCTGGAGAGCTCCTACTTATCAATAAGAAAAAAATAGCCCATTAAAGAATGAGCAGTGACAGGAAATTCACAAGTGAACAGATGTCTGAAAAGATGCTCAGCTCTGTTAGTAATTACAAAAATGCTAATTAAAAATTAGATATTTGTCTTCACTACTCGGATTATCGAAATTAAAATGAATAGCATCCACCGTTTGTTGGGGTGAGGATGTTGTTTTATATTCTTGGAAGTAGGGATGGAAGTTGGTATCATCTTTCTGGAAGGCAATCTGGCAATATTGCACAAATGGGAATGAGTTCTACAGAAATGCCAGACTGCACATATGCACACAACATAGCTTCTATCATTCAGTTGTCATGAATTGAAAAGATGTATTGAAAGATTACTATGTGCCAGGCACTGGGATAGGCAATGGAGATTTATAAAAAAAAAAAAAAAAGCCCACAACAATAACAAAAACAAGAAACAATTTTTGCCTTGTGGGAGGTATAAGTAAGTGAAGCCACACAACTACCTGGGTAATAACTTGCTGTAAGTGCTCTAGAGTAAAAGGGCGGGGTGTGAGGAAGGGCCAAGTGGCGAACCTAACTTAGATCGGGGGATAGTTTACTTCAGGGAAGATATTGACCCTGCAGTGAAAATCTAAATAAAGGATGGGAAAAGATAATCAGGTGAGACAGAGTTGGCCTGTGAGGGTGGAGATCTTCAGGGTAAGCATGTGGGAAGGGCCTGAAGTGGGAAGGAGCTTTGCCGCTTTGTCTAGAACAGAATGGTGGATGGAATGCGGTGAAGGAAGGGAGAGTGATAGGATAACAAGCTAGAGAGGTGCATTAGGGCCAGATTGGACATCTTTGCAGTTGATGAAAAGACTTTAAAAGTTCATCCCCTGTCTTTCAGCCTGCGGATGCCGCTGAGCAAGGATAGTTAAAGTCTTCCCTCCCACTGCTGTCATGTCTAAGCCAGAGTCTCCCAAAGAGCCTGAAAAGCTGTGGAAGCGCTTCATCAGAAGTTGGAGCTTTGAAACAACCAGCGCGCTTCTGAGGAGCCATTTTGAGCAATGGAGAACGTCTGCAGGCTGGGTGAATATGAGAGATCCAAACACCAAACCCTCCAGAGGCTTTAGGTTTGTCACCTCTGCTCCTGTGGAGGAGGCGGATGCCGCCATGAATGCAAGGCCACACAAGGTGGACAGAAGAGTGTGGAACCAAAGAGGGCTGTCTTAAGATTCTCAAAGACCTGGTGCCCACTTAACTGTGAGAAAGATTTTTGTTGGTGGCATTAAGACGACACTGAAGTACATCATCTAAGAGATTATTTTGGATAGTAGGGGAAATTTGAAGTGATTGAAATCACAATTGATGGAAGCAGTAGCAGAAATAGAGGCTTTGCTTTTGTAACATTTGATGACCATGACTTTGTAGACAAGATTGTCATTCAAAATTCCCATACTGTGAATGGCGACCACTGTGAAGTAAGGAGAGTCCTAGCTAAGCAAGAAATTAGTGCTTCTTCTACCGAGTGAGGTTGAAGTGGTTCTGGAAACTTTGGTGGAGGTCATGGAGGTGGTTTTGGTTGAAGTGACAATTTTGGTCGTGGAGGGAATTTCAGTGGGTGGCGGTTGAGGTGGGGGTGGATATGGGGCACTGGCGACGGCTGTAACGGATTTGGTGATGATGGAAACAGCTTTGGAGGTGGCAGAAACTGTAATGATTTTGGCAACTACAACAATCAATCTTCAAAGTTTGGACCCTTGAAATGAGGAAATTTTGGAGACAGAAGCTCTGGGCCCTGTGGTGGTGGAGGCCAGTACTTTGCCAGACCATGAAATCAAGGTGGCAGTGGTGGCTGCAGCAGCAGCAGCAGGAGGGACAGCAGTGACAGGAGGTTTTCACTGCTGCCAGGAAACAAAGCATAGCAGAGAAGAGAGCCAGAGAAGGAACAGGGAAGCTATGGGTTACAACAGATTTGTCAACTCAGCCGAGCAGAGTGGGGGCAGGGCTGAGCTGCTACAAAGAAGGCACGCTTTAGACAATCCTCATGTGTCTGGGTAAAAAACTCAGGGACTGTGTTTGTGACTAATTGTATAGCAGGTTATTTTAGTATCTATTCTGTGGAAAATGTAAAGTATTCCAACAAAGAGTTTTAATGTAGATTTTTTTTTTGCACCCATGCTGTTGATTGCTAAATGTAATAGTCTGATCATTTAGATGTGTCTTTTAAAAAATATAAGGAAACTTCATCCTATGAATAACGGGGAGCCATTTTATGGTTATGGTCGGTGTAGTGACATATTTGTTGTTTGCATTTTTTTAAAGTGTGGCAAAAACGATTGTGTAGACTCAACAGTAATTCTTGGTGTAGTTTAAAAATGAGAATGGAGGAAGAAAAAGGAGAACCAGTGAAGAGATAATTGCAGTATTTCAGAGACAAGATGGTGGTGGATTGGACTGGCATAGTGGCAGAGGAGATAGAGAGGAGTAGATGAGTTCAAGTATATATTAGAGGTAGAAGAGATCAAATTTAGTCATTGTGGGATGAAGGAGATGAAAAAGAAGCATAAGCAGGAAGAAAAGAGACTTGAGGCAGTCAGGGAGATCATTTACCTTTTTTTAATTGATATGAAATTCGTATAACATAAAATTAACCATTTTAAACTGAGCAATGCATTTAGTACTTTGACAATGTTGTGTAATCACTATCTCTGTCTAGTTCCAAGACATTTCCTTCATCCCAAAATAAAACCCTGTACCCACTAAATGGTTGCTCCTTATCTCCCCCTCTCTGCCCTTGGCAGCCACCACACTGCATTCTGTTTCTATGGATTTACCTATTCTGGATATTTTCTATGAATTGAATCATACAATGGTGTGACCTTTCGTGTCTTTCAGGTCGCATAACGTTTTCCAGGCTCATTCAGGTTGTAGCATGTATTTGTACTTCCCTGTTTTGTTTTGTTTTTTAAGATTTTATTTATTTATTTGACAGACAGAGATCACAAGTAGGCAGAGAGAGAGGGGGAAGCAGTCTCCCAGCTGAGCAAAGAGCCCAATTCAGGGCTCGATCCCAGGACTCTGAGATCATGACCTGAGCCAAAGGCAGAGGCTTAACCCACTGATCCACTCAGGCACCCTGGTACTTCACTGTTTTTTATGGTGGGACAGTATTTCATTGTATGTATATACAATGTTTGTTTATCCATTTATCCATTTACAGACATTAGGATGGACTTTTGTGTCTACCTTTCAGCTATTGTGATTAGTGTTGCTGTGAACATTGGTGTATAAGGATTTGCTTAGATTCTGTTTTCATGTCTTTTGAGTATATACCTAGGTGTGGAATTACCAGGTCATACGTTAATTATTTGTTTAACTTTTTGAGGAATCCAAACTGTTTTCCACAATGGCCGAATCACTTTATATTCCCACCAGCAGTGTGCGACAATTTGCGTATCCTCCATGTCCTCTTCAACACTTGTTACTTTCCCAGGTCCTCTTTTGGAGACGTCAAGATGCCAATGTGTTATGGAAGTAGAGAATAAAATAAGCTATTGGATATAAAGGTCTGGAGTTCATAAGGAAGGTTTGGTCTTGGACTATATATTTTGGAATTGTTAGCATACCAAGAGCACTTAAAAACAGGCGAGATTGGTAACATTGGTAAGGAAAAGGGTATAGACTGGGAGAAGAAGGCCTAGATCCTTGCTCAGAAGAACCCGGGGTATCTGGGGGGAAGAAGAGGAAGAGCTGGTAAAGATCAAGGAGGACCAATCCAAAGATTCCCCCAGGGCAGATTAGCATATGAGAAACAGGAAATTGGAATGTGTCCCTCTCAAATATGTCCTGCTGAAGATCCAGGGAGTGCAATGGAGTGTTCCTCCATCCATGGAATCAGTACTTTTAATATTTCAAAAGGCACATCTCTGGATCAGAAAACTCCTTGCCAAAGATTTTCACAGATCTTAGGATGCCTGGGTGACTTAATCATTAAGCTTCTGCCTTTGGCTCGGGTCATGATCTCAGGGTCCTGGGATCAAGCCCCATGTTGGGCTCCCTGCTCAGCAGGGAGTCTGCCTTTCCCTCTGCTCCTCCCCCCTGCTCGTGCGTGCACTCTTTCTCTCAAATAAATAAATAATCTTAAAAAAAAAAAGATTTTCACAGATCTAGAAAATAGTACAAACATAAGGAAAAAGACCATTACCCATCTGGGTACCACTCAAAAACTTCTAATTTTGGCAAGAGGTGTCCATGTCTTAATCTTTGTAACCTATGAATATGTTATTTTTCATGGCAAAAGGGAGTTTGCAGATGTGATTAAGGATTCTGAGATGGGAAGATTATCCTGGGTTATCTGGGTGGCACAAAGTAATCACAAAGGTCCTTACAAAGTGATAGCAGAAGCCAGGCAAGTCAGAGGCAGAGTCAAAGATGCTGCGTTGCCTGCTCTGAAGATAGAGGAAAGATTGAAACGAGGGGACTTTTTTTGAGGCGATGGAAATGTTCTATATTTTGTTTGGTGGTTACACAACCGTATGTGTTTGTCAAAACACGCAGAACTGTACATCTCCAAAGGGGGGGTTTACTGTATGTAAATTATACATTAATAAACGTGACTTTAAAAAAATGAAGGAAAATATCCTACAATATAATGTGTTACATACATAGTCCTTTGGGACAGGATCTAAGGGACTGAGCACTCAACCAATAAATAACCTAGTCCAAATGTTTGGCTCTTGTGCCATGTTGTTCAAACATTTTTTCTGCTCATAAAGCATTCTCATCTGCTAGCAACTTGAACATTTCTTTAATTGGAAGCCTGTTGAGCTCTTCCCTTCTAATAATTTAAACAATTGCTCTTCCTCAAGGAACAAGGGAAGGCACCAAAAGAATGGTGAAGTAGGCCTGGGCTATCAAATAAACCAGAAGCACAGAGACATGGGGGAGGAGGGGGGAATTTGTGCTTTGGTGCATACCGGGAGAAACAGATAAGCCTATAGAAGGTCATTATGTCAATAGATGTCATCTTGGTTTGGAGGGAATTTCCAGCGCTGGGTTGTTTAATATTAGACTTATGTAGTTAAGAAGGGCCTGGCATTAGCTTAATTAAAACACGAGTCGGATATATCTAAAGGCTAAGGGTGCAGGCTGGCGGGGACCGTCAGCACCAAGCCGCGGTCAGCTCCGGGCCGACTCGCCCCCGCCCTGCAGGCTAACTCCCTTCTCATTGGCTGCTGCCCGGCCGCCTCGGGCGCCTATTGGCCCGCTAAGACTCCCGCTTCCTATAAGGGGTGGACAGGGCTGTGCCGCAGGCAGTCCCAGCTTATCATCAGCAGCTTCAGAGGTGAGTGGGATGGCTCCTTCCCGCTGGGATTAGGGACCACCGTCGTCGAGGATTTGGGGGCGCTGGGCCAGTGCGCAGAGGCAGGGTCACTCTCTCAGGAAGTAACTACCTGTGGAGATCTGGATCTGGGGAGTCGAAATTGTACCCCTGTGGTGACTCTTCTTTTCTCCTACCCTTTCTGGGAAGAAAAGACACAGTTTTTGAAGGCTTGCTGTGTGCCAACAACAGGCTCTTTACACAACATCTGATTTCACCTTCACGACAAAATCTGTGAGGTGGGTGCTTCTTATATTTTTGCATTTCTTGGAAAGTTCAGAGTTGAACTCAAATCCGTATGACTCCTTTGTGTTAGCAAGAAACAAATGCATTCTTCTTCCTTTCCTTCCTCTTGACCAAATGGCAACACCTCTTTTTTCCTTCTCCCATGAAGGGAACCTTCCCTTAGATATCTCCAAAGAAAAGGACATTTCAGTTGCCAAGCCTGTCAGCATCACATCTACCTTCATCACCAGCACCCTAACACAGTACAAGGTTACAATTGACAAATAGTGCTAGTAGTTCACATCCACCAGGTAAGCTTAAACTTGCCTCTGACTGTTTGGTTTCAGTGGGTTAAAATTAATTCCCCACTGATGTTCTACTCTAGTTGGTTTGGGGGAAAAACTGGAGTTCTAGTTCTAATCCATCCAGTAAAAGTTTGTACCCATCAATCAATTCTCAAATAAGGATGGACTTCATTTATTTGCTCTAAAAGTAGATGTGAACACAGCTTAAAGTAACTAGAAATGTTCCTGTAAAGACATAATTTGTGGTTTATGAATTTCAGCACTGGAGTTTACTTGTATATATGTTGTTATCATATTAGCTTATCTTTAGGTAGGGATATGTCTTCTATTTCCATTTTCCTTGCCAGTGCCTTTATTTCCTAGGAAAAATTTTTTTTAACTTTTTAAAAGATTATTTATTTATTTATTTGACAGACAGAGATCACAAGTAGGCAGAGAGGCAGGCAGAGAGAGGGGAGGAAGCAGGCTCCCTGCTGAGCAGAGAGCCGGAAGCGGGGTTCGATTCCAGGACACTGGGATCATAACCTGAGCTGAAGGAAGAGGCTTTAACCCACTGAGCCACCCAGGCGCCCGGAAAATGTTTTTCATGGGCACTGTTTTCTCTTTTATTTCATCTCCACTTTCATTCTTATTCCTTTCCCCAAGTCAAAAAAGAAAAGCAAGATTCTCTGGAAGATTCTCTCCCTCCGCATCAGTCCTTTCCATAGCTTTTAGTTCTGTCTTCAAACAGCATCTGTGATTTCAAAATATTTTAAGTTGATAGTGCTTTGTGCTTCTTAGAACAGATACATTTAAATTATACCTGTTACTGATTAAACTGAAGGCAGAAAGGAATTAGTCGATTTAAGCACCTTGACCTCTACTTTTCAAGGGGCTGTTGATCTTCTGACTCCTTCTTGATATGTCTTCCTTATTTCCCATGGTATATCCAGAACACCAGTGCATCTTTAGTCTGGCCAGGAGATGAAGCAGAACAACTCCCTGCCTTTTGTGGGAAAGGGGAAAATACCAGTTGGCATTGGCCCATTAGAGTTTTTTGTTTTTTTTTTTTAAATAAAATATATACCTTTTTTTTTTTTTTTTTTTGGATGAGACATGGGTTTAAACAGGAGTGATGCATTGGACACTGTATAGCTTTTTATCTTACCAAGCTATGCTATGGTTTTTGCCCCTGAAGAAGTAGAGGGGGTAGATATGCTGAGGGGAGAAAGGAAACAAAGTGACAAGAGAAAATGTTGAGGTTCTGAAAAGGGTTCGGGGGTAGTTGAATAAAGGGGAAAAAGGACTGATGCCTCATAAGCTCAACCAAAGTTATGCTCTTAGATCAGAGCCCTATATTCTGTAAACTTATTTTGGGGGGGTTGGGCAGTGGGTGGAGGGTGGGGATAGGGGAGTAGATGAGAATTGTTTTCTTCTAGGTTTTTTTAAATTTTTATTTTTATTTAATTATTATTATTTTTTTACCAAAAGTTCCTTTTGAGAAACTTTAAGGATAGGAATATTTCTAAATTTCAATATAAAATGCCTTGTGCATAATAAATATTCTGTTAAGGTATCCTTCACCTTTCTCTCCTCATCCCACTAAAGAGATGTTGATGGCAAAACTAGATCTATTCCAGAACCAGGGAAAGAAGAGAGATTTTTGAAATCCAAAAGGATGGAGTGACACCAGCCATGACTGTTACTACCTTTTTATAATGGCTCCTAGGGGAGCTTAAGGGCTAATTTTGAAATGTGAGAGGAAATCTTTATATAGTTTTATACAAGAGTTGCATTCTAAACTCTGAAAGATCATTGAAGGATGAACTGTCAGGAGATCTGAAATTTTGTCAAGTTTTCTCGCTGACTGGCAAAAATCACCTTTCTCTACTGTTCTCTGGTCCTTGCTCCCAGTTGTTAAAATTTGCTTTCGTTATGAACATGATGGTGTATTAGGAAGTAACTTATATTTGCAGAATCCTTTTTCTTCAGCATGTCATGGGGACAATATCAAGGAAAATGGGGACTTAGTAAATATGGATTGACTAGGGTCTTCATCTACTAAATGTGTTGCTGAATCATTCACTTGAAATTTGAAACTTAATATATTTTAGGGGCTTCATATAAATAAACTAATGAAACTGAAAATCACCTTAAGACAAAAGAATACTTACGTTTCATGTCATAAAACAACCTTTACCATCTTGTGACATGCTTAATTCCCGGGGCAAGAAAATTCTTAGCCAGAGGAGTTTAGAATGTCATTTTTATTATATTTAATATTTTAACTTTTTTTGAAGACCAGGAAATTTGGGATGCACTTCCCATTATTAGAGCTAGTATTAACTCTACTTTGTGTAGGTCAGCAACTGTTCTAATTGTTTTATACACATTAAATATATATAAAAGTAAATCCTCCTTATAACCATGAGACTGATGTCAGTTATCTTCCCTCCAATTTTACAAATAAGGAAACTTATACACATAGAAATTAGAACTTGTCCAGGTGAATTTGTAGATGAATTTGTTACTAGCAATTTGCCATATGATTTTATGTCTCTTACTGTTTGCATTTATATACCATAGGACAAAATTACCCATACTCTGTGTTGAAAAAAAAAAAAAAGCCTACGACCTTTCAATGATAGTTAGATAAGAAATGTCTCGAAAGATTTTCACATTTCTAAATGTAGTTTGAGAATGCATCCCTGAATTTTTAGCCCCAGAGCTACCAGTTCAGAATTTCCTGTATATACTTTAAGTTTACCAAAGCTACAGTTTCTTTGCAGCTGAAAGTCTCTTTTAAGACCTCTTGTTTCTCATTCATAAATCCTTTCTGATCAGCCTTATGGATGGGCCAGAAGCCATCTCTGTTTATCTTTAGGATATTTGTCACAGGGTGGGAAGGTGGGGGTTGAGGAAGGTGGTGTGCCCCTCAGATATCAGAGCTGGGTTCTCAGGGTCTTATTCTCTTCTGCTTATTTGTGCTTATTGGGAAATCTGTCTCTCTTCCCCCTCCCTCGTTACATAAGTCTGTGAATCCTTTGCTGGCAAATTGTCTTCTTTGTTTTTTATTCCTTACTGCTTTAACATTGACTATGATATTTTAGACACATGAATGTGCTTGGGTTGAAATTTCATTTATTTTACCATTAGTAAACAGTTGAATCACAGAAAAATCCAGACTATTATTAAGTTTAACCAGATTTTTGGTTTTAAAGCATTTGATATAGAGATTGTTTTAGTTATAGAGAATAAATTGACACAATTAAAAATATTTAAGCAGTTTTTATTTAAAACTCAATGAGTCAAAAAGTAAACTTTGAATTATATATCCCAGTCTTTTCTTGGTGCCTTAAATAGCTAAGGGACCTTGTGGTCCCCCATGTGTCCCGAGCTGCCAGGCTCTTGAATTTACAAAAGAAATAGAAGGACTTGTCCCTGTTCTGAAGGGCTTGCTGTCTTGTTGAAAGACAAGACACGCATGAATAAAACACTAGAGACCCAATATAATAAAGTGTTGAAATTGTGGGGGGGAGAGGAGGTAGGCTTTCATAGCGGAAGAGTGCCCAGTTCAGGCCACAGTAGGAGGACTGCAGGAAGCCAGTGGGCATGAATTACACCCTGAATGGACTGGATTAGAAAAAAAGAAAAAGGAAACTAGCAACATGCATTGTATGCTCATTATATCCTAAGAACTATGTTAGGCCATGTTTTATCTTACATTGGTCTCATTATAGTCTTACGAAGGGTATCTACAAATCCATGTTTCACAAGTAAGGAAACCAGAACTTGGGTAATATTATCAAGTATTGTCTTACTGGTTTCAAATATTATCAAATATAGTCTATATTGCACAACTTCTTTTTTTAGAGCTCTCTTTCTGTTTTCATACTTCGTTTTTAGAGAACTACACCAAATTCACCATGATTGAAGACAATAAGGAAAATAAAGATCATTCCTTAGAAAGAGGGAGAGCAACCCTCATTTTTTCCTTGAAGAATGAAGTTGGTGGACTCATAAAAGCACTGAAAATCTTCCAGGTAAGCACTCTCCATATTTTTTGCATAGTCGTCTTCTCAAATGAGTCTCTAAAATTATATTTAAAATATAAATTACTGTAACTTCTTTGGAGATGGATAGAAGAAATTTCTTAAGCACTTAAGTTTCTAAAATATTGCTCCATTCTAACAAATGGGCAAGGGATACAAACCATTTACAGAAAAGAAGACACAAACGGGAGGAAAGATTCACTTCACAGATTTCAGAGAAGCAGATTTTAATTTTGTTTTAATTAAATAGAATATTACATTTTTAATATTATTTGGTGACATTAGTAAAATATTCCATGGTATTTTTAATAGAGCAAAATAACAAAAATTCCAAAATTATACTGTTCCCTACTGTCAAAGCCTCAATGCATTTGGAACTAAATACACCTTTGGTGCAATCGTAAATTGGCATAATGTGTAGGGAAACAATATGTATTAGGAACCTTAAGATGTTCATGCAGTTTGACCCAGTTATTCCACTTCCATAAATCCATCTTTTAATTTTTTTTTTTTTTTGAGAGAAACATGCATGCATGAGCTGGGGGGCGGGTGCAGTGAAGGGAGAGAATCTTACACAGGCTCCACGCTCAGTGCTCAGCGTAAAGCCCTATGACTCTGAGATCATGACCTGAGACAAAATCAAGAGCTAGAGGTTTACCTAACTGAGCTACCCAGGTGCCCCCCACCGATAAATCCATCCTAAGAAAACAGGGTATCTACAAATCCATGTGTTCACAAGTGAGGAAACCAGAACTTGGGTAATGTTATCAAGTATTGTCTTACTGGTTTCAAATTTGGATTAATTGTTTTTGGGGTGTTGAGTTGTATTAGTTCTTTATATACACTGGATACTACTCTTTATCATATACGTCATTGGCAAGTATCATCTCCCATTCAGTAAGTTGCCTTTCAGGTTTGTTGGTTGTTTCCTTTGTTGTGCAGAAGCTTTTTTTTTTTTTTTTTAAAAGATTTTATTTACTTATTTAACAGACAGAGATTACAAGTAGGCAGAGAGGCAGGCAGAGGGAGAGAGGGAAGCAGGCTCCCTGCTGAGCAGAGAGCCCGATGCGGGGCTCGATCCCAGGACCCCGAGATCATGACCTGAGCCGAAGGCAGAGGCTTTAACCCACTGAGCCACCCAGGCACCCCTGTGCAGAAGCTTTTTATTTTGATGTTGTCCTGACAGTTTTCCCAACATCCCTGATACTCTTTTTTTCTTGTTGGTTCATGTTCCTAATAATTCTTACTTCATCTCTACCTTTGCATCTACAGTTCTTCCTGTTTGGAAACCTCCTCCCCTTCTGTCTTCCTACCCTATCTATTCTTTAAGACTCATCTCTGTTCCTGTCTGCTTCATGAAAACGTCTACTTTCTCTGGCTCATAATGCTTTTTCCCAGAATATCTTCTGCACCTAAATACTTACTACTTGTGTTTTCTTTTAGCCTTTCCTGTGGTAGCCAACTAGATGATAAACTCCTTGTTTGACTTGCTTTGCTTTGTATACTTCACAGTTCTTACCTGGCTACTTAGGTGTTCACCAAGTTAATTCAAATTGAACTGGTTAGTGTTGGAAATCAGCTATTCTAACCTCATTTTTTTAGATGTTGAGTAACTGGTTCTTATTTTTCATTATTATGCCACTGGTGCTGGTCCTCAGCTATCCAAGTTGGTAAGAGAAGATATCCTCCTCCCACAAGTTTGCACATATGGCACCCAGTTTGGGCTGGCATGGGAAGAGAGCAGAAGAAGTAATCTGCTTCAGCTGGTTACTAAGTTTGTAGCTTAAGATATTTGAGGTATTAAAGACACTGTTCAAGATGTTCGTCTAATTTTATTAAATGCATATTCACAAAGGAAACTTTCCTTTCTAAAGGACTAAAAATAATATCACTTTTTGAAAACACTTTCATTTGTGATCAATTTTTGAAACTTTCTTTTTATCTAGGAGAGTTGATATTTTGATTTGAGGCTGTTCAGTTCTGGCAATTGAGGGCCTTCTAGTAGGTGTTATTTTATTAGTTTCTGGAGGGTGTGATAAATTTTTCAAACTTTTTTGAACAGTAATAATATTTAGGGGGAGTTATTTTACTGTTGGCAGGATTAAAAACACCATTTTTCTCTTTTGACTATGATGGCAAGTGTGGAATTGATTTTTAGTGGCAATGAAAGTAATGAGCTCAGCGACTATTATCACTTGAGGCTGTCATATGTCTCTTTACTCTCTGCTTTACTCAGGAGAAGCATGTGAACCTGTTACATATCGAGTCTCGAAAATCAAAGAGAAGAAACTCAGAATTTGAGATTTTTGTGGACTGTGATATCAACAGAGAACAATTGAATGACATTTTTCATCTGTTGAAGTCCCATACTAACGTTCTCTCTGTGAATCCACCAGATAATTTTACTGTGAAGGAAGATGGTAAGTTTGAAAAGTGAAAATCCCACTCAGAAGATTAAGTACATAAAGTGTGTCCAATCTTATATTTATCTTGAAGGCACGAACATAAAAATAAAACACTGTCTCTTCAAATTCCTTAGTTTGGTACTGAAGGGAGCCCAAAAATGTAATTACTCAAAATACTATAGAACACTTATGAAGTAACATTTTATCAAGTGTGAGAGAAGTGAAAGGAAAACACTGGGTAGAAGAAAGAATTCAGAATGGTTGGAAATTAAGTTTTCTCAGTTTCCAAATCATCAAGTGTTTCTTAATTTCACAAACCTTCAATTTACAATTCCTGAGCACTTAGAAATTCCCACAGGGCTTAGCATCTGGCAGATATAAAGTAAAGATTCAAATTTGTTGAGAATATTGACAGTCGCTGACAACTATGATGTGAATACACTCTTTACGCAGTCCTCCCTTTCCCCACTCCCACCAAAAGCAAGTGAAAAGCAACAAAGCCTCCTAAGGTTTCAGATGGCTAAGAACTTCTGTTGTGGAAAAAATCCTTGGGACAAAAGATAAAAGGATAATTGAACCACATTTTGCATATAGTACATAATTTAGAATAATCCCTTAGAACATGCACGGTACTGGGGTGTAATCCGGGCCGATACTCATTTGTTATGTATTTGTATGGCTGTTGTAAGTTATTAAAATAATAATATGCTTCCATTCATGAGTGCCAGATAGCTGTTTCCCCTAGTCCCTTGCATATCCCCGCCATGCCTGAAGGCTGTGTGCTCCAGATGCTACCCTGAGAGTCCCAGGCCCACTACAAATAACCAAAGGGTTAACAGCTGGTGGGGCAGGAGCCTAGGACTCTGCTCCTGCTATTTTGAGTGACTCGTGCGCCTGTGGTATTTCTGGTTAAATCTACTTGACTATCACTTTTGCGTATGTTAAAAAGAGCATTAGGCTGGAACAAGGTGGATTGAATTCTAGTCCTCTCTCTTCCAACAGAGATGAGTTACCTTGGATAAACTACCTCTCTGAGCTTTGATTATTCCATTTGTAAAATGAGGAGTTTTCTAGGGGCTAAATGGTTCAGTTGATATTTAGGGAATACTGATTTATGTCAGTTATTTCTATGAAGAAACAGGGATACAAACATATAGCCCTTCCCCTAGAGTCCTTCCTGATCTTTCCTATAAGACAGATATAAGCAGATCAGTTTCAGAGAATCAGAGCCCCAGGGACAAAGAATTAGCTCCACCTACAGGATTGGGGAAGGTTCATTTGATTTGGGTCTTAGAGGAGGAGAAGGATATTCTTAGGAAAATAGAAGGATGGGGGGGGGGGGGCAGAGAAGGAGAACAGCAGGTGCAAACGCCCAGAGTTACAGGAGGGCTTTTATCTCCGAGGGAAGGTGAGGGGGTGACAGATCAAAGTGACAAAGGCATCAGTGATCTCTAAAAGCCTTTGCATCAATGAAAAGAAACATTCAAAGTTCTCATTAAATTAGCACCTTATTCTGTTTTTTTTTTTTAAAAAGGATAGTTAATATGTAGCTTATACAATTTTTTTGATACTTTGGTTCTATTACTAAAGTATAGCATTTCTCCAATGCTTAGGAAATCAAGGCTCAAAAATTTCTTTGAACTAAAAAATTTTGAATGAATTTTACTTATTAGAAAAAGGGCAACTTACTTATATAAAATTTGCCTCAAAGTACAAGCTATAAAAAATATTTCATCCAAATGTACTTATGACTTTCTTAATTTCTTCTTTCTTATTGCCTTCAGATCATCTCTTCAACTGTTAGTGGTTTTGTATTTTGCAGGTATGGAAACTGTTCCTTGGTTTCCAAAGAAGGTTTCTGACCTGGACCATTGTGCCAACAGAGTTCTGATGTATGGATCTGAACTGGATGCCGATCATCCTGTAAATATTTTTAATAAATAGTTCCATGAAAATAATTTAAAGCAAATTAAAAATTAGGGGAAATTATTTTCTTTTTTTGGAGAACATGCTTATTCCAGAGTAAGTGGGATGTGGTTTTAATCTGGATTTCGGGAAGTGCCCGTAGTTTTCCACATTGGCGGAATCCCAACTAATGTCTAAAGAGCATCTAAATTCATTAGCTCTGAAACCCCTGCCCCATGTCTGGCCTTCCTATTAATAAGAGCTTCTCTGTCGTAGAATTCTCAAGAATTCTGCTAAATTGAAGATAGTATCCACAGCAGTTTTTGTTTAAGTGGGTATAGATTATTGGAAATGGGAGGGGACAGGTAAGGATAAGGGAGAAATACTTACTATTCACGCTGTCCGGCAGGACTGATTTATTAGGCAGTTGATGAACTGGGAAGTTGTTCCTTTGGAAAATTATACGAGTCATAGTACAGGCATGAGTTGGAGAATTAGCAAGCCCAGAGCATTAGGGTTGCTTTTGGAGTCATAGGGTTCTGGGAAGGTCGAGAAAAAAAAGAGTGCCATTTTGGAGTCGTAGGCAGCAGGTCTTTGATCTGCCACTTAGTAGATCTGTTCATTGGCTGCATATTGCCTTAGAGAGCCCTCAGCTGATCTACCCCTTTTCCCATAATATCGCATTGAGCAATTTATTAATTGTAATTGTATTTGCCCTCAAGGCATTTGCAGTCTAGTTGGAAAATAAAGCACACATCTATAAATAAGCATGTGATTAAATTGTGAAAAGTCCTAAATGGAATGAACAGATTGCTTTGAGGTGTACATAAGAAGGCAAACACTTTTAGTTGAAGAGATCAGAGAAAGGCAACATTTTAACACAGTCTTAAAGGAGTTTGGCAGGAAAGATATGGGGAGAAAGGACAGTTCATTGTAACATGAGCAAAGGTTCAGAGGTAAGAAAATCCAGAGCATGTTTATGGAGAGGTGGCTAAATAATTTTTTCTGATCTACTACCAAGTGCTACTGATTTTTACCTCCTAAATATTGCTTAAATTTGTTCCTTATTTATCCCTATTAACATACCTTTAACTCATCCCTCAGCCTCCAGCTCACCACCTCAAACCCACCCTCCTCATAGTCACTAGAATGATCTAAAACTTCAGTATGATCATTATCCCTTTTCTGCCTAAAACTCACCAACGATACCTAGGTACCCATCTAAGAAAATTGAAAACATATGTTCATACAAAAACTTGTACACAAATTTTCATAGCAGCTTAATTCATAGTAACAAAAAAGTAGAAACAACCCAGATGTCCATCCACTGATAAGCAGATCAGTAAATTGTGATAAGTCCATAAAATGGAATATTAGTGATCATAAATTAACACAAAATACTGATACATGCATGCTACAACAGGGAGGAACCTTGAAAACTGTGATAATAGAAGAAGCTGGTCACAAAAGACCATGTGTTTATGATTCCTTTTATACAAAATATCCAGAATACCCAAATTCATAGGAACAGAAAGTAGATTAATGGTTGCCAGGAGCTGGAGATGAAGGGAAATGGTGGGGAGTCTGTGAATGAGTGTGGTGTTTCTTCTGGGGATAAACATTTTCTGAAATTATAGTGGAAGTGGTTGCACAACACTGTGACTGTACTAAAATCATGACACTGTACACTTTAAAATTTTATGGTGTGTGAATTATATATCAATAAAGCTGGTGTTTTTTTTTTTTTTTTTTTTTTGAAAAATCACCAATGGCTTCCCATCACCCAAAGACTGAAGTCCAAGCTGTTTCAGACCCTGACTAGCAGGCCTCAAACTAGTCTGTGCCAGGCTCCACCTCCTTCTCCAAGCTCCAGCTCACATTTCCTCAGTCACAGCTTACTGTTTTTCATTGCTGCACTGACATTGATGCTATCCTTTCTGTCCTTTCCCACCCAACTGTCCCCACTCCTTTTCTGAGACTTAGCTTGGGAGTCACTGTTGGGAAACCCTTCCTGACCACCCCCTACTCTCTTTCACATACGCTGGGTTAGGAGTCTCTCTTTTGAGTTCAGTGGCATTTTGGGCATATCTCTAATAAGGCAGTTAGCATATTGTTTCATAATAATTGGTTGGTGTAAACTCCCTGAAGACCCAGGTTGTGCTTTGCTCCTATTTGTTTCTCTGGATTTTAGCACAAGGCCAGGTGCATAGGAGGGGCTTGTAAATCTGTGTTAAAGAGATAAGCCTCATTCTCCCCTCTTATTTCTTCCCCTTTTTTTCCTGTTTTGCATTATTGGCTGTTTTCTCCTGGGCTTTGCTTTTTGAAGTGTTATTTTTTCTGTTTGGTTTTTTAAAAAATATTTTCTAGGTATAAATTCGAATGTTACTGTTTTATCTTTTTATTATTGTTGTTTGCTTTAGCAAATATGAATATGTTTGCATTTTGTGATGAAATCTAAGGCTAGATTTAGTTGTCATGACTCCATGTATTATTAGTTACCATTTTATTATGAATTATGATTACAGGAAAATATAGCTGAAGGTGTTGTCAAACGATTAAGAAAAAAAAATCTCACATTTGGAAAAGAGTTGTGTGTTTAACTAGGATGATGCTTTTCTTATTCCTCAAACCATTTTATTTTTGTAGCCACTATAAGATTTCTGTATCTTTGTATCTATAGTATTTTTTATTTAGTAGCCATTATAGTTTTAAGCTTTCCTATAACATTGCCTTTTTTAACTAACTTACTTTATTGAAATTCGATTAGTTAACATTTAGTGTATCATTAGTTTCAGATGTTTAGAGTTCAGTAATTCATCGGTTGCATATAACACCCAGTGATCATTACATCACATGCCCTCCTTAATGCCCATCACCCACTTACCCCATCCCTTTCACCCATAAGATTGCCTTTAAAATAAAAATAATCATACATTTCTAAACAGTGCTTACTCAAAATTACAATTATGTAGCCCTTTAGTATCGTAACTTGAGTAATAATGAAATGTTCCCTAAATATCATTTGTCAACATTTTTTAATATGGATATTTTTAAACTTTTCTTTAATTATCAGGGCTTCAAAGACAATGCTTACCGTAAAAGACGGAAATATTTTGCAGACTTGGCTATGAACTATAAACAGTAAGTATATTATAAAAATAACTTACTCAATTTTGAAATAAAAAAATGAATAGAGTAGATTATGCTCATTTAGCAAATAAAAGATAAATGCTATTGTTTACTGAATGCTAATTCAAAATAACTCTGTATGTCTCACTAGTGGAGACCCCATTCCCAAAGTTGAATTCACTGAAGAGGAGATTAAGACCTGGGGAACTGTGTTCCGAGAGCTCAACAAACTTTACCCAACCCATGCCTGCAGAGAGTATCTCAAAAACTTACCTTTGCTTTCTAAATATTGTGGATACCGGGAAGATAATATCCCACAATTGGAAGATGTCTCAAACTTTTTAAAAGGTAATATGCTTAATTTTTTGTAAGGCGTATGTTGAGCTCTGTTGTGATCATGACAGAATTTTTAATAGAGGAATAAAAAGTTCAAGTGTATGGGAGGTCAGAATTTTCCTTACTGTGTCCTGGAGTATTGGACCCAGTATTGGGCATCCCATTTGAAGAGGGACAATTATAATCTGGAGTGAATGTGGACAAGTGAGCAGAATTTTAAGGGGCATGGAAAATGTATTATATAAGTATAGTTTGAAGGACTCTTAGGATGTTTAACCTGGAGATATAGGGGACATGATAGCTTTATTTAAATACTAGCTGATCATCTTATGTAATAGAGGGAATACTATGTGACCCTAAAGTAAATGACAGTTGGATAGAAACTGCAATCTTTTAGCTCAAAATGGAGAGGACCTTGTTAAATGAGCCATTTGAAAATGGAACAGGCTCATGAGATTTCTGCACCCCTGGAGGTTTTCATGCAAAAGTTCTACACCCACTTGTCAGGGATGTGGTAGAGAACACTCAGGCTCCTTGGAGAAGACTGGAGTAAATGGTCTCCAAAGCTCCTTTCCACCCTAAGACCCCATCATTCTCCCAAGGAAGAAGATGTGCTAGTAGAAGTATCAACAAAGAAGTATCAACAGTTTTGTTTTTTTTTTTTTCCTTTTAGTTCTTCCTGCTTATTTGGTTCAGGCTTCCTTATTTTTTTCTAGCTAGTACAGGAAGTAAAATGATCAGTGATCTCCAGGGTTTTCAATATATAAGAAAGATAAATATCCCCCTTGATCTCAGCAGACTAGAACCTTAGGGAACAAATTGAAGTTATGTTTTTCATGTTTATTTCCATCATGGTCTGAAATTTCTATCTTTGAATTTCTTACATAGACCATCATAAAAACCTACATATCTGTTTGACTCCATAATTCTTGTTAGTCAACCACTATGCACAAAACTAAGAAAAACTAAGCAGGAAAAATGCACTATTGTTTTATAAGAGAAGAACTCCTATAAATGGTTCCTATAAAGACTAGATTAAAAAAAAAAGTGATTAGGATGACAGAGAACCAACACACATGACCTCACCTATGGGTCCAACAAAGATGAGCAAGCATATGCCGTAGAGGTTATCACGTTAAATTTGCTTGAGATTTGGAGGAAGTATTTTGCTAGGGATAGAAAATGGAAAGCTGTTCACCTGGGGTCTGGAGCGTGAGCTGGCTGCTGAACAGGTTGCTGAAGGTGTTTCAGGGGAAATTGTCAAAGAGGGAAACCCAAACCTAAATGACTGTTCAAACAAAATATTGGTTAGAAGGCGCTCTTCACACTATCAAATATGGTGGCTCCTAGATGCGTGTGGTTGTTTAAATAATTCACATTAGGGTAAATCAAAATACTAGTTTCCTAGCCACAGTAGCCACATTTCAAGTGCTTAATAGCCCCGTGTGGTTAGTGGCTACCTTACTGGGTAGCCTAGCTGTAGAGCATTTCCATTATTGTGGAGAGTTCTATTGGCCTATGAAGTCCACCCATCAGAGTGGGGAAATCCAAGTACAAAAGGAACTGGGTGGAAGTGGAAGAGCAGAGGGCGAGTTTCCATGTTTTCCCTTAAAATGCTACCGGGTGCCACTGGCAGAATTAAAATGTTGCAGAAAATGGTCTGTTGGGGTGAAGATTTTCTTCGTTTTCTCCTTTGCTTTGCAGAGCGCACTGGTTTTTCCATCCGTCCCGTGGCTGGTTACCTGTCACCAAGAGATTTCTTATCAGGCTTAGCCTTCCGGGTTTTCCACTGCACACAGTACGTGAGACACAGTTCCGACCCTCTCTATACCCCAGAGCCGTGAGTACTTCCGTTTAGTATTCATTTATCAAATAGTTATTTGTCATGATGGTACCTCCTTCAGGAGTCTGGTGTGACAATTAAATGAATGAACATGTGTAAAAAATTTGGAACAGTGCCTGGCACATAATACACGCTCCATGGTCTGTTAGCCGTTATCAGTACTATTTTTAATTGACAGCCTGTTACCGTTAGGTGCCCAGTGCTAGCCTAAGCATAGGGAGTGTAAAAACTCAGACAAAAGTTTCTGCCTTCATAGAATTTATATTCCAGTGGGGATAGAGATAATAAACAAGTAAATATATATAAATATAATAAATATATAATATATGTAAATTTATATATGTGTAAATATATATATTTTTAAAGATTTTATTTATTTATTTGACAGAGATCACAAGTAGGCAGAGAGGCAGGCAGGGTGGGGGGTGAAGCAGGCTCCTTGCTGAGCAGAGAGCCCAATGTGGGGCTCGATCCCAGATCCCTGAGATCATGACCTGAGCCGAAGGCAGAGGCTTTAACCCACTGAGCCACCCAGGCGCCCCTGTAAATATATATATTTAATATCACCAATCAATGGGGATAAGTGCCACTGAGAAAAGTAAAGCAGAGAAAGGGGAATGTGGCGGATGTGTGGAGTGTTTCTATTTTGAAAAGCATGATCAGACAAGGACTCACTGAGAAGGTGACATTTGAGCAGAGACCTGATTTGGTTGGGGTGTGGGACAGACATGTCTATGGGTATCTTATGTGTATATGTTTGTAAGTGGCCTAAGTTTTGAACCGAAATAGTTTCTTCAGTAAATTACTAGTGTCTTTCGTGGTCCACTTGCAAAGTAATAATACCACCCGAATCAAAGTAAGATCAGATCAATTTTGGTTTAATTGAATTGTTGACCGTGGTTTATATGTGACATGAGCATCACAGAGTGATGAACTTTTACCTCTTTTTCAGAGATACTTGCCATGAGCTCTTAGGTCATGTCCCCCTTTTGGCTGAACCTAGTTTTGCTCAATTCTCCCAAGAAATTGGCCTGGCTTCCCTTGGAGCTTCAGAGGAGTCTGTTCAAAAACTCGCAACGGTATAAATTGGAAAATAGCTGTAGAGATCAGTAATTCCTATCGGGTTTGGGATGGGAGTGTCAGTTTAAAAGGACATATTTAAGGTGACTGTTAGACAGTTTGTCTTTGCTCATATTTAATTTAATTTAAATAATTTCAATAGCAATAAAGGAGGATGTGAAATTTTAAGATTCATCAACAGGAGACATGGGCTTTAAAAAAAGATAGAGAAACGCTGGAGTTCAATCATGTTAATTGTTTGAGATCTTTTTTTAATAAAAATGATGAGTCCTCTGAAAATGATGCTAAAGATGCTTTTGAGCCTCTGTGCTGGAAATACAAAGATGAGTAAGATCTGGTTCCTGCCTTCAAGGAGTTTATGTACAACTTAAGGAGACAGTCATTTTAGAATGGGATAAACTCTACAGAGAAGTTCAGGCAGAGTATTCTGGGAGGGCAAAGAATGGCTTGGGGAAGGTTTCGTGGAAGAGGAATGTCTGGACTAGCCTAGGGAAGGTTTGTCATGTTTTCACTTGCCAAGAAAGGAAGGAAGAGGATCTTAGGATAACAGCACCCAAGGAAAAACAAGGAGGTGCTTGGTGTGTCTGGGGAAATGACAAGAAGCTGGAACGGAGTGTGATAGGGTGGGGGATGTAGTATGAAAAAGGCTGGATGATTAGAACAGTGCTTCTCAAATTGTGGTTTGGGGACCCCCTGGTGTTCCTGAAACCCTTACACAGGGTCCTTGAGTGAAATATACACTCAGGGTGCAAAGTGGATTTCAATATAAGGCTAGAGTTCATTGATATGGTTTCAGATTCCACACTGCAGCTGAAATCTAAGAAATTAGCACTTGTTGAGTTTTGATGTAGTGTCAAAGAATATCCACAGTTATCTGAAAAGGCTATTAGAATCCATAGCCTTCTTCCAACTGCTTATCTGTGTGAGGTTGAGTTTTCTTCATAGCCTTTAACTAAAACAACATAGGGCAACAGGTTAAATATAGAAGCAGATAGGAGAATCCATCTTGTTTTTCTAGCCAGACATTAAATAACATCTAGACAGACATTTAAAAAGATTGGGAACAATGTAAAACAATGCTTCCTTCCTGACCCTTTTTAAAATGTTGTGCAATAGAGTTACTTTGCATTAAATTGGTATGTTATCATAAAATGGTTTATTACATTTTAAAATTAATTAGTAGACATGTAAATGTTTTCAGTTTTAACTTTTACTCTAATAAATTTAGTGAGCTGTAATCCACATAAACAAAAGGTCCTTCGGGTCCTGAGTAATTTTAAGAATATGCAAGAGTCCTGGGAACAGCAGTTTGAGAAGTGCTGGTTTAGAATGAGGCCAGGTTGTAGAAATACTTGGGAACCGGTCTGGGGATCTTGAACTTCTTTCCAGGGCACTGTGGGTCAGTGTCTAATAGCTGCTGTTTGTTTTAAATTGAGTTATTCAGGCTGTGAAAGTAATATCAATGTCCTTTTGCAGTGCTACTTTTTCACTGTGGAGTTTGGTCTCTGTAAGCAAGACGGGCAGCTGCGAGTCTTTGGTGCTGGATTACTTTCTTCTATCAGTGAACTTAAGGTAAAAGCCATAAATCTCTCCACATAGCCATGTTCACATACTATAATTGATACAACCAGAAAGAGTTTTTGGACTTGAACAAGTGCATACTATGGAAAATACTTGGGGTGGCAGTAAAGACAATTTTCTCTATTTCCCAGGCTTATAGAGATACCCTATTTTTCTTTTTTTACTTATATGTGGAATTTAAAAAAAAAGACCTTATTTATTTATTTGACAGAGAGAAAGTGAGAGCAGGAACACAAGAAGGGGCAGAAGGAGGGGAGAAGCTGGCCTCCTGCCAAGCAGGGAGACCAACGCAGAACTTGATCCCAGGACCCCAGGATCATGACCTGAGCCGAAGGCAGATGCTTAATTGACTGAGGCACCCAGGCACCCCCTTATCTGTGGAATTTAATTAATTAATTTCTCTCTCTTTTTTAGTATAGTTGACACACTATAGACATGTTATTTATTTATTTGAAGGTTTATTTATTTATTTTGGAGAAAGAAAGTACCTAAGCCGGGGGGCGGGAAGGGCAGAAGGAGAGAGAGGATTCCCAATGCAGACTCCCTGCTGAGTGCAGAAACTTATGTGGGGCTTGACCCCAGGACCCTGAGATCATGACCTGAGCTAAAGCCAAGAGCTGGGCGCTTAACCAACTGAGCCACCCAGGTGTCCCAACAGATATATATATATATATATATATTTTTTTTTTTTTTTTAAAGCATGTTAAAGCTTTTGCTTACAAAGTTTTCCTGTTCCCTCACCATTTTTATTTTTATTTATTTATTTTTATTTATTTATTTATTTATTTATTTATTTGATGGAGAGAGATCACAAGGAGGTAGAGAGGCCAGCAGAGAGAGAGAGAGGGGGAAGCAGGCTCCCTGCTGAGCAGAGAGCCCGATGCGGGACTCAATCCCATGACCCTGAGATCACGACCTAAGCCGAAGGCAGAGGCTTAACCCACTGATCCACCCAGGCGCCCTCCCTCACCATTTTTAGTGTGCAAGCCATAACTTCTCCTAAATTCTATGGAATTCTTTGAGAATTATTATTTACCCAATAAAGGAATGATCTTATGTTTGCTGAGTGATGGGTTGTGTGTGAAATACTGTTCATGGTACTTCTTGCTCTCAGGAGTCTACCACGTTATGGCGGGTACAAGTCACGTACAGAAATAACTAGTGCAGGCGAGGAAGTCAGTGTCATAATGCAGGAATATACATGAAGATCGTCGGGTGCCTCTTACCTGGAAAGAGTGTTAGAACAAAGTCATGGAGATGATCTTGGGGCATTTATGGGGAATAGCAAGCCATTTGTTTTGCTGGAGTATATTGTGGGTCAAATAATGCTGTAGGAAATAAGTTTGGAATTATAGGTTGGCCATTACGTCAGTGCCCTCAGCGGTGTGCTGATTCTGGTGGTGATGTTTGGGATGTGATCCATGAAGTTAGACAGTATTCTTTGATTCACTGACTCTGTCTTCTAGCACTCACTTTCTGGACATGCCAAAGTAAAGCCCTTTGATCCCAAGATTACCTGCAAACAGGAGTGTCTCATCACAACTTTTCAGGATGTCTACTTTGTATCTGAAAGCTTTGAAGATGCAAAGGAGAAGATGAGGTAAGGTATATCTTCCCTATGGCTTCACTCTCCTCTGCAAAAGATAGGTCCAGTGATGGTAACAAATCACAGAAGTAAGCGGGCTGGATAGTTAGAAACCTACAAGGTAACGTCTGCCTCTGACGTAGCTCCCTTTCACAAATAAATATTTAGAGTATGTTGTTTATGGTGATGTTTGGTGATTACATATATGAATTGGATACATTGAGAAACTGGTTTCTTCCCATCAGAGTTTATAATCTATTAGGAAAAATAAACTATATGCAAATTACTGTATCACAGCATAGAAAGCCTTAGAGAGATACTGATGAAACTTTGTTTTCCATTTTATTCAGGAGCAATTTATTCTAGATGGGGGGACAGAGAATGCTTAATGGCATCTGAGAAAGCACTTGAAGGATGAATAGAATTTAGATATGCTAAGTTTTAGGCTAAGGGAGAGCATGAAACAAGTAAGGGAGGTAGAAAAATATGAGTGTGATGCAATGAAGCTATGCTTTAACTGTTTTTTAAAAGAGATTTTATTTATTTATTTGACAGAGAGACAGCAAGAGAGGGAACACAGCAGGGGGAGTGAGAGAGGGAGAAACAAGCTTCCTGCTGAGCAGGGAGTCTGATGCAGGGCTCGATCTCAGGACCCTGGAATCATGACCTGAGCTGAAAACAGACACTAAATGACTGAGCTACCCAGGCGTCCCATGTTTAACCACTTTTTAAAAAAAAGATTTTATCTATCTATCTATCTATCTATCATCTATTTATCTATTTATAGAGCACAAGTCAGGAGAGGAGGAAAGGGAGAGGGAGAGAGAGAATCTCAAGCAAACTCTGCAATGAGCATGGAGACAGACACGGGGCTTGAGCTCACCACCCTGAGATCATGACCTGAGCTGAAATGAAGACTCAGGTGCTCAACAAATTGAGCCACCCAGGCGCCCCACTATGCTTTAACTATTAATCAGCTATATGTGTTGTTAAGAAAGAAAGACACTGGAGACAGAGAAACTACTCAGGAGATTTTTGTAATACTTCAGATGAAAATAAGAGCCTGGGCCAAGACAGAAGTAGTAAGAAAGGAAGGACTAGAGAAGCAGAATCAACAAAATATTTGGTGGAAGGGATCTTACATTGTGAGATCATTGTGGGACAGATGGGGGTTGAAGACATGTTCCTTGTTTTCCAGAGATTTTCTGATACTTGGGGAGTTAGGCCAGACCCAGAACCAAATAACAATACCAACAGGTCTACCTCTAGCTCATATGGTCTCTTTGCACAGACTCAAAGAAGTGGTCCCTCATGGGTAGACCAGGTGGATTGCAAGCTGCTTTTCAGCCCTTACTCATGTACAGTTGTCCTCAGCTGTGTTCCTACGGGTCTGGAACACAATTGTTTTTGGGGGTGCCAAATGAGAGGTTCGAATGTTGACTTGATGAAGAGGGCAGGACTTGAATGCATGAAGAAAGGGTAGAAATTAGGTCATTTGAGAGAAAGCTAGAGGAAAACATTGTAAACAGAAAGAATGTCTATGTGCAGGAGGCAGGACTGCTCTTGGGGTGTGTGTGTGTGTGTGTGTGGGTGTGTGTGCGGGTGTAGTTAGGTAAATCACAGATGAGGGGTGTTACTGGGTAGTCAAGTGCGCCATTGTCTCCTGATCAAGCTATTGTAGTTGGTCTCCTTACTGTAGCCAAGAAATGTATAAAGTAATAAATTGTTTAAAAAGTCACCCACAGGATCTTTCCCTGGCAGTGCAGGCATGGGTGTGTCTATGGCAGCTTTAAGTTTCGTATCTGTGTAGGATTCCAGGGGATCTCTGCACGTGCTGTGTAGGGAAGGTCAGATGGGTTGTGTGAACAACTGATAAAGATTTATCCATCGCCTCGGGTGTGCAATAGGTTTGCTCTTGCTCATTCAGTTTTCATCCTCTGCTTCCTGGAAATTGATTGCCTCTTATTTGATTTCTTAAATAGAGAATTTACCAAAACAATCAAGCGTCCATTTGGAGTGAAGTATAATCCGTACACACGGAGTGTTCAGATCTTGAAAGACACCAAGAGCATAACCAGCGCCATGAACGAGCTGCAGCATGATCTTGATGTCGTCAGTGATGCCCTTGCAAAGGTCAGCAGACAGCCGATCAGCTGATCCTGAGAGGGTCTGAGCGCCAATTCCGAGGCCTGTGGGCCAGCTCCTGCTTTTCTTGAAGACCTGCTTGGCGAGAGTCAGCAGCCAAACGATATTCTCCACTCCTATTCCTTAATCAGTTCTTTGAAAATTCGCCCCTGAATACTCTATACCACTACCTATTATTTTTTGGGGGTAACAGCTTTAGCGAAATATGATTCATATATGTTACAATTCACTGACCACTTGTTTTTTTTATAGAGAATTTTTTTTACCCCAGAGATAGATCTCATACCAGCTTGATTCTCTTTTCCCTAATCCTTCTTGAATAAAATGACCTTTACGATCACTTAAAATACCTGGATGGGTATTATGGACCTGACCCATACTGCTACCTAAGATCCTCTTACTTCTAAAGTATCTTACTTATCTTTGGCTTTGTGCCAACCTTGATCACATTCACAGCCCTAAATTTAATAGGAGACCAGCTTTCTTCACTTCTAGTGTGGGCAGGAGTATAGAGGTCTTTGTATGTGAAGCCTACCTTGTAAAGAGGAAGTAGTCTAGTTTCCAAGTGTGGTATCTTGTAGGGAAGTATGAGTAGGCAAATCTGGAAAGGGTTGGGGTATAATCATCAAGCCCAGGCTAATAATTTGGGACTTTATTCAGTAGGGAACTAGAGAGTCCCTTCCCAAGCGACCATCCTCCTTGAGTGAGACCCTTTGCTTTCTAAGGCACTGCATGATGCTGGTTTTGTTTTAGATGATCTCTTCTACTCATGGGGCCAAGGGGAACTTCGGGATACCATATATAAGGCCCTATACTTACACATGCAGGGTATTATGATGGGATTTGTCCTCAGGTTAGCAGGAGTTGTCATTGTCAAATGGAGAGTTCAAACTGAGACAGATGAAAGAAACGCAAAGTTAAGGTTGGGAAAGCAACACGGAGCACTTCATTTCCAAGGTATAGGTGAGGTCATAAATATGGAGGCAAGGTATAGGGGGTAGAGGGTGGGGAAATGGGTGAGGAAATGGGATGTAAGAAAAGTGAAGAAAACCGTTTTAGGTCTGACACCAAAAATGCAAGGGTGGCAAGGACTGGTTTTATGGGCTGTTAGGTATGTAGGACAGGGAATGGGCCTGTTAGAAGAGGATGAAGCTGGACTCGTGAATACATGCTGTGTCTTTTCTATTTGCTCCTTTTCTCCTCCCCCCCTTTCCCTCAGGTTTCTGTCTTTGGTCCTCTTCTCTCTCTGCCATCTCTTTATGGGAAATGGCATCCACATCTCTGACTTCAATTCCTTTTTTTTTCCTTTAAGATCTATTTATTTATTTTAGAAGGTGGTGAGGGACAGAGGGAGAGAGAGTCCTAAGCAGACTCTACACTGAGTGTGGAGCCTGACATAGGACTTGATCTCACAACCCTGAGATCAGGACCTGAGCCAAAAGCAAGAGTTGGATGCTCAACCTGCACCATCCAGGTTCCCCTATGACTTCAATTCTTCTTTTCTGTGACTTCCATATTTGCATTTCTAACCTTGACATCTTTCTTGAATTTTTGCATCTTAAGTCCAGCTGCCTGCTGGATATTTTCCACCTAGATATCCTATAAATCAGGCCAATGTTGTACAACTTCTTATAGTACCATTCACATAGAATGAAATGGGTTAGTACAACATGGTAGCCCTGCCAAGTATCTCAAACTCAAAAGGTTAAAAAAATCCACAAAGGAAAAACCCTAGAATCATCTGAATATTACACCCCATCAGCTTCCTCTCCCAGTGATGTAATTCCTGTTAATAATATATTAAGGGTCATATTTTCCACCAAGTTTTCATTCTTAATCAGCTACTTAAAAAACTGTGTCTTTACTCCCCCCACATGAATAGTCAAATTGTATAGCATTTAACACATTTTATTTCAACAGAGCTCTAGATCTTTTAATCATTTTTAGACCTCAAATTATAAAAAACTTTATCATACAATGAAATAGAATTGGGGAGAGTAATTCATGCTATTTCAGATTTATACATTACTTATAATTTTAATTAAGTATAACTATTAATATAACTTTGATAGTAATTGATCTAAGTTAGCTAATCTAAAATCATTTGAAATACTGATCAGCTAGTTTTTTAGTTGGTGTATCTGGTTGCAAAGAAATCTATTTTGAGAAAACCATGATAGATAACAGTTAACAGCAATTTATAGATACTATATCTGGTTATTTTCATACAACTTTGATCATAGATATTGAATTTTAAAATTATAGTGTTTAAAACCACTCTATGACTAAAGCACACTAAAATGAATGTTAAAGCACGATCATTATTATTCATAACTTCAGGATAATGGAAATATTTAATGATTGATTTCAGTTCTTCTAACCTCTGGATATGTGATAATTGGTAAATCAGGAGTCCCGAGAGTTTTCATGCGTTTTAAAAATATATCTTCAAAGCACCTAAGAATATGTTAATATTTACTCCAATATGAGAACAGAATTGAGCCAAAAAGTTTGATTTATAATTCTTAATCAGTGACTTCTTACTTAAGGACTTAGATGGTATTTTCCTGACTTTTTGAAGAAAGTTCCAAAAGCTGGTTGCCAGAATGCCTGTGTTTCTTAATCTGCCCGTTTTGTAATTCAGAGTTGTTAATAGTAATGACACACCAGAATGTATACAATTATACCTAGTTTTTAAGTTGGCTTTCAAATTGAAAAAGGAAAAAAATCCTGGAGTTCTTTAAAAGCACACATAATGGAGTTCATATATTAATTTCTAGGAAATGAATAAAGATGCTATGGTCCATTTCAATCTAGTCTTTATTTTACTATATAATATACTTTTATGATTTGTAAGTTTGTTATTTAACTGGTTAGTTAAATGGACAAAGTTTTAATAGTTAGTAAATGGACAAATTTACTAGTTAGTAAATGGACAAAAAATTCATGTTCTTTTTTTTTTCTTTAAAAATTTTATTTATTTGAGAGAAAGCACAAACAGGGGAAGGGGCAGAGGGAGAGGAAGAAGCAGACTCCCATCTGAGCGGGGAACTCATGGTGGGGCTTGATTCCAGGACTCTGGGATGATGACCTGAGCTGAAGGCAGCCACTTAACTGACTGAGCCAACCCAGGCTCCCCAAAATTTGTGTTGTGTGTTTTTTTTTTTTAAAGATTATTGATTTATTTCTCTCTCTCTCTCTCTCTCTCTCTCTCACACACACACACACACAAACACACACAGAGGGAGCACAGCAGGGATAGCAGCAGGAGGCAGAGGAAGAAGCAGGTTTACCCCAAGCAGGGAGCCCGACATAGGGCTCAATCCCAGGACCCAGGGGTCATGACCTGAGCTGAAGGCAGATGGTTAATGACTGAGCCACCCAGGCACCCCAAAATTCATGTTCTTAAGAAGCATTTTTTTTTTTTTTGGTCAAACATAAGTTAAAAACTGATTTATGGGGCACCTGGGTGACTTAATTGGTTAAGCATTCGACTCTTGATTTCAGCTCGGGTCATGATCTCAGGCTTGTGAGAGCAAGCCTTGGGTGGAACATGGAGTCTGCTTATGATTCCCAGCTTTCCCCACCCTGCCCCCTGGGCCTGACCGCTGGCTCTCTCTTCCTCTCTCTCTCTCTCAAAAACAAACCAAACCAAAACAAACCCCAAAACAAAAAACAAAACCTTGTTTAAATATATATTAGCAATTTCATAAGTTTAAGAAACCTATAACATTCTTACATTTCTTTTTTTAAAGGTTTTTAAAATTTATTTGACACAGAGATAGAGAGTACAAATAGGCAGAGCAGCAGGCAGAGGGAAAGGGAGAAGGAGGCTCTCTGCTGAGGAGGGAACACGATGTGGGGCTCCATCCCAGGACCTTGAGATTATGATCCGAGCCGAAGGCAGACACTTAACTGACTGAGCCACCCAGGTGCCCCTGTTCTTACATTTCTTGAAAAGCCTGTGAATATGAGATACAAAGGAAGGTGAATACACCTGGAACCTAGAAACTACTTTTGGAATTTTTGATAAAATCTCAATCATGTGTTCCTCATCTGTGTAAGGAGCTAAATCTGCTTCACTGAGTTATTGGAGGAATTATGTTGCAAAAGAACGTTGTAAAAAGAAACATCCATGGAGCACTGGGTGTTGTACGTAAACAATGAATCTTGGAACAGTACATCAAAAACTAATGATGTATTGTAGGTTACTTACATAACACAATAAAAAAAAAGAAAAAAGAAACATCCATGTGTAAAGCATCACTACTATAATCACTGTCCTGATCCAGGATCTCCCATAACTTCTGGACGACTTCATCTTCCTCCAGAGGGAATTCTAGCAGGCAGTATATTATAGCATAGGAAGATCTTGGTCCCCTGAGGGATTAAGTAAATTTGAAGCTGAGCGTCAGTCTTCCCGAGGGCTGGTCTGTTTCTAGTACAATTCTACTCTCAAGCTGCAACACTTTAGGGATCTCAAAGGAAAGCTATGGGTGTGTGCTGGGAACCTGGACTCCTACCTTTGTCCCCTACTTTTGTCATTCTTTCCACCCCTAAATGATTGCTGAAAATACTGTTCAGCTTCTCAACTGCAGCATTCAGCCCAGTTTCTTAGCCTCCAAGTCACTGCTTGCTAATGAGCAAACAGTTCCAGTGGAAACGTAGTGCCAAATATAATCTCTCAGCTTCCAGATTTTGGCCCTTCAAATTCTGGCTGCTTTGATAGTCTTCAAAGACTCGAAACAGATTTTTAAAATATTATCCCCCAGCTTTTCTAGTTGTTTTTGCAAGAGGCTTGGTCTGTAGTTAGCTAATCTGTCTTTATCAAAAGCAGAAATCTGACCTTGGAGTAAATCACTTAACTTCTTTGAGCCTCATTTTTTTCATCTATAAAATCAGATAATCTAAAGGAAAACATTTCCTAACTTGTATGGTACATAGATATAGCCTATATGGCCCCAAAGTACTTTATACTTTCCTCTCATGTGGAAATAAGGCATCTGAAAGTTACACGATCAAAGAGTTTAGCCCCATTCAAGAACTGCAACTCAGCCAGGCGGCTAATGGACAGAATTACTCAGTGACATGCACATAGTTGAAATAGTGGCAACATTGCCACATTGCCTAGAAACTGTATTAAAAGCTATAACATAATGATATAACTGTAAGCTAGCAAAGTATAGATGTATGTACTTTAAGGGGTGAAATTGGAAGACAAGCGTATTCTTCTAGATCTTCTCTCTATTCAAGCTACTCTGTGATAGTCCTTTCCCCTTTGGCTGAAATCTCAGATCCTGGCCTTGAATTTTCCGCTCTTTCTCAGTCCTTAGCTCCTAATTTCCCTCTCTCTTTTCTTGTTCCTCTGTACCCACGCACTAGGATGCCAGTTTGGGAATGGTGGTGGGGAGGAGAGGCAATGAGTAGAAAGCTCTGTTTGGTCTCATACGGCTGTGAGTTGGCATCAGTGCTTTCTGTACTTGGTAAGTGATGCTGACTCATTCTCTGGGGGTGTTTTGGAGGAACTTCCCACCTTCTTATTTTTTGAGATCTCTTGATGTGACTGGGCTGTTGAATTCATCTCCCTCACTCTCTAGGAATTTAGTGGTCAACTCCAGTAGGGTGTCTCTTCACCCCTTCAGAAATTTCTCTGGATAGGGTCTAAGACCATCCCCTAGCCAAATTATTGTGTGGGAAATATACGGGAGACACTCTGGGCATGAAAGACCTTTCCAAATTGATCTCTCTTTGCTCAGCCATCTGGCCAGAAGCCATTGGATTTCTCAGGATGAATCAACAGCCTGCCCAGGCACCAGTCTGGAGGGATACATATATACCAAGTTCTCTAAGTGGTTTTGCAGCAGCACGCCTTTCCTGAGACATGAGATGGGCAGCGCTCACAGCACCTTGACAGCGGTTCCCCTGTATCCTACCAGAATTCTCTCAGCCTCTCCCACCTCTTTCATGGACTGGAAGTCATACATTGGTTTCTAGACACCTCTTTCACAAGTTCGTTTTTTTCTTAGCATGGTCATGGATGTTCTCAAGATGCCCCAGGCTGGAGAGGGAAAAGTGAGGTGCTGCCCTCATGTGCTCTTACAGGCAGAAACACCAAGGAGTAGTTGGGGTCAAAGAACAGGAAAGGTCTGTCTGTTCAGAGCTCACTGAAGATACATTCCAAGGCTCCCAGGCATACAGGGTAATGAGGACTGAAGGCTTCTATCAGCAAAGGGGGTCAAGAACTGGTGAATATGGATTATAATCTTTAATGTTACCCCATTTGTACCCACAAGATTATGGGTGGCTCTGGAAATGGAGGTTATATACAAAAAAAAGTACAACAAAGAAAATACAATTCAGCTGCAATCTGTCACTCTGAGTATAGGTATTTGTGTTGTGTGTGTATAAATTATTATAATAGTTACAATTATGACACATCATGAACACTTCCCTTACTTAATGTGTCCCAAAGCATATTTTTTAAATGCAGCCTAGTAGGGGTGCCTGGGTGGCTCAGTGGGTTAAGCCTCTGCTTTCAGCTCAGGTCATGATCTCAGGGTCCTGGGATCAAGCCTCGCATCCTGCTCTCTGCTCAGCGGGGAGCCTGCTACCCTTCCTCTCTGCCTGCCTCTCTGCCTACTTATGACCTCTGTCTGTTAAATAAATAAATAAAATCTTTTAAAAAAATGCAGCCTAGTATTCCACTACATGGCTATGCCACAATTTAAACAATTTATTTTTGGACTTTCAGGTAATTTGTTCCTCCCTATTATATACAACCCTATAGCGAATAGTTTGCAGTCTAAGTGTGCACAGCTCTCATTATTTTCTTGTGATAAATTAACAGATGTGGAATTTACTGGGTAAATATCTATTTATCTATCTTCATGTTCCTCATACGCATTGCCACATTTTCCTTTAGGAAGATTGTACTTATTTAGCTCCTACGAGCAGTGTATGAGAGTGTCTGATAAAAGCCATTTTATATGAAAACCTCTGTTGGGTGAAAATTACCCAGTATTGATGATCAGAATCAGGGCAGGACGGTGCTCTGAGTGCTGAGGGTTAGAAGGCTGCCCCTGGCAGGAATCCATGAGAACCAGCCTGCTCAGTTTAGTGTCCCGAGGAGTAAGTTCCCGCACACTCGCTTACCAAGATCAGATTTTACAAATGCACACCAAAGCAGATCCAAAGACCTATCGGCTAAGACACTGGGGCAGGACCCTTTCCACCGCTTCCAGGCTCAATTTCTCCCCAGTCAACTGGTGATACAATCTCTGCCCTGTCAGTTCCTCCGGGCTGTCGTGGGACTCCAAAGAGATAAAAAACATGAAGGAGCATAGTGCATTCGTATATTACTAAAAATAGAGTGGGAGGGGAAGTAGGGAGCAGCACAGCTGCCTGCAAGTCTGGGGCCCGGAGGCGGAGACACGCGGAGCACGCCCGGGCGGGGAGATTGGGAGAAGGATTCAGAGGCGAGAGCCGGGCTCCCGCTTGTCCCACCCTCGGCTCCGCCTCCGTCCCAACCGCAGACCACTCCCCAGCTATGGCTCCGCTTCCTCCACAGACCCCCCTCCCCCGCGCTGGCCCCGCCCCATCACTGACACCTCCCGAGAACCGACCCAGCCTTCATTGCAGACTCCTCCCCCGATCCGATCCCTCCCAATCACAGGTCGTACCCGCGTCGGGCCCACCCACCCCAGTCACTAATCCCTCCCCTGGAACGCCCCTCCTCCGATCCCTCCCGGAAGCGCCTGCGGAGCGTCTCCACATGGAGCGCGAGCCGAGCGCCTCCGCGGCCGCTCCTGCGGCGGCGACCGCGCTCTTCGCCTGGGTACGTGACTCCGCCCCCGGACCGGGGCCGCTGGGACTGAGGGGACGCAGAGGCGCGGGGGAGCTGGCGGCCTTGGCGTGGGCATTACCTGGGCTGGGCGGCCGAGGTTCCGGCCAGGCTCTGGGTTGGAGGACGCGGGACTGGGGCCTGAGATGGAGAGGGTCGGGAGGGAGGCGCTCTCACGGGTGACTTAGGGGCCTGCTGGCTGGTGGGGTCCGGACCCGAGGGGCTGCGGCGCAGCGGGAAGCATCTGCCTCCTGGGCAGAGCGTCTGGTTCCGCGAGAGCCTCAGGCCCGGATAGCGCCGGGAGGGACGGCGTGGAGGGATCGCCCGGTCCAGAGCCCTATGGGGCCACCTGTGCTCCTCACCATCCCGGAGGATGCCGGCCCCTTCCCAGCCCCACCCTGGCGGGAGCATCCTCTCATGTGAGGCCTGCGGTGATGGGCCGTGCACCAGGCGGAGATCTTGCCCGTTTGCTGGTATTCTTCTGTGGCCGGATCTTGCCTGTGTCGGGGGCGTGGGAGTCTGCGCCGGTGTGTTGGCTTGACGGAGGCACTGAGAGACAGGGTCATCTTTACGTGTCCTGGCTAGGAGAGGGGAGGGTCTCTGCAAAGGATTGTGTTGCAAGCGGCCAACCAGACAGATGCATGGAAATAAGCTGGCGTAGTGTCTTGTTCTTTACAGCCCCTATCACAATTGCAATGAAATGTAGAATTTGTTAATGTCAGTCGCCTTGGCTAGAATGTAAGCGTCGTAAGGGTGGGTATTGTGCCTGTGTTGTTCACGGTGCCTAGCAAATATTTGTTGACGAATGAATGAACGAGACCCTTCTGTGTGCCTAGCTATGTGCTGGTCTTTTGGGAAGTACACACAAGTGAGAGATCCAGCTTGGGAGTTGAGGGAGCAGGATAGCACCTGTGTTACTGTTAAAACGAACCTGTGTTGACTAGTCAAAGGTAATTATCAGTACCGGGCAGCACTTGTTGAATGTAAGGCAGCAGACTGGCAGAAGGGAGACCGCGCTGTGACCTGAGGTAGTCTGGCTGTCTGGGCACTATCTCTGAGGCGGCACTTGATTTGGCGATTGAATGCACCTGGGTGAGGGCCGGTTCTGGCTTTTCCCAGGCGGGAGACAGGGGTGTGCGCGTCAGATATGGCCTCTTCCACTGCTTGGAGGCCTGCGGGCCGCCTGGCTGCATAATATGCTGGAGGGGTCTATGAATTTGCCAGGGCTGCAATGGAAAAATACCACAGACTGGGAGGTCTTAAAAAATGGAATTTTATTTCCCCACAGTTCTGGAGGCCAAAAGTCCAAGAGCAAGGTGGCAGCAGGTTTACTTTCTTCTGAAGCCTCTTTCTCTGGCTCGCAGGTGGCTGCCTTCTTGAGGTGTCTTCGTGTGGCTTTTTCTCTATGTGAGAGCATTCCTGTGTCTCTTCTTGTATCGGTTTCAAGCTCTGCCTTTACGATTTCATTTAACCTTCATTATCTCTTAAAAGGCCCTATTTCAAGATATAGTCACATTCTGAGATATTGGAGGCTAGGGCTTCAACAAATTAATTTTAGGGGAACACAATTCAGCCCATAACAAGGAAATTTACGTCCTTGGAGTTGTATGTGTGTGTGATATGGCTGAAGGGTTTGTAAGGAAAGGAGGCAAATATAGCTGTAATATGTATAAATTTTCCTCCGTTTTGCTTTGTCCTGGATTTTGAGCCTCTTGCTGCATTATAAAAATTGAGTCCCATAATTTGAGCCTCAAGTACCCGTGTCTCTCTCACTTTCTGTTCAGCAGAGAGTCTGTAGTCCTGCTCATGAGGCAGCCACGCATATCTTAGGGCTGATGGAGACATCCTGTGTGTGGGTACCCTACAGTGCATGGCTTTCCTTTCATCTTTCCTAGGTAGGGCCTCATCAGATCTTACATTCATTTACTGTATTCACTATAAAATATATGTACACCTTCTCTGGGCCCGCATAGTTTTGAATGCAGGGGAAATGGCAGTGAACAAAGTTCCTGCCCTCATTGAGTTTACTTTTTAGAAGGAGAGGTGGGCAATAAAAAATAAGCAAAGGTCACGTCAGGCAGTGCTATGAAGAAAAATAAAGCAGAAAAAGGGGGATAAAGTGATGGGGGTACTGTAGATATAGTTATAGGTTAACCTCTTGCCAGGGAAGCTCTGGGCTGAAGTTCCCATTATGTATCCTTAGAGACGTAGTACAGTATAATGAAAGGAGCAGGGCATATCTGACTTAGTGCCTTCCCAGCTATGTGATTATGGAAGGTCACTTAACCCCTCTGAGCCTTAGTTTCTTCATCTGTAAAACGGGAGCGATAATGTCCATCTCCTCTGTTGTCGTGAGAATTAAAGGTGAATGCCAGCCACGGGAGAAGCACTTAGTAATTGACAGCTGATACTGCACCTGAGGGCCTCTGGGACCCGTGCCCCTGCCATGGCTTGCACTTCCAGCTTGGAGTCCTTGCAGCCCGGTACAAATGTGAAATAGACCATAAGGGGCGGAAGTTTGTATGCATGTATGTATTTTGGGTAGTTATTTTATTTTGAAGATTTTATTTATTTATTTGACAGACAGAGATCACAAGTAGGCAGAGAGGCAGGCAGAGAAAGAGAGGAAGAGAAGCAGTCTTCCCGCTGAGCGGAGAGCTTGAAGTGGGGCTTGATCCTAGGACCCTGGGATCATGACCTGAGCCAAAGGCAGAGACCTTAACCCACTGAGCGGCCCAGGCGCCCCTTGGGTAGTTATTTTAAATCACTTTTCTCTTTCAGGTGTCTTAAAAAACAAACATATTTGGAAGGTTTTATTCCTCATATCTAGGAAGAAATAGCCAGGAGTAGATACTTGGAGGAATTATAAAGATTTCTGAAATCTAAAGTTTCTTCCTGCAGGTCTATAATTCTTTTTCTTCAATTTTGAGTTCATAAAACTCCAAAGACCCCAAACTGACCTGACATAATGCTGTTTATAGTCTTCGCCTGCCTACTGTATTTGTACCTCTTACTGCAGAAATAATACTATTTTGCTTAGGGGGCGCTGCTCCTGAACCTCGCAGCAGTGTGTATGATTTGCATACGATATTACTTTTCTAAAGTCTGTACAATTCTGAATCTGAAATGCATCTGGTTGCAAGGGGTTCGGATCAGAGATTCTGGACATTTATCTCGTAATAACAAAGATAGACATATTACCCACCAAGGGGAAATCTGTTCCCTTACAGGAATCTCACCACGTGAATCTTGGAGTCAGACAACACTACTTGGAAAGGCCCTTGGAGATCATTGCCAACCTCTTTCACTTCACAATGAAATAACAGTGACGTGCCCTGCTTGAGGGCACAAGGCCCTCAGCTAACTTTGATTACAGAAGTCATTGCCAGTTTTCTCAGTGAGGGCATGAGAAGGGACGTCCAGTGTATTTCCCAGACACTTTTTTTCCCATTTCCCCTCCTTATTTCTTTTCTTAGCCTCCCTAGAGGATTAGCTTTCATCAGAAGGAACTCCCATGCTGCCCCCTAAAGGTGACACATGTAGGCTGGGGCTTTGGGAGGAGAAGGCGAGTATCTTTGGATAAGGGCTCCTCTCCCATGGAAATTGCGGTGTTCTCGGGATGGGGCCACCATCTAAGTATGAGTTGCATATAACAGCCTCTTAAGAATGAACTTATGAAATCTCCACTGTTAAAGGCTCTGAGAGGCATGTCAGGATGAGAAAGATGGGGACAGGTCTATGCACATTGACAGTTGTGGTTCCTCCTTGCCTTATTTTATCCCTAGGGTGCAAATAGCTACGGGCAACTTGGCCTTGGCCATAAGGAAGATGTCCTTTTGCCCCAGCAACTGAGTGACTTCTGTAAACCGGAGTGTATCAGGAGGCTCACTGGAGGAGGGGGCCACTCTGCTGTTGTCACAGGTAACATACTTCTTGAGTGGACAGTTCTTATTTCGACATTTCGCGCTAGCGTGTGATGTTGCCACCTTTCAGCCTCTTATATTTTGCAGAGGAAAACATTTTTGTGAAAGAGCCAAGTTACCATTAGAGAATTCTAGATTGTCATAGCTGAAAGGCCTTCAGGGATTTTCTAGGCTCCCCGCCCCCATTTGTACAAATGGGGCTCAGAGAGGAAAACCAGTTGCTTAAGGTTACAAGACACATCAGTGGCAGAGTTGCAACACACATTACATTTTATATCATATATTGCTATTTAACTTTCACTTGTGAGTTAGAAGTCTTTGCAAATAGATTGAGCAAGGAAGGACTTTGTGTTTTCCTTAATTTGCTTTGCAGAGCCTATGATAGTACTTACCATGTATTACAGGAACCATGATTTTGCAAAAAAGGGTATGTTGCATCCTACTTAAGAACACGGGTTCTGGAATCAACTGCCTGCGTTCAAATCCTGGTTCTGTTATTATCTATATGGCCTTGAGCATATTAATTCCTCTGTGCCAGTTTCCCATTTGCTACATGGGAGTATTCATGCTGGATGAGGAGAATCAATGAGTGACAGGGCTGCAGTATGACTTTCATGGGTCCTTGGCACTTTTGCCCTTGTGGACCCTTTCCTCTATAAAGAAATAGTAAGAATTTTATTTTACAACCACATTAATATGAAGATTAGTCTAATCCAGGCTAGATTTAGCATTGTATCTTTATTTATTTTTAAAAAAGATTTTATTTATTTATTTGACAGAGATCACAAGTAGGCAGAGGCAGGCAGAGAGAGAGAGAGAGAGAGGGAAGCAAGCTCCCTGCTGAGGAGAGAGCCCGATGCGGGGCTTGATCCCGGGACCCTGAGATCATGACCTGAGCCGAAGGCAGAGGCTTAACCCACTGAGCCACCCAGGCGCCTCTGTATCTTTATTTTTATTGCATTTATTTTTTTCTTATTTTAAAAGAATGCAAAGTTAGGGGCACCTGGGTGGCTCAGTGGGTTAAGCATCTGCCTTCGGTTTAGGTCATGATCTCAGGGTCCTGGTGGAGCCCTGCATTGGGCCTCCTGTTCAGAGGGGAGCCTGCTTCTCCCTCTCCCTCTGCCGCTCCCCCTGCTTGTGCTCTCTCACTCTCTCTCTCTGTGAAATAAATAAATAAAATCTTTAAAAAAATTAAAGAATATAGAATTAAAACATTTCTGTGGGCCTCTAAAAGTATTGTGGGCCCTAGGCATGATGCCTAAAGGATAAATTGGCACCACAGATAAAAGATAAAGCTCATACTGTAATATGTGACACATTCTAAGTTCTAAATGAATGCTGGCTTTTCTTGGGATGGCAGATGCTCAGCTTGGTGACTGGCCACTGCTCTAGGACTTAGAGTGTCCCATGTAGCTACTAGGTTTGAGCGCGTTGGCCCTATGCCACTTAGGCCAGTGCACATTAACCTACGTGGCTTATTAGTGCAAGTGGGAAAAGAGTTGCTGGGTTTGTGACTGCAACTAATTAGTGAAATCCTTTTTCTCGATTTGACAGTTGTAATTTCCCCTGTGTACCCTATCACCAAAGCCTCTGCTTTTTGCAGATGGTGGAGGCCTTTTTGTTTGTGGCCTGAACAAAGATGGGCAACTGGGTCTTGGTCACACAGAAGATGTTCTGTACTTTACTGCCTGCAGATCGTTCCTTGGCTGTCCTATCCTACAGGTGGCCTGTGGCTGGGATTTTACCATTATTCTCACAGGTGAGTTCACTCTTGGGTAAATCTTTATCACCACAGAGGCATTGGGTGAGAAGAGCCTGATGGTAGCGATCCTTCTGATTAAGTAAAAGCCTCTTTATGTGTAAACACACATACAGATTTCTCTCTGGTCTTTGAGGAAGGTTGTGGGCGCCCTTTGCAAGAGGAGTTTGAACAGCAAAATTTTGGGCTTGACAATTCTTTGCCAGAAACTGGGGAATGGATTAGGTTAACTTTGGTGGCTACTTCCTGTCCTAGAAATTCATGATAGCTGTGTGCCTGGGCTGGCTGGCCACTCATGCTGGCTAAGGGCTACTCGTCGGGGACCGTGGTGGGGAAGCATGAAGAAGTCAGAAATCATACAACCGTAGTGGCAACTTTCTCCCCAGTGAAGAATTTAAAATAATATTAAGTATGGTTGGGCAGAACTGTTTGGTCTCTGCAAAGCCAGGTAGCAGAATAGGATGTAGAGGGATATGGCCAAAGGGTTAGTATGATAATGCTCTTGGGAACAGCTAGCAGTAGTTACTTTTTGTCCAGCTGACTTCTCCCTGGAAGTTTTGCCCTGTGTAGCTTGTCATTCTGGATGGAAAAGGACATCTAGAGTTTCTGATTAGATTCCCTCTTGGACACAGTCCTCTGGCAAGGGCATCTTCTGACCATATCCTCTCCCACCCGACCCTTGTGGATTCTCATGTGCATAGCTCAGAACCCAGGCTTTTAGCACATGGCTTTAATTATTGTTCCCTACCAAATAAGTCAATCAGAGAAAGACAATTATCATATGATCTCTACGATATGAGGAATTTGAGAGGCAGGGCAGGGGACTGTGGGGAGTAGGGAAGGAAAAAATGAAACAAGATGGGATCGGGAGGGAGACAAACTATAAGAGACTCTTAATCACGTGAAACAAACTGAGGGTTGCTGGGGGGTGGGGGGCAGGGATAGGGTGGTTGGGTTATGGACATTGGGGAGGGTATGTGCTATGGTGAGTGCTGTGAAATGTGTAAACCTGATGATTCACAGACGTGTACCCCTGGGGCAAATAATACATTATATGTTAATAATAATAAAAAAAAGTTATTGTTCCCTGCCTATCGCTCTTGTTGCCTTGTGTTTTATTCTCCACATTTCCCATACTTTTCTTTCTAGAAATATCATGCAGAACATTCTCTTTTGTCTATCTGATGAACTCTTATCCCTTCTTTAAAACCCTGCTCAGACATCACCATCTCTTCTGCAGAGGGGTTCTGTAATGTGTGTTGAATTTAGTAGTAGTAACTCTAAAGAATAGCTGTCGTTTCTGAAGTGCTTTTCATGGGCTGTGTTGGGGTTGTAGGTTGTAGTGGTTAACACTCTGTTGCCTGCTCACTTTTGGAACCAATTGTGGGAGAGGTGAAGAGTGGCCAGATAGCTGGAGATCACACTATTGGTAAAGGCTACGTTGGAGGACAGGGTTAATGGTCAGACCAAGTGGCTCTGCAACACTCCTCTGAGGCAAACTTACTTTGCAAGCAGTAGGTTATCTCTGTAGGTGAAGCATTTACTATGCCCAATCCAGAGTACCTGAGAGGAAGGTGCCAAGCAACACGTGTCCTGTTCCTTCTCCCAAACTCCTCAGTTGGTCAAGTTATCCCTTTTTCCCTGGGAAGCAGTGAGCCCGGAGTGTTAAAATAATGAAAATTGTGATGCATGGAAATGAGAAAAGTAGGGAGTAAGTATCCTCCCATCCTGGCACCCGGCAGCTGGTGAATGTTCTACACAGATAAGCTGCCATTAATTAGGTAGTGGGATGGGGAATCAGTCAAACAGCCCAGTGCCTTGTGTTTTTATTCCTACAGGGACAAAAGCAGGGACTGTGGTTTGAATGTGCTGAATCTGAGGCCCTGCTTCCTTCTCTCATTCCCTTTGCTCTTCCCATCCTTCCGCATTTACCCACTGGTCACATAAATCTTATTTCTTAGATTATGATTGAAGTATTTGAATTTTGCAGAGAGTGGTCAAGTTTTGTCATGTGGATCCAACTGCTTTGGCCAGCTAGGAGTTCCTCACGGCCCTCGAAGATGCGTGGTTCCCCAGTCCATTGAGGTAAGGATAGCACCTAATATGTAGCTGGCCTACATCCTGTTAAAGTGTTTCCCTCCCCAGCTCAGGGATTGGGTCCCTGAAAACCCATAGGCTAGTTGGAATTTAAGTTGGAAAACCTTGGTTCTCCCAGGAAAAAACAGGTTGGTGGAGGCTGTGAGTGAAAAACCTGTTAGTCCTCAAACATGTTACAAATTTTTGTGAAATGAAACAGTGAAGGTAATACATGTCACAAAGACATTAATGACATTTTACAATTCTAAGATTAGTAACAATGGGAACTAGGTTAGAAACAGGTCCAGATAGAAGTGACTTACCTAAAGACACTAAGCTCAGCAAATGGTAGGCCAGTAGTGCCCAATAAAAATGTGGTATGAATCACATATGTAATTTGGGATTTTCTAGGAGTGCCATTTAAGACTAAAGAGAAGAATGTGAAATTAATTTTTTTTAAATCTTTTTTTTTAAGATTTTTTTTGTTTATTTGACAGAGATCACAAGTAGGCAGAGAGGCAGGCAGAGAGAGAGGGGGAAGCAGACTCCCTGCTGAGCAGAGAGCCCGATGCGGGGCTCGATCCCAGGACCCTGAGATCATGACTCGAGCCAAAGTCAGAGGCTTCAACCCACTGAGCCACCCAGGCGCCCCGTGAAATTAATTTTTAAAATAATAGGTTTATTGAGATGAAATTCACATGCCATGGAATTTACCCTTTAAAAATGTATAATTCAGTGGTTTTTAGTAGATCACAGAGACATGCAGCCATCAGCATTATCTAATTTCAGAACATTCTCATCACCAGGAAAGAAACTGTGTACCCGATGGCAGTTACTTTGCCTTCTACCCTCGCCCAACCCCTGGCCACCACTCAGCTTCTCTTGAATCTGCCTGTTCTGGGCATTTCACATAAATGGAATCATAATATGTGGCTTTTTGTGTCTGGCTTCTCTCATGTTCCATGATTTTAAGTTTCACTCATACTGTGGTGTGTAGGTGAAATTAATTTTAATAACTTTTAATTTAACCCAATTTATTCCAACTATCATTTCATATGTGTCACTAATGTTAACATTTCCTAATGAGATACTTTGTGTTCTCTGTTTCATTTTGAAGTCATTTTGTTCTCAGAGTGTGTCTCAGTTCAGCCTACTCACGTCTAGTCACATTCGGTTGCTTGGTAGCTGCGTGTAGCTAGTGGCTTCTTCCTGGGTAGCAGGGGTCCTAGACAGGACTCATGGCCCTAGTTCAGAGCTCTTTCCACTGCATCATACTTAAAACGTATACATTTTTATGAAGTTTATATGCAAGTGGTCACAATAGGACTGTGGACTTTTATTTTATTTTAATTTTTTAAATGATTTCTTTATTTGAGAGAGAGACACACACACACAGACAGAGAACCTAAGTTTGCAGGGAGGGGTAGTGAGGAAGGGAGAGAAGCAGGCTCCGAGCTCAGCAGAGCTCGATCCCACAACTCCGAGATCTTGACCTGAGCTGAAACCATGAGTCGGTTGCTCAACTGACTGAGCCACCCAGGTGCCCCAAGCCTGTGGAATTTTAAAAGAAATATACTGGGATCTAAAATCAGTTTCACCACCTCAGCTGCTCACATTTAGCTAATTTTCTTAAACTCTGACTCAGAGTGGACGATCTATTTTCACTGGAGAGAGCGTGGTCATGTTGCTGAATTACAATTGCTGGTCTGTGGGACATTATTTGAGGTCATGATTGCCACAGAGTTTTAGAGTGTTGAGGCTGCTGTCACAAAAATTCTAAAGACTGGGTGGCTTCAACAGCAAACATTTTTCACATTTCTGGAGGGTGGGAAGTCCAAGATCAGGCATCAGCAGAATTGGTGTCTGGGGAGGACCTGCTTCCTTGTTCATAGACACTCATTTTGCCAGACAGAGTTACTCTCTGGGGCCTCTTTTTTTTTTTTTAAGATTTTATTTATTTATTTGACAGACAGAGATCACAAGTAGGCAGAGACACAGGCAGAGGAAGAGGGAGAAGCAGGTTCTGCATTGAGTAGAGAGCCTGATGCAGGGCTTGATCCCAGGACCCTGGGATCATGACCTGAGCCGAAGGCAGAGGCTTTAGCCCACTGAGCCACCCAGGCGCCCCTGGGGCCTCTTTTATAAGGGCATTAATCCCCTTCATGAGGGCTCCATTCGCATGACCTAATCACCAAATACTATAACATTGGGTAACAGGTTTCAGTGTATGAATTTCAGGGGAAAACAAACATTCAGTCTGTAGCACATGGTATGCACAGAAATCTAGACTCTATGGTCCCTGTCACAGGAAGTGTTAAGTTGCAAATTACAAATAAATGGCTTTTGAAGAACCTACATAAATTATAATTAATTTAGCTTAGGTCACATGGTTAAAGAAGACAGAAGGGAACAATGGTTAAAATATGTTGGATGACAGAATCAGGAGGTGAAAACATTTGTCAAGCTGTTCCCTTTTGGATAGAGGAGGTATGTGCCAAAGTGAAATATAAGAGAAATTCACTTATTTAATAGCAACTGTTGTGTATAGGCTCTGTGTTTAGGCCATGGGGACAAAGGTGAGCATGATCCAATCTTAGCATTTCAGGGTTTTGGAGTTTAGTGGTACATGTTCGATCTAGAAACATCTAGATGGGTTGCCATGTTAAAACTGTGGTGGATGTAAGTATAGCCTCAAAGGAGGGACTGTTTAACTCTTTTTAGGGGGAGGTGGAGTGAGAACAGGTTATGCTGAATCTTGAAAGTTGAGTCGAAGTTTACGTGTCTTGAGATAAGATGCACAGAGTAGCTATAAAAGAATCGACCAGACAGAAGGAACTGTGAGCAAAGGTGTAGAAGGATAAAATATCAGGGTTTGGCAGTTTAGTATGATTGGAATATAAGGAAATGGGAGAAGTGTCAGTGGGGAGGGGATCATTGGGGAGGTAGTGAATGGCAGAAGGTCAGAACAGTGTGTCAGGGAAGGGGCCTGAAGGGGTAGTGTGGAGGGTGGAGTGAAGAGCGCACGCTCTCCCTCTCTCTCTCTTTAAAAAAAAAAAAAATTAGCAACTTCAAACAACAAGCATTTATTGTCTCAGTTTCTGAGGGTCAGGGACCTGGGAACAGCTTAGTTGGTCTCATGAGGTCATGGTCAAGATGTTAGCTAGGATTGCACACTGTCTGCTTTGGGCTGGACTGGCAGTTCCACCACCATGCTCTCTCACCTGGCAGTTGGCTTTAGTTTCTTGCCACATGGGCCTCTCTATGGGATTGTGCAGTCATGGCATCTGGCTTCCCCCAAGAGAGATTCGAGAGGGAGGCCAAGCAGGAAGCCTCAGTGCCTTTTATCACCTTGTCTCTAGGCCGCTCACACTTCTTTATCCTGCTCACTAGAGACAAGCCAGCAAGTCACCAAGTCCAGCCCACATTCAGCCAGAGGAGAATTAGGCTCCACAACTTGAAGGGATGGGTTTCAAGGAATTTGAGGACTTGGTTTTAAGGCCACTACAAGACATCTTAGAGAGGACATGACAACGGTCTTCACGTATTTGGAGAGCATTGTGAGAGGTCAGAGGCAGCCAAGGAGGTAAATGGAATGGTGGAAACACAGAACAGGCACCTGGGGTTGGGAAGCCCATGTCATTGAAAGCAGCTGGCTGGCAGGGGTAGGATGATGATTTCCTGGGGTGTTGTGGAGGGTTCTGGCATTGGATGGGGCTTGGACTAGATCAGAGGTCATCCAGCTAGAACCATTGGTAAATGAAATTTTGTTGGAACACAGCCATGCCCCTTCATTCATGTATTATCTGTGGCTGCTTTTATGTTATTACGGCAGAGCAGAGACTATGACACAAACTGTATGGCCTGCAGAGTCTAAAATAGTTACTATCTGGTCTTTATAGAAGACATTTGCCAACCCCTGGACTGGATGACCTTGAAGGTCCCTTGCAGCCCTGAGACACATTGTGATATGTTTATTTTTAAAAGATGATCTTTAAAAGATGTATTAGGGATACAATAGAAGGGTTTAGGAATGGGAATGTTGGAGGTTGGGGACTCTAAACCAGTCAGACATGTAATGAGGGCCATGCTGCATTGTATCAGGGCATAAGTATGTAACATTTTGCAGATGGGTGATTCTAAGATCTCAGTCCTTTTCCTTCTTTCCTTCTTTCAACAGCTCCTGAGAGAGAAGGTTGTTTGCATTGCTGCTGGACTGAGGCATGCTTTAGCTGCTACAGGTGATCATTTTGCTTTATTTTCAAAATAGGTTCATAATAAGGAGAAACAGAGCTTTAGAGGAAATAAACTTTCAGGGTGTCCCGCTGTGCTGTATTTCTGATTAAAAGGGGACGTAAGACCAAAGTCATGTGGGAAACCTTTAGCAGGTTGGGAGGAAGGCAGTGAGGTTTCCCATCTCCTTATTATGTTCTAGGCACGGTGCTAGATTCTCTTGATTTAATCCATACCTTATTTAATCCTTACAACCTCGCCGTGGTGTGAGTTCCATTTTTACATGTGAAGACACTGAGGCCCAGAGAGATTCGAGGGCTTGTGTAAGGTTGCGCAGGGGATAAGGTGGTCCGAGGTAGAGCTGGAACGGAGTCTGGAATGTTCTCGTTTCCAAGGCCCACAGTCTTTGCTGTGAACTGCACTGCGTTCCTAGCGGGTTTTAATGTTTATTAATGTCAAAGCTTCCAATGAACTTGCCTCCTGTCCAGTGAAAGGGTGGTGATGGACCTCGGGTTGACAGTGTGCGTGAGGGTGACAGTGGCAAGTGGAGAGAGGTGGTGGCCTGCAGAAGAGCAGTGAGCCTTTCTTCTCTCCCTGGGTCGTTTCTCTGCTCCCGGTCATGGCAGGGGAGGTTGGAGGGGGCGAGGAAGGGTCTGGTGCAGCTCGGTACTGATGCTCGCCTGGGGCTAGACGTTGCTCCTGTAGGAAATAAATTTTGAGATAATTGCAGATTCACATGCAGTTGCAAGAAATGAAATAGATCTCACGCACTCTCTTCTCAGCTTCTCCCCACGGTGACGTTTTGTGAAAGTGTAGCTCAGTACAGCTGGTCTCGCTAGCATCCATGTACAAACAGTTCCAGCGCCATAACCACCGGCCTGTGGTCCTTTCCTTGCACCCACATTTACACACCCTTGTCTATACCTTTTATACATTCCCTTCCCACTGACCCCCACCCCATCATCGCTCCTTCTGTTCTCCAACGGTAATGTCATTTCAAGAACGTTACATAATGGAATCATACAGTATTGTACAGTAATGGTATCACACAGTATGTAGCCTTTTGGGGTTGACTGTTTTTGCTCAGCAGGATTCCCTGGAGAGTCATCCAAAGTGTGTGTATCAGTAATTGGTTCCTATTTATTGCTGGGTAGTAGTATTCCCCGGTATAGACGTACCACTGAATTAGTCATCTCAGGCCACCACAATGAAATATCACAGACGGGTGGCTTAAACAATTTTCTTATGGTTACAGAAGCTAGAAGCCCCAGATCAAGATGCCAGCAGGGTTGCTCTCTGGTGAGGCCTCTCTTCCTGACTGTGTAGCTGGCTGCCTTCTTGCTGTGTCCTTATAGGGCCTTTGCTCTGTGCGCTCATGGAGAGGGGGAGACATCTGGTGTCTCTTCTTTTTCTTTTTCTTTTTTAAAGATTTTATTTGTTTATTTGACAGAGAGGGATCACAAGTAGGCAGAGAGGCAGGCAGAGTTGGGGGGAAGCAGGCTCCCTGCTGAGCCAAGAGCCCAATGTGGGGCTCGATCCCAGGACCTTGAGATCATGAACCACGTCAAAGGCAGAGGCTTAACCCACTTACCCACCCAGGCACCCCTCTTCTTTTTATAAGGACACCAGTTCTGTCAGATGAGCGCCTCACTCTTACGACCCATTTAACCTTATTAGCTCCTTACAGGCTTCTCTCCAAATACAGTCACACCGGAGTTCAAAGCCTCAACATAGGAATTTTGGGGGGCACAGTTCAGCCCACAGCAATGCAGTTTGTTTAACTAGTCACCCATCAAGGGACATCTCATTGTTTCCAGGTTTTGACTATTAAGAATAAAACTATAAACATTTATGGACAAGTTTTTATGTGAACTTAACTTTTCATTTCTCTGGGATAAATGCCCAGGAGAGTGATTGCTGAGTTCTATGATAGTGATTACATTTTTATAAGCTGTTTCTCCTTTTAGAAAATTAGCAGGACTGGAAGGTTGCCTATTATTGGTTTAATTCCCCCTTTCCTACCAACTTTCTGTAATTGCTAGTCTTATGTATACATTTCTGTCCAGTTACAAAGCTGCACAGTTTCCATTACGTATTTGATGGACTTAATTGTAAGTCCTCCTCTCTCCCATTTAATCTGTAGATAATTCTGCAGGCATCTCTAAAAGATAAGAACTCTTTCTGAAACCGTTACCAGAACACCATCATCATACCTATGAAAAACTAACAATAAATCTACAATTTGATCATCAAGTATTCAGGGTGTAAATTTTCTTAGCTATCCCCAAAATATTTTTAATTGTTTGTTTGAGTCAGGATCTGAATGATGTCTGTGCTGCAAGTGGTGGATATGAATATTGTGTCTCTTCTTTTAAAAATATTTATTTATTCCTTGTAATTTTTTTTTTTTAAGATTTTATTTATTTATTTGACAGAGATCACAAGTAGGCAGAGAGGCAGGCAGAGAGAGAGAGGAGGAAGCAGGCTCCTTGCGGAGTAGAGAGCCTGATGTGGGGCTCAATCCCAGGACCCTGGGATCACGACCTGAGCCGAAGGCAGAGGCTTTAACCCACTGAGCCACCCAGGTGCCCCATTCCTTGTAATTTTTTAATTGTGATAAAATGCACACGATGAAATTTACCATCCTAACCTTTTTTTTTTTTTTTTAAGATTTTATTTACTTATTTGACAGAGAGAGATCACAAGTAGACAGAGAGGCAGGCAGAGAGAGAGGGGGAAGCAGGCTCCCTGCTGAGCAAGGAGACTGATGCGGGACTCCATCTCAGGACCCTGAGATCATGACCTGAGCTGATCCTAAGCATTTTTAAGTGTACAGTACGTTCATGTTGTTGTGCAACGATTACCACCATCCATCTCCAGAACTCTTTTCATCTCCTGGAACCAAAGACAGTAATAACTGCCCCCGCCCCCAGCCCCGGGCGACTACCATTCTACTTTTTGACTCTGATTTTGACCAGTCACACCAGTACCTCCTGTGAGTGGAACTGTACAGTATTTGTCCTTTTGTGGCTTATTTCACTTAGCATAGTGTCCTCAAGGTCTGTCCATGTTGTAGTGTGGTCCCTGTTTAAGGCTGACGACTATTCTATTGTGTGGACAGACCACATTTTGCGTATCTGTTCACCCATTGATGAACCCTTGGGTTGCCTCCATGTGTCAGATATTGGGAAAGGCTGCCCTGAGCATGGGTGTCCAAATGGCACTCCCAGGTCTTGCTTTCAGTTCTGTAGGATACATACCCCGAAGCAGAATTGTTGGATGGTGTAGTAACTCTGTTTTTCACTTTTTGAGGAACTGCCCTGCTGTTTTCCACAATGGCCATACCATTTACATTTCTGCCGGTAGTGCATAAGGGTTCCAGATAACTCTGCATCCTTGCCAACATTTGTTATTTTCTGTTTTTTTTTTTTTTCCTTTTTTTAATAGTAGTCATCCTAATGAGTGTGAAGTGGTATCTCATTGCGGCTTGGTTTTGCATTTTTCTAATAATTAGTGACGTTGAGCCTCTTTCACATGTGCTTTTGGGCCATCTGTGTGTTTTCTTTAGAGAAACGTCTCTTCAAGTCCTTTTTGTTCAGTTTTGAGTCAGTTTTTTTTTGAGTTGTTGAGTTTTAGTTCTCTATATATTTGGAATATTAATCCATTATCAGATATCACAAGATTCTTTTAATCTATACATTTTTTTCCTCCCCTTTTCTCCCCCTTGCAATTTATTTGTGGAAGAGATGGTAAGTTATGTTTTATTTCAGCACTGTGTTTTGCTAATCGTCATCACTTATATTTCACAAAGTGGGCTGGTCTGTTTACAGTCTAAAGGACTGTGGGTTACAGCATTCTTCCAGAGGAGTGACTGTAGATTAAATATATGAAGTGTCACCTACGCATTTGTGTGATGTTCAGAACATGGGCACATGACCTAGATTCAGTGGATAGGGAAATAAAAGTCCATTCCCTTAAAGGAGTGGCTATTAAACTATCTTGCAATCATAAGTATATATTTATTTGGTAACTAGGAATCAATGCATTTATCTTGGTATAGTAGAAAAGACACTGCATTAGATGTTAGGAGAGCTGAGTCCTTGTATTTTCTCTGCTACTAGCACCCTGTATGCCTTGGGCAGAGCGCATCGTGTCTTCAAGCCCTCAGTTTGCTTGTCTACTAAATATGAGCAGTGGATTTGATAATCTTCAAGGTTCTTTCCTGCTGGGTCTGGAGTTTGAGTTGTCCTTCCAGGTTAGTCATGAACAAGGGGTCATTTCAGTAATTTGACTATGGAAGAGTGTCCTGGAACTTTTTGGAAGGAGTTTTAATATGTGGGAATTTTCTTTGATGGTCTTAGAGTGCCCTGATGATTGGGCTTGTGATTGGCTTGGTGGTAACCAAGTCATAGGGCCGCTGGAAGCACTATGCTTCTCCATAGCAGGCGTGTTAACTGAGAACGCATTGAAAATCCCCTGCAGCATGGGGCTCCAAGAGCGATATGGTCTTTTTTTAAAAAATTAACTAATTAACTAATTAATTAATTAATTTGACACAGAGAGAGAGAGATCACAAGTAGGCAGAGAGGCAGGCAGAGAGAGAGGGGGAAGCAGGCTCCCTGCTGAGTAGAGAGCCCAATGGGGGGCTCGATCCTAGGACCCTGGGATCATGACCTGAGCTGAAGGCAGAGGCTTTAGCCCACTGAGCCACCCAGGCACCCCAAGAGCGATCCGGTCTTAATCCTAATAAACATTTTCTCATTTTCCTCTTCTGCTTCATCGGGAAGCGAGTGGCGTCGTGTTCCAGTGGGGGACTGGTTTGGCATCATCTGGACGGCGGTTGTGCCCTGGGCAGACTCTCCCACCATTTTTGGCAGCAAGGGAACCCAGCAGAGTGACAGGTAAGGCCCTTATTTCTTGAGTCCTATATTTATTCTTTATCAAGAAATAGTGACATATGCATGCAGAAAATGGGTAAATGGAGTTTACTCTTTATACTGCTTTTGCTGTTTTCTTAGTTCCTCTGTCTTCAGTCTCTGTGTTAGTCGATGTGTTAGTCTTGTTAGAATTTTTGTGGACCCAGTAAAAGGACCCCTCCTCGCTGTCAGAGGGGGAGGCCGTTGAGAGATAGATGAAGGTCAGGTAAGTGGAGATCAGAATGGTAGCTCTGGAACTGTTAAAAGTTAGGTTGGGAGATGTGACTTAGGTGTTTGGAGATAATGTGTAGCGACAGTGAGCCTCTAGATTCTGAATCCCGGGTTGGATTTACTCAGCAGGTATGGTAGCTACTGCATAGGGTCAGCTCAGCTAAGCTCCCTCATGGCTGGGAGCACACGACGGGGCACCCCCTCTGCAGGCAGGCACATCCCAAAGGGAGAACCTGGAGGGACTGCACCTTACAAGCCCAGGTCCTTCTCCCAAAAGGAGAGCAGGATGAGCGAGGATATAGACTAAGGGGCCTAGAGTGTTCTGTAGGGAAGTCTCTTTACATGGGCACATGAGGAGTGGATAGTGATCATTCTGCCCATGGGTCTGGTCTGTCTTTGATGGTCATTTAGCCTGGAGGGCTTTCTCTTCTGCTCCCCCACCCTTTTTAAAAAGATTTACTTATTTATTTATTTACTTATTTGACAGAGAGAGAGAGAGAGAGAGAGCGCACAAGTAGGCAGAGCAGGAGGCAGAGGGAGAGGGAGACACAGGCTCTCCACTGAGCAGGGAGCCTGACTGGGGCTTGATCCCAGGACCCTGGGATCATGACCTGAGCCGAAGGCAGCCGCTTAACCGACCGAGCCATCCAGGCACTTCTCTTTTCTGCTTTTCACTCTGGGGCTCAGTCTCTTTTAGCTCCTGTCCCTGCCCGCCTCTCCCTCTGCTGTACACTCTCACCATGGGCCCCCGTCTCTCTCTCTGCATAACACTGTGTCTGCATCTCCTCTTTTTCCTCTCTTCCTCTCTTGTTCTCTGTGTGCCCCAGTCTCCTGAGGGTTGGCTGTAGGAAGAACCCACATAGTAAACCTCTGCCCTCCTCCAGGTGAGAACACAGGAGGAATTTTTGCAGGTGGGATAGGAATCGGGGAAATAAGGGAAGGGAAAGCCACAGTGGGAGTGCTGCACAGGTGTTGGGGTGGTTCTGATTTTCCTAAGTCCTGGAGGCTCTCCCATTCAGCTGGGGTGAGGGTGGCACCCTGAAGCCAGGGGTAGAGTTGGGGAGGGGACTGGTGGTGAAGCAGAGCGGGTATTGGATGCTGGATAGGCATTCCACTGCACATGACCTTGAACACATTCATAAACTCATAATTCCCAAACGCTTTTTTCCTGCCTCATCTAGGTATTCACTGCTCCCTGAGCATTTCCTGCTTTCTTATTCCTCTGTGTCTGTGGGCAAACTGTCAGCCCTGCCTGAAATGTCTTCCTTCCCATTCCTTCTGGTAATCTTTAGTCTCTCCTGATAATTTTTCAAGTCCTAACTCAGATACAGCTTTCTCGGTGAAGAGTCTTCTCTTTTATAACTTCATTGCATTTTCCCCGTGTGTGTGGAGGGCACGATGTACTGCGTTATTAGGAATTGCTTACGTGTTTTCCAACATGCCAAAGACTGAGCTTCTTAAGGGTAGGAACTGTCCATTTCAGCACAGGTCCTATATATGGAAGAAATCACAAATGCTTTGATTTGATTTAAATGATCTGTTTGGGTCTCTTTGGGGACGCAGCTTAGATTTTGAGTGATTGGTGGAGTTTCCCGATGAGACCTTGGAATAGATCATGAGCTTCCCGCTCTCTCTTTCCCCTTTTTGTTCGCCCATCATTACCTCCTCATCGCTGATCCTGGAGCTGCAGCCCTGGACATCCTCTCCTTGCCAGGTCACGAAGCCCTGTGTTCCCTCTCTGGTGAATGTGCTAGAAACATCTCCTTTGTCCCTTTCTCATTCCACAAGGTACTCAAAGGGGTGAGGGGCATTTTACTAAGATACTAGTTAATTAAACAGAAGTGTCAGATAAGAGTTACAGAATAAGAGTGCCTGTCTCCACACGCTAGACCCAGGGACCACGGTTTCTAGCAGAGCTGATTGAGATTATAACCGGTCAGTGAAGGCAGTGTAATTAAGGGAGTAAAAGGGCTAGATTTGGGGATGGAAGGCTGGTTCAGATTCTTAGTTCTGTCTTTACGTTCTTTAGAGTCCTGAGTTTGCCTGCTCACGTATGAGATGGCAGCTGAATGGGTGAGATGTCCTTGCTTCTAGGCCCTTGCATGGACAGAGCTAAGAGATAGATGTGTCCACACATATATTTACACATATGTACACCCATGTCTGTTTATCTCGAAACCATGAGCTTATGGCCATTTCTGCAATTACAGTCCACTATGACACAGGCGATTCTAGCCTTTCATGTCTTTGTGTCTGTACCTTTCTTCTCCTCTCTGCTGGTGAGAAATCGGGCTCCTTCATTTTCAGTGTATTTACTTACTTGTTCAATCTCTCGGTATGGAAACAGTGTCCCCACCACATCACCCATCTTCTTGGCCAGCGCTGCCTACTCAGACCTGTCGTCTCTGCTTCAAGTTTCTTTCAGGCCCAGTGGTACTGTCTGAGCCCCTTCTCTGATTGATTTGTTCTGTTATAAATGTGCTTTCAAACATTTTTTTGTTTTTTGGTTTTTTTTGTAGGCCTGGAGAATTCTAAAGTAACCTGTGTTCTTGCTGGCTCAGATCACTCAGCCTCGCTGACAGGTAGGGACCCGCTCTTCGAGTCTAACACGCCGTTTGGAGTTCTGCACATTTCCACCTTGAATGGTGGATGTTGGGAAACAGAGGGAGGAGCGTAGACTTGGAGTCAGAATTCGGCTGCCTTCCCTGGTCTGATTTAGGAAGTCGCTTTACCTTCCAAGACCATTGCCTTCTCTACCAAATTCTCTGTGGGCAGTTTTGAGAAGTAAAGGTGAAAATACAGGTAAGGCGTCCACAGGAAGGAAACACAGGCTCGCTTCCTTTCCTCTCAGCTGTGTGGTAGGGACAAGAATATCCTCTTCTCAGGGTTGCTGTGATTGCCAAGTCACACAGCCAGCACTTAGGCATTAGAGCCCATTGTTGTCGTATCCCCTGGAGCCATTTGGTGTCTAACACAGCTCTCTGTTCCCTTTAGCTGTTTGCTCTCCGACTAACCTGTCTTCCAGTGCATTTATCTACCTCTCTGCTCTGTCTGTATTCATCTTCTCTTTATCTGTTTATCTCGATTTTTATTTTCCTTTCATCTTCACATCTTCCTATCTAATCTGTGTCTGTATGTCTTTCTAAATTGAGTTTGCACATATTTCTCTAAACTATTTTGTATTTTTATGCATTTCTGCAATCTGTTCCATCTCTTTGATCCCTCCACCTCTCTGTCTAATCTTTTTCTCTCGCACACTGTACCCCTCTTCTTGGTTATGCATCCTTCCATCATTCCACACACCCCGCCAATACAGTACAGACTTTCCATTGACAAAGCAGCGCCAAGAGTGCCCTGATCCCTACCGGTAGACTGAGACGAGAGCTCCGAGAGATTTATTTTGGTAAGGCCAGAGCTGAAGGCAGGACCTTTTTTGAGCAAAGGGGAATGACTTTCATACATAGTGTTTTGAGTGTTTTATGTGGAAATTAGGGTGTATGTGTACATAGGTACACATCACAGATAATTAATGGTGACGTGCGTTCTTCAACGTCAAATGTGTAATACAGTCCAACCGAGAAGCTGCTACTGTTTCCAGATTACAAAGCCATGATGTGAGAGTTTAAACACATTACAAATTCTGAACTACCAATAATTTGTTATTTAACAAATTCAGACAACCAGCCAATAAAAGAAATGCCTACTTTTAGCCTATGTTTCATATTAGGTAGACTTACATGTATGTTAAAAGGGTTGAGTTGAAGTGAATGGCCCTTGGGCATTTGGTCCCCTGTCTCCTTTTGTAGAGGAAGGGCTGGAGGCCCCAGGGTGAGAAGTGACTAGTCTGTGCCCCATGGTCAGTGACGGTTGAGGAAGGCATTCTTTTCTGAGACTAAGAGTATCATAAGAGATATTTCTACCTATCCTAATAGAGATATTTCTCTGCTATCCTAATCAGTTTGAAATGGCCAGCATTATATAAACGTAGAGATTTTCTCATTGCTTACTAGCACTTTCTTCAAAAATCTTAAAATTAGTGAAGTTATTTATTATTTCATATATGGAATACTTTTATGGTGTTTTTAAAACATAGATGTAGAATTTTTGTTTTACTGAGATATAATTCATCTATAAAATTCACCCCTTTACAGTGTATAAAGTTTAGTGATTTTTAAAGTATATTCACAAAGGAAATTGGTTTTTTATATTTTAAAAGTGAGTTAAAAATTGTGAAGGTTCATATCCCTCCTTCCTGTTGAAGCTGTTACCCATTGGATTTTGTTCATTGCTCTTTAGACCTTCTCTCTGGAGTCGTGGTAGGTTATATAACTCTTTGGCATTGCAGCAGAACGTAATTGTGCCTGCTGGTGCAACAGTGTAATGATCCGCATGTGGAAGGCAGTTTGTCTTTGCAAAAAGAAGGTTTAGACTTTCTAAGATAAATGAAGGCTTATTACAGACACGGACTCGCTGTCAGTGGCAGCTTGATAGCTAACCAGTCCATTAAACAGGCTGAGACTTTGCTGAGGGACTTCTCTGCCCTCTTGTAAGGGATCTTCCTACTTTGTATAGTCCGGTGAAGTCCAGGGAGGTTGCCCTCTCTCAGGGCATGAAGTACATCAAATTCACATCATTGAACTGCAGAATGTCAGTCCTGCAAGGTCAACTGAGTGACAGAATGACTCTACTGACTTACACTCCCACATCTTAGACCTGATGAAACAGGCACAGAATGTGAAATGTGAGAGCCGGTGTGGAAGGGCGACGGAGTAGCAGCTCTTGGACTGGAACCCCGAATCTTGGTCTGATGTCCTTAATGATACTATTTGGCTCTATACCAGACTGCCCTATGGCAAGCAATGCTGGAAGGCTTTTTTGGGAGGTCACGAAATGCTGTTGGAAGCAGAGGACTTGGCTTTCTGCTAACCGTGCTATCTTGAGAGTCATTTAAATCTCCAAGCCTTGATTGCTTTAGCTTCTAGAAGAATGCTCTCTAGTAGAAATATAATGTGAGCCACATTTCAAAAAGTAAAAAGATAAATTAATTTTAGTAATATATTTTATTTAACCCAATATACCCACAATATTATTTCAACGAGTAATCAATATGAAGACTATTAAGGAGATATGTGTTTTTTGTTTTAGGGTTTTTTGTTTGTTTGTTTGTTTTGTGCTAAGTCTGCAATCTGTTGTGCTTTTTTTTTTTCCCTAATATTTTATTTATTTATTTGACAGAGAGATAGAGAGCACAAGCAGAGCGGCAGGCAGAGGGAGAGAGAGAAGCAGGCTCTCTGCTGAGCAGGGAGCCCAATGCAGGGCTCGATCCCAGGACCCTGGGATCATGACCTGAGCCAAAGGCAGCCTCTTAACCCACTGAGCCACCCAGGCGCCCCTGTTGTGCTTTTTTTGACAACACATCTCAGTTTGGACGGGCCATATTTCAAGTGTTTAGGAGCCATGTGTGTGTGCCATGTGCTTCCAGTACAGTGTAGAAATGTGGAATGTTAGGGTTAGTTGGAAAAATCTTAGAGATCATTTGAGGAGTCACAAACTATAGGTTCATGGGCTGAATTGTGTAGCTCACAGATCCATCTGGTCTGGCCTCCGGTTAAAAATGTTTTTGAATGTACATGCCTTTTAGAGAAGCGTGCGCTCTATGGCTTGCTGCTGTGGCCTACCGGTCTCTCTTGTGGCCTGTGTCATCTGTTATACGGTCTGCCCTTCTAGGCCATGTGCCCTCCCCTCTGGTTTTCAGCTGGTGAAACTAAGGCTTTGAAAGTGATTTGTCCAAGGTCAGTAGCTGGTTAGGAGGTCTAGGAATAGAAGCCAGAGTCACTTGACTCTGAATTTGCTTTCTTTCTGTTAATTCCCAATGTCAGTCTGTGGTGTTCCTGCTTAAACCTCAGGACCACCGTGAGGTTCAAGTGAGCGACAGTGCTGTGTGTGTGGGTGGGAGGTAGCTGCATTGTGTTTTCTGCTGGACAGGGCATCTTGTGAGCTAGTCTTAGGTCTGAAAAGTTTAAGTTTAAATAATATATCTTTTAACCTGTTACTTTAAAAAGTTAACATATATTTTTCCTAACCAAGGGCAATGTAAACATATATTTTATGAAAAATGGAGAAACATGTTTTTCTTTTGGTAGATGTTCTATGAATATTTGTTGAATGAATTAATGAAAAAATAAACTTACACATTCCTATTCCTTGACAAACTATACTAAGAACATTTGGCCTTGTTTCCTATTTATAGAATTAACAGCAATCTTGTATGTTAATATGCTATACATGACTTTCGTATCTTGCTTTGCCCTATTCAACGTCATAGCATGAGAATAATACAACTTCTCTTAACCATTTTTTTCCCCCAGATTTGTCTTATTTCCCGTCATTTTGAGCTAATTCTCCTTCACCTCTTTTGTTCCCCTTCTGTTTGTTTAAGATGCAGGAGAGCTGTATGTTTGGGGAAGCAACAAGCATGGGCAACTGGCTTCCTTGGCTGCTTTTCTTCCTATGCCCCAGAAAATAGAAGCACAGTGTTTTCAGAATGAAAAGGTCACTTCTGTCTGGAGTGGGTGGACACACCTGGTTGCTCAGACAGGTGAGAGAGCAGCAGAGAATTTGTGGTTGGTAAGAGCAGTGAGGTGGGGTGGGGGAAAGGCTTGGAGGATAGCTGTCTAGACAGCTATGAATGCTCAGGACTAAGCCGGTGGGTTTTTACTGTGAAATGCTCTATGGACTGGGATGGGGAGGTTCTGGGATCGGGTTCTTCAGTCAGCCAGACATGGAGCTTTTCCTCTCTGGATCAAATGTTTACACAAAAAGAGGCAAGTCTCAGTTAGATGGGCTCTTTCTGGCCCTACAAATCCTTGAGGTTTTGAGAAGTAACTATGGTAGCAAGCATTACCCAGAGGTTTGTTTGGGCTGCTGGGGAGTTTTTGCCTTGTCCTAGCTGAAGAGATGACTACTTGCCTTTCCACCTGAGTCTAAATTAAAGGCTTCTGAAACTTAAAGATTCGTATTTCAAGATTGAGGCAGGAGCATTATTTTGAATCATAATTGGCGTGATATTTTGATTCACATTTCCATTAACCCTAACAAACCACATACATTGATTCAGACATCCGATATATCCTGTCAGATGTCACCTTACGGTGGCATGCCATCCAGCTTCAGACATCTTTATCTTTTCTTGAGTATTTATTTCTCATCTTTCCCTCAGGGCTTGTCTCCTTTTGTGGTCTTCATATTGCTGATTTTGTTCTCTGGGTTTGTTTTTTTATGGCCTGTCTTCTTCCCCGCCTTCCCAGCACTTCCACTGACTTACATAGAGTTTCCCAGATAGGCCATTTGTAATTCTTAAGATCTATGCTCATGTCAGAGACCCCTGAAGCTCAGGGGTTCTCAGGAGTCCCCTTGCCTGCCCTTGCCTACTTATTAGATACACTTGGATCTCCAGACTCACAAGTACCGACCTAGTGACTGCTAGTTACTGCAGGGATGTCTGCTTTTTGTAGGTTTTCCCCTTCAGTTATCCCTGGCAGGTACGCCCCACTCACTACACACTGGAACACACAGACATACACTTGAGAGTCTTCATATCCATGAGGCTTTTCGTTGGTCTTTGAAAAGATTTTGTGGCCATTTTGGAACACAGGCCTTTATAACAAAGGTGTAAAATAAACTTTCCATATTGACCACTTCAGAGATGCTCTAAAGGGGAAAGTCATGACTTCCTCAAAGAGGTTCAGACTGCTAGAAGATTGGGACGGTCTACAAAAACTCTTCCTAAGGAGACTCATTGAGCACGGTAGTCATGTATTCGCAATTGTTAATATTTGCCTTTTACCTCTGACGATGAGCTCTGTGAGGGACAGTACCGTGTTAGTCTTGTTTGCTTCTGTCTCTTCCCTTTCTAGTTAGAAGAGAGTAAATATCTTCAGATACACATGAGTCAACGGAGATAGCTAGGATTTCTGACCTCTTTCCTTGGTCTCACTGGTTCATGAACAGAAGGCTTCAGTTTGTCTCAAAGCAAATCAGTTCTTATTGGGACCCTACTGAGCGATGTAGTCAGTGTTGGGGAAAAGACCTGGGCTGTGCCCTTGCTAGAACGCGTAGACAGGCCTGGGTCTAAGAAGGTAGACATGGAAGATTGTACCAGCCATCCATCCAGCCATCCATCCATCATACAAATGGTGAGGGTCTATTTATGTACTACACCTTGTACTAGATACAGATCCTGCTGTCAGGGAGCCCCCTGTTCACTGGGGGAGACCGACCTGCTACCCAGTTTTGGCACACCTGTGCAGCAGTAGAGCGAAGTACAACGTACAGAAGGGGCATAGAAGGGGGCAGGAGTATGAGCAGTTGGGTGCTACCAGGTGGGCGTATAATGGTTAGTCAGTCTGCAAAGAACTACCACACAGTCAGGTACACTTCTACCAAACGGCAGTGAGTTTTGTTGAGCCTTTCAGTAAACCCTCTAACTGCGTAGGTAGCTGATGAACAAGTGATGCAAGATGCTGCTTCTTGGGGTCTAGCCTTGTAGCCTCGGAACTGACACTGATTTCCACGTCTGGGCCAAAGCCCAGCCCTCGGTGTGTGAGCTTGGAACCCATAGCCCTGACGCTGTCTGAGTCACCCCAGTCGCTCTAGAGCTCAGCTTCCCATCACCACCTCCACTTGACAGCGAGATTTTTCGCTAATGTTTCAGCTGTTTAATTAACTTGTTAATTCAGACCTCTTGTTTATGTACTCTGTCACTTTTCCCTTTCTCCTTAGTCCAGATTGGTTGTAAGCTGGGGTGTCTCAGTGTCCTGGCTCTTGTACTGAATTTGGGGAAATGGGAGTCTCCCGCTACTTGATTCACTGATTTTGTGCTCCTTCTAGCAGCAGTGGAAGCTTTTGCCCTGGCCCAGAGTCATTGAGAAGAAACACCCAGGGTTTCCAGTTCAGTCAGACTCAGCGGCTCGTATTAATGGGAACAAGATTTGCTCACAGGGTCAGAAGCAGCTCATTAATGGAACAAGGAGTTATTTGGCTCTGGTTGTTTTTACCAGCTCCAGTGAGAAATTGCTCCTGGGACTTACCTGCAGGCCACATCAGCACAGAGGCTGCTCTCGGGCTCATTGTGGAAGGCGGTCATTGTGTGATATTGAGTAAATATCACTCTGGCCATCTGTCTCTCCAGTTAGGTGGGATGGGAAGGGGTGGATTAGGAGCAGAGAAAGAGGAGTGGACTCTGCTTGTCCCCTTCTGCACAGTCCTCGGCTAGCACTGTCAACCCCAGGCAATTTTATGCCCCAAGATTGTCTGCAATGTCTGGAGACATATTTGTTTCATTTTGTTTTAAGATTTTATTTATTTGTTTGACAGACAGAGATCACAAGTAGGCAGAGAGAGAGGGCAGGGGAAGCAGGCTCCCCGCTGAGCAGAGAGCACGATGCAGGGGTCGATCCCAGGACTCTGAGATCATGACCTGAGCCGGAAGCTTTTTGTAGGCGAAGGCAGAGGCTTAACCCACTGAGCCACCCAGGTGCCCCTGTAGACATATTTGGTTCTCACAACTGGGGGGTCACTACTGGCCCTTTGTTGGTAGACACCCCAGATGCTGCTAAACATCCTGCATTCCACAGGACAGTTCCCCCACCACAAAGAAATACTAGCCCCAAATCTGAGTCTTGGCACCATCGAGACATCCTAGATGGCCCGAGACTGCCCTCCATTCCCCAGTGGTGGGTGCTCGGCTAGTGCAGTTCACACGGTATCAACCTAACTTTACAGCTTCTCTGTATGGGAATCCGGGGTGCAGGCTCTGGCCTCCCCCTTCAGGAGTCTGGTGCCTGCCTGCAGTGTTTGCGATGGAAAAATACTTTTCTCTGTTAGTCAGAGTCACTTGGAAAGAGTCCAAGAGAACCTGTTCTAATCTGGGAAAGTTGGCAAGGATACCTGTGTCTCAGGCTGGAGGAGCTGCATTCTAGAAACCTTTCCTAAGCTGCTTAATGTCCCTGATCATTGTTCTCAGGAACTTCGTGGGACTCCTGGGTGACTTTACCCAGGCTCAGTGACCTGCAGCTGTCTCCTCCCAGAGTCCTGATTTCCTGGCCCAAGATGCGTTAGTGAGGTCTGGGAGCAGATCTGGGTGCCTTTCTAGCTTGACAACCTTGGTCCAGTCACTTGACCTGTCTTGGCCTCAACTTGCTCCTCTCTCAGGGAGGAGTTACAGCCTGCCTCCATTCTACACAGGGCTGCTGTGAGGGTTGAATGAGTGGATCTGTGTGAAGGAGCCCGTCTAACTGTCAAATGCTGTCCACACGTGATGGAGGGGTGCCTGCGGTTGGGATATGTGAGTATTCTAAGGCTTAAGTGATACTTCTAGAACTTCTGTGTTGACAGGATCTGCAGAGCTTGAGACATCCAGCTTTCCCCGAGGCCTTATGAGCAGGCCAGAGATACTCAGTGTCCAGCTCTGAGAGGGAGAGCTTCCTAAAGTCTTTCACTTACACGAAGGCTGGCAAGTGGCAGCTTTTTTCTTCTCACCAGCAGTTAGGAGGATCTTCATGGCCTTTGAGATAGCTTTCCTGGGAAGATCTCTGATCACCCTATCGCTCCTTCATGGTACACATCCCAGTTTGTAATTGTATACATCCGTGTGTGTTCTCATTTAACATCTACGCTGTCAATCCCGTGAAAGCAGCATCTGTTTTGCTCATGGCTGTGTCCCCAGCACCTGGCGTAGGCCTGGCACATAGTAGAGGGTCAGTAACGAAACTGTTGAATGAACGGATAAATGGCAAGGTACAGAGCAGCAGGGGCTTTGAAGTCAGACAGGCCTAGGTCTCTCCATCTCCGCTCTGCTGGCATCCTGACTGTGTGGCTGTGGGCAGCCCCAGCTCTCTCCACCCTTATTGCCACCACCATGGATCCCAGATTGGCCTCTGACCTCCTTGTCTTCCCACACTCACTCCCCAAATCACTCCCCCTAATTACCTGCCCCCCAAATCTGTTCTCCATACCTCAGTTGGAAGGTCTTTACAATCCCACCATGTCGCATTCCAGTGGCTTTCCAACGTTCTTATGATAAAAATGTACTCCTTCATGGTCCCACGAGGCCCCTTGTAATCTACCCTCTGCCTGCCATGCTGGCCCCGTTTCGTACCGTGCCGGCTCTTGCCTGTCCAGCCAATGTCCACTCTGGCCTTTACACGGTATGTTGACTGCGCTGTGTATTTCCTACCACATTTGCACCTCATGTTCCCTCGATTTGGCACACTTATCCCTGCACTCCTTCTTCATTTTGACTTAGTTACATCCTTTTTTTTTTTTTTTTTCCGGACCTCAGCTTAGTCATTGCCTCCCAGGGAGGCCTTCCCTTGACGCCCCTGACTAATCACTTTTCCCTTTTATCCGTCTCCTAGCACTACAGCTTCTCCTTTGTGCTGTTTTTTGTAGATTCTTTGACTAGCTTCCCCTCCCACTAGACAGGGAGCCTTATAAGGGCAGGAGCTACATTGCTTTCACTCAGTATTATATGCCCGGTGCTTGGCAAAGTACTTGGCAGATGGGAGGTTGGTGCTCAGTACACGTTGGACAAATGAATAAATGAGCTTATTTTCTCATTAGGGAAATGGGAGAATATTGCTGACCTTGCATGAGGATTAAGTGAGATAGATGATGTCTTAAAGCTTCCAGGATCCATGAGGACTGGGTTCATGTGTCGGTTCAGTACATGTTGGTGTCCCCTGCTCTTGGAAACTCTGGAGCTCTCTGGAGTTCCCATGCCCCATATCTTTTTCCAGCAGAAGTCTCCATGGGGCTGACTGGATGTCTCTGGACAGGTAATAGGTTGATTCAGAAGTCTCCTGGTGAGTGCAGAAAGATCAGTGCTTACAAATGCTAAGTGCTGGTGGCTGGTGATTTATTAGAATCTCAAGGGGAATGATTTACACAAGGTCCCGACCTTAGCATGGGGTTGGTCAGAGTGTCTAGAATCTCGTTGCTTTTGGCATACTGGAAGCTTTCCCTGAGCCACGCAGTATCCTGAATTAGTCTTGTGGTCTCACGATGGCTCTGGACTGAGAAAGTCAGCCCAAATACAGAGTTCTTGACATTCTTCAGTTTCTTCAGTGTCACCTAAGAAAGTCCCAGAATCTTGGAAGTTGGAGAATCAGAGATGGAAGAAGAGACTTCCTCACTTTGCAGCTGAAAAAATGAAAGAGGAGAAAGAGTGATTTATGGCAGCATTAAAGCCAGAAGTCCAGTTCTACTTTTCAGTAAAATTTTTTCCCCTCCCATCATAGTCCTTTTGGTTCCTGGTTATATCCTTTTATAGTTGAGATATGTTTTATTCTTTTGTATCTTTAAAGTGGGGAATTGCAGGCACATGTGGAAGGGACCAGCTCTTAGCCACTCTCCTTTCTTGTTTCAAGTGTCACTGACCCAGAGATATTTTATTGTATTTGATGTCTAAGCATTAGTGAAATTCAAGCCCAGGCATTGATTCACACTATTTTTTTTTTGAATTTATAAATATATCTAATGCTGATTTTTCTGTTTTGGGGCCAGGATCCTTTTTAGAATAGGGTGACAGTGTGTATTACTCCATCTTCTTTGGGACCAAATATCGTGAAACCTCAACCGAGCCCAGGGAGATTCTGACCTCATGGGCTCTATTTAAAGCAGATGCTTTGGAATTCATGATGTTTGTGCTTTAGAACTCTGAAAACCCAATGGTTGAAAGTCAAAGCGAGCCTAAAGGACTATTTTGAAATGAATAGCTTTGCTTATTCTAAAGTCATTCATTTTTATCCGAGCATCCTTAGAATATGAGGAATGGATGAGAACTTCAAGCTCATCTGGCTGGACTCTGTCACTTTAGAGATGGGGAAACTGAGGACTGACGGGGTGTGAGTGGAGGAGGTGGAGCAGAACTCAGGTGTCAAGTCTCTTTGTGCAGTGCTCTCTCCACCGTGTCTCAGCCTCTCCAGAGACGATGAGGAGATGTGGAGGACTTCACTAAGATAACCCAGGGACCCGAAGGAAGAGTAGTTTCTTCTGTACCAGAAGTTCTGCTTCAAGAGAACACTGATTCTTACCTCAAGTGTGTAGCCGTAGAATCCCTGAATGGATTTGTGTGTGCAGTAGAAAGTAGGAGATGGTGCCCAGGAGCAAGGGTCAGGACACCATTCCAGGACTCAGAAGCAACTGTGTGTCTGTTTGTAATCGTATCATAGCAGTCATAGCTCTCACAGACCACTTTTATCGCCATAAAGTGCTTTTGTGTCCATTTCCTCCTGTGAAGCTGGCAAGATGGGTGTTATCCTTGTGTCACAGACAAGTCCCTAATTGGGCAGCTGCATCGCCCTGGTTTACTAGACTGGCAGAACCAAAACTTGAACCCAGTCAAGCCTGCTGCTCTGATTGCAAGTGTGTATCTCAGAATGCTCTAGCTCATAACTGAACAACTTCTGCTCTTCAGAGAAGCCTCTTTCTCCAGTTTTTTTCCAGTGATTCTTCCAAGCAATAAGGAAGGAAGTTCTTAGTTATCCTTGATCGTTCCGTGGGATTTGCGGAACGCTGTATGTATATAGCACTGTGCTACAGGATACAGGGGAATAGAAAATCCGGAACTACTTGGATGAGCAAGTGAAATATTTAGTAGAAGAATAAAAAAGCATGTGGCAAAGAGTCAGAAGACTGGCCCAGACACTGAAGCCTCTAGGGTTTCAGGGGAAGGAGAGGTCCACGTGGGTGATGGTGGTCAAGGAAGGGTGTGAAATCCTTTGAGAAGGTCACCTTTGAGAAGTGGAGAGTTTGGGACTTGGTTCTTTTGCTTTCTTTTTGTCCTCTGGCAAGACACAAAACTCCCTGGTCCCTTTCTTCCCATCTGGCCAACAGAAGGTTGTGGACATAGTGATCTCTAGGGACCAATCCAGCTCTGGAATTCCCCCCTCTATTAAAATAAAACGGACCTAAGGAAATAATTACAGAAGTATTGGAAGATTAAGTATATCGCCACTCATTGCAGCCTAATTTATAGTGACAGCAAATGCATGGATATAAGAGGGATTGTAGGGGGATTCATTAAAATAAATTATATAACCATATGTTAAAATATATAGCAATTATATAGGATGTTGTAGAAGGATGTTTAATGACAGGAATATGCTCATGAGATAGTGAGTGAAAAGAATGGATTATAGTAAATTACTGCACTGTAATTTCCAACTTTTCTTTTAAAAGGATGTTTGAATAGGAAAGAAAAGAAGGAAACATACTAGAATTTTACCTCTGATTGGTGGAATTATGTGGGGCTTTTATTTTCTTTTTTACTTTTATGCTGAATAGTTTGTGGTCTGATTATATCTCCCATAAATGTTAAGGTTAATGAATAAAATTTCTTGCCCCTCCGTGCAGGGAACTAGCCCCTTTACCTCCCATCCTGGGTATGTGTCCTTGATACGTTTCTTCCACGGGCTTCATTTGGGAGGTCTCATGGAAGAAAGGCAAGAGACTGTAGAAGGAGGCAGGAATGCAGAGATCTATTTTTGGCTTAGTCATGAGTCAGCTTTGTGACCTCAGACAAGTCCCTTCTGAACATCCCCGAGCCTTGGTTTCCTCATCGGAAGACAGGAGTTGGAGGTCACAAAAAGTTCTTTGGGCTCCAAGATATACTTGCTCCTAAAGATGGAATTTCTCCACTGTCGTGGTGCTGGCTTAGGGCCTCATTGGTTCCTGGTGTCCTTGTTTTCTTTCCTGCTCCTCTGCACTGGGTGCCAGCTGACTTTTCCTGTTCCAAGTTCAAGGTGGGACTGAATGGAGTTTGTTGGTAGGACTTGGGGCCCGAGAGGCTGTAGTGACAGCATTACACCACTAGAGGGAAGCATTGTTTGATTGCTTTTCCTTTCCCACTGTCCCTTATCTGCTCTGCAGGTAAAAAATAGCCTGATTTGCCCTGATTGGGTTTCAAATTCTAGAATTTTAGAATGAAAAGGACTTTGAGTATCATCTAGTAGAACTCTCATTATATTGCAGATGTGAGTAACAGAGACCAGAAAAGGCAAGTGACCTATTTAAAGCCACGCAGTATATTTTCTTAGGGTCTGAACTAGAGTGTTTAGGAGAAGGCTGCAGACAGGGCCAAGAGTGTGGTCCATTGAGTCCACAAAGTGTGGACAGTTTCCACAGTTATGCAGGAATCTGAGAGCTCTGCCTGGATGCACCTTTACTGTGCTGCTCTGGTCAGGTGCTGAGAGGCCTGGAGATAGAGAAGCGAAGACCTAACTGTACCCTGAGGAGCTCGTGTCTGCTAGAAGAAGCGCATGCAGACACATGAGCCTCCCCCAGCACACCTTCCCCATCTTCTGATGGTGTGCCCTCCTGGGATCTGCACTGGGTGTTGACTTGGAGGCCGGCTTATGGGAGATCGGCAGGTGTCCTCAAGACTGATGCCCTCCAAGGTTAGGAGACAGACTCCCCGGGCACCTCCAGTTTGTAATTCCCAGGGCACTTCTGCCAGCAGTGCTCACATGTTCCCATGTCCTGTCTTGCCCCTTTCTCGAAGTTTGCAAGGAATCCTAACAGTTTGTTTCCCACCTTTGAAAGGCTTTGTTTCCTTGGTCCTGGGCTGACTTTATTTTTGGTTTGCAGGGTGCCCACCAGCCCTAAGCACTGTGGTAAAGTGGAACTGTTGGTGGTCTGGGAGCCAGGCAACTGTGCGACCTTGGGCAGTTCCTTCCTGTCTTTGGGCAGGGAGGTCTGTCTCTCAGCTGCAGTGATGTCGTCTCTGTTAGAGAGATGAAGGTCTGGCATTATTTTTGGTTTTCATGTTTGGCAATGAATGCCCATTGATCTGTGGTCCATGGAAGTGTGGTATGTGTCCAGCTGAAGCAGACGCAATATTTGTGCTTTGAAGCGGACTCTTTTGAATAAGGGGGTTGCTGGGGCGCCTGACCAAAGCCAAGTGCGGCAGGGCCTAGAGGGCCACCAGATGGCAGTAGTGGGCAAGCAGACAGCCTTGGGGTGAGATGAGTAGGGCCAGCCTCCAGAATCAGAGTTAGCAAGGTCAAAGCTGGAAGAACCCCTAGAGGTCATCCAGGCCCTCTTTTTATGGATGGGAGAACTCAGGCCCAAAGAAGGAAGAGGTTACCTAAGGTCTTGCTATGAGTTAATACCTGATTGTCTCCTTGCTCAGGAGAAGAACTGAGATCGTTTTGGCCCCTAGTTGGCTGTTCCCCAGGAGAGACAGCAGACAAGGGCCTGGGCCCTGGGCCAGTGAGCCAGAGGTGGGAAGGGAAGAGGGCAGCAGTTAAGTGTCCTGCCTTGTTCCTGGTGTCTTTGAGCGTCCGGTCCTAATGATTTTCACCCTTGAACCTGCAGTAAGTGCAACGCCTGGTATCTTTTCTGTTCGTGCTTGTCTTCCCAGCTCTCCTCTGGGCCAGGGCCCTCTCGTCAGGCTGTGCCATGATGGGGTCTTCCTCAAGGGTCATCTCACAGCCCCCACACCCAACAGATGGGTAGGTCCAGGGCCTTACGCTGCAATAGGTCATGAGTTAACACAGTAATTTCCAAGGGTGTCAGTGTAGGGCGGGGAGCCAATCTTTGCCAAGCACGTACCACGAGCTAGGTGCTCTGCCACGAGCTGCCACTTACATCCTCCTCCTACCTCTGTGAGATGAGCTTCCCTTCCATTCGTTCTGAGTGAGGAAACTAAGGCTCAGAGAGGCTGAGGGGCTTGTCCAAAGTAACACAACCAGTTAAGCAAAGCAGACCATTGAACCAGGCTCTGTTTGATGTCAGGGGTCACACTCATCTTATTGCATCATGCCACCTCCCCTCAAAGTGACCGTGCTGCAGATGTGGCAGGCGACTCTCGGGCTATGGGGCAGGGAGGAACACATACTGTTCTCTCTTTCTGGGAAGTAGGGGCATTATGGGGGCGCTGGGGAGGAGGCCTTAGAAACATGGAAGAGGAGGGCAGTCACAGGCAGGTTGGGTGGTGGCTGAGGGGACGCTGGGTACCTTTGCTCTCTGTGCCTGGGCTCCAGCCCTTCCCTGCACCAGGAGGGCGGGACCGTGGTCCCCACAAAGCTCTTGACACACTCAGGCGCCTTCTGCACACGGTCACCTCCCATAGAGGCCCTCCCTGTCCACCGCCACCCTCTCAGCACGCTCCTCTCCCTTCACGGCTTTATTTTTCACAACAGCAGTTCTTGCTGCCTGGAACCAGGGTATCTCTGCTTGTTTGTTTACTTGTCACATCTCCTCAGCAAATGTGAGCCTTGCCAGGTGAGGGTCTTGTTCTGTGTTACTCACCTTTGTGTCTCCCCGGGCCCAGAGGAGAGGCTCAGTGAGTGGTAACTGCACGGAATGGCTGCAGCTTCTGGACATGGCTGGGCCATTCCAGGGGCCTGGGCTCAGGAGACCTGGCCTGTGGCCCTGCCTTCTTCCCGCCTTCTCGGGGAGCCCAGGGCAGAGAGCCTCCGCTCCCTGGGGTGGACAGTGATGCCTGGTCGCTCACAGTGTTAGGGCCAGCCTTGCCCTGGATGTCTGCGAGGCCTTCCCTTTAGTCCTTGGTTTCAGTCACTGTGGACTCCAGCCACACTGCGAGCTCACCAGATGGTTCTGGGAAGGGTTTAGAGGACCCAGGCAGAGGGCTCGGTTTCCATTTAAGGAATCCTTCTCCTCTCTCCTGGTGGATTGATTTGTTCCAGGAGCTCTCTCAAAGTGAGCATTAAGTGACTGGCCTGTAATTTCACCATCATTTTTAGGGTCTTGACAGATGGCACTGCACTTGCCCTTCCTCGGGGGACCTTGCCTGTCTCACGGGAGCTCTCAATAATCATAGTGACAGCCAGTGCCTTGAAGTGCTCTCGGATGTGTGCCAAGACAAAAGTGGGCCATTTTGAGGAATCTTGGGTCCTCTTCTTAATCAGAGAGTGACTTTTTACTTCAGGAGGAAGCCTCATGTGGCCAAAAGACCTGAAGAGCCAGGTTCAAGCTCTGTTTGGCTGTTTTTTGGCTGTGTGATCTTAGGCAAGTCATTTAACCTCTCTGGGCCTGAATTTCCTCATCTGTTAAATGAGCCTCCTAATCTTTGATTTGTCTGCCTCGTGGGATATATGATGTCATTCACTTACTCACACATTCCTTCTTCACTCCTTCTCTCCGTTATTCGACAAGTATTTGTTGACTAGGCAGAGGTGAGGGGAGGGCACTCCAGGCAGAAGGAATACTGGAAATAAAGCTGTAGAAATGGGAGGTGCCCCTTGGCATAGTTTGCTTAGCTAGGGGCTGGAGAGAAGAGGAAGGGACTGGAATCATTCAAGTGTAACAGGCGTGGGTCCTTATTCAGGCCTTACGTGTGAGCTATGGAAGGGGCAGCTGGACGTTTCTGTTGGGGGGCGAGGGGGAGGGCGCGGTGGAGGAATAAGAATGATGAAGGAAAGGCCGTGCCTCAAGGTGGCTCTTACCTCACACTGGCCTTCTGCTTCAGGCCTCACGTCTGTGGCTGAGTTTTAGGTGCTTTGGCCCTATCCCCCATGAGCTGGGTGACCAGTGGAATGCATAAGACTGGTAGGGACTGGAGTTCTCTGGCTCATTGGTCTGCCTTCTGGGGAGATGTCCTAGGCCACGTGCAAGGTCACTTAGGAAGCCATCACGCTGCCATCAATACAAATTTCTCTGTGGCCTAAAGATGAGCAGCTTGGGGGCCTCTCCCACGCCTGCCCGAGGAGATGGAGGTGTGTGGGGAAGGGCTGCTCACCTCTATCAAAGACACACTGGGCCAGGTGTTTGCCAGGCCTTTACAGAATCATCTGTTTGCACAGAGTTTGCACAGAGTTCACATAGGAGGGACCTAAAGGGGACTTAGGAGAGGTGGGCCCCCCTCCCTAGTGGCTGAGCCATACTCTTCTCAGCGTGCAGCAAGGGAGGGCGGTTAGCAGGATGACTGGTCAGCTCAAGGCTGTGGGAAAAGCACTTTGTGGGCTGGGAATTGCTGTGTGCTCGGGCAGGGAGTCACAGAAGTACCGCTTCCCAGTGAAAGTATTTGGGACTTGCTTGGGTCCTTCCTGCTTGGGCTGATAGAAGGTTCCAGCCTTTGGTTTCTCCTCTCCTCACACTTTCCTCCAGCCAGCCCCAGAGTGAGTGGCTCCACTCACCCCTTCTCCCCCTGCTTTTTTGGGGAAGAGTATTAACCCTGTAGTACAACATTAACATCAAAATGAGCTTAATTTTTTTTTTCCCATTTTGGTAAAAACAGTAGTAAGTCACAGAATTTTAATGCTGGAAGGGACCATCTTCTCCTTATTTGAAATGTAGGAAAACAAGCCTGGGAGGACAGTTATATAGCTAACGGATGCAGAGCCAGGATTGGAACGCCGTGGGACCCTCACCTGGGACCTCTTCGCTGCCCCACATTGCCCCTCTGAAGGAGATTCCAAGTGCTTCGTCGCCTTTATGGAGGAAGAATCCAGCTTAATCAATTTCATTACACCAGCCCTTTATGTAACAGGGCTGTTTCCGGGTCCTGGCAGATGGTCCATAGTAACAGTGCTCTGCTGATTTGGTTGGAACTGATCCTATGAAATGAAAAATCCCGTGTAGCAGATGCCTTTCGCAGTCCCTGGCCATGGAAAAGTCAGCCTCTCCAGGGAAGGCACTGTAGCTTTGGCTCCTGCCCATGTCTGGCGTGGCTAGAGGTGAATCACCGGAGGGAGACTTAAACCGTGTCCGCTTTTCCCAGGAGGCCGCACTGGCGACTTAGAGTTTCTTGGCAGGTGGGGTGCTGGTAAAGGGTGTTTCTTCTGGTGCCTGAGGGACAGATGGAACAGGGAGCAGAGTGGGAGGGAGATGAGCAGATGTGGAAGGGAAGGAAGGACAGACTGTCCCACCATGGATCTGGCCTGGCGGACCTTCGCACTTAGGAGGCCATGCACTTCCAGATGAGCAACTTGAATGTAACTGCAGTGTTTGCCACACATACCAGCCTTGACCGTGGACTTGGACTTCAAGCCTCCCCCAACCCCTTTCACTGAAATTGCTGGCCCCCGGGTCTCCTGATTATCTTGCCTTTCCTGGTGGGTGCTTGATCATACGGGGTTCTCCTCAGTGGCCTCCTGTGGTGATGCACATTTCTGACACTGCTTGATGCAGGTGGCAAGTTTCCAAGCCATTGTGAAGTGGGCTTCACTTCCAAGGCCTCTCCTGACCTTGTCCTGTTGCTCAGTTCTTGCCCTTGATGGGTCCTCGTGTGTGGGGGTGGGAGAGTGCTTCCCTATTTGCGAATGCAGCCCTGTTAGGACACCTGTCACAAAGAGCCTGGGAGAGATTCCCAGGGGTGTGGTTGGAGGAAATTTGAGAGGCACCAGGCTAAGTCCTGTCCTAAGACATTCTCACTGGTTCAGCATGCACTGGCATCCTAGGATAGGCTCCTTCCCCTCCTTGCTCCTGACCCTGGTGAATTATGTGCCCCCTGAAAGAGTGGCAATAATCTTTGTCTCCCCTGTTTGAAGATGTGAATCTGGGCCTCATGAACTGAAAGCCAGTTTCTCTTTGGAGTGCGATTAGTATTTCTGGGGGGTTGTAGGATCTCTTGCGGCTTCTGAGCTGGAGCCCTTGCTTCTTCATAACAGCTCTAGCACCACGGTGAGCTTTGTGGGCCTTACGTCCCAGTTTGTGGTTTGGCTGTGGTCCTGCTCCTGCAGGGCCTCGGGGTTGTCTGCAGGGGGAGCTGTGTTCCTGCGGCCATGGGCTGGGACATCACTGTCCTGGAGCATTCCTCTCCCCAGGCTGGCGTGCTAGGGAACTGCGGCTTTCCTCGGCAAACCAGCCTCTCAGGTCTCATTCCCAGCTCCAGCCTCCAGCTTGGGCATTGTGAGTCATCATCAGCAGCAGAAAACGAGGCCTCGCCAACAGCTGGGTGCAGCGCCTGGCCTTTTTTCCCCCCTTCTTTTTTAGTAACTTCACAGAGATGGGAGCTGCTGCTGACCTTTTGTAATGAACAGTGACTGGAGGTGGAGTCCAGGGCGAGGGCGGCAGCTCTAGGTAGGGAGAAAAGGAACCCCGAGGAGATGGGGTAGGGATGTGTATCGTTCTGTCCGCCAGCCCTTGGGCCTCCCGAAAAGCCATCCCTGCGAGAAAGGCAGTGCCTCACCTGTGTCTCTTCTTCTCTGCCAAGGAGCCTAGAAAGCTTTAGCTGATGCAGCTAGCAGTGGGACCTGTGAGAGGCTGACAGGTACTTCTTTCCGAAGCTGTGGACAGGATGGAGTAGAAGTCAGGGTGACCTGGCTTAGAACCCTAACCCTAAGCCTAGTCTTGCTTTGCTTCTAACTTGCTATTTACCCCAGGTGAGTAAGTCACTTTCCTTACTGGGCCTCACTTTTCCCAGCCAGAAGTGAGTGGTTGGTTGGATTAGAGTGCTCTGAGGTCCTTCCTGCTGTGAGCGAGTCTGTCACGAATGTAAAGAATTTGAGCTTTGTTCCCATGACCATCTTGAACATCTGAAACCTGTAGCTTCTTCTCCAGATGAACAGTGCTCATGGCGTGAGGACTTAGGTATTATTCCTACCCTCTAAGAACATATAGGCTGTCTTCTTTTTTCCTTGCTCTAGGAGACAGTCCAGAGTCTGCTGGGAAGCAGGAAAATGGGATTCTGATTCTGGCTCTGCTAGAACATTTCGTGTGTCCTTGGGCAGATCACTCCTCTCCTTCAGCCTCCTTTTCATTTTCTGTAAAGTCAAGGGATTAGACTCGCTTCTTGGCTTCACCTCCACCCCCCCTTCCCCTGCCCCCATCTCTACTTGAGCCTCCTACCAGCTCTTCTGCAGGGCGTGATTTCTTAGCTGCAGAAGCCCTGGGGTATAGTTTCCTTTCTCGCTGGGAGGGAGAGAAGCAAGATTATTTTTTTAATTATGCATCTAAGATTAGGCAGCAATCTGCATTTTAAAATGTTATTAATAAGAGTCTAAAAGTGTGCGAAAAAACTCTGAAGTTTGAATGTGACGTGAGCTGGGAAACATCTGCAGGGTCCCCAGCCTCCCCCAGAGAGTTTTCTCCAGACACCAAGCAAGTCCTGGGGGTGACCATCAGCCTGGTGTGTGCCCAGATCCTTGGAGGAACAGGGAACCCAGGCATCCCACCAGAGCAGCCCCCTGAGAGCCGGGGCTCAACCAGGCATCCCACCAGAGCAGCCCCCTGAGAGCCAGGGCTCAAGGCCTTCCCTCTCCCAACGGCTCTCGCAGTCTGGCTTTAGACAAACAGCGATTGCTCATGATATTACTAGCACCTCCCTTGGAGTTTACAGACTATTCATGTTTGTCCCCCTTACTTCGCATCACAGTCCTGAGAGGTACATAGAGCAAATTTCATTGCCCCCTCAGCTGGCTGAGTTCTTGTAAAGATTCTTCCTTTAAGCAAGGTGGTGTGTAGCAGAGGAAGAGCCCCAGATGGGAAGTTGGGAGCTGAGTGCCTGTCCTAGGCCTCCAGTGCCCTCCCTAGCTCTGCCTGTCCCTTTTCCCTACTGTGTGTTCTCTATAGCACTCAGAGTCATTTGCCAGGGCATATGTTTTTTATGGTATTTGATCAGTTGCCTGTCTCCCCCCATCCTTCCCCACAACCCCACTTGAATATAAGCTCCACGAAGGAGGAGAGTTTTGTAGACCCTAGTACCTGGGAGAGCACCTGGCCTACAGAAAGTGGGCAGTAATGTTGTGTTGAATGTTGTGAGTGCAGGCTCTGCTTCTAAGTAGTCATTGGGACTTGGGAAAGATACTTTTTTCAGTTTTGTCTTCTCTTTGGGGGAGTTGGATGGGATGGTCTCTGATGTCCTTGGTGGCATCCAAAGTCTATGGTAAGAGCAATGCCTAGACCCCTTTTGCTTCAATGAACATTGAGCACCTGCTCTGGGCCAGGCCCTGTGCTAGGTGCTGAGAGGAATACAGAGAGAATAAGAAAGGATCATTGCTCTTCGCCTTCTAGTGGGTGTGATGGTTGATTTTATGTCACCTTGACTGGGCCATGAGGTGCCCAGATATTTGGTAAACATTATTTTGAGTATTTCTGCGAGGGTGTCTTTAGATGAGATGAACATTTATGTCATGGACTGAGTATTGTTGGCCCTCACTAATATGAGTGGGCCTCTTCCATCAGTTGAAGACCCGAGTAGAACAAAAGGCAGACCAGACCCTTCCCTGAATAAGAGGGAATTGTCCTGCCTGGTGGTCTTCTGGGACATTAGCTCTTGCTGCTTGACAGCCTTGGAGCTGAGACACTGGCTCTGCAGCTTCCGTAATCATGTGAGCCAATTCCTTATACATCTCTCTCTCTATTCTCTTAGTTTTTTGTTTTTGTTTTTTAAGATTTATTTATTTGACAGAGAGGGATACAGTGAGAGAGGGAACACAAGCAGGGAGCCCGATGTGGAGCTTGAACCCGGGATCCTGGGATCATGACCTGAGCCGAAGGCAGATGCTTAACGACTGAGCCACCCAGGCGCCCCTGAATCCCCTTAGTTCTGGTTCTCTGGAGAACGTTGGCTAAGATAGGGCAACACAAGACCTGCCATCAAATAATCTTGCATTTGGTGGTATAGAATAGTTGTTGGAACAAAGGTACAAGCCTTATTCTAGTGGGTCCTAAAGGAAGGGATGTCGAAACAGGAGGATGATGGGATGCTTTAGGATGGCAGTGACATTCAAACCGGACCCTGAAGGGTGAGAAGGAGTTCTGTAGGTAGAATGAGCAAAGCAGTATTATGGGTTGACCAGATTTAGGGGCTTGGACCCAGCATGACCCTAGATCCTGGTAGGGAGGAAGTAAGGTATGCCCTTGACAAAGGAGCAGCTGTCCAGCATGGAGAGAACAGAGGGACTGTGTGGAAGGCCAAGGAACTACTTAAAGTAAGGACCCAGTACAGGAGAAGAAGCCATTCCTCCCTGCTTTTGTCTGGGAAGCCCCAGCCCTGTATGATATCGTCCTGTAGCTGGTCTAGGTTCTCCTCAGGGTGCAGTCTGTCTTGACTTCCATTATCAGTGCTCCCAATTTAATAGCTAATAGAGTCAGTGAAGACAAAATGGGGCAGCTGCATGGCATGCGTGGTATGTTGTGGGATTCTGACCTTGGCCATGTAGGCCACAGATGAAGTGTGCTCAGTCACTCAGCAGCTAGGCTCTTTGTGTCCTCGTGGCCCTGAACAACCTCCAGAAGTCCTCGGGAATGTTCCTTTTTGAAGAGGGAGTGTGACCCAGTGAAAAGCAGTATGTCCTCTCCAGGGCAGTGACTGGGGGTCCCAGCACTTGTACCAGGTCCCTGGACTCTGTCCAAGCTCTGCTGCTGACAGTTGCAGGAGGCTGAGCCTGAACCCTAACCTCAGCCCTAACCTCTCCTGTGCCTTATTTCCCCACCTGTAATTTGAGGATTTTAATGATGCCTACTTGTGAGGTGTTTCTGTGGACGAAATGGGACAAGCCAGGGAGAGTTTAGCATGAAAGAAGTGCCCTCAGAATATTAGCTACTATTATTATTATCATCGTAGCTTTGCAGCATATGAGCTGTGTGATCTTGAGCAAGTCATTCAACTTCTGTGATCTATTTCTTTATCTGTAAGAGGGGGTTCACACCAATCATTCAGGGCTGATTAGAGTAGATAACTTAATGGCAGTGCCTAAAGTAGAGTTTCACCCAGAGTCACCTCTCTGTAGAAGTCTCCACAGTCCCTTACCTTTTGTTCATTCTTGCTTCTTTTTAGTTGGGCAGCCAATGTTTGGGAATTTTATTCCTGCATTAACTTCAAAAATTCCAAACTTTTTTTATTGGCGATATTGTCCATGATACAACTTTGGAGACTAAGGAAATTTTACTAAGAAATAACAGGATATACAGTCAATCCCAATCTTCATTTAAATTGTTAACTATATGAGTGGTCCTTTTTTTTTTTTTTTAAAGATTTCATTTATTTGAGAGAGAGAGAGGTGGGGAGAGCACAAGTAGGGGGAGTGGCAGATAGAGAGGGAGAAGCAGGCTCCTACTTCTCCCATGTTGGGCAGGGAGCCCAACACGGGGCTTGATCCCAGGACCCCAGGATCATGACCTGAGCCGAAGGCAGATGCTTAACCGACTGAGTCTCCCAGGGGCCCCATGAGTGGTCTTTGATATTGGTGGGTGTTTTATTTTACGACACTGGTCAGACTAAATATTCTAAGGATGCCAGTAAAATTGGGTTGTACACCACTCACTTTGACAGTGAAGATTTTTAGACCTCGTCGTTGAAGTGTAGATCAGGAATGTCTCAGAGACCATCTAACCCAGTCCTCTTTTTTTTATGGTTGGGAAGAGTAGACCCCTGGAGGAGAAGGGACCTCCTCAAGATCACATAGCCTAAAAGAAATCAGGACTAGGCCAGGTCTTCTGAGTCTTAGGTTAAAGCTTCCTCTCACTTCCCCACGGCTCTCTTCTCTTTCCCTAGCTTCCATTTGTTGGTATCGCATGGTCCTTCAGAGGCCTCTGACATGCCAGATAGTATGCTCAAATCTTATAAAAATCCAGAATTCCAAGATGGAGCCTTCAATGCTCTTCTGCTTCTTTGGTTGTCCATAGAGACATTGACCCTAAGACATTGGTAGGTGGGTGTTGGCTGAGAAGATCTGACAAATTGGTAGACACTGTGAGTGGACACTGAAAATCCTTGATTAAGGCTGTGGAGATGAACCAGGAGAATGAGAGTACTAGTGGCTAACATTTACTGTGTTGCATACTTTTTGCAAAAGTATCCTTACAATAGCCTTTCAAGTAGATGTTATTATTCCCGTTTTATAAATGTTGGGTAATTTTCTCAAGATTATGGAACCAGTGAATGATAAAATTCAGTAGTTAATTTCATTTGTTTATTCTGGCAACAAATACTCATTGAGTACTAGCTTTGTGCTGGGCATTATTCTAGGGATTAGGGATGAGCAAAACCAGACAGTCCCCGAAGTCATAGAGCTCACTCTCTGGAGAGGAGGCAGACATTAATCAAAAGTCTTTCTAATGAGTGTATGTTTATAAACCGAGAGAAGTGCCCCAAGATGAGGAACGTCGTTTTCCAAGATTGTTGCTCAGAGGAACCTGGTCTGGCCTGAGGACCCTCAGAGTTGAAGAGGCAGTAGGAGTTGACTAGGTGAAGGGGGCTGGGACATTGGCGACAGCCAGGGACAGAGGGGAGTGGCATAGCTGCTCTGTGGAAGGGAGGCAGGGCACATTTATCACAGCCTAGTGTGACTGCTTCTGCCACCTGTGCCCTGAGCCCTCTCCCTTCCCACTCTTCTCCTTCCTTGGGAAGATTAAACTGGGGATGCCAGTTCGTTCTGCATTTGAGTCCTTGGTTGTCATCAGTGCCTTGTAATAAAATCTCTGTCCAAATGTCAGAACAAAGGATGAGTTAGAGAAATCAGGTTCTCATACTTTACAGACTCAGAATTAATAACCTGAGAGTAACTGGTGTTTGTTAGCAGATGAATTATGAATGTCACAAACTCCTAGCTAGGGAGTGGCTCACTTGTCACCTGCGTGTGCTCCAGGAGGCTTCCTAGTACCCTGGAATATGCTATGGGAAGGACTGGGGGGCTATATGGCCTTTTCTCTGCCTTGACCCAGGGGTGTGTTTTTATAACATCTACTTCTGTTTGCTGACTCCCTCAGATACATTCAGTGTCACTTTGTTCCCCTTTGGGACATTCTGTTAAAGTGTGAGTGCTCCTTATATCGCACTCCATTTTCTTCTCACCTTCAGGACCCCTTTCCCTGGAGTGGGGTAGAAATTCCCCTTCCCTAAAGAGCTTAGATATTGCTGGAGTGGCTTCTTACCTACCTTTACCCTCATTCCAGAAAGCCCTCTGATAGATGCTGAAGGAAGCTGGCCCCTTGAATATTCACCAGCCCCCTAGCCTTCTGACCTCCTCTGCCCCTTCCAGGGCTTGGCACAGAATAATCTTTCTCTTCACTTACTTCCTCTTTTTTTTTTTTTAATAAAAGATTGTATTTATTTATTTGAGAGAGAAAATAAGAGAGAGCGAACAGGTGGGTGGGGGACGGTGAGGGATAGGAGAGGGGGAAGCATACTCCCCACCGAGTAGGGAGGGCCCAGTGCTCCATCCCAGGACCCTGGGATCCTGACCTGAGCCAAAGGCAGATGCTTAACGGACTGAGCCATGAAGACACCCCATTTCCTCTTTATTTATATTTGACTGTTTGATAAGATTGCAAAACCACTCAAGAGAGTTAAATCATTTAGTAATGAAATAATATTTCATGACTACCTTTGATGGGACCACAGATCTAGCATCTTTGCCCTTTTGTCTATTTCTTTTAATGGCACCACCACCTTCCCACCAGCCTTGAAATCCTGAAATCTCAGAGTGGAGTTCATCTCCTCCTGTTCCCTTTCTCTGACATCTGATGGGATACCAAGTCTCGCATATTCTTAACTTGTTTTCCCCTGTGACTTCAACCGTAGGTTCAAACCCTGACCCGTCTCAGGCTTGTGTAATTGTAGTGATTTTCTTCCTTCCCTTTGGTTACTACTGCTCTGCCTTTGGATAAGTGCCTAGTTCCTTGTGCACCAGATGGGGCTGGGCAGAGAGATACCCAGGATACCATGCAGAGAATGCTTGGACCAGTACATAGTACACAGTAGGTGCAACGCTAGTGTTAGCTATGAATGTTATGAATGTTCTTATTATTGGCCCCTCCACCTTTGCCAGATGTGCCATTTCCAAACACTCCTCCGACCAGGCCCCACCCCTGCTCCCTGTCTGCAGTCTCCCCATGGTCTAGTGAGCAACAGTTCCTAAAGTGAGCATGTGAGACGAGTTACCGGGTACGGGAAGAAAAATTATGATTTCTTTTATGTATTTTTACCTCATTCTTTTAAGTTTTCTACATTGTGAATATATTTTACACTGTATATTTTTAAATAAGGGTATATTAATAATTGATATATGTATATAATACAAGTATATATTTTAACAAATAGATGGATGTTTATGTATATGTGCATGGAGATTTATATGTGTGTATACACATATATGGTATGTCAAAAAAATACTTTATTAACAGGGGAGTGCAAGCCAGCAAGTTTGGACTGGGCTGGAAGGTGGGATCCAGACCCCATGCCTGGCATGTCCCTGTGGTGACCCCAGCCCGCAGTCCTGACTCACCTTGAAGTCCCTCTTCCTTGTGACCCTCACTCTCTCTCCACCTGCCCCACCTTGTGCCTTTTGGTTCTGTCATCGCTTGTCCCTTCTCCCCACTCCTAGAATATTCTACCTCATTCTCCCCTTTTCTTTTCCTCTCTAGAAGTTCAACTTTAATGTCACTTGTTCCATCAAGCCTGTTAGGACAATTTTGGCCTGAAATCCTGCAAGTTCTTTAGGCATGCTTTGTTGATGCTGTTTACTTGGCCCCTGTTGTGTTCTGTGTTGTGTTGGAATCTTTTGCCACCTGTGCCTAACGTCTTGGCTCCATAGTGATTTTGTGTCAGTTTGCGCACGGGCAGGCCTTGAAATGATATTTTACTTGCTGACTTTATTTTGTGCTCTTGGTCCTTTTTCTCATTTATCTGAAGACACATACTTGTACTTTTTGGATGACATTAATGTATGTCTCTTTTGCCACAGTAACATATAATTCTTGGCTATAAGGCAAAAATTTGCTTGTTATATTTGTGCTCTGAATCTCCTCGGATTTGACAGCAGGCTTCTGCTTGAGACATATTTTTGTCTACAGTGCCTTAGTGAACATTTTGTGTGTGTGGATTCATTGTTTTCTTTTTACTCCAGGTGACCTAAAATCATCATCCTTGTGTTAAATGCCTTTATTCAGCACTTATAGTCCTAAGTTCTGCAAGGTGTCCTGGGAAATGAGCGGGTACATGGAACATACCCATTTGATCTGGACTTTCCCCCTCCTCAAACACTGTAAGAACTGACAGCAGCTGGGCAGTCAGTGGAGGTACCAAAGGGCTTGGAGTCAGAAAAAACAATGGGTTTTAATCTTGGTTCTACCATCTGCTGATTGTTTGGTCTTGACCAAGTCATTTAACCTCATTGTGAAATAAGTTTAGTAATCTATACTATGTAGAACTATTTTGAGGATTAATTAAGATAGTGGCTCTGAATGTGTTGGGCACCTAGGAAATGGTAAGTGTCTGTTTAAAAGAAAAGGAAAATAAGAATCTCCTTTGTCTTCTGTGAGCCTTCTAATGCAGGGTGTATTTTGGGGAAAAACAGACAGCTTCAGAGAATGCATCTATCTGACTGGGCAAACTTGGGCTGGAGAGTGAAGGCTGGACATCCAGTCATCCTGGTTTTTGGGCTTGTCTCTAATAGATGTCTGTGGCCTCCTCAGGGAAAATGAGAATTAATTAGTTGATCTTTGTAAAGTGCTTTGAAGGTGAAAAGTGCTATGTAAGTAGAATGGTTGAATTGCTATTGGAGATGGAATAATGGCGACACCATATCCTGGCAATCTTGTTTGCCTTGGACATCAGTAATCAATAGCAGAGAAGATTCTAAGATGTTTTACTTCACAGGAATGGATTCATTGTGGGATTTAGTTCTTTGATAGTCTTGCAGATAACATCTTGCCAGTTCTTTGCAGCAGAAGAATGTAGGGTCGAGTTAAGAAGTAATAGTCTCATCTTCTAGCTTCCTGGGACTCTCCTTTCTAGGTAGTCTGGTTATATATCCCACCCAGCTCAAGTAGAGTGACGGTTTGCTAGTTTTGGATGCTTTGTGGGTCCTGGGCACATGAGCTTTTTTTGTGGGTCCTACAGAAGTGAGGGGAGAGTGTTGAGTGTTGGGTGTTGGTTATCCATTGATGTGGACCCTGTGTGAATAACTAATAACAAAATGGTACCATGGGTAGAAGAAGGAGTTGTGTGACTGTGGGCCAGTCACTTCTCTGAACCTTAACTTCTTACCTGTGAAATGAGAACACAGTAATTGATGAGTACAGTAATAAAGGTGGCCCACAGGAGGGTGGGTTTCATCCTTTCTGTGAGGGATTGAGGGGTCAAAAAAGGTTTTACAGAATGGGTGGTATGTGAACTGGACTGTACAGCTGGAGCTGTAGCTTATCAAAAGACTAATGTAAGGAAAGGGCATCCACGGCAAGAGGAACAACGTGTGTGAGGCCACGGAATGGCTCATCTGAGCGGACCCGCTCCCAGTTCCTGCTGTACCCCATGGGCCGCACAGACTTTGTTCCCCTGTGAGGAACCTCAGAACTTCCCGTGAACTCCTCGGTGTCTACATGATGTCTGTGAGAAGGCCAATCCTCTGAACTGCATCCCTTCGCTATTCCGACATTTTCCCCCTGAGTCTGTGGTTGTATTGTAGCTGACACTATAAACCGTATGTTGAATATAGGGCCAGATGAAGCTTTGATAATAAACACAGTAGTATCATAGTAGTAGATTTGTCTAGAATTTAATATGCATTGCTTGATGTTTTGTCTCTTAAGCAAAGAGTCTCTTTGTTAAAATAAACATGTATAAAGAATTTATACAGCGCACATGGTTATGCATATTTATTGCAGAGAATCTGTTAATAATCTATGCCTCATCGGATTTTGCATTTCTGTTGAAATAACAAATGTGGCATTTGGTACAACTGAGCGAGTTTGGTGAATTTCTTCTTATCTGGGAGAAGAAAGGCATTTCTCCTTTTCCAAATTCCATTTTCTTCAATCATCTTCTGCACTGGCCAGCTTCCCAGATGGTGCATCTGGGGGACTGAGGCTTTCCTGGCTGTAAATGATTTTGTCTTTTTTCCCTTCTCTCACTCCCTTCCACCTCACATAGGCACTTGCTTTGGGACTATTAGACTTGCTCCTTTGGGTAAGAGCATAGACTCTGAAGGTCCTTTTATGTGGAGAGAAAACACACAAAACTGGCCGTTAATTGTGCTAGGAGGAGGGTGCTAAGAGATTGTGGCATGGGGCAAGGCAGGAGCCTTGGGGACTTCAAGGCGGCTGACAGCCTGAGAACAGACATCTGGGTGGAGCCAAGGAGGGGTGGGGTGGCCATAATGTGTGGCCAGAGTTCCCTGTCACTCTGTCCCCTGTCAAAATGCAGGCACACAGGCTTTGGAATCCACCTCCGCTGGAATCCAGCTCTGGTGCTCCCTGTTGTTTGATCTTGGTCGTGCCCTCTCACCCCTCCGAACCTCAGTCCCCACATCTGTGAAAGTGTGAATAGTTGTGCTCTCCCTACAGGAAGATAGGATGGCTCCTGGTACATGGTAGTTGATACTAAAATAAATGCTCACACTTTCTCTCATAAGTCATTGCCTGCCCATGAGAGCACAGCTGTGGAATGTAACCTTAATTCAGCTAATGTTTGTTTTTAGAAACTGGCAAGGTGTTTACCTGGGGCCGAGCGGACTACGGTCAACTAGGGAGGAAGCTGGCGTCTCATGAAGACTGGAAACTACAAAGTCAGGATCCATCGTGCCCCTGCTCAGGACCTCGGAAGAGCATGCCTTCGCCTCTGCACTGCTTAACAGGAGCAACTGAGGTAGGAAGTGACTTTCTACAGAAGGGGTGCTTCTCTTTCCCTTGTCTTGCGTCACAGCAGTGACTGCGGGCCTACTGTGTGCTTCTAGTAGAGGCATTGTGGGTTCCAGGCAGGACTTTGAAGGGGTCCCTTGCCTCAAGTTACTTGGGGTTCATTATGGTAGAAAAGGGAGGTGCCTGGATAACTGTACTGCAAGCAGACTGGGCGTAACTCCTTCAGAGAGACTGCGAGTACTCTGGGTCCGCTTCAGAGAGTGGGAGATGGGAGTCAGGTTCTGCGGATTGGGTTAGGCCAGTGTCACGGAGGACACGGCTTTGAGCTGTGCCTGAGAAGATGGGTCGGACTCGAGCAAGCAGCTCTAAGAGAGAAGAGGACTTTCAGGTAGGCACAATAGATGGAACGGGATTATGGGGATAGGAAAGTGAAGAAAGTGTTTGGGGGACCATGGTGGTGCACTTCGGCTGGAGCACGAGGTGTCTGTGGGGGCAAATACGGGGTGATGTCGGAAAGACAGGTTGGAACCTGATCGAGTGGCCTTCGTAGTGAGCTAAGTATTCTGCACTACTGTTTATATTTCCCAGCGTGGAAAATATTGTAGTTCAGTTCCTTATTCAAGCCCCTTTAATTCCCTGAAATGTCTTGAATTTCTACATTTAAGGCAGGAGGCTTAATTTCTCCAGGGTGTATGTTTCTGTTACTAAATTTTACTTTACTGCTGTCCTTAAAAAAAAGGAAAGGCTAGGTTTTTTGAAGAGAATGAGGAAGGCCACGTAGGAAATGTGCCTCTGAACCCAAGTTGGCTTAATGAAGGAATTCAGTCTTCATTCAGAGTCTGTCAAAAAAAATTAATAAGCTAGCGAGACTTCTGTAATTAGCATCAGACTAATTACAACCCTCTTCATACCTAGAGGGCTTCCCTTCCCCCGGGGCCTGCCTGGCCTCCTCCTTCCGGGTATGTAGGACGGTTCTCAGTTTCTGCTTCACATCCCAGACCTGCTCCTCCTGGGCCTTTCCTTAGTGCTGGGGTTAAGTCTGTCTGTCTTTCTCGCTCTCTCTTTGTTTAATTGAAAAGGCACTCATTAAACAAAACCACAAAGGCAATTTAGACATGGTAATGATGATGATGATGATGATGATGATGATGTTGATGATAAACCATCCCTAATCTTAACCACCCTCACAACTGCATTCCTTTTTGCATATACACATGTACCTCCTTTATAAATTTGTAGTGAGAGCACTGAGGATGTTTGGTATTCATTCTTCATTTATTTGATCACAAATGCTTTGCCTTGTTTCTTTCTGATCTTGAAAGTCGTTTAAAATGGGCCCTATAACATTATAGGAGTCAGAGGTTCTGGGATTTTCCAAACCATTCTTTGAATGTTGGACATTTATCTCATTGCCTCTTTTTTGTTACTATGGTGGACTCTGCAGTGAGTACCCTTTTGAACTGTTTCTTGAAGATACACTCTTGGGGATGAAATTGCAGGGGCAAAGGCTGTGAACATCTTTATGACTTTTGCTGTCTTTCTCTAGATTCCGTTTGAGAGACGTTGACTCCCCTAGCAGTGAATGAGGGAATGAGCTATTTTAGCTCGTATTGTCTGCTTAGCCACAATACTAAGGTGCTGAGAGCTTGGTACCGAGGGTTTTAAAATTTATTTATTTGACAGACAGAGATGACGAGTAGGCAGAGAGTTAGGCAGAGAGAGAGGGGGAAGCAGGCTCCCTGCTGAGCAGAGAGCCCAATGCGGGGCTTGATCCCAGGACCCTGGGATCATGACTTGAGCCGAAGGCAGAGGCTTTAACCCACTGAGCCACCCAGGTACCCGGTACCGAGGGTTTTAGACCCTTTACTCTTCTTTGCCTTTCTCAGAACATTTAGGACTTCGTGGTCAGGTAGCACAACAGAGGCCCAGAGGCCTCACGGATTTTTCGGAGTCTCTGGTTTCCTTGGCAAGATGAGGCTCATGATGCCTGCCACAATGTGTCATCTGTGAGCACAACACATGGGGTTCGTGGTGTGTGGCAGGCCCTCTGTAACTATTGGGCCCTTCTCTTCTTTGCCTTTTAATACTGTGTGGTCGCTGTCGTGTGTAGCACTGTGACAGATATGACCAGTGCACATACAGCCTAAGAGGCTGACACTGAGGTGACTTTTGTGTAGCTTCTTTATTTATTTATTTATTTTTAAGATTTTTATTTATTTGACAGAGATCACAAGTAGGCAGAGAGGCAGGCAGAGAGAGAGAGAGGGGAAGGAAGCAGGCTCCCCGCTGAGCAAAGAGTCAGATATGGGGCTCAATCCCAGGACCCTGGGATCATGACCTGAGCCGAAGGCAGAGGCTTTAACCCGCTGAGTCACCCAGGTGCCCCTTTCTTAGTGTTTCTTAGCGGGACTGCCTGAGGAGCTGGCTTGAGCCCTGAGCCTTGGGGCGACTTCATGTCAGTGCTCCCTCCATCTCTGCTTCAGGCTCTGGGGTGCTGGTGCGTGTACTTGCCAGGCTCCCTGCAGGTTCAGACCCCAGGCCCCAGGCTGTCTCCATTTGGTAAATTTGGCCCAGGGGTCATCCCTGTTGTCGATGTCCGGTCTGACCTGTCAAGCATCTGTTTGCCTGCGGCCCTGTTTGCCACTGCCCAGGGCAGTGGGCAGCTCCTAGCTACTAGGAGTGGATTCACCTTGGAAAAGATATAAAGCCCTACTAAACGAGGGGTTGCCCTGGGAGGGGCTTGGCCAGGGAGGTCGAGGGACACCTGGGGAACAGGAACGGCCTTGAACAAAGTTAATGATTCCTGACCTTCAAGGAATTGAGTGTGGCCCATAGCCGACCAGTTGCCTTCTTCTGTGTCCCAGGGATTAGCAGAGTGAGAGTGAGGTGTCTGGGATCCAGAGTGACAGCCACACAGAAGGGGGAAGCACAGGCGGTATAACCATCCCTTTCTATGAACCAAAGAAAGCAGACAAACGCAATGCGATTTGGTGACACATCATACGAAAGACTTGACATGTATTACTTCATCTTCACAATAAAACTGGGTGCAAGTGTTGTATTCGCTGCTTTATGCGTCAGGAGACTCAGGCCCAGGATGGGCAAGTCCCTGGCCCCAGATCACACAGTATGTAAACAGTGGGGGCGGGAAATGAACTCAAAGTATTTGAAGCTCACATACTTGCTTTGTAAATGAAGTAAAGTTGCATCTGTCCTTTTGTGTATATATCCTCACTTGGATTAAAAGTTCCAGGAGTTTGGGAGGTAGAGTCTCTGATCCCCCGAGAGTCTGAATACTTTCTTCGGAGCCATGTCTCATATCTAGCCTGAGAAAGACTTTGGGATTGTAGCCTTGGTAGGTCTTTAATGTTCTTACAGTTGTGAAGACTATGCGTATCATGTTCTAGCAGCTTGGCCTTAGATACTAGGCCCCTCTCGCCACTCTTGGAAAATTCCAGGAGTAGCAGAGTAATCGGGATTACTCCCCCCATGTACATATCCGCGCAGAGTATGTGTGAACCACAACAGCTTCCCTGGCCCCAGCTGGGGCTATCATCTGCACGTTTCCTATGGAACCTTGGCTCTAAACTCTGCCCAAAGGTGGAAGCAGAAGTGCTTGTGCTCACTTAGTGGGTATGTTGGGGTCTCCCCAGGGTTCTGAAGCAGCTAGAGCTGGGCACCCAGTATGTGCATGGGACCTTCAGAAGAGGGCAAGCAGCCTCTGAGGGGATGAGGATTGGGAGTCAGAAGACCTGGCTTCTACCTTTGCTTCTGCCCGGGCTGAGTGAATTTGAGCAACCCCTTTTCCTCCTATACCCTTAGTTCTCCCAGATATGGGTGGGGGATGTTAGACCGGGTGTTTCCTGATGTTTCTTACAGATCTAAGAGTCCCTTCCAGATCTGATTCTTATTTTATGGAAATGGTCGCTACATAAAGTTATAATGACTCCTGCCCTGGAGTCCCTCAGGGTCATAGTCAAGATCACTTGACCCCTGCTGCTGGCTCAACTTTGGCAGACCTGGGCATTTTAAGTAATCCAGAGGTTCCAGGCTTCAGTACCACTTAGCCTTGCTCTGTCTCTTTGCCTTGGCTCTGTTCTCTGCCCTTGTTCCTTGTCCCCAGGGCCTCCTGTTCCAGTTTAGGTCATTGGGATTTAGTGATGCTGCTGCTGTCTGGTCCCCCCAGGACTTGCAATTCAGCTTTGATTGCTGTCCCTGTGGCTGTGACCTTATTGCCAGGAGCAGACAGACCTCCCATGACAGTACTTCTTGGGCTCCCCACCTGCCACCCCCTCTATGGGCTCTGTGTGTGCTGTCCCACCGTTCCTGCTTTCCTGAGTTTACCTCTGTCTTGGCTTTGGGATCTTGCCTATTCCATAGTTAACCCAGGAAACATTGGTTGAACCTGCCACGTGCCTGCATTGACCACACAGTGGGGACTGGGGTGGGGGGTGGTGCATACAAAGATAAAGAATCTAGTCTGCGCCCTCGAAGATCTTCCAGGTTTGTAAATAGATCCTTACTATGCAGAGTGGACGTGCTGAGTGGTATGTACGAAAGGCCAAGGGAACAGGGGAGATGGGGTGATTTATGCTGAAGACACCCATGAGCAGAAATGTTATTTGAGCTGGGTTCTTAAAAATGAGGAGGTGTTTGGCAAAGGGAGAAGGACATTCCAGCAGAGGGGACAACATGAACAGAAGCTGTGAGTCTAGATCTGTTCTAGCTCCTGGACCGCTCAGGATGCCTGCCCGTTCCAGTGGGGCAGCCTCGTTTTGCAGTCTTGCTGCTTGTCTGGCCCGTCCCGTCCCTGCCATCTGTCTTTCTGATAGAATTACTGTCTGAAGGAAAATAAGTCCTGTGTCCCTTATCTCATGTGCTCCCAGCATGATGTTGTGAAATAGGCCAGACTGGGAATGATTATCCTTCTTTTACAGTTGAGGAAACCGAGACCGAGAGAGGCTAGGTAGGTTAGGAGAAGGCCCAGGACAAACAGCCTGATTCCCAGGGTTTCTGAAGGCCTTGATCTGGGCTTAGTCTGCAGCCATGGGCCTGAGTCATGTTGCCAGTTTAAATTCTGCCCACGTCTGGTTGAGGAGCACCAAATCCCAGTCAGGGAGCTCAGGGCACATGTGTACGTGTGTGCACAGAGGCACACACACGCACACACAGCCCTTGGAGCAAGAGCAGGAAACATGGAAATAAACAAGAGTTGAACCAAGGATTGGGTACTTGTTAAGCCCAGAAGCCATCAACCCTGACTTTGCTGCAGGACTGAAAGTGTTTGTCGGAGGGCCTACCTGTGCGCTGGGTCTGGGTGCGAGCTGTCAGAGCGAGTGGGAAAGCAGCTATTTTTAGTCTGCAGAGTCACTCACTCGGCGGTGCTAGCTGAGGTTTGAGCCAGTCCCCTACGCTTTCCACAGGGTTATTTCAGAAGGAGAAATACCACTCGAATGCTGTGTAAAAACCCATTAATGAACCTGGAAGTTTCCAGAGCGTCTTTGTCCTGCAGCTCCCTCGGAATGCTGCCCTTCCTGAATGACCTTCCTCCTTTCCTATATTTAATGCATTTCTAATTTTAAGTTTGTGTCAAGACTGTGGGACTTCGGTGCCCTAAATAACACAGAAATCTACCACCAGCAATCAGCTGAGTCTGGAGGGTTCTGACAGAATTGAACACAACCCGAAAAAAGCATCCCCAAGTAGCTCTCCGGTAAGTAATCGCTTTCGTCACTGCTGTTCTTAGAGGAGCGTGAGGTCTCAGGGCCCGTGCAGCCCCTGTGGCCCAGCCCTTCCAGGTGCAGCAGGCTCCAGAGGCCTCCCCAAGGAGGGGAGCAGTGTTCACGCAACGACGGTTTCGTTGGGAGGTGAGAACAGTGGCACTTCTGTGTGCAGCTGCTGGCCTGACAGGAGTCCTCATGCAAGCACGCGTCAGAGCCTCAGCCGGGCATTGTTCATGGGAATGCTCAGAGAAGAGAAGGGAGCATACCGCCAGGGCTGTTTCATTGGGAAGGGGTGGGAAAGGATGCGACACAGCCAGCCCTTCTGTACCATCCACTTTTGTCTTATTTGTGTTTAGTCACCATCTCCTCGTGCGAAACTGTCGGATCCAGGAGTGCAAGGGCCTTGTCTCTCTCCTCGTGGGTGCTCAGTGGTTGTTTGCTGACTGAATAAATGAAAACAGAATGAAAGAAAAGTTTCAGAGATACATGACCCTCTTCAGGTCCTCTGCGATCGCCCCCTACAGTCCGTACTTCCCAGGCCCGGGCCTGTGCTGGAATGGGCATTTTCATGTTTTCAGGCATTTGGGCAACATGTGTCCTCTGGAGCCAGAGAACAGAGTGTCTGACCTTGTAATAGACTCGAACAGCCTAGAAGTTTCTTACAGAGTCTGCTGAGGATGAGGTTTATTGTCCTTTAGGGCTTCACAGTTTACCGAGTGCTGCTATGCACGTGCACCTCCGGTTCTAAGTCTTTCCTCCAGCAGATGCTTATGTGTGCCTGTCTGTCCGGGCACTGCATTAAGGTGAATGCGGGGAGCAGGGAAGGATGGAAGAGTTCCCGTCTCAGGGGCTTGTGAGCTGGTGGCCGGGCTAAGATTAGTTCATTGCAGGACCAGCTGAAGGTGACAAAGGCTATAAGAGAGCATCTGACAACAGTCTCATCCCAACCATGTCCTTGGGGACCTCCTCTTTCTTGCATTTTCAGCCCCTCTGGTTCTGTTGGATCCTGCAGGGTTGGGGTGGGGGTTGGTTGGGGTGGGAGGTGGTGACTGGAAAGGCTTCCTAAATTGGAAGCTTTGACATGAAATTATTTCTCAAGGGAGCTAATGCAAAATAACAGGGGAATCTTGGCAAGAACTCGCATTAGGAGGAAAGCAGAGGAAGAGCAGCCAGATAGAGACTGTGTATCGACAAGAGAAGGAGAAAGCCAGCCAGGAATGGCAGCGTTCTCAGAAGCTAAGGACATTTCAACAAGGAGGTCAGGGAGGTCAGAGGCTTAGAAAAGACGGCTGGGAGGTTGTGGTGACACCTCTGAGAGGCTTGAGCTGGGACACAGGGAATGAGGGGATGGTGAGAAATGCAGGCTGTAGGTGTGAACAACCTTGCCCAGAGATTCAGTGGCCAAAGGAGGATAAGAGGACAAGTTCAGCGACTGGGAGGAGAGCTTGGTTTGAGTTCGTTTTGTGAGTGTGGGGAAATTGCAGTGTGTGCGAAGGCCGATGGAAGGCATGAGCAAGAGAGTGAGTGAGAGAGCGAGCGAGCGAGCCCGAGCTGTGAGCAAAGATGCAGGAGGCCGAGGGCACAGCTGGAGCAAAGCTCCCGGGGAGATGAGAGAGGCTTGGAGTCTCTGTGAAGGGATGAGTTCTAACAAGACGCAAGGATACTTTCTTGTAGTACAGGAGTCAAGAGAAAAGGGGACATGTGAAGATGGAATTTTTGAGGTGGAGAAGAGAAATGCTTTCTTTGAAGTGTGTCTATATCTTCTGTCGTCGTGTTATGTCTTAGTTTTATTTATTTATTCAATAAATGTTTACTGCATCTCAGTGTGGGCCGTGAACAGTGCAAGGTGCCAAGAATTCATAGAGCAAAGACCAGGTTGCTGCCCAAAGCTGTCACACGGTATTTAAGTGCTGTAATAGTAATATGTCTGTCTCTAAGTCAGACATTGAGTTCTTTGAGCATAGATGCTGTCTTTTTTTTTTTTTTTAAGATTTTATTTTATTTGTTTGACAGACAGAGACCACAAGTAGGCAGAGAGGCAGGCAGAGAGAGGAAGAAGCAGGCTCCCTGCTGAGCAGAGAGCCTGATGCGGGGCTCGATCCCAGGACCCTGGGATCGTGACCTGAGCCGAAGGCAGAGGCTTTAAAAAACTGAGTCACTCAGGCGCCCCGAGCATAGATGCTGTCTTACTTATCCATGTGTGATGAGGGCCCAGCTTCATCCACAGCAAGGGACTGGTGTGAGTGAGTTGAGAAGAGGGCGAGAGCCCCTGATGGGTGGCTTCAGTTGTCCTGGTTAGATTGAAAGCCAGATTGTTTGCTGGCGTGATGAGGTTAATTTGGGGAGGCCTCCAAACAGGGATGAGTTGGTTTTACTCTATAGCGAGTCCATCCATCACAGTCTGGCAGCTGGCTGGAAATGGTAGAAGAAAGACACCATTATTGGGCACTGGTGGGCCAGGGCAGTGGTGGCCGCCCTGGTGCTAGGGGCGAGGGGCAAGAGTTCCGAGAGAAAGCTGTCATGAGCCCCGGGTTACATGGCACATGGTGAGACAGTGCCGGGGCTGGAACCTGCACTTGGAGCCCTCATTCTCATCGCCAGTCCCGTCTACCAATAGCTTCCTTTTGGGACAGTTCTGACGCCAGTGTGGCCCTGGGCTCTGGCTTTGGCTCTGGCTCTCACTAGGCAGTAGTGAGAGCAGTGGCCCTCTCCAGACTTGCAGTCCGGGTCAGTGTCTTCTGAGAACAGCAGGAGGAAGAGGATAGCCTCAGCAAGGACCAGGGCTGTGAGGTTAACCCACGACTCTGGGAAACCATAGTACTCACTGGGCGGGGGAGGTCTGAGGGGCAGTCTTGAATGTGGAGTGAGACCTGGGGTGGAATTTCTGCTCTGTCACCCACAATCCCTGTGACGTTGGGTCAGTCAGACCTCTCCAAAGTGGGAGTAATAATATCTGCTGTATCTTGCCCACAGGATTATTGGAGTATGCAAATAAGATAGAGAAGGGTTTTTATAAACTCTCAAGTGCTGTACAGATGCTATTAGGTTCATAGCATACCAGGTGCTCTGTGTTTTGGATATGGGTTTTGTGATAAGTATGGGTCAGAGCTCCTCTCCTGTCTTTAATCACTTGAGATCTAAGGAGGTACACAGAACTGTCCTGGATCTTCTGATAAACACATCTTGGAATCAGAACCAGTGAACATAATGGAGGCTTGGTAATCCACGGCCAGCCTCCGCGGAGTGCCACAGAGCGTGGACTCCTGTTGAGGTTAGCCATCAGTGTTGACAGCAAGGATGCTTCTGGCTTGCTTTCTCCCAGCTGCAGAGGAGATTTGTCAGCACTGATTTATAGTCCCAGTGACCTCACGTGTCACCACCGTGCTCTGCAGCATGACAACTGCCCCAGGCTGCACCCACATTCACCCTGGAGCTTACCAGCTGTCTTTTGTTGGATTTGACCTTGAAAACTGGGCTGTCCCAGGGTAGAAGTAAACCATGCAGAAGTTTAGAGGGAAAACAGAAGCCAATGAGGGTTTCAGGGAGGCTGCGGCAGTTTGATGGGAGAAGTGTGAGCTCTGTGAGGGCTGGTTGGCCAGGGGACTAAGGCTGCCTCCATCTCTGCCACCGTCCCCCTGGCCTGGACCCCCATTATCTACCACCTAATTTCAGTGGCTGTCTCTCAAGTGAGAACCCCTTGTCTCTAGTTTGGCCTCATCCCAGCTGCCCCCACAGGCTGTTGGAATGATGTATTAAAATATAAATCTGATTTTGTGATATTCTTACCTTTTTTTTTTTTTTTAAGATTCTTAGAAAATACAGAAAAAAAAATTCATTCCCACAATAAACATTTATTGGAAACCTGTTGTATAGAAGAAACTCAGCCAAGCCTTTAGGATATGGAAGAAGGTAAGACCTTACCTCTACTAGCCTCAGGGGAAGGAGAAACATAGTCTGTAATCCCCACGGCCAGTGTGCGAAGAATGGGGTTAATAGAGCATAAATTCCGGGTTGTTGTGGGCCTTGTTCACCATGGGATCCCCATCACTGTGATTAGTGGCCAGCACATAGTAGGTGCTCAGCAGAGACTTGTTACAGGGATGAACATGTGCCCTTACTTTCCAATGGCTTCCCATCTGGGATGCAGTCCAAAATCTCCAGCTTGACATAAACTCTTCTTGATCCTGCCCCTGTCAGAACACCCAGCCTCACCATCTACCAGTCTCTCCCTTGCATTCTGCACCTCATCTATCCTGAACCAACAGAATCATCATGATGTTTGATACGTTTGAGTTTTTGCACAGGCCTGTTCTTCTGCGTCCGTTTGCCCTTGGCTGCTTGGACAATTGCTGCTCATCCCCCAGTGGGTAACAAAGATCACGTCTTACATTCATCTCAGTATTCCTGCCATCCAGCCTGATAAACCTGCTTCTTTTTTCTTTCAGATTGAGTTTTTCTTTGTTTAGTGTCATTACCCACTTTCCTTGGCTCTGTTAGTTGCTGTCCCTGAAGCTCTAGTCCACGTTCCATCCACCTTCCTTGTCCCTGAGCCCTCTCGAGATTCCAGATCTGGAGTTTGTTGGGTGCTGGCTGATGAACCATGGCCTTCCTTTTGTGTTTCTTCAGCGCCTTCTCCCTTCCACACCAGCCCATTCAGATAGCTGGACCTCTGTGCCAGTTCTGCTTGTACGTGAACTCTGTACTCTGAGCAGGGCATGGATTTTGCCAGTCTCATCACTGGACTCTCTCCTGGACCCTGAGCGCTGTCTGGGACCTTGTTCCGAATGGCTGATTCCTCAGTAAGATGCCATGTGCTCTATTTGGAGGGTTGCTGCTGCTTGGAGCTTCCTGCTTGGAGGCCCTTTTTGGTGTTGGCACTGGCCCCAATCAGCTCTCTCTCTGCCAGGCCCCTCTGGGTACTTTATATTGGATGGCTGTTTTAGGAGCCAGCCCCGTAGCCTTGCCTCTTTCCAAAGGTTATTCCCATGGAGTTCCAGCCTCTTCTTGGCCTGTAGTATCCTGAGCCGCTGAGGCCTTGCCTGGTAGGCACCCCTTATTTGAGGTGGATAAAGAGAAAACATTGCTCTCGTCACTAACAAGGAAGCAAAACCAGGCCATTCTGTTGGGAGGTAACCTTCAGAACCCCAGGACCCTCATTGGTGGAGGGACCACTGAATTATGATGAGAAGGGGGAGTTAGTCTTTGTGTGATTACATAACTCCCTTTTGTGATGCAGTGGCTCTCTCTGTGGGAGCCCTGTGGTAGGGACCTCCTGTACCTTCAGATGACTGGAAGGGGGCTCTTTTCCCTAAATGCGTGGTATCACCCAGCATTGGGGGAGACTGGCTGTGGGGAGCAGAAATAGAAGAAATCTTTGCGAAAGGAGCAGCTGCTGTTACAATGAATTGTGAAGGTTTTGGCTTTTCACAGAGGCCAGAAGTGGAAGGGGAAAGGGAAGCAGGAGGCAGGGTGGGAGCTCGCTCGCAGGCACCAGGAGGCTGCTGCTAGCTCCTGTGAGGACCTTGCCACGTGCCATTTCAGGAGACCCGGCTGGTTGGGCACAGTTGCTCACAGCTACTGAACAAAACGTAGGTCGGGTAGCCAGTACCCCCAGGATTGTGTGAGGAACGTTCCTTACTCCAAAAAGGTAATTTAGTCATTCTTGAGGATCTTCTTTGTGGTTTTATTTCCACGTTGATTCCCTTTGAGTGAGATTTTTTTTTTTTTAGTAGTAGCGTGGAGCATGCGTATCATTTGAAGATAGAGTATGTATCACGGAACAACAAACAGAAGAAGGACTTGGACGGATCAAGAGACTTAATGTTGTGGTTTCATTCTTGGACAATCTGCTTTACTTCTCTGAGCCTCAGATTTGATGTCTGTATATTAATACTTATTTGGCCTATCTTTCCAAGTTGTTGTCAAAATGATGTGAATGTGAAAGCATTTTGTAAACTATGAAGCAGTAAATGTAAGTTATATTACTAGATTTCTTTGTCATGTCCAACCTTCTCTGGGTTTTCAGGAAACTTCGATTTCTTATAACTCTTTGGAAATTGTTATCTGTTATCGTAGAGCTGGAATTTGATGTGGGTCATTTCCATGATTCTTGTGTTCCTCTTAAACCATCAGTACTTGGTTGAGTACCCAGGATGCTTTCACACTGTGGACTTGGAATATGACGACAGGGAGGACACAAACTCCTGAAGCTTTCTAAATGGGGTGTGATTGATAGTATAAATCTCCCACAAGTAAGAGCTGAGGATTTGTGACCAGAGATCTAGAGACGGTATCAGGGAAGAGTTGTTGGCTGAGTTCCTTGAGTCTTTGGGAGAGCTTCCACAGGCAGATGACGTTTAAAAGCTGGACCAGACTGAGTTTCGTGGTTGAGAAGATTCTTTTTAGGCTCCTGAAGGGTCTATAGGAAGAGGCTGGTTCTTTCTGAGGATGGTATTGGGAGGCTTGAATAACCAGTTAAGGGAGACTTGATTGGAAACTACAGGATTTTTTAGAAACAATAATGATAGCTCCTATCTGTTGGTCATTGACTGTGTACCATGTGTGGCGCTTAGCACTGTGTAATGATCACTTTCAGTTCTTACTGATGCCGGGGAATCACGTATGGTTTTATCCCCGATGTGTAGATGAGGAAACTGAAACTTGTGAAGTAACTTGTCTAAGGACACAGCTAGGAAATAGAGCTAACATGGTGGCAGTATTGTGGTTAGAGGACATACAGGTGCCTGGATAGTGGCTTACTAGGCTGGAGGAGAAAGAGGTGACTGTGAATGGTGCTTGCCCCCCTGGTGCCGGGAGAGGTAGAGCCTGCAACAGCTCATTCCTGTCTCTTTGGAGCCGAGGCACAGGCTAGGGCAGGTGCACGGAACAGCTGAGTGGCTTTTCTTCCTCAGAAACTGCCACTTTAAAGCTGCGACGACGCAGCATGCCTTTGAAGAGCTGAGAAAAGATATTGTAATTCCTCGTGGTCCCTTGGTCTTCTGTTTCCATTCCGAGCAGCAGCAAGGATGAGTTTTGGAATATCCCAACCCCACTTCCCTTACCTGCAAATCCAAACTGTACCACTTCACAGGCTCAGATTAGAGTTTACCCAGCTGAATTTCTGGTGGGCAATTCCAGTCGCCATTTCAAGTAGAATCTACTCGAGGACAGATCCTATGTCTTGGTTGTAGCCGTATCATTCGTGCATGGTGTAGTGCCTGTCAGAAAGCACGTGGTTAGGATTTGTTATGGAATGGGATGGAAATCTCTTCTCACTTAGAGACCGAGTCACTTGCTGCTATTTGACTTTCCTCTAACATCTGATCGCTTCATGTGTGGTGGTCGGTCTTCAGAAGAGAGCGTTCGGTGCTGCAGAGTGGACACTGTATTTTACGATTGTTTTGGATCTCATGCCTGCCAGGCAGGGGGCGAGGGGCTAGGGCACACAGGAGGGACCTAGAGAAGCCTTGGGGAGAGCTCCATCCGCTCTGAAGCCAGCTTGGGAGAGGCTGTGGTGGGATCGCTGTGTTGGTAGCTAACAGAATTGTGATATATTACTTCTGGAGGGAGAAGAACAAAAACAGAATGCCGACTCCTCCAGTTGTCTCAGCATGAGGGTTATAGAAACATAAACATCTTCCTCCGTCTGCAGGGCTCCATCCCTCACATGCCTTTTTTAAAGGTAAGAACACAGAAGCATGCAAGTGGTACATTTCCCTTTGCACCCCTCAAGGTGAAATTTCTGCTACAGCATGGGGACTTGCCGGCGCAGTTCTGTAGCTGCTGCCATACAATGCATTTATCATTCTGCTCCTCTGGCGCATTTCTCCAGGCTGCATCATTTCCCTGTTCCTTCCTACACTCCCCAGCTCTGTGAGGATGATGCATCTGGTAGCCAAAGCCTCCCTGTTCAGCTTGTGGTACAGTGGAAAGAGCAGTATATTCATTAATGATGACAGCAGGTGGCTCACCAAGTCCCGGTGGGGTGCCAAGTTTTCTGCCAAGCGCTTTCGAGACATCATCTCTTTAATCTTCATGACAACCCAGCGGAGTTGGGATTATTATTCCTCAGTTTGCAGATGATGAGAGTGAGGCTTGGGGGTGGTTACCCATCCAAGGCTGTGTGGCTAATAAGTGACAGAGCCTACTGCCAGGCCTATGCTATGATATTACCAGGATTCCATGAATTCACTGTGGCACCTGGGGCCAAAGACCCTGCTTCCCTGGGCTTCAGTTTCCTAATCTCTCTGATGAGAACCAGTACTAGGGATCTTCCAAAGCACTAAGCCCAGTACCGTTCTGATTTGGTTAGTACTCTTACCTATGTGGATTTCTTTTAGCTTTGAGAATTTTTGTTTTCTTTTATAGTGGAAGGCTAGCTGCTGTGTATTCATTCCTCAGCAACAACATTAATATCAGGCAATGAAGAATATACAGGGTATAAATGGGTCAGTACTGTCCAGTAAAACTTTCCATTATAATTAAAATGGTCTGTATCAGTCCAGTACAGTAGCTGATAACCACCTGTGGCTACTGAGCACTTGAAATGTGGCTAGTGTGACAGAAGAACTGAATTTTACATTTATTTTATTTTAATTCAAATTTGAATGGCTGTATGTATGGTAGCTACTGTATTGGACAGTAGAGGTATAGATAGTATAATAGTATGAAACTAAATAGTATAGATTCTTCCATTCCCATGTCATCTTTAATTTGTCTCCTGTATTCCATCTAAGGCTTTTGATTTCCATGGTTAATTTTTCTAGAGGTTTAATACCTGATATATTGTTACATTTGTATTATGCTTTCAACTTTTAGCAGTTCAAACACACAATATTGCATCATTTTTCTCCTGCCTATGAGACAAATAGAAAAGATGGATAGTGCTATGTGCATTTCTCAGAAAACTGAGGCATAGAATAGTTAAATATGCTATTAAGAGCTGAATAAATATTTTTTGTGTGCATAAGTAATGTACCTAAAGCCATTTTTGGAGTTGGAGATCAGGACTGGAAATGTAGATCTTTTGATTGCTGGCCAGAGTTTCCTTTATTTTTCCTATCACTGGTGTGCCAAGCCTAGTGTTAGAGAGAGATTTGTCCCATTAAATGCAATTCTTTTTAATGTTAGGAGGGGGACTTTCTTTTCATTTGGTACCTTTCTGTACTTTCTGATTTTTTAACTATATAGGCATCACTTAATAATAATAATAAAGATAGATATTTGGGAAAATTATATGAAATGCTATGAGGCTGCATAATGGAACTGTGCCTGTTTTGTAGATAGGAGAACTGTCATGCTAGTCGAACAAAGACAGGTGCGTTTTTCAGGTGGGATCTGTGGTCAGAAGAGGATTAAATTCCATCTTGATTCCATTACTGGTTTTGATGGAGTAGTTCTTTTGGACCAACCTTCAACAGAAAACAACTGTAAACTCAGACAAAAGGTAAAAAAGAACCAGCTGAAGGAACTGGAGAGTGACCAAAAGCAGGCCCATTCTTCACAAAATTAAGGTCCTGAGGGTCAAGGAAAGTCTGAGGAATAGTTTCAGATCAAAAGGACTCTAAAGCGACTAGGCAACTAAATGAAATGTATGGATCTTTTTGTTGTAAAGGACACCATAGGAACAATTGGTGTAACCTAAATGGAGTCTGAAGTTTTGTTGGTGGTTACATACCAGCATTAACTTTTTAGTTTTATGGTTGAATTGTTGCTATGTAGAGAGTGTTGACAGCTTGGTTGACAAATACACTAATGTATTTTGGAGTGGTAGTGCATCAGTTTGCCAAATTCCTCATAGGTAGTTCAGAAAAAATTGGAGATAAGGAGGGAAGGTAATTCAGAGCAAAGATGGTAAATGGTAATATCTCGGGAATATGAAATAAGTAAAGGATAAATAGGAGTTCTTCATATAGTTCTTATAAATTTTCTCTGAATTTATTTCAAAATGGGAGGATTTTTAAAAACTTCGTAGTGAATGATAATAAAAATAGAACACTTCAACATTGGTAGAATATAGCTGAAGCAGTGCTTTGAAGGAAGTTTATGTCTTTAAATGCGTGTATTAGAAAAGAAGAAAGGACAAGATTCAGTGACTTCATGTTCCATCTTTAGAAGCTAAAAAAGGAAAAGTAGATGCAAAGTAGAAAGAAGGAAATAATAAAGGTAAGAGCAGAAATTAATGAAATAGAAAACAGACAAAAATAGAGAAAAATGACAAAACCGAAAGCAATTCTTTGAAAAGCTCAACAAAATTGATGAAGCCCTAGCTGAATAGATAAGGAAAAAGAGAAAGAGATGACAGAATACCAGTATCCAGTAATGAAAGCATGTATGTCACTACAGACTCTATAGACATTAAAGGATACTAAAGAAATATTCTGAACACTATTGTGCCAATAAATTTGGCAAATTAGATAAAATGGATAAATTTTTGAAAAAAAAAACCTCAATTTAACCAAAACTGACACAAGATGAAATAGAAAATCTGAACTATATATTTGTTAAAGAAATCAATTCATTATTGAAAACTTTCCTGCAAAGAACTTTCTAGGCTGGGATGGTTTAACCGGTAATTTTTATCAGATATTTAGGGAAAAACACAGTTTTACACAAACTCAGAAAGTAGAGAAAGAGGAGTGAAAGTGAACACTTCCTAACCTATTTTGTGAACCCAACAAAGAAATTACAAAAAAAGAAAACTACAGATTAGAATCTCTCATAAACATAGATAGAAAAATCTTTAACAAAATATTAGCAAATCAAATCTGGCAGTGTATAAAAAGGATAATTCATCCAAGACCAAGCTGTGTTATCCCAGGAATGAAAACTTTAACATTTGGAAAAAAAATATGTAATTCTCCATACTAACAAAATAAAGAAGAAAAATCATATAGTCATTTTATTAGATGCAGAAAAAACAGCAAGAAAATTGCAATGTGATATCACTGTATACATCTTAGGTATAAGACAAGACAGTAAGACAAGAGATAACAAATGTTGACAAGGAAAAGAAAACCCTTGTACTTAATTAGTGGGAATGTAAATTGGTACATGTATTATGGAAAACAGTATGATGTTTTCTCAAAAACTTAAAATTTAAAAATAGAACTACTATATGATCCAACAATCCCACTTCTGGGTATATATCCAAAGGAAATGAAATCAGTATATATATTTTTTAATATTTTATTTGTTTATTTGACAGAATATGTCAGTGAGACACAGTGAGAGAGAGACACACAGTGAGAGAAGGAACACAAGCAGGGGAAGTGGGAGAGGGAGAAGCAGGCTTCCCACTGAGCGGGGAGCCCCATGTGGGGCTCGATCCCAATCGTGACCTGAGCCAAAGGCAGACGCTCAAGGACCCAACCACCCACATGCCCCTGCAATCAGTATCTTGAAGAGGTATCAGCACTTCTGTGTTTATTGCAGCATTATTCACAGTAGCTAAGATATGATGGATGAATGGGTAAAGAAAACGTCTTTCTCTCATACACACACAGAAGAATATTATACATCCTTAAAAAAGAGGAAACCGGGCCATTTGTGACAATATGGATGAATCTGGAGGACATTATGCTAAGTGAAATAAGCCAAACACAAAAAGGCAAATACTGCATGATCTCACTTAAATGTGGAATCTAGAAAAGTTGAACTCATAAAAGCAAAGTAGAACGGTGGTTGCCATGTGGAAAAATAGGGAGTTGTTGGGCAAAGGGTACAAAAGGTCCTGTTATGTGGGATGAATAAGTTCTGGAGACCAATGTGTAGTATGGTGACTATAGTTAGTAATACTATATTATGTGTTTGAAATTTGCTAAAAGTTATCTTAAGTATTCTTTCCACACATATAACACACAAAAATAGTAACTGAGGTGAAGTGATGGATGTGTTAGTTTGATTGTGTTAATGATTTCACAGTATATGTCTATATCAAATCTCTTATTATATCTTTATACAATTTTTATTCATCAACTATACCTCAGTAAAGCTGGAAAAAAATTTGACATGCATTTGTGATAAAAACTCTTGGCAAATTAGAAATAAAAGGGAAGTAAGATGCCTGTGTAACTCAGTCAGTTGAGCATCCAACTCTTGATCTCAGCTCAGGTTTTGATCTTGGGGTTTTGATTCAAGCCCTGTGTTGGGCTCTACACTGGGCATGGAGCCTACTTTAAAAAAAAAAAAAATGGAAGGAGGGGCGTCTGGGTGGCTCAGTGGGTTAAGCCTCTGTCTTCGGCTCAGGTCATGATCTCAGGGTCCTGGGATTGAGCCCCACATCAGCCCCACTCTCTGCTCAGTGGGGAGCCTGCTTCCCCCTCCCTCTGCCTGCTTCTCTGCCTACTCATGATCTCTCTCTCTCTTTCAGACAAATAAATTAAAAAAAAATAAAATGCAAATGTCATAATTGTGAAAAATGGAAAGTGTTTCACCTAAGATCAGAATAAGGCAAATATGTTTTCTCTTATCTTTCTTGTTCAACATCATACTGGATGGAGGTTCTAGTGAGTGCCATAAAGTTAGAAAAAGCAACAAAAGTCTTAACAGTCAGAAAAGAATAAGCAGGGGGTGCTTGGGTGGTTCAGTAGGTTAAGCGGGTTCAGGTCATGATCCCAGGGGCCTGGGATTGAGCCCATGTTGGGCTCCCTGCAGGGACCTTGCTTCTCCCTCTCCTCATCAGCCCCTCCCCAGCTTGTACTCACTCTCGTTCTCTCAAATAAATAAATAAAATCTTAAGAAAAGAATAAACAAATCTCTTTTTGTTCACAGATGGTATGATTGTTGACATAGAAAATCATGAGGAATCTATAAAATAAGTGTATTTAATGGAGTACCAAGTCAACATTCAGAAATTGATTATATTTTTTATATAGCAGTAGCAAATAATTGGAAGATCTTTAAAAAGGAATTTTTGGGGTACCTGGGTGCTTCAATGAGTTAAGTGTCTGATTCTTGATGTCAGCTCTGGTCTTAATCTTGGGGTCATGAGTTCAAGCTCCGTGTTGGGCTCTACACTAGTTGTGGAGCCTACTTTAAAAAAGTAAATAAAAATTAAAGAAAAACAATTTCTTTTAAAATGATATTGTAAAGCATAAAATTTTAGGTAATAAACTTAACAAAAGAATATGGAAGACCTATACATAAAAATTATAAAACAGTGCTGTGAGAAGTTAAAGAAGGCATAAGTGAATGGAGGGAAGTATCATGTTCATGGATTGAAAGACTCAATATTACTGTCAGTTGTCCCCAAATAGATTTGTAGATTAAAGCAATCCTATTCAAAATCCCAGATGGCTTTTTTAGAGGTAGAGATCAACAACCTGACTCTAACATGTATATGGAAATGTAAGGGACCTTGAATAACCAAAGGAATCTTGAAAAGGAATAAATTTGGAGGATTCACATTTCCTGACTTGAAGATTTGCTATAAAACTATAGTATGTCAACAAAAAAATACATATAACTTGATTAAAGAATGGGCAAAAAACTTGAATAGATATTTCTTTAAAGATGATATATAGGGACTCCTGGATGCCTAGTCATTAAGTGTCCAACTCTTGGATTAGTCTTGGGTCATGACCTCAGGGCTGTGAGATTGAGCAGGGGGTGGGGAGGGGAGGGGCAATGGGAGAGGGAGATGGAGAGAATCTCAAGCAGGCTCCGTGGCCAGCAGGTAGTCTGCTTGAGATTCTCTCCCTCTCCCTCTCCCATTATGCCTCCATCCCCATCCCCTGCTCGCTTGCTCTCTCTCTCAAATAAATAAATAAATAATCTTTCAAAAGTAAAGATGATATACAAATGGCTAGTAGCATATGAATAGATACTCAACATCACTAATCAGTATGGAAATGCAAATCAAAACCACAATTACATGGTGACAGATGCTAGCTACATTTATTATAGTGAGCATTGCATAATGATTAGAATTGTCAAATCACTGTATTTACATCTGAAACTAACATAACGTTATATGTCAACCATACTTAGAAAAAAACAAAAATCACAATGAGATACTGCCTCATGCTCATTAGGATGGCTGCTATAACAAAAAAGCTCCAAAACAGAAAGTAACAAGTGTTGGCCAGGATGTAGAGAATTTGGAATCCGCTGTACTGTTGGTGGAAATGTAAAGTGGTACAGCTGCTGTGGAAAACAGTCTGGTGGTTCCTCAAAATATTAAATATAGAACTACCATATGATCCAGCAATTTTTCTTCTGGGTGTGTATTCCAAAGAATTGAAAGCAGGATCTTGAAGAGTATTTGTAATAGAGTTTCACAAGAGCCAAAAGGTAGAAGCAACCACGTGTCCATTGACGGATGAATGGATAAGCAAAACTTGGGAAAGACATTCAGTGGAGTATGATTGAGCCTGAAGAAGGAAGGAAGTTCTGATACATGCTACAACATGGATGAACTTTGAGGAAATTATGCTAAGTGGTAGAAGCCAGTCGTAAAAGGCATAAATACTGGATGATTTCACTTACTTGAGGTACTAGAGTAGGCAAAATCATAAAGACAGAAAGTAGCATCTTTATTTGTAGTGGTCCCAAACTGGGAACTGTTTAAGCATCCATCAACTGGAGAATGGATAAAGAAACGTGGTATAATCATACAGTTCAAAAGGACCAAAACGGTACATCAGGCAACATGGATGAAATCTCAAAAACATTATTCTGAGGGAAAAGAGCCCTTACACAGGAGAGTACACAGTGCATGATACCCTATATATGAAATTCTGATAGGCAATAATATTAGGTACATGTCGCCTGTTTCATAGATGGGGACACTGGCACTCAGAGAAGCTAAGCACCCGGTGTCGGGCTGCACAGCAGTTCAGTGGCAGAGCTGGGCCTGCCAGTCCGATGTCCTGACTCCCGGTGCACCATGTTTTTCCGTCCCCAAGGCGGCCCTGTTAGCATTCTGGGATATTAGCACATTAGCACATTGAGAGGAGTGCTGAGGGTGCAGGGTGGCTTGGGTTTCCTCTGATTCCTCTCTTTGGTCTGTAGAGTGCTCTTCCAACCTCCCTGTTGAGCCTACAGGAATGGACTCCATTGATCTGATAGACCCTTCAACTCTCCCCTCTTTGCTAGACTGGAAGAGGGAAGGAGCAGCCAGGCTGGAGAGTGTGCTATTATTAGAAAGGATTTTAAGGAGAGTGCACTGCCTGGGTTATTAGAAAGGATTTTTCTGGGGCTCTTTCCTCTGCATTTAACAACTTTAATTAAAAATAAAACAAGCAAATAACTCGGTTCCTCCTCCTTCCCAAGTATTGCTGAGAATCTTCGTGGTGGTGGTCTTGGTTGCATGTCTTGGTGATGTCTGAGCCTTCTGTGCAAATTGAGAAAGGGACTGACAACACATTATCAAAGAAGTTTTCTCAAGGGGAATGACCCAAGTCTAGAATAGAAGAGCCATCTGCTGCCAGATGGACAGGGCTCCACTGACTATGAATTTGACCTGGAGGCTGGCCTTTTCTGTGTGTTTGCACTTTGGGAATACCCATCGGGTCTTGGCTTCCTGCTGGCTCATTGGCGGCCTTCCCTGCCCCGTCCCTCCCCCACTTCAGGCTGCCTAGTCCCTCAGGAGTCCCTCAGGAGTCGCACTGCCTGTGATGCCTGGGCACACCTGGTGATCCAGAGGAAACCAGCAGCGCACTATTCCTGCAGTGAGGTGCGGCACCCCAGCTTTGTGCAGGAAAATGGCCAAATTAATTCACCATTGTTAGCAGTCCTCCCAGCTGAGAAGACTCATGGCAGTTCACAGCATTCTGGTGCAAGACGACAAGGTGCTGGAGAGAGGCCGATTTTTCTGTCCACACGCAAATGCTTTGCCCGATGCAACTTGATACGTCATGACCTTGGAAGCCCACAGACTCGGGAGGGAGACAGAGACAGGTCAGCGGGTTGCTAGAAATCAGAGTAATAAAGTCCATCTTTCTTTTTAAGTTAGAAAGTATAAACTCTCCTGTTTCCTGCCTTGTCATCTAACTTGTTTATTTGCTTTTCTACTCCTCCTTTGTTCCTCTACCCTAATCTTCCTTTGTCTCTCTCTTGCCTCACCGCTCTGTCCTCTCACCCCCACCGCATCTTCCACTCTTTTGTCATTTGTTTTCTGAGACTAGGAAAAATAAGGAAAGATAAGGAAAATACAGCACAGCACTAAACTCCTTCTTCCCCTTCCCTAGGTAACAGAGTCACTGTCTTAGGGAGGAAGTCCAGAATGTAACATTCACTCAGAGTTTATCGCATTATCACCCGCTGTCCCACACATTTCATGGGGATGAGAGCAAAGCTACAGCCAAGCCAGGGAGGGCCAAGAAACCAAGGCAGAAGTGGATTACTACCTCTCCCTATCTCCTTCATTTCATCAATTTAGCTTCCTCTAATTCTTGGAGTACTCCTTCCTTTCTACTCTGGAGAGCAGATGGATGAGTATAGCTTTGCTCAAGCATCTACTTACCATTAAGGTTCTGTGTTCACTTTCTTTAACGTGGTTCGCTATCACCTGTCCTACAGAAGCAGGGGCTCTCCTGTCTCCTCAACCCCTCTTTACTACCATGTCCTCTCTTTTCCTGCTTGCCCATTGTCAATTATTTCTGTGTCCCGAATATGAACAATGTCTTCCCCCATGTTTTGGTCACTGACAACCTAAAATAATAACTAAAGTCTCCTGTCATCCTCAGCAAAGAGACCCACAGGAGGTGAAATTGCCGGGGGTGCCTCCTACTAGAAGGGGTGTAGAATCTCTGGAGAACCAGCAATTCTATAATGTAACACATTGAACCAGAAGTCAGGAAACCCAGGTTCTAGACCCATTTTGTCAACAACTTGCTGCATGGTCTTGAATAAATCATTGTCCTCTGAGTCCAGGTTTTCCCCTCTGTCATAAGTTTTGGTGCCTGTAGGGGTGTAGGTATAAGGTAAACTGCTTATACTGTATTGTGGCCAAGCCAAACCCCTACTCAGGTATACTGTCCTGTAAAATGCTTGGTGGGCCAAACAAAAAATATCTAAGGGTTTTATTTGATAACATTCACTTTTCTTTCCTCTCCCATGGCATGCCTGGGACTATAGCTGCAGAGTGAAGCCTCAGGACCAGGTCCCCAGGGATGTTATCATGAGCACCATATTCTGGAGCCAGTAGCGGAGGTCCCAGCAACATGTTTGCTGACAAGAAGGGCTTTCACCACTTGGGGAGTTAGTAGCTGGTAAGGGCACAGTTGCCATTGGCTGCTAGGGTTGGTCCCCTAGGGTCGGTCTGTCTTGGCCACTGACTGCTTGCCTTATCCTGGGCATTAGGGCACTAGGCAGAAAGGATGGGACGAACCCAATCCAGCCCTGTCCCACTAATAATGCAGGACACATCTTGTGGATGGGGAGATTTCACAGAGGACTCTAGAATTCCAGGTTGCTAACATCTGGAATCTAACGTCAGGGGTCATAAGGTCACACAATACTACTTGAGTCCTCTCCCCACAAATTCCATTTTAGGGTCATCCTTACTGTTGGAAAGTTCATCCTTCTTATTTGTTTTTATCACTATTCTGGGAGGTAGGTAGGACAAAGATGTTTTAATTTTAAATTTCTGGTTATAAAAATAGTGCATGCTCAGTGCTCATTGTAGAATTATAGAACATCAAAATCATCCATAATTTTAATAGAGAAAACCACTTAAAACATTCTAAGGCATTTTCTATCTTCTACATGCATTTAAAAAAAAAAAGATATGTGTATTATATGTTTGCTTTATATCCAAATTTTCCACCTGCGGTTATATTGGGAACATTTCTTCCATGCTATTAAATATTCTTTAAAATAATTACTCAGCATTAAAAAGTAATATTCCATTATTTGGATGTGGCATGGTTCATGTGATTATTTATGGAAATTTAGGTCTAAATATTTGCTCCTAAAAGTTGTGCCATGATCATCATAATTACCTTGGGGATATTAAAGGTTTGGTTCCAGACCGATAAAGCAAGTATTGCAATAAAGTGAGTCAAATGAATTTTTTGGTTCCCCACCACATATGAAAGTTATGTTTATACTACACTGTAGTCTGTTAGTATTCAATAGCATTATGTCTAAAAAAAAAAAACCCCAACGTATGTACCTTAATTAATAAATACTTTTTTTGTGGGGACCTGGGTGGCTCAGTCAATTAAGCATCTGCCTTTGGCTCAGGTCATGATCCCAGGGTCCTGGGACTGAGTCCTGCTTCAGGCTCCCTGCTGGTTGGGAAGCCTGCTTCTCCTTTTCCTTCTGCCTGCTGCTCTGCCTACTTGTGCTCTCTATCTCTCTGTTAAAGAAATAAAATCTTTAACAAAAATTTTAAAAAATACTTTTTTGATGAAAAGCACTAACCATCATCTGAGCTTTCAGAGTTCTAATCTTTTTGCTGGAAGGTCTTGCCTCATTGTTGATGGCTGCTGACTGATCGGTGTGGTGGCTGTTGGAGGTTGGGGTGGCTGTGACAATTTGTTAAGAGAAAAGAACAATGAAGTTTGCCGCACTGATTGGCTCTTCCCTTTACAGCCAGTTTCTCTGTGGCATGCGATGCTGTGTGATAGCATTTCACCCACAGAAGAACTTCTTTCAAAATTGGAGTCAGTCCTCCCAAGCCCTGCTGCTGTTTTATCAGATAACTTTATGTAACATTCTAAATCTTTTGTTGTCATTCCAGCAATCTTCACAGCATCTTCACCAGGAGTAGATTCCATCTCAAGAAACCACTTTCTTTGCTCAGCCCTAAGAAGCAACTCCTCGTCGTTCAGGTTTTATTATGAGATGGAAGCCATTCGGTCCCATCTTCAGGCTCTACTTCTCGTTCTGGTTCTCTTGCTTTTTCCACCACCCTGCCATTACCTCCTCCACTGAAATCTTGAACCCCTCAAACTCCATGGTGCTTGGAATCAGCTTCTTCCAAACTCCTGTTCATGTTGATATTTTGACTTCTTCCCAGGAATCACAGATGTTCTTGGTGGCATGTAGAATGTTGAATCCTTTCCAGTAGGTTTTCAGTTTACCCGGATCCATTGGAGGAATCAGTGCCTGTGGCAGCTATAGCCTTAGGAATTAATATTTCTTAAGTAGTAAGCCTTGAAAGTCAAAATAGGAATGAATATTTCTTAAGTAATAAGGCTTGAAAGTCAAAATTACTCCTCGATCTATGGGCTACAGAATGGATGTTGTGTCAGCAGGCATGAAAACAGCATTCATCTCCATCTGAGCTCTTGGGTGACCAGGTGTATTGTCAATGAGCAGTAATGTTTTCAAAGGAATCTTTTTTTTCTGAGCAGTAGGTCTCAACAGTGGGCTTGTGATATTCAGTAAACCAGTTTGTAAACAGATGTGCTGTCATATAGGCTTTGTTGTTCCACTTGCAAAGCATAGGCAGAGTGGATTTAGCATAATTCTTAAAGGCCATAGGATTTTGGAGATGGTAAATGAGCAGTGGCTTCAACTGAAAGTCAGCAGCTGTATTTGCCCCTAATAAGGGGGTCAGCTTGTCCTTTAAAGCTTTGAAGCCTGGCATTGACTTCTCTCTAGCTATGAAAGTTCTAGATGACAGCTTCTTCCAATAGAAGCCTGTTTCACCTACATTGAAAATCTGTCATTCAGTGTAACCACCTTCAGAAGTATCTTAGCTTAGATCTTCTGGATAACTTGCTGCAGCTTCTACATCAGCACTCATTTGCACTTTGATGTTTTGGAGATGGCTTCCTTCCTTAAACCTCGTGAACCCACCTCTGCTGGCTTCAGACTACTTCTGCAGCTTCCTCACCTCTCTCAGCCTTCATAGGATTGGAGAGAGTTAGGACCTTGCCCTGGATTAGCCTTTGGCTTAAGGGAGTGTTTCCCCTTGTTGAATCTGCTGTCCAGACCACTAAAACCTCTCTATCAACAATAAGGCTGTTTCACTTTCTTACAGTTTGTTCACTGGAGTAGCATTCTGAATTTCCTTTAAGAACTTTTCCTGTGTGTCTACAACTTGGCTAACAGGTCTAGGAGGCTGAGATTTTAGCCTGTCTCAGCTTTTGACATGCCTTCCTCACTAAGCTTAGTCATTTCTAGCTTCTGATTTAAAGTGAGGGGTGTGTGATTCTTCCTTTCGCTGGAACATAGAGGCCATTTTAGGGTTCTTCACTGGCCTCTCTTCAATATTTTTGTGTCTTAGGGAATAGGGAGACCCAGGGAGAGGAAGAGAGATGGGGGAACAGCTGGTTCATGGAGCAGTCAGAACACACATTTACTAAGTTCATTTTATTATATAGGTATAGTTTGTAGCATCCCCAAACAGTTATAATAATAACATCAAAGATGACTGATCCCAGATCATCATAACAAATATAATAATAAAGAAAAAGTTTGAAATATTGCAAGAATTACCAAAATATGACGCAGAGACACAAAGTGAGCAAATGCTGTCAGGAGGTTTGCGTTGATAGATTGGCTTAAAGCAAGATTGCCACAAACTTCCAATTTGTAAAAAATGCAGTATCTGTAAAGTGCAATAAAGAGAAGCACAAAAAAAAGGTATACCTGTCCCTGAATTTTTGGTCACATCTCTGATTATTTTCTCAGAAGGATTTCTAGAAATAAGATTCTTGGATCAAGGCTTTTTAATAGCTCTTGACATATATTTAGTATGGCAAGAATTATTAAAGTTTGCATCTTAGTCCCTAATCCCTTTGCTGAAGCACTAATATAGTGACAGATGCCTGAGTGTGTCTGAAGTGTCTTATTTTGGGGGAAAATTTCCTATACCCCTCAAATGGAGAAGGGATTATTGGGGTATCTGGCTGGCTCAGTTAGAGGAGCATGTGACTCTTGATATTGGGGTTGTGAATTCAAGCCCCATGTTGGGTGTAGAGATTACTAAATAAAAAAATAAAAATAAAAACTTCAGGGGTGGGGAGCCTGGCTGGCTCAGTCAGTTAAGCATCTGCCTTCGGCTCAAGTCATGATCCCACGGTCCTGGGATTGAGCCGTGCATTGGGCTCTCTGCTCAGTGGGGAGCCTGCTTCTCCCTCTCCCACTGCCTGCTGCTCTGCCTACTTGTGCTCTTTGTCTCTTTCTGTCAAATAAGTAAAATCTTAAAAAAAAATCTTAGGGGGTGCTTGGGTGGCTTAGTCAGTTAAGCATCTGAATCTTGATCTCAGCTCAGGTCTTCATCTCAGGGTCATGAGTTCAAGCCCCACTTTGGGCTCCATGCTGAGTGTGGAGCCTATGAATAGATAGATAGATAAAAATCTTTAAAATGCTCTTGTTGGGGTACCTGGGTGGCTCAGTTGGTTAAGCATCTGCCTTTGGCTCAGGTCATGATCCCAGGGTCCTGGGACTGAGGCCCTTGTTGGGCTCCCTGCTCCACCAAGAGCCTGCTTCTCCCTCTGCCTTCACCCTGCTTGTGCTCTCTCTCTCTCTCTCTCAAATAAATAAACAAAATCTTAAAAAACAAAAACAAAAACAAACTCTTGTCATCCTCAGCCCTATTGAATGGCAGCCCTAAATCTGGGGTTCTGTCCCGTGTGAGGGGTCTTGCTGGTTTCCTTGACCAGAGCCATACTAGGACCAGAATGTGGGCCCTGGAGGTCGGGTGGCTTCCTATTACCTTGCATTGACTAAGGGGCCAGCCTTCTTTATAACAACATGGGAAAAAATGCTGTCCTGTTACTTGTCAGATGAGAAATGCATGTGAAAACACATTGACAACTGTGAAGAACTCTATAAATGTAATGTTATTATTAGGGTTACTTTGGATTGGAATAATAATGCTGATATGACTACTAAGATATTATATAATGCTTTTGGCACATTAGAGGGTGTTGCTATTTGAATGATGGTGTGGAACTTCAGAGAAGATTTACTCTGGCCCGCTTATTTTACAATAAGGAGACTGAGGCTCAGAGAATTTAATTTTCCTATCGCCTGTCACACTGAAGAGTACGCCTGGCAGCCAGGTCTCCTCACTTATCTTTTTTTTTTTTTCTTTTTGCCACATTCGTGGATTTCTACTAGAGCCAAGTACAACAATTAATATCTTGCTTATGTATGCTTCTAGGGTACTGTTTAACACTTCTTAAAAATTGAGTTATAATTGACATGCATTGTATTAGTTTCAGGTGTACAGACATAATGATTTCATATTTGTGTGTATTGCAAAATGATCACTAGAGTAAATCTAGTTAACATCTGTCACCATACATGACTACGGAGTTTTTTTTCTTGTGATGAGAACTTTGAAGATATACTCTCAGTAGCTTTCAAATATGCAATACAATATTATGAACTGTAGTCCCCATGCTGTACATTACATCCCTATGACTTACTTGTTTTACAACTGGAAGTTTGTACCTTTCGACTCTCTCACCAATTTTGCCCACCCCCACTCTCTGCCTCTGGTGACCACCAACCTGATCTCTGTAGCTATGAGCTTGGGTGTTTTGTTGTGTTTTGTTTGTTTTTTAGAGTCCACATATAAGTGAGATCATACGGTATTTGCCTTTCTCTGCCTTATTTCACCTAGCATAATGCTCTCAAGATCCGTCTATATTGTCATAAATGGCAAGATTTCTTTCTTTTTCATGGCTGAATAATATTACATTGTGTTTATGTTCATATAGTGTGCATATGTATATATATAGTGGGCTTGTCGTATATGACCTTTATTATGTTGAGGTATATTCCCTCTATATCCAACATCGTAAATGGATGTTGAATTTTGTCAAAAGCTTTTTTTTTTTTTTTGCACCTATTGAAATGATTATATGATTTTTATCCTTCATTTTGTGAACGTGGCATATCATGTCACTTGATTCTCAAATGTTAAGATATCTTTACCTCCCCGGAATAAATCCCACTTGATCATGGCATATGGTGTTTTTAATATATTGTTGAATTCAGTTTGTTAATGTTTTGTTGAGGATTTTTGCATCTATATTCATCAGGGATAATGGCCTGTATTTTCTTTTTTTTGTGTTACCCGTGTCTGGTTTTTGTATGGGGGGTAATCCTGGCCTTGTAAAATGACTTTGGAAGTGTCCCTTCCTCTTTTAGTTTTTGGAAGAGTTTAAGAAAGATTGGTATTAATTCTTCTTTGAGTGTTTGGTAGAAATTGTTAGTGAAGCTGTCTAGTCCCATTCTTTTTTTTGTAAGGAGCTTTAAAATTACTACAAAAAAAAAGTATGGGACTAGACAGCTTCACTAACAAATTCTAATTTGTTTAGATTTTCTTTTTCTTCATGATTCAGTCTTCAAAGGGTTGTATGTTTCTAGGAATTTATCCATTTCTTCTAGGTTATCAGTTTGTTGGTATGTAATTGTTCATAGTAGTGTCTTATGATCTTTTGTATATCTTTGATATCAGTTGTACCATCTCCTCTATCATTTCTGATTTTATTTATTTGAGCCCTTGTTTTCTTAGTGAGTTTAGCTCAAGTTTTGTCAATTTTGTTTATATTTTCAAAGAACCAGCTCTTGGTTTCATTGATCTTTTCTGTTGTCTTTTAGTCTATATTTCATTTATACCTGCTCTGCTCTTTGTTATTTCATTCCTTCTACTAACTTTGGGCTTCATTTGTTCTTTTCTAGTTCCTATGGTGTAATGTTTGGTTGTTTATTAGAGATTTTTCTTGCTTATTTAGGTAGGCATTTATCATTATGAACTTCCCTCTTAGAACTGCTTTTGCTGCATCTCATAAGTTTTGTATGTTGTATTTTCATTTAGCTCAAGATGTTTTTTGATTTTTCTTTTGATTTCTTTATTGACCTATCAGTTGTTCAGTAGCATGTTGTTTAGTCTCCACATATTTGTGAATTTTCCAGTTTTCTTCTTGTAATTGATTTCTAGTTTTTGATAGGAAAAGATGCTTGATGTGATTTCAGTATTCTTAAATTTGCTTAGAGTTGTTTTGTGGCCCAACATATGATCTGTTTTGGAGAATGTTCCATGTACACTTGAGAAGATGTGTATGTTACTGCTTTTGAATGAGTGGTCTGTTTAGATTTGTCCATCTGGTTTAACATGTTGATTAAAACTGATGTTTCTTTATTTATTCTATGTCTGCATGATGTCTCTATTGATGTAAATAAGGTGTAAAATATTGATGTAAAAAAAGTCCCCTGTTATTAGTGTATTTCTGTTCTTCCCCTTAGTTCTCTTAGTATTTGCTTTATATATTTAGGTACTCCTATGTTGGGTCCATAAATATTTTAAAATGTTATTTTTTTTAGATTGACCCCTTTATCAATACGTAATACCCTTCCTTGTGTCTTATTATAGTCTTTGTTGAAGTCTATATTGTCTAATGTAAGTATAGCTACCCCAGCTTTCTTTTGGCGTTGATTTGTATAGACTGTCTTTTTCCCTGCCTTCACTTTCAGCCTGTGTATGTTCTTCTATCTGAAGTGAGTCTCTTGCAGGCAACATATAGTTGGATCTTGTGTTTTTTTTTGTTTTGTTAATCTATTCGGCAACTCTGTGTCTTTTGATTGGAGAATTTAGGCTATTTACATTTAAAGTAATTATTGATAGGTGTGTACCTATTGCCATTTGTTAATTGCTATCTTGTAGTTTCTTATATCCTTTCTTCTTTTACTCCATTCCTTTATGGCTTGTTAACTTTCTTTAGAGGTATGCCTAGATTTCTTTCTCGTTATCTTTTGTGTATCTACTGTATGTTTTTGCTTGTGAGGCTTACATATGATAACTTATGTTTGTAAGAGTCTATTTTAAGTTGGTAACAACTTAAGTTTGAATGCATTCTAATGTTTTAATTTAATGTCACATTGTACATTTTTTTATCTTGTGTATACCTACCTAATTATAATAGTTACAGCTATTTTTACTACTTTTGTTAACCTTTATATAGTTTTGTAAGTGATTTAGTCACTACCTTTACTATATATTTACCTTAACCAGTGAGATTTATACTTTCATATGTTGTCTTCTTACTACTTAGTATCTTTTCTTTTCAGTTTAAAGATGTCCCTTTAGCATTTCTTATAAGGCTGGTTTAGTGATGAAGAACTCTTTAGCTTTTGCTTGTTGAAAACAATATTTCCTTCAATTCCAAATGATAATTTTGTTGGGTAGAATATTCTTGGTTGGAAAATTTTTTTCTTTTGACATTTCAAATATATCATGTCACTCTCTTTTGGCCTGCAAAGTTTCTGCTAGAAAATCTGCTGATAGTCTTCTGATAGTTCCCTTATATATAACAAGTTGTTATTCTCTTGCTGCTTCTAAGAGTCTCTCCTTGTCTTTAGTGTTTGATATTTTAATCTTAATATCTTGGTGTGTGTCTCTTTGGGTTTATCTTTTTTGAAGTTCTCTAGGCTTCCTGGATCTGGATATCTATTGTTTTTCCCAGATAAGGAAGTTTTCAGATATTATTTCTTTTTTTTTTTAATATTTTATTTATTTATTTGAGAGAGAGACAGTGAGAGAGAGCATGAGCAAGGAGAAGGTCAGAGGGAGAAGCAGACTCCCCTTGGAGCTGGGAGCCCGATGCGGGACTCGATCCTGGAACTCCAGGATCATGACCTGAGCCGAAGGCAGTTGTCCAACCAACTGAGCCACCCAGGCATCCCCTTTTTTTCTTTTTTTAAAAAAAATATTTTATTTATTTATTTGAGAGAGAGACAGTGAGAAAGAGCATGAGTGAGGAGAAGGTCAGAGGGAGAAGCAGACTCCCCGTGGAGCTGGGAGCCTGATGTGGGACTCGATCCTGGGACTCCAGGATCATGACCCGAGCTGAAGGCAGTTGCTTAACCAACTGAGCCACCCAGGCACCCTCAGATATTATTTCTTCAAATAAGTTTTCTGTCTCTGTCTTTCTTCTCTTTCTGAGACTCCTATATTGCCAGTCTTAGTCTGCCTGGTGGCATTCCATAAGCCCCTTAAGCTATCTGTACCTTTTTTCTTTCTTTTTTCTTTTTGGTGTTCTGATGGGTGTCTCTGCCTTGTCTTCAAGTTCACTTATCCTTTCCTCTCTTTCATATAGTTTGATGTTGAACCCCTCTAGTGTATTTTTCAATTCAGTTACTGTATTCTTCAGTTCTTTGAATTCTGTTTGGAACTTTCTTACATATTTTTTCTTTGTTAAAGCTCTCACTGTTTATCCATTCTTCTCCCAAATTTGGTAAGCATCTTTATGACCATTATTTTGAACACTTTGTCAGATAAAATACTTATTTCTGTTTCATTCAGTTTTTTTTTTCCTGATTTTTATCTTGTCTTTTTCATTTGGAAAATATCCTTTTGTTCTCTCATTTTGCTTGACTATTTGTATTGGTTTCTGTCCACTAGATAAAACAGCCACTTCTTCCATCCTTAAAGGGTTGGCCTTATGTAGGAGATGAAACTTCTTGTTCAACCCTGCCCTATCTCTTGGTTGTCTCTGAAATCTTTGTGATTTTCCAAGCAGCCTATTTTATTTTTGAAAGCTCCTAGTAGCTGAGAGTGTGCCAAGACCAGTTGGTGGTGTTCTAAAGGGTAGGATCTCAGCTAGCACCTAGTTTCAAGCTTATTGGAAGCCAGAACATCAGGCAAAAGCTTTTATTTCTATTTTTATTATTTTAAAAGATTTTATTTATTTATTTGACAGAGAGAGAGAGATCAAGTGCGCACAAGCAGGGGGAGCAGCTTAGGGAGAGGGAGAAGCAGACTCCCTGGGAGTCTCCCAGGGAGACTGATGGGGGGCTTGGTCCCAGGACTCTGGGATCATGATCTGACCCAAAGGGGGACACTTAACTGACTGAGCCACCCAGGCACCCAGGCAACAGCTTTTAAATAATGCAAATATATACAGTGCTGTGGGGCTGGAGGTGTAAATCCTGCTGGCCCCAATAGTCAAACAATCTGGAAGTGTCCTCTAGGCAGCAATGACAAAATCAGGAAGTGTCCTCTAGGCAGCAATGACAAAATCAGTATCTCCTTTCTAGGAGATACTGGTGAGCTGTAGTGAGGCAGATAGACAGCACAAAGATGGCATCCCCTGGCCTATGTTCCCTGATTGCACTTCTGTGGCCTCTCGATGTATGCCAAACCTGAAACCTGCCCCTAAGGTTGAAGTGCCAGGACTAGCAAGTAGGTCTCTTTTACAGAAAGATCAGTGGGTACAGTGTCCTGGGATGGTGGCCTGCCAAGAAGTGTCTCTTCGATTGTTACAGTCCTGTGGGACCCAGGAACACAAATGCTCCTAATGACCAGAGCAAGGCCATCAAGGGGTATCTTCTGGGTGGCAGCCACAAAAACTAGGACACCAGATATAAAAACTGGGGTGCCAGACATGTAAGAGCTCCCCTCCAAGAGACTTTAGTGCTCTGGAGCATGGCAGAGGGAGAGCACAAAGATAATGCCTGTTTTTCAAACTCTCAGGAAGGGTTTACAGTCAGTGCTTAGATGTGTGTTTAATTAGAAACCTGCCCTCAGGCTGCAGTTATGATGATAAGCTAATAGGCCTCTTTCCAGAAAGATAGAGCTCCTGGGTCTGTTGCTTCTTGCTGTGCTCCATGGTAGAAGCTGTTTAAGAACTGTTTCTCCATTGATTATAGTCCCGTGGGACCCATGTGCAAAAGCCCCACTAGCTACCAGAGCCAGGCAATCTAGACATGTCCCTTGGTAGCAGCCACAAAAATCAGGGCACCAGAGAAGGGAAAGGCTCCTTTCTGTAAGATACTGGTGAGCTGGAGGGCTGCAAAGGGAGAGAACAGAGATTGAACACCAGGCTCTGTTGCCTGGGAGTACCCCCGTAGGCCGGTATAAGTGCATCAAACTAAAGGTCTGCCTTTCAGGCCAAAGCTCCTGGACCAGGAAATAGGCCTCTTTCTCAGAAAGACTCGGGGTACTGTCTCTGCAGTGCCCTGGGAGTGGTAGCCTGCCAAGAACTCTTTCTCTGATTGTTACAGTCCTATGGGACCCAGAAATGCAAACCCCTAGCCTTCAGAGCTAGGTGATCAAGGGGGTGTTCCCCAGGTCATAGCTACAAAAACTGGGTTCTCGGACATAAAAACAAGGGTACCAGATGTGTGTAGAAGCTCCCTTTGGGGAGATATTGGTGCTCTGGAGTGTGTCAGAGGAGGAGTGTGAAGATCATGCGCACTGGCTGGAGGAAGGCAGAGGGGGAGTGCAAAGATGGCACTTGGTGGGAAAAGGCGGGGGGAAGGAAAAGAGAAAAGAGAAAAAAGGAAGGAAAAGAAGAGAAATACAGAGGAAAAAAGATGGTGCCTGCTGGCTTCAGCAAGGCAGAGGGAGAGAATGGAAGATGATGTTTGCCAGCTGGAGCATAAAGATGGCACCTGCAGGAAAGAGAAAAAAAAGGAGGAACAAAACCCAGATGGCATTTGGCTGCTTTACCAAGGCAGAATGAGAGTAGGAAGATGGTGCTCTCCAGCCTTTGTCCCTGGAGAGTATCCCAGCAGGCACCTGTCCCTCAGTTCAACACTTGAAGATTAGGGAATTAGTGTCACTCACATAAAGTCTGGGCACTTTCCAAAGAGCTGCTTCTGCAGTAGGCCCTGGGGCATGTCGGTCTGTGTGTGGGGCCCTTTAGGAGACATCCTCAGCTCACCACAGCCCCCTTGGTCTTCAAAGCTAGGTGTTTTGGGGGATTGCCTCTCAGTTGCCGGTCTTAAAAGTTAGGGTGCATGATGTGGAGTACAGACCCTTCGCTGCTGTAGGAGAAGCTCCCAGTTTTGATTCCCTCCTGATTGTAAGTCCCCGTACTAGGGGTGGGGTTTATTCATTGTGTCTCAGCCTTTCCTACCTGCTTTGATGTGGTTTCCTTCTTTTCTCAATGAGAAGGGTCCCTCTGCCAGGTTGTAGGTTTTCTTCAGAGGAAATTGTTCCATATACAGCCATGGATTCAGTGCATCTGTGGGAGAAGGCGAATTCAGAATCTTCTGACATCACCATTTTCCTGTTTAACATTTTAACCAAACACAGATATTTTTATTAGGTACATAAAGAACTAATGAGAATAGTCTTTGAGGAAATTCACCAGTTGTAACCTCAAGCTCTTCTGTCCTGGTGCCCCCATCTTTCTTCTTTATTGCCTTGTAATATACTGTATACTCATTTCTTGTATTTATTATCTGTGTTCCTCTACTAAATTATAAGAGCCATGAGGGCAGGATTTTTTGTCCCTTTTAATTTCACAGCACTTAAATCAATGCTTGGCTCATGGTAGCATTTGGTAAATATTTATTGAAAAAGTGAATGAATAGTTCCTGAATTAGGAATAGGATCTTTGAATTGGGGATGGAAACTGGAATCTAATTCCAGTTCCTAATTGCTGCATGAGCTTGGGCAAGTCTGTCTTCTCTTTGGGTCTCCTTTTAGCATCTGTAAAATAAAAGCATTGACTCTCTTTAGTTTCTTCCTAGCTTGAAAATTCCAAAGTTTTGTGCGTTCTTAGTTTTCAAATACTTGTAGTAAGAGAAGTATTTTTTTTGTTTTATTTTCAAATAAAATTGTATGCAGAATCTCAAAATGTAAAACAGAAGTGGAACTGTTCTGATTGAATTGGGAACAGGGAAAGAAATGTGGGGGAAGGGAGAATAAAGCCTTACCACCTGGCTGCCTGCTGGCAGGTCCGCTCTTCACGGTAGCCCCTGGGGTGCATCCAGGGAACACCGGGCTCTGTAGGACACAGTTTGAAAACCCTTTCTCTGGATTAAGTGAGAAATGGGAACTGGGTCATATCTCCTGAGTAAAATTTTGTTTGTGCTCAGATGTGGATTTGAAAGAGAATGTTGAATAATGAGAAAAAGTGTTAGATGGTGGACTTCTGGATGGAGTTTTCTTTGTATAATTTCCTCTATTATTATACAAAAATAAAACTGGGATAAAGCTTTTCGATTATGTGGTTTTATTAGAAACTCATGTGGTTGAGGTTACTTAATACATGTTGGTCTCTAGTTCCTTTTATCTTATAGGCCTACCAGTATCAAGTAGTCTGAGGTCTAGAGATCTGTTTGTTTTGTAATTGCCAGAGGATTAAGGGGCTTTGTGAAGTTTTTACATTAAGATTCCCAGTCCTCGCCCCACCGTTAGTCCCATCACATTGAAGTGGACCATTGTAGTTAATAGTAGAACTAATTTTTAAACCCTGGGTCTCACTTGGAGGAGAGCTGTCAGATATGTGGGTTCAATAGGACAGTGAATTAAATGACATAGGCCATTTCTTTTCTCCTGAATCTGTAACTAGATTGTACTCTGACTGGCCTACCAGCTGGGAAGCAAGCTAGGCTAATATTTGTCTAGCTCTGTGATCTGAATTGTTTGAAGGATGGTTTGGCTTGTTTGAATTTGAGTATCCCCTAATAATCAGGAGAGATCGAAAGCTCTTGTTTTGTCGAGTACATATTTACCATGTATTATATTACCTTTTATTAATATAGCAGCTAAAGAAACATTCAGAGTAGATTGTCTATAGACTCATTTGATTGATATTCCTTCCTGGATAAAGAGCAGTGATATATGTATCCAGACAATACCTTTCATTCAAGGATCTCAACACATAAAAAAGGTGTTTTGCTTAGTCTTTTTTATTATTCAATTTATTCAAAAATCACTTGAATTTTGTTAGTTTCATGAGCATTTTGCACCTGTATATTTCAAAGAAGTTACAAGCATAGAGGTACCACCCTTAGTAGAAACTTTCTTCTGGTTGTTTTCATAGGTAAAGCAGAGCCGTTTGTTGATAGCTCTTACTGATTGCCCCAACCTAATGGGCCCATTTGTTGCTATGGTAACTCTAGCATCATTTGGGATTATTCAAACTCGATTTTTCCAAAGACGCTTATTTTGATGATCCAAAATTTGAGGATCCAACCACACTGAGAACAATTTTTGAGTGTTTCTACCTGCCCACCTTGATATTTGCGATCCTTAAAGTAGGGTGTTTTTCTTTGTCTAATTTTAAAAGCTTTTAAAAGCATTTTGTTTTTCAGTAGAAGTTTTGTTTGCTTCCTTGTTTCATTTGAATTTATGGGAATCTTGGTACTGTCTCATAGTAACAGCCCCTTGTTTTTTTCATGCGCTAATCACAACAATTTAGTGAATTATGGCAAAGATTATTGTGTCATTTTATATATGAGGAAGCTGAAGCCTGGAGAGCTGGAGTGACTTTCCTGGGTTGGTGGATGGTAGTGGCTGAGCAAATACTAGAACCCAGGTCTCTCGATTCCCAGATTAGTGCTCTTCCCAGTAGAGGTCCAACTCAAGGCTTATCATTCCCCCCCCGCATTTTGTCATTTGGATGTCTCAAGATGACATTAATCAACCAATAAAGATTAAAATGAGAGAAAATCAATGGGAACCAGTAGTGAATTGAAACAACATTATTAAATTTATAACCTTCAAAGCCCAGAGAGTTGTTTACATTGTTTAAAATGAAAGATATTAGAAATGAACTATCTTTAGATGGGTTTATGATTAACCATGAGTGTCTTTTCCTTTGTGATCTGTAGAACCATAGGTCATCTCTACAGGAAATTTGCTTTTACAGTAAAGCTGCCTTTTCCTTATTATTGTGTTCCTCAGTAGTTAACATTTTGTGGTCTTCTGGAGGAAAAATTACATTTGGACCATAAAATTAAACCTAACTTGACATTGAGTTTCATTCCAGGAAAACAGATATTTTAAAATCACATGTATTGTCTTAAAATTTAGTTGCAGTGAAATATTAACGTGTAGTCTTTGTCATCATTGGAACTTTTTATTGGTTGTTCCCACAAGTTAAACTGTAACAATACTGCTAGTTAAGATCACCGACTGAATTAACGTGCCTAAAAATAATCCACTGCCCAATATCCTCTCTTTGCCTCCCCTACCCAGCCTGAAGTTGTTCTGCACCGCTGTTCCCCGCCTAAAGCAGTAACTGAACAGGAAAAGACAAACAAAACTAAAGCTTTTGGACAGCAACTAAGCTGTGCTGGGACTAAGCTGTGCTGGGTTCCTTTCCCCATGACTCAATATTCCTGCATTTCCTCTTCTCCCCATGGGCTGATCCAGCCATCCTCTTCTCTCTTTCGTTATTCAGAGCTCAGCAGATCCTACTTTAAACAGTCTCTTTCTCATACATACTCATGCATTTCTTTCTCCCTCTTACTTTTAATTGTCCCTTCATTTTTTAGATTTAGTGACCTCACAACATTTATTGCTCCTTGTTTGTTTGCTTTCCATCCTCCTATTTATGAATCCAGAACCAAGTGGCCTTAATGGTGGCTGCTGGGTCTTCGAGGCCTGATGGTGAATGTATGGGAACGCCGTCTGCAGTGATGGGCTGTCAGCTCAAGGGACTGAACAGGCTATAATATTGGGAAATGAAGTACCACAAAGGGAAAGGCCTAGGGCCTTGGCCTCCGAGGCTCCTGAATTTGCGCAGACAGTCCCTTCTGCATCAAGGCCAGCACTTCTGTCTCTTTCTTCCTTCTCTAATAAGCCTGCTTTTCCCAGGTACCATTGAAGATATTTTTAAAAACCAATTTCTTACCCAATTTTCTTGTTTTTCCGCTAGGTTTAATGGGCAACTTAGTTCTCTACCATTTTTACCACAGAGATACAGCAGTTTGGATCAGTTTGGATGCTGTAAGGTGGTGGTTCTCAAACTGAAGCATGAATCAGAATCCCCTGGAGGACTTGTTAAAACAGAGTGCTGGGCATTTCCAATTCAGTAGGTCTGGGGTGGAGCTGAGAATTGAAGTTCTAACAGGTTTCCAAGTGCTGTTGATGCTGACGGTCTGGGGCTGCAGTTTGAAAACTGCTGCCCTGGGATTATGTGGCCTTTATGGTGTGGACATTGGGCAGTGCTTTGCAATCTGCTCTTTGGCCTGAGTGCTTGCACCTGCTGTCCCCTGGCCTGCGAACTGGGTTCTGCCACTTTTTCTTCCACGGCTGGGACCACTTGATCTGGAGCCTCATACTTTAAGGACAGAAAATGCATTTTATCACCATTTCTCCAGCCCCGAAGAGAATAGCTAGGCTATATTAAAAGGTACTTAGTGGATGTTGGGTATGTGTTTGCAGGTGAGGGTGGGTATTGTTGCAAGGCAACAAGTCTGGGATACCGAGTGTCATTTATAGTCTCATTTCCATAAGGAAAAGGCTCTGGGTAAGAAATGGGTTACGTTGCTCTGTGTGGCATTATTTGTTTCCAAAGTAGGCATAGCTATTTGCCCCCATGTTCCTTCTGATAGGTTTTTTTTTTTTTTCTTCCGTGCAGGTCAGCAATTCATTATAGGTATTACTATTATAATGGAAACAAAGACAGGAGAAACTCGTTTTCTGGGTAAATTTTATTTAGCAATTTTAATGACTGTCTTTATAATGATCTAGTTGTCTTAAAAAAAAAAAGGAAGAAGACAGGTTTAAATACCTAAGCAAGTGACAAATAGTAGCTGGTTCAGGGGCGCGCCTGTGATTGTATCTGGTAAATTGTAAATGCGGAAGAAGCAGGTGCAGTGCTGAATCTGGAGACTAAATAGGCTCAGGAAATACTGTATTAGCTCTTCCTTCGGACCATTGTACCCACTGTGTAATCGAGAGTGCAACCGAGCAGCAGATCAGTGGTGTGCATGATTGAAAAGTTCTCCTGCTGCCCACTGATTACAGCTGGTCAGCTTGCATCTAGAATCTCAGCTCTGTAGTGCTGCAAGGGCTCCTAGGCTTCGTCCTAGTCCAACCCATTCCATTTACAAATGGTGAAATGAAGCCTTGGTAAGCGAAAGACTTGCCCTACAGCATGAGTCTAATAGGTGGTGGATTTTGGACTTGAGCCCTGTCCTCCGCGCCTAGGCCGAGCCCTCCTCCCTTTGCATTGTGCTGCCTTTCCCCTTGCTGGGCTTACAGTCTTACTCAGAGATCGTGGCCCACATGTAGACCTCTGGGTTCCCTCTAGTTTCCTAAGGACAGCATAGTTGGGGAGGAGAGTCGTATCTGCTTCTGTCTGAATGCTTCAAAGGCCATCTTCTGGAGTGAGGGATGGGCCGGGTCCCTACCATTTTCTCCCCTAGTTGCAGCCATTTGATCTCTACCTGCAGGTTCCTTCTAGGGCCCAGAACTGTACTTGAGTCACAGAGATTGAAGAAGTTCATGTTCAGAGCCTGGGAGTCAGTAAGATGTCATCTGAGTTGCTACCCCTGTATTGACCTGCCCCAGTTCCTGTCCTGTTACCCTGAGCCTGATTCTGCCTTGATTACCGATAAGTTCCTATAGCAAGGCTGGAGTCTTGCCTTGTTATCCATTATTTCTTCACTAGAGAGGAGTCGCTGGGGGTAATGGAGTAATATTGGTTGAGCATCAGGTGAGACCCCCTGGAGGAAGAGGCATTTAAGCTGAAACCTGTCTCAAAGCATGAAAAGGCCTATTACCTTGGACCTGAAGGAAGCCTAGTGCGGCAGGAACATAGTGCGCAGTTGTGGGCTGATGTTCTGCTACTAGAAATCCTCCTTGTGCTGCCTCGCACATTCCCTGGCATGTAATGGGTGAATGTTTGCTGACTGAATGCATAAAGAGAGGAAACGGTAAATGACCAGCAATGCTGAGAGCTCATTTTGTTTCTTATGTAATAACATAATAAGTTACCTTGGCATGATTCATGGCGCCGAACAGCTTTTTCCTCCAGCATCTCTTATCTTTCTGTTGTTTTGGGTTTCCTTGCTCTATTTTGAATGTCCTCACACGTGTCCTGCCTTTCCTTCACAGCCATGGGGTGTCTTCCTGCCTCAAAGAGCAAAAGCTGAGCTGCCCTATTATCCTCTTAGTGGCTGCCTTGAGCATGAAGTTTGAAATAGCGTCAGTGATTTGATTTTTTCCTTTGGGGATCTGGCAATTGAAAATAAATGTAGAAAGAGCCCCAAAGGAGGTTTTTCTTGGGGGCATGAGAGATGACAGGACCAGATATTGGTGCTCTTTGACAATGCAGAGTTATGTAAGGAGTTGAAAAATAGAGGCTATTCCACCAAAGTCAGCTTGCCTTACTTTAATGTTTTTATATTCACAAAAGTGGGTGGCCCGGAGTGGTTCTGTAACTCCGCTATTTGCAAATTCCTAATGCCTGACATAGAGAAGTAGCATTCTATAGATCGGGGTTTAACAAATGTTAATTTAAACAATGACCCATGTGCGGAGTACTTTCACATTGTATTTAATAGCTAAAATATAAAGAGTATCCCATTTCTAAAGAATCCATTTCTGACCTAACAGTTCTGGTAAGAGGAGCACAGAACATTGCAGAACCTGAAGGAGGGTGAGAACAGTGTACTTGTTAGTAGACATGGGTCCAGAAAAAATTCCTGGCCAATTCAAATCCCCGTTTTTTCCAGAGTTAACTCTCCCAGACCTCTGAGGCTTTCTCTTTCTCTTCTAGCTTCCAGACTGAGTAGGAGGCCAGGTTCCCAATGAGTTTGAACTCCAGTCTTGACAGACACTGATAAAGCTGAGTAAATAATCTTTGGTCCTTGTTCGGTTTTCATTGATTGATTGATTGATTCACTCACTCATGAAACCTTTGTTGAATGACTTCTATGTGTAGGCTGCCATGGGTATAGAGACATGTTTTACAGGACCGTCCTCAAACTCTCATAGTGCATGGGAGAGACAGATAAGAGCATGTGATAGGAGATGAGGCGGGGAGTGTTGGAGGGGACCCCTAGTGTGACAGTATGGTCAGAGAGGGCATCCTAGAGGAGGTGAATCTTAGAGGTCCACCAGGGGTCAGCTCTCAGTGATGACTCCCAAAGTTGAGCCACCATACCCACCCTAAGTAAGAATTGGGGCAGGCCATCATCTGTTCAGTTCAGTACTCTGAGTAATCTTGCCTGTGTTCCCACCACAATAAGCATAAGGCTCTTTGCAAAGGATAATCAGGAGGCCTTGTGCTTTTTCCTCTGGATTCTGTATAAGGTTTAGAGGTCTTGAAGATTGTTTTTTTCAGGCTGACTATAGCTATAGCCAGTGGCTTATGGAGAATTTTATAGTCACATCTCTCCTTGAGATTTCTGCCAGAGTTGTTTGGGGAGACCAGGTGGTCAGAAATCCTCGCAGATGCAAGATGTAGTTATGGTGTGAGCCTGCCGTTGTAAGGGGGAAGAGGGCTTTGGGCAGGTGCAGTGAGAAGCTTCAGAGCTGGGCTCTGAGGGTCACATGTTATTTTTTCACAGTGTGCTTAAGATGTAAAATGGACACTGACATGGAGAGTGCCTCAAGAAAGGGGCCCCTTTCTGAACTGCTGGTGACCTGCACGGTCATCAGGTCCAAGTCTGGCCTCCTCTCCCTTCCTGTCCGTCTCCCTCCCTCCTTTCTTCCTTCCTTCCTTCCCTCCCCCACCCTCTCCATTGCTAGGAAGACAGGCAGTGGAGATAGCGTGCTTGCATACTGGGTGATATGGCCATGCAAACAGATAAATAATTCTGCAGTGTGCAGCAGAGTGCCATCCCAGAGGAGCAAGTGGTGCCTCTCATCCGGAGGGAACTGGGCCAGGCAGGGAGGCTGCCTCCCAGGGCCACACAGCACATTAGCATAGTCTCAGGACTAGAACAGAGGGCTTAGGAGGTTTTCTCTGCTTATTTTCAAAGCCTCACCAGCCAAATGAGACTTTCTCAGCTGGATGTTCACCAGGCCAGAAAGTGGTCTTCTCCCTGGACGGTGGAAACAAGGGCCAGGTTTGTTTAGTCTTTGCTAAACTCCCAATCTGTGCTTCTCCCCTTCTCTTTCTGCCCCAGGGGACTCACTGTGTGGGTCTGTGACCCTCAGGTTGTGGCCCTCTCCCCATTCTAGCCTGCTGCATTGGCCCTGGGCAGTGTTCCTGTGAGTGTGGTCTTGTCCATGGGATTCCAGCGGAGACCGAAGTTCTGGTAGGTGAGGACCAGGCAGGAGACAGGTGGGCAGGGAGAAGTGCTATGGTTTCAGAGGTGACCTCTTTGCTGATTTTAGAGCTCTGTTCATTGCAGGCTGGGAGGATGCCAGCACAGAAGGAGTTCTGGAGTCACTACGGCTTGGGTCCTGGTTAGACTTCCGTGCATAATTAGTATTTTTAAAGTCATTTTATCTAAAGACTTCAAATTTAGAGACTCTAAGTACTTGAGAGATCTTTTATGGATCACAGCTGAGTCTAAAAGGATCCTGCAGCATCTCCCCCCAGCCTGTACCACTGGCCAGCTGCTTCTAATCACTCCAGCAAAGTCCTGTGACTGGCTCATTCTTCCAGCTTCTTTCAGAAGAGGTCGTGCTCCGGGTTGGCCTGGTCTTTCTGAGGAGCTGCAGAACGATGTGTGCCAGACTTCGGCATGCATGCAACATCCCTCAGGGATCTCGTTAAAATGCAGATTTTGATTCCGTAGGTCTGGTCAGTAGGTCTCTGTGCATCCCAGGTGATGCCAACGCTGTCGTCTCAGAACCACATTTTCAGTAGCAAGAAAATTGTGGAATGTCAGGCATAGATGGGTCCTAAGAAATGGGTCACCAGATGAAAGCCTGGGACTGCGTGAAGGAGAATATTAGAGACCCAGGCAAGGAGAGGGATTCACCTGAGGTCACACAGCAAATTGGTAGAAGAGACCAGGGCTAAATCTTAGTCCCCATTTTCTCCCTTTGTGTCGGGTATGCTTTCCCTCTGCTGATCTGGAAAAAAGTAGCAATAAAGAAGTAAAGAATAGAAATCAGGTTTCCCATTTGCATTCTCAGGTTTAGAGCAACCTCGCAGAGCTGAACTCTGGTGAGTTGTAGTCTAGGCCTAACCGGGGCCCTTCTTTCTTGTGTTTTAGTGAGACATTTTCTGTGTCCACCTCCGGGTCTTAAACAGAGCTTCTCTCGTACCACTCTTAGTGTTCAGCCGTGCTTGTTGGACGGAGCTGAGTCCCTTTCATGCTGGTGCCAGAAGGTGCCAGATGGCCCCAAGTGAATCTTAGACTGAACTAACTCTCAGACTCCAGGAGCGAAAGATGGGGCTAGGATGCTGAGCCAGGCAGCAGACTGCAGAACTGGCTTAGCCCTTCTGCTCTTAGCATACGCTCATTGGCGAAGGGGACATACTGGGAATGGGGTGGGTGAGTTTGACCCAGAGATCCTGCTGGGAACAGCACAGCAGCCGGAGGACGTGGCAAGAAGCAACAGTACTTTTGTCCATTAAGGAGGTCCTGTATGGGGGTGGGCATGGGTGGGCATGGGAGCAGAGGATTGCAGTCATCTAGGCAAGTGGGCAAACTTCTCATTCTACAAATATTTATTGTGTATCCACCATATGCCGGAGGCTGAGCTGTGCACTAGGAGATATGGAGATGCATTTCTAGGAGCTCTGGTCTCTGGGGGCTCCTGGGTAGATTCTGTATGAAGACAGTCTCTTGGAGTAATAGTAAGAGTAAGCAGAGTAAGCAGCACTCTGGTCTTGATGGAATGGGTCACTAGATGCGGATTCAGACAGAGAAGACAGGGTCATAGTTACTGGACCTCTGGCACAAAGCAGGGCCTGGTTCCCAGAATAAGGCATGATGCTTAGTGATAAAAACCAAGGAACAAGGTCAGAATAGGAAGGACAGCATACCGAATTTCCTTCTGAGTTGCTAACCTCAGAGACTTTAAACCTTTCTGAACTAAGGACAGTACTGACTGGTCAGGGCTGGTCTGGGGCTGAGCCTGTAGTTAAAGGTCAGCTGTCAAGGATATGGCACGAGGCACTCTGATACCAGAAGGACATAGCCATGCAGGCTTGCCATCTGTTCACCTGCCGTGGCCCTGGTTGCAGGAATCATCTTATTCTGTGGTTATGGAGAATAAGGTTCTGGAAGCTTCACAGAATCAGGGCCCCTGGAACAGCAGAGGTGGCAAGAGGCCCTGCTTCCCACCCACATGTGTACTAACATGCCCCAGGGTCTCTCGGGGCTGAGATGTTATTAAGTGTCTGCTGATGGAGGTGAATGACTAATGAATGCTTCAGTGGGGAGAATACTGGGTGAACGGGTACCTGGCTTGAGCCCACAGCCCAGGCTGCATTTGAAAGTGATATCCAGTGACTGAGCTGAAGTGGTGCAGTGTCCTTCCTGATGGTAAAAAAGGCGAACAAAGGCCTGGCCCCTGGTAGGCCCTCAGTAAATATTTGTTGACTGACAAAGTGCTTGATAGTTTGTAAAACACTTCCAAATACATGCTTTCCCCCGACTCTGTGAGATAGGTAGAGCGTTATATCTGATACCGAGGAAGCCGAGGCTCAGGATGATCCCACCGCTGGTTAGTGGCAGAGCTGACACTAGACCTCT